>NW_022631003.1:5488997-6176260 GCF_010015895.1 Lontra canadensis
AACCTTAGAGTCTATAAGCTCATACAACTTGGAGACTAAAGCTGAATCAAACTGTAAGCAATATACAAAATCTAAAGAAGAATTTTGAAATACTGATTTTTTTCCCCTGTCTCCCCAGGAAAGCAGACATTGTTATAATTATTCATTCATTCACAATTTATGGACCACCTACTATTCAATATTTATTGAGTACCTGGACATTATTCCAGAAACTGAGCATATAGAAATAAACTCAAGAAATCCACCGCCCTCATAAGCTTATATGCTAGTGACACATTTAAACAGTTCTAAAGTACTTGAACCATGAAAAACTTAAACGAATTTTAACACTCATTTATAAAGGATATATAATGTACATACTTCATGTATAAGTCATATGTAAAATATGATCCCAGAAGTTGGGGAAAAAAACAGAATTCTGAAGAAAGTTAAGAGATTATACACTAGATGGATCTAACATATATCTAAGCAAATACTTAAAAGCTAAAGAGCATCATTCCAAAGTCCAGATGTATGGTCCCACAAGGCACAGATCGTGTGATCAGGGACCACTTCCTATGAAAGCTTTTCTGTTTACTATAAGCTTTTAGTCATCAGGTCAGCACTGGGTGCCTAGCAGACATTAACTCTACCATTCACTCATTCTGCTTACTATGTGCAAGATACTATGGGGGAGATCGTTTTCATCTTTTATATATAAAAGACATGGACTGGGCGCCTGGGTGACTCTGGGTTAAGCCTCTGGCTTCGGCTCAGGTCATGATCTCAGGGTCCTGGGATTGAGTCCTGCGTCAGGCTCTCTGCTCAGCAGGGAGCTTGCGTCCTCCAATCTCTCTCTCTCTCTCTCTCTGCCTGCCTCTCTGCCTACTTATGATCTGTCAAATAAATAAATTCTTTTTAAAAAATATAAATAAATAAATAAATAATAAAAGACATGGACCCATGTTCAAGGAGCTCCGAGTACACCAGGCAAGTTTAAACAAATATACGCACACAAAAATCACAATATATTAAAAACAAATTACCATAGGGAAGTTTGATAGTACTGAATAGTGTAAACTGTTGGAAAGAAAAGTCAGAGGCCAGTTTTGGAGAGCCCTGAATAACAAGCTAAGAGAGAGCTAGGCGGTACTCAAGGTATGTTCCCAGAGGTCCAAATCAGAACCCAAAGCAGAGAATGAGGGAACAGAGCCCCAGACCCCATCCACCACAAACAGGGACAGGTAATGCCAGCAGGGCTCTATAGGGAATTTCCCAAAGAAAGGCAGCATGTGGATCCCACTACGTAGCATCAGATAGCAGACACAGGCCGTAGGCAGGGAGGATCAACGCAGGCCAGGCCTGGATCCTGTAAGATGAGCAAAGAACCATTATACAGGCCGCAGGATGATAAGAAAATATACTCAGCTACTGACTTCAAAGTCTGTCCACAAGAGAACCCAGTGAACAGAACATAGCCACTGTAAACAGCAGGACCAGTATCATGATTAATTTTATGCTAAGCCAATCAAGATAATTGGCTGGGTTTCTGAAATTTCCTCTAAGAGAGAGATTCCCCTCAGTGACTAGAAAGAAAATAATCCTGCAAACAAGAGCTGAGGAATCCCAGCTACGGAATTGAGATTGGAAATGGAGGAAGCCAGGGTCCAAGGGTATCATTTCAGCTGTCCTGAAAGAACTCTTCATCTTCTAATAAGCTGAAGGACAAAACTACTACAAGCATATTGAACATCAGCAAATACAAGAAGATACAACTTCTCCCCAAGAACTATGTAATTTAAATTCATATGAAATTCAGAGCAAAACTCATCAAAATTTTCATTTAAGGTATGCAGTCTCAGAGAATTACTAAAAGATTTGCGGTCTTGCTTATTAAGAAAAAATATGTATTTATTTCCTGGAGAAAATAATTTAAACTAATAAGAAAAAAATGACCTTGAGCAATTAATATTACCAAAACTTCTATAAATTAAACATGATAACATGTCACTATGAGCATTAAATGAGATGGTTAGTAAAGAGCTCATTCAGGTACATATTAGCCTAGCTTTTACAAATGTATTTCAGTGAATATTCTGTACCAACCATAAAATGTACTATAATGTTATAATAAGAACATGAGAAACAATATAAAATAAATACCATAATAGGGAAGAAAAGAAAAAAGTGCCAATTAAGATGCATCATTGATTGTAATCAGAGATCTTAAATCAGAGATCCTGATTTCAAAGATCTTAAAATGTGGAAAGATGTGTTTTAGCATTAAAGTAAAATTATACTAACTTAAAGTAATTAAATTAATAGCTTCCTTAAATTCAGGACCACACCTGAAGGGAAATTATCCATGCTAGTATGCTAGCGGTGAAGATTAACTCCATCATGACCTTAATCACGGGACACAATGACAGCAGGATGCAATGTCAATTTCAGCATCACATCAAGTACCATATTGGCCTTGAAAGGGATCTCGGGAGAATAACCTTCTTGCCAATATTCTGATTTTGTACCTGATTCCCAACCCCTAAGAGACAATTACTCCCATAACAATACGCACATGTGTTTGTTTTTCCCCTGCAGTTAAGAAACTACAGCTGTGCTTTAAAGGCTTTTAAGGGCAAAATTATCTTGTTGACTTCTGAATCCTAGTTCTGTAACTGTTTGATGAATGGTTAATGAAGGACTCCCGAAGACATCTGAAACATCCAATACAACCAGCTTAACCACAACAAGACATCTGTAAAAGGTAGAAAGTAAGCAGGACATAAGAGTTGCAAATACCCTAAAATTTACTTTTCTCAACCCCAATTGCCATGAAGTGAACTGTGTGCCCCCCAAAAACCCTTATGTGGAAGCCCTAACCCCCAACATTTGGAAATGGGACCTATGAAGGTAGTTTCAGGTTAGATAAAGTCATGAGTGTGGGACTCTCAGGACAGGCTTAGTGGCTTTATAAGAAGTCAAGAGAGAGCACCCTCCTCCATGTGAGGACACAGGGAAAAGGCAAGCAGAGAAAAGGGTCTTCACCAGGAAGAGAATCCCTGGATACCCTGATCTTGGACTTTACCCGGACTACCCACCTCCAGAACTGTGAGAAATAAGTTTTTGTTGCGTAAGCTAACCAGTCTGTGGTACATTGTTATGGCAGCCTGGGTAGACGAACACACTAGTTTTACCCTAACCATATTCTGTCAAAGAACTGTTAGCCGGTATTACTAAGGGAGTTATAAATAAACCTGATCTCCTAACCGACTCGAGTGGGAGTAACGTATCTGAAACAAGGGTGAAAATATAACTCTAAAGACATGAAGGGAAAAGAAATACTTGCAGGATAAAATCCTAGACAAATAATCAAATCTGAGTTGGGGGTTGGGCCTTTCTCCCTTAATGACAGCATAAAGGTCAACAGACATGTTTCACATTTGTGTTGGATTCAAACATGCATCAGGTCATGGGGTGGGGACATATAAAAATTAAGATCATGTTAACAACTGCGAAATACCTCAGTAATACTGTCAGGAGTGAACACAAAGTGACCGCGGTGTCTCTAACAAGCAAAAAATCGGAGTATGAAATCTGTTGGGGTGTACGTTTGAAGATGGGGCTGTGTAGAGGAGAGGCCCTGAGTTACTGATACTACACACAGGAATCTCCAAGAGGTTTCTTACTGACCGTGGTAACAACAACAGAATTACAAGTTCTCATCTCTTGCATGCCTACCATGTGCCAGGTACAGTGTACTGTGCTCAACACTTCAAAAAAATCTATTATCTCATTCAATTCCCACCAGTCTTTTACTCCCCATTTCTAATATGTTACTGAGTCTTTAGAATCCTAGCACCTCAGGGGCCTGGGTGCCTCAGTCGGCTGAGCATCTGCTTTCGACTCAGGTCATGGTCCCAGGGCCGTGGGATCAAGCCCCGCATTGCACTCTCTGCTCAGTGGGGAGTCTGCTTCTTCCTCTCCCTCTGCCACTGTTCCCCATGCTTGTGCTCACTCACTCTCACTCTCTGTCAAATAAATAAAGTCTTTGAAAAAAATAAAGAAGAAAGAATAATCCTAGCACCTCAATTTCTCATTAGCCATCCCCTCCCTTTCTATTTCCACCACCAGGACCTTAACTTAGGCCAGCATCTCCTTTAAGTCCTGGGGTACCTGGGTAGCTCAGTGAGTTGAGCATCTGATTCTTGGTTTTGGCTCACGTCATGATTTCAGATTCCTGAGATAGAGCCACATGTTGGGCTCCATGCTCAGCATGAAGTCTGAGATTTTCTCTCTCCTACCCCTCCTGCTCATGATCGTACACTCTATTTCCTTTGCTCTCCTGCTCTCTCTCAAATAAAAAAAAAAAAAAAAAAAAAAAAAATTAAATAAAGTGCTGAATGGTTATATCATTACTAAACTCCTACTTTCAAGCCTTAGCCCTCTTCATACTCTTCCCCCAAACTTATCTTTATAAAAGGCAAGCTTATCACTCTTTCTCCAATGCCAGAGATTCTAAATCCTTAAGCACAGCATGTGAGACCCTGCTTTATATGGTCCCTGGAGATTTAAGAAAAAAACAAAAAACAAACAAAAAAATTACCCCTTCCAACCATGTGCTCTAGGTTCAAACAATTTAGCACTCCCAGCACAATTTTAGTATCCTACATGGGCCATCCTGCCTCACTTCTCCATGCCTCCTGAAAACTCTTACAAATCCCCTGCCTCACTTCTCCATGCCTCCTGAAAACTCTTACAAATCCCCTAAGACTCAACTCCAACATCTCCTCTGAAAACTTCTATGACCCTCACCCACCCCCCAGAAGCCACCACCAATCAAGAAATGACAATCAAAAAGTAGGTACTTCTTCTTTATGCCCCCAGAGGGCACGCCCATTCTATGGAAGTCATTTGGAGAGTATGTGGTGCTGAAAAGGAGAAGCCGGATGCCCACCCAAAAGGCACCCTTTAAACTCTGTCACCAGAATCCAGGGTATGGTTCTTGCTAAGTCAATTCTATCAGTGACAAAAAAAGAAGAAAAAAAATGATCAGACTGGAAAAGCTAAAGCTTATCATAGTAACCAAAGATTAAATGACACAGAGATTCAATGACATACAAAGATTTAATGACATACATTAGATGTTTTATCCCAGCATCTAATGAGGATTGAAAAAAAAAATAAAAATAAAGCATACGAAATGACAGTGTAACAAATTTCTTCTTGTCTTTATTGTATCTAACTGACTTTCACTGGATTCTGATCCTATTCATGCCCACAGCAGGTCTGGTTTTTATAGCTTCATTGAAGCAACGTAGATGATTTCTTTCTTTGTCTACCCTGCCTTGGGAGATAATTTTCAAAAAGCCCAATCCTTAGATCTCTTTTCCTTCTCATTTTAATTGTCATAAAGACATACTTTCACCATATCATGCCAGGAAATGAGTAACCCTGCTAACAGCACCTAAAAAAAAAACGCAAACTACTAACATTCCTGAAGCCAACGAAGATTTTTATCACATTGTCTTTATCTGATTTCCCTCCTAAAAATAAAAATTGAGTGACTGTATCAGGAATTATGTCTTTGACGGGTAAATATATATGTCTTATGTATGTTCCACTTTACTCCAGCTCTTCCAAATTTCTTCCAAGAAATTAGTACTCGTATGAAACTAGTTATTATGTTTATTGAAAATAAACAAAGTCAGCATTTCAGCAGTCACACACATGAGCGGCTATTTCTTTTCCCTGAGCTGTGTATAATACCCAAATATTTCAGAACATCTTGGGTTAACACTTTGGGTTATTATCTGTTGATTGTCCCAGCTCTAATTTTGTATCACCAAAGGAGAAATTACTTGAAAATTTTAAATGAAAGTATACATTTGGATGCTCTATCATCAAGTTACTCTAACATACAATTCTCTTGGCTAACAATCTAGACAGCGCTGGATAAATCCAACCCCCTTGCTTAGAACCACAGCCACTTTTCTAACCAAAATGTAAATGCAAAAAACCATTACCTAAAAATGCCAGACAATGTTGTTTTTGGAAATTTCTTTTTTTTTTTTTTAAAGGAACAAAGGAAGAAAGAGGCACATTAAATTCTAACAAATGGGACATGGGGAAGCTTCATCAGACA
Organism: Lontra canadensis; assembly: GCF_010015895.1. Taxonomy (NCBI): domain Eukaryota; kingdom Metazoa; phylum Chordata; class Mammalia; order Carnivora; family Mustelidae; genus Lontra; species Lontra canadensis. The sequence goes on from NW_022631003.1 coordinate 5,495,119, forward strand.
GAGATTAACAATTGCCCGACAATCATGGTATGGCATTGTTATTTGGATAATGTGAACCATGAGCAGACAACACAGTACACAAAAGCTGTTCTGAATTAGAAAAGCTACTGACTCTGCTAAATCACATACAATACACTGACCACTAGCACTCATGGGATTGTGGTCAAATATCCCGCAAGCCAGCTGGGCCAGGACGGATCTCAGAATATCTACGGAGTAAACAGTAGTCAACAACTTTGTTCCTCCATATCCAGTAACTCGAATATGTTTTCTTCACAACTCCTTTGAATTGGAAGAAAACAAAATTAATACCAGATAATACCTTGGGTAGGCATGTATACTGAAAATCATCCTAAAAATTCCTTACTCAATAAAAGCTATCTTAAACAGTGAACGTGTTAGAGAGTCAACAAGGAGGACACTGATCTTTCCTCCTTGCCTGTTCAGGAAGGGATGCCATCAAGAGGGGTCGACTATCTCTTTGCTAAGTATTTTTGCTTAGTTCAATTGCTTAAAATTACCAACAACTAAACATGGAAATGCATTCTTAGGAAGTCAAAGTTCCAATTTCTATAGCCAGTCTTCTTACTTGGCAATACTGAATAACTCCCTATTTGTAGACATGAGTTTTTTGCATTATTAGAAGAAGAGAAATATTAACTTATTCAAAGATTCTCTCCAATGTACAGACAGCTTAAAATTTATTAAGCACTAGACTTCCAAGTTTTTAACTGAAATAATTATGCTGAAGTCTGTATTATTATCCTATGTATTACCTGTTTCTTAGAAGACTGAACCATAGTCATCCCATAAAAATGATCAGTACTTTTCCTTAGAATTCTTCAAAGGAGACTTCATAACCCTCCTTAGCAATGAACTCACATATTTAGAGAAAGAAAAGAGGACAGAATGTTATACAAATTGCTCAAAATCAATGCATACACGGAATCCTGGAAGGCACAAACCACAAGAACGTCCATTTTAAACATTTGGAGAGGGAAGTAGAAAACACATCAGCTCATAATGAAGAATTTCAGTATTGAGTCTGTCACATAGCTGAACCACTACAGAAATGGTTAGGAACAGAAGGTGAAATTCTGGCTTCAGTTTCTTCTTTATCATTATTGCTCTAAAGTACCATTTCCCAGTGTTCTAGAAGATATTCACAGATGCTCTGTTGGAAAGGGGGTCCCCACAGCCCCCGTGGCTGAATATAACAGTTAATTAAATAGGTTTCTCTGCTGCTGGACTTTTCAGAGCCTTGGGATGTGAATATAGATTCTGTATCTCCCAGAGAGGAATAAAAGAATGCCTCATTACCCTGTCTTTTCCTCCCCACCTCCCTAAGGAATACCTATTAATCCTTCTTGAAACAGAGAGCACTCTCTTACCGACTAGACTACAGAACAAAATCTTTAAGTCTCCTTCCCCTCAAATTCCCACCAGCCCATCTATGCAAATTTTCCCCTATGCAAAATTGAAATTCTGCTACAGGTTACAGATCATCAAGGCAATACTAGACATTAATGGTTTAGTGCGTATAAAATGCTTGAATGAAAAAAATGAATCCTCCCTTTGACTGCATTACCCACACCTTTCCCAGAGTATGTCAGAATTACTGCATAAAGAGTGAGATTAAATTTAACATCATTTCAAGCTTTTCTTTTTCTTTCTGGCAGTGACATAAATACACCGCTATGATACTATGATAGTCTGCTTCAAGAATATGGACTCAACCATCTACTTATATCTCTCCTATCCCCTCCCCCACCACACAGACCTAGGATTTCCTGATAAAACAGCTCAGGAACAGAAAAGCAGCACAATCATGGTGTTACTCCAGCAGCTTCTTTTTATACAACCTGCAGCTTCAGAGAAGGTCAGCAACATAAAAAAAGCAGGGGGGGGGGGTGACTTTGAAATGTGTCATGAAACAGAGCTGTTTATCAATATGCCTGACAAGAGTAAGGTGAGAGCCCATTTCAGCCGGCCAGAATGACTGCTGTACATCACACTGGGAGGCAGGAAGCCAAGACAGAATGAGTATTACCAAGTTGTTATGGTAACTAAATTGTGGCTGGTTCCATAAAACATTAGCTTTCCATTGCAGAGACCGTGTTTAAAATTCAATGTAAGTCAGGGTCTCTGCTCCAAACGAGGCAGCAGTGGTCACCTACACCCACACTAAGGCAACCCGAGAACTCCACTTGGAGAGAGCAGGGTAGCAGCCACAAACCAGGGTAGGGCTGGGGCACTAGGCCAAATGTCATCGCCCATTAAATGTCAACACTGTGACATCAGGACCTCAGTGACCTTCTCCACCTGACCTCACCAAGAAGCAAGCACGATCTGGAAAGGAAAAACCAACAAAACCAACAAAACAAAGGTTATGGAAACCACAGCTGAAAGCAAAAATCTCGGGAGGGCCAGGGTCTGACATCGGCACAGGCAGAACAGCATTGCGGACGGAGGCTTTGGAATCCAAGAGGTGATGTTTGAATACTGACCTTGTTTACTGACCACCTGTATGAGCCAGAGGAGACACCCTCTTTTCACTCAGCCTGTCTGTACTGAAAATGTAATAAATGTGGAACAGGGTAGTGGGTAAGAGTATGAGCACTGCCATCAAACATCCTGGACTGCAATTCTTTGTCTGCAGCCAAGTGGCTGCCGGACTCTAGGCAAGTTACTCAACCTCTCTGAGCCTCAGCGCCTTCCTGTAAAATACCAACGTCCCCCAGTTGTGGTGAAGATTTAGTAAGACCCTCCTCCTGACTGGAATGGAGCAAGGACTTCATACATGTCAACTAGTGCTATGGTTCTGGTAGCAGGAGCCATCACTACCTACCAGAGACACTACAGCAGCCCCCCAACAATGGCCACATCCTAATCCCTGAACCTGCCTGATATGTTCATTTACACGTCAAAGGGATTTAGATGGGATTACATAAAGGATCCTGAGACTAGAAGATTATCCAGGCAAACACAGTGTAATCACAAGGGGGGAAAAGATGTGAGGACAAATGCAGAGATCAGAGGAGAGATTTGAAGATGGAGGTGGAGGAGGGGCCACCAGCCAAGGAACATCGACAGCCTCCAGAGCTAGGAAAGTCAAGAAAACAGACTCTCCCTTAGAACCTCCAGGAGGAGCACAGACCTGCTGATACCTTGATTTTAGGACTTACGATCCCCAAACTATAAGAAATGTGTGGCCCTTTTGATTCATAACTATATTAAATTTATTTTAGTTGTTTTAAGCTACATACTGGTGGCAATTTGTTACAGCAGCAATAGGATACTAATAACCACTTTATCAATATATTAAATGGGAAAGCATGTGAAAAAAGCATGGCACATAGTGGGCACTGAATAAATGATGTATTATTCAAACTGTTCAATTATTTTTGAGAGACGCCAGTGACTAGAGAGACCTCACGCCTCTCTGAGAAACCAGTCATGTAGTTTTCCACTGCAGCTAATGTCTGTTACCTGTAGCAACCTGGATACCTCCTACCACATATCAAACAGCTATAGATAGGATATCATCCTCTAGCCATTCATTCTCAGATCATTGCACCTGAAATAATCCAAACAACTAAATGAACCAGAAAGGGAGGTACCATCAACCAAAAAGCAGCTGAATTCCAAAGATGAGCAAACCTAGACAGGAGTATCATTAACCCAAAGTAGTCTTGTAACTTAAAGCAGAAAAAAACCATAGTGCATTAAGAAGAAAAAACCAAAAAAAAAAAAAAAAAAGTGTCTACTTGCCTGAGGTCAGGTCTAAGACCACTGAGCCCAAGAATCTGAGGGCATCCATGAGAAGCCTCCCAAAGATCACAGAGAAGGAATGAGACACAAAAATGCAAGAGGCTGCCCCAGTCAATAATGAGAGAAAACAAATACAGGATCAGAAGCTTGATTCTCCTCCCTTTGTCACAGCTCATGTCCAGTGTGAATGGAGTATTACATTCGCTGTTGGCAGCACGTCTGCTAGTACATCCAGCGACATGGAAGGAGGGGGGGTGGACTTCATCCCCCTCCCTCTGCAAGGACCTTGAATTCCTGCTGCCTGGACGTTACAGCCCTAGAGGAGAGGCAGCTTTAATTGAGAGAACTGTCGAGACACAGCGATTAGGGTGATCTTAGGAACAACACTCCAGATCATGTGCAGGAAGATGGATGGGATGTCTGCAATATAGAGACTGGGAAGGGACGAGAATACAGCAGAGAAACAAGGAGACAGAACAAATGATAGAATTAACTGATTAGTTGCACTGGGGAAATTAGTAGGCAAGTCAAGGTTATTACTTTCTCGTGGACCTTCGTATACTTCCCTGAAAACAGCCTTCTGTTTATACTGTATATGACCTAGGGTCTCCGCAAGAGGATGTCCTTCTTCGTGACTATGGAGGGTCAGGGAATAGCCCAATCACTTTCATAGGCACAGAGAAGAATTTCTCACTTACTTTTTGTTTTTAAAGGCTTTACCTAGGTATCCATTCCTAAAAGTACATTTTGAAGGTTCAGGTCTTTCAAACAAACAAAGGTAGGTTAGAAAAAAACAAATCTACCCAAGCTCCTACCATTGAGAGAGCCCAGTAGGAGTTAAGGGACAGCACAAAGATGATGATGAAGCCGGAAAGGAATACCCCATGGCCTTTTTCTTCTGCTAGGATTTGCGCTGGCCCAATACTTAGACTTCACATTTATGATGTGGCACAGGAATCCAGCACAGGGCGAAGGATGGGTGTAAGACACAGATGGAATGCCAGAGTTTTGGAACTGCTCCAGGGATCCCTCAGGATCATAGGGCGGGATGTGTACGGGCGGGAGGGTGGGGAACAAGAGTGCTTCAATCTGAGCTTGCCTTCTGTTTGTTTTCTATTTAGGCTTCTTGAAGGAAAAAATCCTTAAGAACATCTAATCATCCAATCCAATCATCTCATTTTACCAACCAACAAAAAAACTGAAGAGAGGGTAACCAGTTTGCCCAGAATGGGCTTTATGCCTGATGACCCACTGTAATTTTTGAAAAACACCCCCACAAAGGGATTTAAGTTACGTAGTCACCGACATGAGAAAGGTTATAGATCTGCCTAAGACCCCACATTTTCATGTGGTTCAGCCCATATCAGAGCATCTCTCATAAGATCCTTCCTCATACACAGAACTATTCTCTTATCAAATAATGTTTTATTTGCTTTTTGTTTTTATTTGTTCCACCAACAGGGGAAATATTTCCATTATAACCTAGTAAGTCATAGAAAGAATTTAAACAGTCACTGGACATTTTTCCTTATTTTACACCACATGGATTCTTTGCCTTGAATATTAATCAAAGAGTGCAAAGCCTACTTGTATGGTCCTCTTAAAACTTACGTCAGACTGTTGATTTTTCAGAACAATTAGGACTTCAGTTGAGGGATAAAAACCATCTGAACATGACCCAGAGACATCCACCAAAGGACAGGAGAATTCCAGTATAAATGGTCCTTATTTCTAGATTTTCAATTTTATCTACTTTTGAGTAATGTAACTAGCAACACAAAAATTATGAAGCAGAATGTAAAATCTGTATTCACTTTTAGGGTGAATTGTGAGATTTCAGAGCAGTTTCCTATTTGCTGCCCTGTACCTTAGGACACGTATTTGCAGACTCCATCTCTGGGAGTGCTGCAAGTTGATAAGTGTTTCTGCAGGTGGTTTATGAAACCTCTTTATGGTGGGTACCCCCAACATGTCACGAGTCACTGTTCTCGCGTTTCAAAACGTGACCTCATCTGTGTATACAGCATCCCTTATGTTGTGCTTTCCTGAAAAAGGCGGTCTATACACCCAATCCTTAGGACCAAGGATCTTGAGCCATTAACATCCCAACAGGACTTCTTCCTGGCTAAGAGAAGGACAGACTGCTGAAACACACTCAGGATGAAATTGTGCACTGCTCTGCAAATGTGGACCCCGCCGCATTACCTCAGCATAGCCATGCTGCCTTCATATCCAGAGCCCTGCCGAGAACATGTAAATGCAGAGAGAAGACAAGGATTGAGACAAGTCCCTTATTAATATATTCCCAATATCACACCCTCCCAGGTTCCTAGCAATATTCGAACACATTGCAGTGAAAAAATCTTGTCAATCTCTACTCTTTTCCTAATGCTCACATGAAATCTTACTGGCGACAGAAGAAAAACTAAATAGTAGAAGTAGGCAATAAGCAATAGAACAATGATGAGAAAAGCTACAGCATATTTTCCAATAGTCCCTGCATTGGAACAATAGGTTATTTTCTCTACTCTTCCAGCTTTCGAAAGTATTTACTGCATGTGCTCAGGGTAATAGATGCCTAGCTTAGATAGGACTTCTGAATGTAACCGAGACTGTACTGTAACAAGGAAGATGAATACATTATTTCACCTTGGCAGTTGTACTACCTTTCAATTTCCTAGTTTAAATGCAAAGATCCAGAAAGAAACAGACCTGCATTCCTATCACCACTCCAACACAAACCTGCTTGTGCAAATCTCTTAGCCTCCCTAGGCCTCAATGAGGTGACCATATGTAGGACTTACTTTGTAAAACTGTATGAGGTTTATTTGAGATGTCTAAAGCCATATACAAGCAAATGGCTTTTAAGAAGAAACACAGGACATTGAAAACTGTTTTCTGTAAGATCCAGGAAATGGTCTCTATGATAAACTGATGTTGTCACCAAAGAAAAGGTTTTTTTTCTTGGCCTTCTGAGCCTCAGGACACCTGGATGACTTGGAGGAGAGAAAGGTTACTACAGAGAGGAGAAACATGGAGATTCAAGAATTTAATGGCAGGGTTGGTGGGGGAAGGGAGCAGAATAACTAATTTTCCTTCTGAGATACAATAAAAAAGTTCCCATATTCCTTCCAAAGTAATGAGTCACTATTCCAAAACCTGAAAGGCATATACAACTTTAACCTTGTGAGCATGATTTCCTCAAAAAACTACTTTGTTTGTGGGGGAGGCACTGAGGACTGTACACTTAAAGAGAATTATTCCTCTCCAGTCATTTGTTTGGCAGGAAAACCTGATCTCTTTTATGTAATTAGATGATTAAAAGTAGTATTTGATTGAGCCCTAGCTATACAAAGTGATCTTGAGTTGACTTAAGGACACATTCAAACCCTTTAGTTTACAATGTTTATGTTTGGGATAATATATCTTTACTTAAGGAGAGGATAAACATTTCCTATTTAAACAATTTTAACACCTATAATAATGTATTTATTCATCCCAGAGGCAGGTTTTATTAGTCCCTTGTGAAAATGGAAAGAACATGATAATACTTTAAATCATACACTCCTGGGGGGAAAAATGATCGAAGTATCCACAATGATCATTTTCAGTGCGAATAGCGACAAAAATTATCAAACTTGATCGATTTATGAAGAAAGAGACTGCACTATGTAACTATAATTCACCATTCACTCGCAAAACTACCGGCTTTGAAGAAGCATATGTCACACATGAGACCCACTGACCCCAGAACACAAGCAGAAGTGTCTTCAGGAATAGTTCTTGCCATTCGTGCCATGTAAAACAAGAAGAGCAGGCTTTTTCCCCCTCTTTCAACTGTCATTACTGATTTTAAAATACGTATGGCTTCCCTCAACATTGCAGAGGCATAACTAAAGACCAATCATGGGGACACCTGGGTGGCTCAGTCCCTCAAGTGTCTGCCTTCGGCTCAGATCATGGTTCCAGGGTCCTGGGATGGAGTCCCACAATGCACTCCTTGCTCAGCAGGGAGCCTGCTGCTCCCCCTGCTCATTCTCTCTTTCTCTGACAAATAAATAAATAAAACATTAAAAAAGAAAAAAAAAAAGACTGATCATGGTTGAGGATGGCCCAGAAATAATGAGTAATAGAATCCCTGCCCCCTTTCTTAATCACAGATGTGAATTCACAAGTCTAAACACTAGGGAAACTGGGTGCTAATGCTACTCTACCACTAATCACTTTTGTGAATTCAAATAAACCACTGAACTTCATTCCAAGCCTCAGTTTAGTTGCCTATAAATTAGGGACAAAAATACTGCCTACCTTCCAAACTTGAAACTATTATATGCCAAACTATTTCAGAAAAAAGCAAACTATAACAATGCAACAAATACCAACTAGTTATTGCCTATGAACATTAAACTGCCATGGAACAGTAAAATATTTTTTGCAGTCTTCCTAGAGATTTTTTTCTGAACCAATTTGTAAAAAGAGGAAATGATTTATTGTATCTCACATACTTTAAAGGCTGCCATTTTAAAAAATTGTTTTTAACTGGAAGAGAAAATAGAATTTGAACACTTTGAGTCACCAGGCCTTAGGGACTCTTCTATTTCCTCTCAGAGATGGTCTGACCCTGGCCATAGGTTATTTTAATTTACCCCCCATTGTCACAGCTAGCAATCATGAAGACTCAGTCCTTCGTGAAATCAATCAGGCCCTTAAGAAGAATAAAACCAGTATGAACAGGCAGCAGATGAATCTGGTTTAAGAGTCAGATAAACTTAACAATAACAACATCAACAAACAGTTGGCTGCAGTAGCATGTAATTATACCCCCTTATACCCAAAGCTAATCAATTAGCAGTGCATTGTTAGAACCTGCCCTTTGGTTTGATCCTTTGGAAGTTTCCAAAGCCTCCCCTTCCAGCATACAACTGTGAACTGTTTCTAGTAGAAAAAGATGTTGGCGGTTCCACCCCTCTATCCCTCTCCATTTTATCCTCTCTCGGTCCCGCAAAGCTTTAATACCTGCACGAAATACCAGGCTTTACACTACTTGGCTACACACGCAAGAAATAAAAATCCGTATAACTCGGATTCTAACCATAAAACCATTTGCGCACACAGTATTCCCATCATGCCCAAAAAAGGACATTTGGGGGCTGAAATGTAAAGGGAATTATTTATTTGCTAAGCATGACAGGAGGGAAAATAAAAATGCAGTACTACGATCCTCACAATTAGAACTCAGCCAATTTATTGTCCAGTGCCCGAGTGCTGAATTTAATCTACTCTTTTGATGTAGCATTCACATATATACACGTATACAAACACATGCACACAGACACAAAAGGTCTGAACATGAGGCACACAACACAAATTCTATTACAGTGGAAGCAAGGAAGACATATAATGAAATCTTCTTCTGTCTACAAGGTCATCTTTCTAGTTCATGGAATTCATTTAATCCTGAGGTCTAATTCAGTGTGTCCTCCTCTACAAATAAATCCATACAGGCTCCTAACAAGGGTCCTAAGAGGGGGTTCAGAATGCAAATGAGAAAAACAACCATAACATGGCCACTGGTAAATTGTTCCTTTTGGGTAAGCAACATAAAAGAAGCATTTTTCTAATTTAAATATCTTTTAGATAGCAATAAACTGCTTTATCAAAAAAATTAAACTGTAGTTCTAAGCAAAAAAATGAAACTAATAACGTGAGCTAGAGGTTAATTTTCAAGGGCTTGGATCTATAATTTACCACCCATTTCTTTTTCATTAGTGGCACCAACTTATCATTAAAAACTTCCCTAGATTGTGCCTTCCTTTGCTACTAGTGATTCACATGACTGAGAGAGTAACAATTATTCATCATTCAATCTTTAGTAACTGCTCAAAAGAAAAGACCAAGGTCTGACTTCACTTTTATATTAGACAGATTATATAAGTTACAAACACTTAGAAGTCCTGCTGTTTAGAAACAGAATGTTTCAACATGAATTGGAAAGTCAGTGAGATAAAACCACTCTCAGCCAAAAAAATTATCATGGTACTTACCTTAAAAACCTTGCTCCAGTAATAGAGAGCTAACTCAAAACACTTTTTAAAATAGCAAAGAAAACAGAATTATCAATTAATAAAACTATAAGTATGCTATGAGGTTATCAGTCTAACAAAATATTATTTGGTATTTTACTAACAGAAAAGCTAATGATATATATAATACATCTTGGTATACAAAAGTATTGAAATTATGAGAATGTTTTTGTTTGTGAAATACTTTGTTCTCTTGAATACACACATTTTGGGGCACCTGGGTGGCTCAGAGGGTTAAGCCTCTGCCTTTGGCTCAGGTCATGATCTCAGGGTCCTGGGATGGAGCCCAGCATCAAGCTCTCTGTTCAGCAAGGAGCCTGCTTGCCCCTCTCTCTCTGCCTGCTGCTCTGCCTACTTGTGATCTCTCTCTCTGTCAAATAAATAAATAAAGTCCTTTTAAAAAGAGAGAGACAGAGAGAATACACACATTTTTACCAAAACAACCACTAAACCTGTGTCTTAGTCTTTCCTGAAAATTTTTTATTACATTTAAATGGTTACTATCTGCTGACCCATATACCCAAGAATGGTATGTGAGGGATTTTCGAGTGAATATTCAAACATAGTTTTGTGGTTATCCACAAGTCACTGACAATTATTCAGCCTTAATGGGCCAGCAGAAGCCATGACCATTTTGTGCCCTACGCCTCGGCTCACATGGCTCTAGACCAACTGAGTCATGGAAGAGAAAACTCTTTCAACCTTAAACATTCCCTGTTTTGTTTTTTTGGTTTTTTGTTTGTTTGTTTGTTTTTTGTAGATCACCTCATGTAATGATTCTACCTTTGCTGATACTGAGACACAGTAATGTTAACTGTGGGGTGGGATTTCAATACCCTCACCCACACCCAAATTTGGCTAATCCCACTCAGGGTCCCAAACACTGTTTGCCACATTAGCGCTTCATTTTTCATTTCTACCACATCTCCTTTTCTAATGATCTTTCCTCAGGCAGGTAAACAAAACAATCTCAGATTTCTGAAAACATTTAAAATTCAGCTCTTGGGTTTGGGCCCTTGTTATAACGTTAAAATAATACACATTGCAACTGACTTTTAAGGAAGCATCCAGTTCCTACATTGCCAACCTCATGCTGGACACCTATTCACTATTCTTAATAAAATCAAAATGCATAATAAATGCAATTTAATTACTATGCACTTACTACATTGTTGGGTTCTTTAGCAACAACAGCCCACCTAAGTGTCACATCAATTCTGAGACAGGTATTATTATCATTCCCACCTGCAGATGAAGAAACTAAGATTTGGAGAAATTGAATCATTTGTCCACATACATACAGTCTATAAGGAGTGTTATCATATTGTAAAGACTCAGCTCTTTACATGGTATTGCCTCAATTAAGCAATCGTATATTAAGAACTTATAATTCTAACATCTCCTCTCACACAGAATTCTATACATGGCATCCCTGCTCAATATTCTTCAATGATCACCACTACCTCCAGAATAAAGTACAAACTCCCTAATCTAGAATTATATGTTTTCTGAGCTGTCCCCGTCCCCCACAACACCGCCCCCCTACCCACCCAGCCTCATCGGCTTGCACCTGACCTATGCACATTTTTGCTCCTGGGGACTCACTGTTCCCAAACTTTCATGTTCCCTTATGTCTTACTACACTTGCAGAATCACATCCTGAAACATCCTACTCCATTTTGTCCATCTGGTAAGTTCCCACTCATCTTTCGTGACTCAGTTCAAGCATCTTCTCTCTAGGCATCCTTCCCTGATGCCCAGCCACCAGGCAGAATGGTCACTCCCACTTCTGCTTTCCTGTGCATCTTCTTCATACACCTAGATCGACTATGAAAGCTTCATATTAAAACTATCTTCCAGGGGCTCCTGGGTGGCTCAGTCAGTTAAGCAGCTGCTGGTTCAGGTTATGATCCCAAGAGTCCTGGGATTGAGCCCCGCATTGGGTTCCCAGCTCAGCAGAGAGCCTAATTCTCCCTCTCCCTCTACCTGCTGCTCTGTCTACTTGTGCTCTCTCTGTATCTCTGACTCTCTGTCAAATAAATAAATAAAATCTTAAAAAGAAAGAAAACTATTTTCTAGTGTCTCACCAGCAATGAGCTCCTTAGGAGCAAAATACTTTGTCATCTTTGCCTTTTTGGTAATAGATGTGCTTCAAGAATAAGTAAAGGAAGCGGGGGGGGGGCGGGGGGGGGGGGCACAGTCAGATGAGCTTCTGACTCTTGGTTTCAACTCAGGTCATGAGATGGAACCCCAGGCTGGTTTCTGTGCTCAAGAAGGGGTCAGCCTGAGATTCTCTTTCTCTGCCCCTCACCCCTGCTTATAAGCACATGTGCTGTTTCTTGCTCTCAAATAAATCTTTAAAAAAAAATAAATAAATAAGCAAAGGAACAAATGTATAACCAGCATTAGTGGAGCTGAATAACAAACATCCCCTACTACAAGCTCTGGAATTCTTGGACTTTAGAGTTGGCAGCACTGAACAAGTACAAAGATGTGATTTACAAAAGGTAATGTCTACATCACAGAACAAGTTCTTAAAAGAAAAAAAAAAACCCTCAATATAGAAAGCTCACTGTACAGCAACTGTACCTGTTAGCACAGGCCTAAAGTGGAAAGAGGACACATAGAGGACACTACAAATAGCTCCACAGCTGGAATGTAAGGTAAAGAAGGCCAGAAGCAAGAGAACACAGGGCCAAATCCCAGGGCTCCATATGCCATGGAACAGATTCCATTTTGCTTGAATAATTTACTATCCCATTTCCCAGTTAGAATACCCATTCTTGTATCTCTGCATGTCTCAAAGCTACCCTCCATGGTTCAAAAGCCACTTTGTCCACACGCATTCTGCATTTTCCCCAGCCAGAAGAGGTCTTCCTCTCCTTTATCTCTTCCCCTCCATGGATACTTGTACTTGTCTACAGAACTTGCCACATTTCCCTTTGCTAGACATACACCTGTTACGGCCAAAGTCTACATCCTAGCACAGAGCTTGGAATCCAATATACTGTGGCATGAAGAATCAGGCAATCTGTGTTCTGTATATTCTGAAACTATTTTAAATGACACTTGAATTAAAATTCAGTAGTTAATAAGTGTTGAAATAAATTTATGATTATAGATCATAGCAATTACAGGAAAGATGTCAAGTGAGAAAATGAAGGAAAAACAGTAACACAACCACACACACATAAGCACACACACACCAGACAGAGTAAGTCTCAGTCTCCTAGCACCTGGACTTCAAAAGAATCAATAGGGCAACTGATGTTCCCAAAGACTCAGCTACAAATCAAGGACACTGCGAGGGGCATACTCAAAGTTAGCAGTTTAATTTGAATCAGGGCTAGTACCATCATTCTGAAATATTTCATTGAAAGCATAACCTTCAAACATGAGTCAGACAACTACAGTCATTTCATAATAATGGGATCTACTACAAAAACACAGCATCAGAAGAAAACAAAACACGGCATTTTTAGTGTAAACTGTTACCCTGTATTCTAAAAAGTGCACTTCATACTTTGTGGAACACTTTCTAGAAAATTTCCAAATGTAGACTTTGCCCCGGATTCTACCATGAGAAGAAGCAGAACACGGCGATTTCTTCCTCACTTCACATTTTAATGTAATTAAATGTAAATGACTGACAGTGAGGTACATGGTACAATGAGGTACATGGGTGAGCCCAAGGGTATGCAGTCTTTTTGTGCTGAGACATCCATTCCTGATGCCACCTGATAGAGACTTGAGGTAGAAGAGAAGGATTCTGGCTGCCAGGAGGAGACAATCCTGCAGCCACATTCATAACATCATACTGCAGTATTTCTTGTCCCGCTAACCCCCAACCTTGCTAAAAGGACAGGAGGCTGCTACTCAATAATAAATACAATCAACAAGGACCAATGTGTATTTGCATAGTGCCCTCACCTCACCTCGATGGAGGTCCACTGTTAGTCAAATTGGCCAGAGCCATCATTGACCATTGTAAGATCCATAAAGGCAATGGAAATGAATACAAAGAAATCAGCAAAGGCTCAAGTATTAGGATGGTAACCATTAAAAGGCTTTCTTCTAAGAAGCTCCTCTTCCCCTGACTACAAATTCAAACATCATGAAGTTCTCCAGTGAAAACACCAAGATTCCTGATTCCCTCTACAGGTCCGCAATCCCTAAATGCAAACCATAATCTAAAAGCTCGGAAAATCGGGTGCCTGGGTGCCTCAGTCAGTTCAACATCTGCCTTAGGTTCAGGTAATGATCCCAGGGTCCTGGGATGGAACCCCTCGTAGGCCTCCCTGCTCAACGGGGAAGCTGCTTCTCCCTCTCCCTCTGCCCTCCTCCCTGCTTGTGTTCTGAAAAGTCAGTAAGTTTTTTATAAGCCAACCTGAAGTAAAATAAGGTTACGTAGTCTTTATCTCACTGTATTAGTTTTCTATCACTGCTGTAATAAATTACCACAGTTTTAATAGCTTAAAACAACATGAAAGTACTGTCTTACAGTTTTGAAGTTCGGAAATCAAACCGGGGTCTCACTGAGCTAAACTCAGTGTGAAGAGGACTGCACTCCTTTCTAGAAGTTCTAGGGGATAATCTGTTTCCTAGCCCTTTCCAGCTTCTAGAGTGGCGCATTTCTTCACCCATGGTCTCCTTCGCCCATTTTCAAAGACAAGTCACACCTCTCTGACCCTGTTCTCATCACATCTCCTCCTCTGACCACAGCTGGAAAAAGTTCTCTGCTTTCAAGGACCAGTGGGATTAGATTGGGCCCACCCAAATAATCCAGGATCACATCCCCATCTCAAAGCCCTTAAACCTTAACTCTAAGTGCAAAGTCCCCTTTGCCATGAAAAGGTACATAGCCAGGTTCTGGGGGTTGGGATGCGGTTATTTTGGGAGAGGGCTTTTATTCTATTCACTACTCCAATTTATTCTATGGATTTTCTAACAGAAATAGTCATTTGTTTGACAAAGAGTTGCGGCCCCAGGCCCTAGTCAGATTGCTACATAATAGCTGTGTGTGTGTGTGTGTGTGTGCGCGCGCGCGCACACGCACACACACATACATACTATATACACACACACTCTATTGAGTTTCTAAAATATGAAAATGTCCATTTCTGAAATATTTCTTACCCCTAGGTTTCAGTACGAGATTGTGACCTGTACTGTAATTTATTCATACCGTTTCTCCCTTTTACCTCACCAGAGTCACCTCTGGCCACGCCCTTTAAAGAAGGACTTTCCCTTTTATTAAGTCAGAGCCAAAAGCAGTGCCTGGACTTTCATTATTAGCAAGCAGAGTGATTATGCTTTAAAGAACATAGTGTTCTTTAAACACATAGTGTGCCTGGGTGGCTCAGCTGGTTAAGCATCTGACTCTTGATTTTGGCTCAGGTCATGATCTCAGGGTTTTGACATTGAGCCACGTGTCTGGCTCTGTGCTGGGCATGGAACCCGCTTAGGATTCTCCTTCTTCCTCTGTACCCCTCCCCAAATAAGTAAGTAAAGCACAAAACCAAGGTCTACTCCCTCTTGCTCTCTTGACTTCCTAGTTTTATATGGCTACTGAGTTGAAATTAGGGTCCCTCTTTCTCTTTTTGACTTCCCCTTCTTAAACTGTGGCTAGACCAGAGCATATCAAGACTAAATGTATTTACATATTTGGACTCAAGACTAAAGTATGCGTTCTGAACCATCACCTTCCAAAGAGCCCTGCACCAAGGGTAAACTGCACCATCTCAAGCTATTAATAAAGTGGTATTCTGATTACCATTTGGCTGCCCCTGCCTGGGTAGATCTTCCCTAGGGTCCTTGCATAGGGATGGCAGGAACTGGCAAGGAATATTCAGGCATTTCTAAGACCCTAACATATTACTAAAGAAACCCCATCTCGACTCTCAAACTACAATTAGCAAGCACTAACATCGGAAGTTTAAAAGTTCATGAGATGCATTTCCACTCTGGTGGGGAAATAGATATATATATTTCCAAAGTATGATACAGACATTTGCCCTATAGGGAATACTCTGAAGAGACATTATTAGTTAGCAAAAAAGGAAAAAGCTATAGGTAATGGCATAATTTCTAATTCAACTTCCTGTGACCTTATTGAGAGTTTATCTGCTGTAGGCAGAAAAGCCTTTGTGGTTATTGAGGCCATATATAGGAGACCTTCAAAAGAGCATTAGCATTCATTAACAGTGTAGAACCCAGGGTAACTCTCAATTATGGTAACATAATTCAACCCGATCTTGTGTTGAGTGCAGTTTAACCGTAATAAATTGTAAAGTCTAGCTATAAATAAGCAGCCAAACACTCTGAAAAATAAAAAATTTAAAAAATTTAAATTAAGCACATTTAACTTCCTCCAGGGCAGGGACCAAGTGTCTTCTTCATTCCTATAACTCTGACATCCTCATCACACCACAGAAAGGCAATTAATGTGTATCTATAAACTTTAGTTGTGTTTAAACGCCATGTTTACTTTGTGGGGTAAATTAATGCAATGCCAAATGTGCAAAGCACAT
This sequence comes from Lontra canadensis, assembly GCF_010015895.1. Taxonomy (NCBI): domain Eukaryota; kingdom Metazoa; phylum Chordata; class Mammalia; order Carnivora; family Mustelidae; genus Lontra; species Lontra canadensis. The sequence goes on from NW_022631003.1 coordinate 5,511,503, forward strand.
AAAACAAGCACATAAGATGGGACCTATTAGCCAACAAATAAACAAAAGCACGCTTATCAAAAGACATCTTGGATAACACTCTCAGACTTTACACATGTCTGCCATAGGTGCTTTTCACTGACAACTTGGAATGGTTGCATTTCCACACATTTCACAAAGAACAAAAAAATCAGATCTGTGTTGTTTAGCCTCAATTCTAAAGGTAGTTCTTTTTGCACTCTGTGCTCAAACAGAAAAATATCAAGAACTAGTAACTTCGTTAACTTTTTCCTGAGGCTTGTGATACAATTCATTCGTGATGTCCTAAAAACTAATTTCTGAATGACTGCTTTGTGGTGTTCCAAGTCCTCCCAGGTGAGGCTTGCTCAAATAGCTAAGGAATGGGGGGGGAAATCAATTTCAATTCCCAGAAAGCACGATATTGGTGCAGGCCAGTGAACAGCATCATTGTTTCATACAAGATAACCACGGATCTGAAAAAATTCCCAGGGGCAAGAATCCTATTAATTACCCTACCTAACAATGTACACAGAAAAAGTACTAAAACCTCACACTCCAAACCATGAGACTGGTGGAGTTCTCATTTAGGAGAAGGACCTAATATTTACACCAACTTAAAAACTCAAAAGACACTTCTTAGTATTTATTCTGCAATGTTCTTAGCACTAACTTATACACAGTAACGATTCAGTCTCCTTTTAAATTTTTATGGATGGTAATTTATATAGATAAAACAGATTCATTAAGTAAAAAGTGAGGGTACTGCCTTTTCTTGGTTCTCTGATCCACACCATATCAGGTATGCCAAAACTCTGCACTTGCACAGAATCTCCTCTACCTATGACAATATCCAAGTTTTAGAGTTCATTAAACTTGTGATAGAACAATGAGAAAAACAGATGGATACATGCAATAAAGAACCACATTTAGAAGGGAAACCAAGCAATACACACAAAAGCCTGAAGTACAAATTCATAAAGAATGGCGACATGAGGCAACCTCGTCAGGGCAACATTTGGGCCATATTATATTTTGGGCACTTAAACCTGACCCTATTCAGTAGGCAACAGAAGAAAAGCCTGTAGGACAATGAAAGCCTAAATCATTAAGGACTTTGCGTGTGCTGGGAGTAACCTGCAGGTAAAGTAGGATACTATGTCAAAGTTTACCTAAGTATCAGCTAAAACATGTCCCAGTCCTCAACCCCCAGATGATGATTACTTTCAAAAGTCCAAGACAGTTAAAATTTTAACATATAACCATTGCCAAAAGGAAGGACTGGGATTATGTTCCAGGTTAGCAACTAATGAACGAAGAAACATCATGTCTTCTGTCCTCATTTAATTACAGATAATGTCCATAAAGATTCATTCTGAGGAGTTTAAGTGTGAAAGACCAGGATGCCAGTAATTCACTAGGGTTAAGTGCACACTCTAAACAGCATTCTGTCAACCAGAACACTATTAACTGGCACTTCTACCTATCTATAAAACAATAACTAGTATTTATAAGAACAACCCTGAGGCAGTTTAAGGTTGTTATACTGCAGCTGCATAGCAAATTACTCCAAAATTAAGCAGTTTCAGAGAGTAAACATTTAATAGCTCATGCAGTCCCTGTGAGTTACAAATTCACAAGTGCCTTAGCCAGACGGTTCCAGCTTGTGGTCTCTCAAGAGTATACAGTCAGTGTGTAACCCAAGACTGCCATCATCTGCAGACCTTACCAGGGCTAAAGGACCCTCTTTCCAAGGTGGCTCTTTCAGATGGCTGATCAACTGGTAAACTGCCCATTGTTAGCAGAAGGCGTGACTTCTACATAAATCTCTATGGACTGCTGAAATGTCATCACAACATGGCGGTTGGCGTCTCCCAAAGTGGGTCATCCGAGAGAACAAGGCATAGTGTCAATGTCTCTTAGGACTGAGCCTCAGAAGTCATACATCATCACATCTGCCATATCCTATGGATCGCACGTAATGACCCTGATATGATGTGGGAGGGGACTTCACAAGGGCATGAATAGCAACAGGCAGTAATCACTGGGGACCATCTGGAGGCTGGCTGTTAGTACAATCTTGAAATAAGCTTCCAAATGAAAGAAAGAGAATATGTGATATAGTTTCAGAACTCTTTTTTTATAGTCCAATGTCTTGAGCAGTATGTTATTTTGACTTGCCATTAAATGTTCAGCACTGTAATTTAACAACTATATTCTTTTAGAATATTGATTTAAAAGCAAATATTCTAGATCCTCAAAACCTGAGTAGAGTTTCCATGGTCACAGAATCACAGAATCAGGAAGGATCTTAAGAGGTCACCTAATCTGTCAAAGCAGAATGATGGGTCCTTAGGAATCCATTCTATCATCCTTCCTACTTTTGTGTTCATTCAAAACTTTCATAATAAAAAAAACTTTTAAAACAGTACAATATGTTCATTTTACAGATAAAGATATTCCTCAATATGTAAAGAAATTTACCTATTCAATGCAGCTCTTAATATTAGAACTCACAGGGGCACCTGGGTGGCTCAGTGGGTTAAAGCCTCTGCCTTCGGCTCGGGTCATGATCCCAGGGTCCTGGGATGGAGCCCCGCATCGGGCTCTCTGCTCGGCAGGGAGCCTGCTTCCCTCTCTCTCTCTGCCTTCCTCTCTGCCTGCTTGTGATCTCTGTCTGTCAAATAAATAAATACAATCTTAAAAAAATATATTAGAACTCACAAAAGAAAGATAAAAAGATGAAACATGACATCTTTTAAACAAATGACATCTTCTTATCAATAAGACCTCAAGTACCTTCAGAAAAAAAAATCATCCAGCAACCTTCTTTAGCAAGAGCTTGTTGCTTTAGGGTTCCATTAGGGTAACAGTAGTCAGTTGTAGTTTGTGAATAAAAAGCACTATAACACTAATGCTGGGAGTTTTCTGTTGGTCAGGTTGTTTTCAGTGGATATAACATTACCATAGCTAATCCTGATTTCCAGTTTCAATTACTGAATTTTAAAAAAAAAAAAAAAAAACTATGGTTGCGGGGGTTGCTGCTGGGTAGCTCAGTCATTAAGTGTCTGTCTTCGGCTTGGGTCATGGTCCCAGGATCCTGGGATCCAGGCCCACATCGGGCTCCCTGCTTTTCCCTCTTCTTCTCCCTGGCTTTGTCCCCTCTCACACGGTCTCTCTCTCTGTCAAATAAATGAATAAAACCTTCAAAAAAAAAAAAATCTATGGATAATCTTGATACTACATATAAAAAAAGATTAAACCTTTCTGGAAACTAGAAGAAAGGCTCCTCCTCCAACAACAGAAGTACTCTTTGCTCCCAGGGACCTGGTCATTATTTTCAGCTTGAGACTATACAAGAAAGCTAAAGTGGGGTGGCAGAGAACAGGGAAGGAATGGAGTGTCATAGCTCCTATGTGAACAAGTGTTCTATATGGGTCACATCAGATTTGGAAGGAAAAGTAAATCTAAACATAAAAATAACTATAGCCTTCTGATACATTTCAGAAAACAGCAGCAATAATAGTAGTGAATATGCAATGAAAATTTACTGCATGCCAGGAGCACTCCTAAGTATGAAATCAGGATATTCTCTCATGTAATTGTCACAAAAGTCCTTCTCAACAACTATTTTACGGATGGGGAAACAGATTCCAATCAAGATAATTATCAGTGATAACCTACGTAGTAGGTGGCAGAGTTGAGATTCATTCTCAAGCAGTTTACTCTGGAACCTACATCATTAAGTGTCGTGCAATACTGCCTTAAAATGGAACCATAAAATCAAGCAGCCATGTTTCTGATCCCATCTAATAAAGTAACAGAAGAAGGTGTTCAAGAACAATGTTTCTTTTTTTTTTTTAAGATTTTATTTATTTATTTGAGAGAGAGAGAGAGAGAGAGAGAATGAGCGAGAGAGAGCATGAGAGGAGAAAAGTCAGCAGGAGAAGCAGACTCCCTGCCGAGCAGGAAGCCCAATGTGGGACTGGATCCTGGGACTCCAGGATCAAGACCTGAGCCAAAGGTAGTCACTTAACCAACTGAGCCACCCAGGTGCCCCACAATGTTTCTTTTGATTAAAAAAGACTCCTAAGGGCATGACTCTGTGGTCTCATTTGTGTTTGCAACATGAGCATATAAAAGATACCATTTCTTTCTCAACGCTATCCCCACAAACCCACCAAAAGCCACCAAGTACAGTTGGAGACTTAGGTGATGTTTCCCAGTAGGGAAAACGGAAAGCTGAATATGAGGCCCACGGTTCCATATATAAATGGACCACATATAAATATGTACAAAACAAGACCAAAAAAAATGTAAAAGTTTGCTTCAAATCTTAACTACACCTGAACGGTTATAAATTACTTCTTGTCAAAATACTGATCTTTTCCCTTCTTTGCTCAAGAAAACTTTGGTCGTAGGTCATTGGCAGCATTTCCAAATTGCAAAATCTCGAGGTCCCCATTATGTCAAGTATTTATTCAAACGAGCACAACTAACAATTGTCCCAAATGTTATGCTCTTAAGAAAACACTGCACAGATTAGCAAGAAGTATCATTGTACAAACACTGTTTAATGACATGAACAGCCAGCTTTTAAATCCCCACAGGGACCAGGCTTATTTTCTCTGAACACTGTAAAATCATTTTAAGATAATAGTAAACACACATAATTTTAAAGATGGGAGTTTGTTGTTGTTGTTGTTGTTGTTTTCTTAAACAAGATTGTGGAGTTACATAACCTACTTGAATGATGCATTAAATTCAGAATCTATGCTACTACATTGTTTGTCCTGAGACTTCATCTGGGACACAGAAAGATGGTGACCTATGGAAACATCACCACCAGAGGCTCATATCGGGTATTATTGTTGACAGTCAGGCTTGGGAGGAAAAATGAAGTCTGAGCAGAAAGAAAGCTCTGGGGAGTTTTTCCTACCCTCAAGTCCACTCAACCTTACAGAAAATTACTTTTCCTTGCAAAATGGGGGAAGGGGAGAGGGAGATCTTAAATTGTTTTTTAAAAAAGTGGGAGAAGTTTATTACTCACTTGCACTCAAGTAAAAGGCTGGGATTATTCAGTTCTGCACATTAGGTTATGTGATTAGCCATTAACGATCTACTACCTATATCTCTAGAATACAGAGAGTAATCACCTTCTCCTGAATGGAAAGAAATATTCAGCACCATTACCAGGTATCTGTCAATGGTATAAGGAAAGATTTCTTTTCTCTGTTCAGAAGTCTTGTCTGCTGCCTCTGAATATGTATGTGGTATGTATCTTAGTATCCACCACGCTAGATATGTACACCTGTGTGTGTATATATAATTATGTCATATATATATATATATATATTTGAGAATTCAAAAATAGGAAAAAAGATGATTATGCCCATTTTTCTTCTGGATATAACTAAACTAAGTGACATCTGTGAATAAGGAGACCACCCCAAGAGTAACTCTACAATACAGTGAAAAGAATATAACCTTGATCTCTTGGCTCCTGCTTCACGCACAGTTCCCTGACTCCCCATATTTCTAAGTGTGGTAGCCTCTCATTTGAATTGGGAATATTCTCACCCTAATTATCCCAGTTACACACTAAGTCAGACACACGTGTAAACGTCTCCATAAATTCTTTTCTATTACAAAAGGGACACTCAGTGTATGTGTCTTCTGAGAATTTTAGAACACTCCTTAAGGATAAGGAGCTAAGGAGAACTGCATACCCAGGTCTGGGAATCACTATTCTGACTGAAATCAAAAAGTTAACATCAGACAATCCATAGGAGCCAGCACGCTTTTCCCATTAAGTACCCGAGTGATCACAAAGTGTGGATTCGCGTCCACATTTCAGTTTGCACCCAGGACAACCATTTCCTGTTGCCATGGGTTACAAGGATGAGTCACTTGGAGCCCTCCAGACAACTTGAAAGATGTCTTATCTTGTACCATGTTCAGAATTAACAAAATATATTCTTGGTAATTAGCAGTGCTCAGAAATACAGTCTATTAAAATATCAGATCAAAAACATTTGTTAATCCCTCTACATGAAAATGGGGACTTGAGATTAAGTAAACTTGAGAGATTTTTTCCCCCTCTTATAAAACAGATAACTCATTATTACTAACTTTCATTAAATGATTCGTATATAGATGCAATCACAGGGGGAAAAGAGTTTCAGGATCAATGTACTAAGATAAGAGAGTAATATATGGCTTGTCACTCATATACCTTTCAACTTCAAATCATGCAAGACTTAATCAGAACAGACTTCATGTTAAACCCTTCATGTACACACACAAAAAGAGGGACAGTCACACCAAATATTAAATGTACAGGAGGGCAGGATAGTTCTTAAACCAAAAGCAAAAAAAAAAAAAAAAAATTTATTGCACCTACAATTAACTGCATTCAAGTTCCACAGAATCTCCCAGGGGCACCTTGTACATGTCAGGAGAATCCACCCAACCAGGAAACACCAAAATCAGGAGTCAAGTAAAAAACAATAAGGTAGGAACATTACTACTATCAATGCTCACTACAAGGAAGAAAATGTTGAAAGAAAAAACGTTTTTCAGATTTCTCTGGCAAGGGAATTTTAAGTCTTTTGTAAATATTCATCTGAACTGGATAAATATGACCTATGGTATGAAAAGTATTAGGTGTAGAATTAAGAAGATGAAAATATATCTAAAACCTACAGCTTCTTAATTGGCCAAAAACAAAGCCAATAGTGTGGAAGGGCATGGCAGTAATTATCTTTTCTAGATTAGAATGGATTCTCTTTTCCAATCTATCAGCAGTTTCTCTTCTTCCTGATCCATTCTCTGCTTCAAGACCCTTTCTTCTATGTTGATAGTAGAATTCAGAAACAAATGTGCAGACAAAGGAAAGGAGGCAAGGGGAGCTCACTAAAACTGAGATCTTTTTCTATATGAACTATGTATATACCACTGAAACAGAGTGGCGGATAATCATTGATTCATATTTTTCACCCCCAAAATATTTTGACTTCAGGAAAACTTGAGAGCATAACAATTTGATCTTTTGGGAAACAACAAAAAAATTCCATTATCAATCCTATTTCTGGTTAAAAAGAAGCTGTCCTGTCTTATCCCTTTGTTTCAACATGATACAGACCTCTTACAAAGGAAAAAAAAAAAAGACATCGTGAGGAAGTGCCTCAACATAAACAAGGCAGAATGGGTTCTATACTACAGTAACTCCACTTTTAAGTAAGTTCTAACTTATACCTACCTAGCTTAGTTGGACACATGCTAAGAACCAAAAACGAAGTCTGGTTTTATTGTACTATCATGTCCTCAGTACTAAAGTCGGAATCTAGTTATGGTTTTGTGGGTTTTTCCCCCCACACACAGGAGTTGTTGTGCCTTATCTAATCTCTGGCAAGGTCTGTCTACACCCCCCATCCCCCTGATTCTCTTAGCACCTTCCACTAGAGGCTGCCACTTCAGCCAGCTGGGACTTTGGGAAGCAAGGTTCTGGACCTTCATTATGAAATACTCATTCCAGGAATTGGGAAGTGTAAAACTGAATGAGGGTTAAAGAGAAGATAATTAAGGCAACAGAAGTCACATGTTCCTCATAAACTGGGGTGGGGGAGGCGGTCTCTCAAGTCCCCTAAAATTAAATATCAAAGAGTGGAAAGTGTCTATCAATAATTAAAGAGGGGAGTTTCTATAGAATAAGACTGGATTTTTTTTTAAACATAGATTTCTTTATATCCATGGTATATGTGGGTTTAAAAACATATTCAGCCCTTACAATACATGCCATACTTGGGAGCACAGAAGCGAGCTGCAGAACTCTGATTCTGACATACAGACGCCCAGCTCAGAATGCATTTCTGCAGAATCGAGCGAGATCAATAGTCTCAGGAAACAAATATGTTGATGGATGAGGACAAGTCTGAAAACGACCTGGTTGAGGTGGCCACGCTGCAGGTCTCAGCTCTTCCCATGTTGGCAGAACGGAAGGGTTACCAACGATTCCCCTTTTAAGACGGAGACGAAAAAAGGAAACGAGGGGAGGAAAAAGAAGGGAGGGAACAGAATGGAGCCGGTGATGAGAAAAGGAAGAAAGACATGAGAATGGGGAAAGAGAAAGAGAGAAACCCAAAGAGGGGCGGGGGAGAGGAAAGCTATGATGTTTGGATGCTCGCCAGCCACCCAGCCGAGCGCTCCATCGCCCCCAAGCCTGCCTCCCTCGCTCGTCTGGAGCCATGGGGTTCCCTGGTAGCGTCGCATGGTGCGAATAGCCCTCCCCGCGACCCCAACCCGGCGCAGGCCACGCGGTGCTGCCCCCAAGTAGCCCCCCGCAGCCCGCCCACCCGAGCCCGCCACTCCCTGGACCGCGCTCGCCACCCCCGCCCCCGACTGCTCCCCGCGTCCCCATCACTAGTCTAGGGGAAAGCGAGAGATGGAAAAATCAAAAAGGGGAGGGGGTCGACCAAAAAAAAAAAAAAATTTTTTTTTTAAATAATGTGATAATAGGTCCTGAGGGAGCAACAGGGAAGAGACCCGTGGCAGGCTCCTGGGAAGGAACACGCTGTTGCAATACCCCGGGCTGCGTTGGGCTGGGCGATTTTCCACAAAAGGAAGTTTGGAAGGAGCGCAGCGGTTTGCAATGGAAGGGAACGGGAGCCCAGCGTTACCTGACTGAGGTCAAGCCGGCGGGCCGCGGAAATCCTCAGGTTTGCGATACTGAGCCACTTGATCAGGTTACTATGGAAATCGTCTTGAGAAGGGAAAAAAAAACCCAGCGGCCCAGGCACATCCTCGTCACCCCGAAAGAAACTGCTGGGGCCGCCGAGCGCGGGCGCGGGACCGGGCGCGGCGCCTCTCCCGGCCCGGCTCGCTCTTTCTTCCCTCCTTGGCCGGGCCGCGCCTCCCCGCCCCGCGCCGCCGCCGCCGCCGCCGCCGCCGCCGCCGCCGCCGAGCAGCCCGCGGGCCGAGCGAGCCCTCCGCGGCGCGCTGCCGGGAGCGAGAGCGCGAGCTCGCTCGCAGCCGCCAGCCGGCCTGGGCGCCGAGTGGCGCTGTTTCCCCAGCCGCGCAGCTGGAATTTAAAGAGACAGACGCCTCGCGGGGTCTGGGGCCGGGTGCCCTCGAGAGGAGCACGCAGGGCGCCCACCGTCTCCGCCCGGGCGGGATGGACAGAGCGGGCCCGGAGAGAAAAGTTTCCTTCGGGGACGGCGGCGGGAGCGCGTGAAGACCTGCCTCGGCCTCCTCTCCGGAATGCAGGCTGCAAGGAGAGAGTAAGAGGGATTTTTTTTTCCCCTCCCTTGGAGACTAAGGGGGAAATGATTTGTATGCTCAACAAGTCAGGCACCTATTTTCAGCTGCGCTCGTTTTCGTCCTTGTGCACCGACTTTTTTCATTGAAAGCACAGAGACGAATGGGGGTTCATTCCTTGTTTTATGTCAGACTCCAAGCAGAGAGACACATGGGTTTGGAGGGAAGGTGGTGGCGGGAAGATAGAGCTGTCAAATCTCTTGAAAAATCTTCTCTCTCTCTTCCTGTCTCAGCCAGCGAAGCATCTCCTTTTCTCTCTCAGCCCTGGAGAACAGGCTTCAAGGTATATTCCAACCTGTAATTCAGCATCCTCCGACAGACCACCTTCCAGCCGGCACATTTTCTCTACAGCCATGAATGCAAGCTTGCTCCTGTTGCTTCTGAGAAAATAAGCAAGAATCCAGCAGAAAGAAGCATCTGACCCGGCCCTTTTCTATCCCTAGCTAAGCCAGGTTTCACTGGGCACTTCTCTCACTACTGTTACAAATAAGGCTCACATTTGTGCCATTCCCAACATACAGTCCAAGGAGAATGTGTTTATAAATGTACATGGTTTAATGTCACTACGTATTTATTTGGAGTGTCGGAGAAATTATCCAATCAATTTATTTTGCAGTTCTAACAATCACCTTTCACTGCTTTATATTCTCAACAGCTTTTTCATGGTACCAGTTCAAGCCAAGTTTTCCCGGGGAGGGGAGGGTTGGGTAATAAAGAGACTCTCCCTTTGGACTTGTCCAGAGCAACCAAATTGATTCCACAGAGCAGCTTCTGTATAGAGTAGCAGATGCTCATTAACCTCAATAAATGTGAATGACACTCTTTTGGGTTGATAGAAAGTATTCTCAGGAGGAATGCAACTATGTCTAGATTAGCAACACCTTGTGGGCAGGAGTCCTATATTATTCCTATGTCTTAGACCGTATATACATTTATAAGCCCTGCACAGCACGGAGGCTACATTCTAACTCCGTATCTTAAATTTCTTCTTTACCTCTCCCTACAGTCTTACCACCAGTACTCACACCTGCTCCATACAACCATCTTGCTTGTCTTTCACCTGGCTTCCAGAGCAAAGCCTTCAAAATATAGTAGTCTTATCTAAAATTCTTCTATAGTTCTCCATTTTCTTCAGGAAAATAGCCATTTTTTTTTATCATGGACTAGAACAGCGTTTCTCAAATTTTAACATGCATCAGAATCACCTGGAGGCCTTATTAAAAGATTTCTAGGGCCCATACTCATGCTCAACTTTTCCCTTTCGATAGGTCTAGAGTGAGGCATAGGAACATATATACTTACGATCCTAGGTGATGTTGATGCTGTCAGTCTGGGAGGCACAGTTTGAGAACCACTGGCATTGATCATTTATGATCTGGCGCCTGCTTATTTCTCCTGCTTCATTGCTCCCACCTGCCTCACAGTTCCCAAGCAAGACACACTTATTAATTTATGCTATACTTTCCAAGTAGTACCCACTCAGCCCCACTTTATAAATGCTGTTCTCTGCCAGGAGTCCTCTCCCCTGCACTGTTCCCCATGTCCCACTGCCTCATCTGGGTAACTTGTTCAATACCTGAAAACTTCTGGATAACTTGCCAAATACTCCTGGGCCCCACATCTGAGTTTAGGTCCCACTCTGTGCTGCCCCTTTACCCACTTTTCACACTGTAAGTGTAATAGCTGTATATTTATTCGTCTGCTTCCTCACTAGCCTGGGTATGCTAAGGGCGGGGACTATAGCTTATTTATCCCTGCATCCCCAAGTGCCTCGCACATTGGTCAAGGAGTTGCAGCCCAATAAATGGGAACAGGGGAGAGAGGAGCAAATGAGAGTAAGAGAGGTGATATTTTTTCATCGCTGATGATTGCAATGATATTCAAAGACAAAAGAGTGTTATAAGCGAAGTAGTAATAATATTAGAAGGACAGAAAAATGGAATTAATATTTCTTAACTTTTAGCATATATCAGATACTGAGTTAAACGCTCTGCATACTTGCTATAGCCTGAATGTGTCCCCCCAAAATTCGTATGTCAAAACCCAACCTCCCATCTGATTGTATTTGGAGGTGGGAACTTTGGGAGGTGATTAGGTCATGAGGATAGAGCCCTGATGAATGGGATTTAGTGCCCCTGTAACAGAGACCCCCAGAGAGCTCTGTCACCCTTTCCTCCCTTTGAGGACACAGTGAGAAGATGGCCATCTATGAACCAAGGGGTTTGTCCACACCAGAAACTGCCAGTGCCTGGATCTCGGACTTCCCAGGCTCCAGAGCTGAGAGAATTAAATGTCTGTTGTGTAAGTCACCCAGGGTCTGGTATTCTGTTAGAGCATCCTGAGATGACTAAGACAATGTTACCTCGTTTATTCCTCAAAGCAGCCCTGCAAGATAAATACTACATAACATATGAGAAATTCCAGGCATGGAAAAGTTCAGGAGCTTGCTCATCTCCCATAGCCGGTTGGTGTCTGCTACACAGCAAGGGGTTGGGTGGGGGGATATACTTTACTATAACCACCACAAAGGCAATTTTCCACAGGTGAAAGTAAGTTTAATGGGTATCCTGTTAACATTCACAAGTTTTTGTTATTTTGATTAGGAACACATGACCTCCCACTTCCCCCTCCCCTCCATAAAGGGGTCTGGCTCACAGGCCAGGGTAGAGACCTCTATGGCTTTTTGGAAGGTCCTCTGATTCAATAATCTGCTGAGATGTGGGGTTCTGTGGCTGCTATCAAGTGGTCTTGCTCTACCTTTGTATAGTATCCTCAATGCTATACAGATTTTTAACAGACCAACCAAATCAGACAGGTAAACATCTGTTAGAGTGGCACGACCAGAGCAGAGTCCTTCACTTGTCTGTATTTCCATTATACTACATTTTACTATTGTAGAGGTAAACATTAACGGGCAAGAAAATATGTAAATATATTAAAAGTATGATAAAGTCTGTGCTCCCTTTGGATATTTATCCAAACCACAGAGAGAGAAAGAGAGAGAGAGAGAGAGAGAGAGAAAGTGAACTTGTTTGAAAGTGAGGGGATATTATGGACATTTGGAATAAGTCTGCAATTAAAAATTAAACTAATTTTCTATAAATGTAAAATTAATAAATGTAAATTAATAAAATCAGTCCTCTATAAACTTGGGAACCACAGGACTATAGAAATAGTCAGTACTTCCCTATAGTGATGTTTGTTTTCCTTGAAGGTTGTGTGCTTTACATAAGATTATGCTAAAGTCATGAAATTCTGACAGCCGGAGGGGATCTCTAAGGGAAGTGGTTCATAACTTTAGCTGCATACTAGAATCGACTGCAGAGTTCTCACAACTCTCAATGTCCAGGTTGCTCCTCAAACCAACTCTATCAGAACCTCTAGGCTTGGCATCTTGGCATCAGGATCTTTAAAGCCTTCCAGATGATTTTACTGGGCAAGCAAGACTGAGAATCCCATCTTTTGAGATGATCTGCAATGGAACGCAAACCTGGCTGTTCATTAGAATCACCTGAAAAAATGTAAAAGGCTCCCGTGCACACGCTCACCTACCGAGGTTCTGATTTGGTCCGGGTGGGGCCCAGTCCTTCCTATATTTAAAAGCAACCCCAGCTGATTCTGATGTTCAGCCAGGGTTGAGAATCACCATGTCAGAGCGATGATTCTCCAAGCAGAGTCCCCAGAACAGTAGCAAGGGCATCGCCTGGGAATGTGTGAGAAATGCAGATTCTTTTTTTTTTTTTTTAAGATTTTATTGATTTATTTGACAGAGAGAGATCATAAGTAGGCAGGGAGGCAGGCAGAGAGAGGAGGAAGCAGGCTCTCCGCAGAGCAGAGAGCCCGATGCGGGGCTCAATCCCAGGACCCTGGGATCATGACCTGAGCCGGAGGCAGGGGCTTTAACTCACTGACCCACCCAGGCACCCCGAGAAATGCAAATTCTGACTCCACTTCAGATCCAGGGACTCCTGGATGGACTCCTGCGGTGGGCTCCAGCACTATTTCTACAAGTGCTCCTGATGATTCTAACACACACTCAAGTCTGGGAACCACTGCCTTATAACATGGTATTAGTGGTGCCATTCTCCTTTAGAATTCAGAGTTCTGCATTACCTTCAGCAAACATCTATTGAGATCTTACTATGGTGGTTCTGACAATCATTTCTAAAGAGTTTCTAGTGATGCACATGCTGCAGGACCAGGCATCACACTTTGAGAACCACCGTCCCACTATGTGTTAGTCCCTATAACCGAGTATTAAGAATCCTGAGATTTTGAGGTTTGCTGGAGTGGACAGGGTGGGAGGGATGGGGTAGCTGGGTGATGGACATTGGAGAGGATATGTGCTATGGTGAGTGTTGTGAATTGTGTAAGACTAATGGATCACAGACCTGTACCCTTGAAACAAATAATACATTATATGTTAATTTTTTTTAAAAAAAGGAATCCTGAGATTTATTTTTCATTTTCAAAAGGGACTATAGGGGTGAAAAACTTCCTTTCTTCCCTTCTAGCTTCTTTGGCGGGTCTAATGGTTAGAGTGACACAAGGCAGATGAACAAGAGAAAAAATTCTGTATGTATGGGAGCCCCAAAGACATAAGATCCCAAAGGCAGGCAATTAAGGCTCATACACTAACCTGAACTAAGGAGAAGGGGTTAGGGGCCTGGGGCTTCAAGGGGGAAGAGGACAATTCACAAGAAAATGAGAAAAGCAAATGTTTAGTAAACAAATGTTTGCCATGCCACACAGATAAACACTTCTAATACAAAAGTTATCTTTGATATCCGTTCCTGGTCCAGGCCTTCCATCTAATTTCTTTTTAATTAAAAAAAAAAAGGAAAAAAAGGTCTCCTTGAGTCTGATGGGTCTTAATCACCTTCAGCTCAAATAATCCACATACCAAAGTGCCATATTTTGGGGTTATATACTCTGCTGTCCCTCAGAACTTATCCCAAAATGAAACCAATGTGTTGTGGCTACATCAAGCTGATGAAAAGAAATTTCTTGTCCCTAATTCCCTGAAGTAAAAAGCTATAGGAGGATTGTGTGTGTGATATATATATATGTACATATATATATGTATATATATATGTATGTATACATATGTGTACATATATATATTTTTTTAACCTAATCTTAGATACTAGCTCCAAAAAAAAGAGTTTTCAGCACTAAAGCTGCAAGGCACCACAGTTGTAGATATGGCTGTGAAGAGTTCAGCAACTGTACTAGATTACACAAAAACTTTAGGGAAAAAAAAACAATGATCCCTTCTCACCTTGAAACAAACCACCAGCTCCAGAGCATAAAAGTTGATGAAAAGCTTGCCCTCACTGGCTACACAGATGAGCCGATTTGCCTTCTCCAACGAGGCGACTCTTTCTGTAATAGCTTTAAGAAGAAAGAAAAACCTGGTCATTCTCAAAAAATAAATACTGTTCTTCTTGGTGTCTTGGTGTGAAAGTAGCTCTATAAACCCTGTCCATCCTAACCTACAAACGTTAAAAGAACCCCTGGTTCCCACAGCCCGGGCTTCCTTCCAGGGAAAAGCACAGAAGCACAGATCACTGAAAGCGAGCACTGTGTCACTAATCTTTGCCTCTAGTCAGGCAGCCAAAGAAAACCCCCAAGCAGAGACTCAAAAGAAGACACCCCAGACCATGAAATCTCCTTTTATCCTTTTAGCTGCCTGGATTGATTTCAGGCTACGAACCTAGATCCTTTAGGGGAGAATCTTTTGGGGATAAGCTCCTTTTCTGAGGATGAGACCCTGCCTCTCTACTTGGCAATTGCTTTTGAAAAGTTCCGAAATAGACTGCAAAAACCGCATTTTCTTTCTGAGACTTCTTTAGGATCAATGGCATTTCTGTGTTTAACAGATGAGCGCTCCAGGAAGAGGGTCCTAAAAGAGCTGCCAGCCACCACATTAGGTGCCGAGTTGCTGACAGGAGAAAAGGCTTTCTGAGAGTAATCTTACCAGCCTGTGTTTGCCTGTGCTTTTTCAAATAGCCACAATGTTAATCACTATATGGGCTACTGAACTACTTCCTCTGGAAAGCTCTACAAGTTTGAATGAAGTCTCCTCCTACCAAGGCTGGAGGAAATAACAGTCATCAGCCAACTGCAAAATGTCACATAGATTCCTTTTTATAGGCATATACACTTATATAAGCAATGCAGTGCTAAGAAATGTAATGAAGTTGCTTAGGTGAATGGGAAACAGCAGTAAGTGGCCTTTAAAAATATCAATTGTGAAGGGGAAATGTAAAGGGAACAAAAAGCAGATAAGGATGATGACAAGAAGGGCATGTAGGAACATTCAGGAAGGGAGTTGCTGTGAGTGGCAGAGTGGCCTTCATTTGGACAACGTCAGTTATACACAGATACCCGGGGTTGTTTCGTCTCAGAGTTGACCTCCTTAGAAAAGATAATAAAAAGCTCAATTTTCAAATCAGAGGACTCTTAAAAAAATAGATTACTACTTGAATTTGAAAATAGCAGTGAGGTTACATAAGAAAATGTTCCTGTTTTTTTGGAGATGTCAGTTGAACTTACACTGAAATGGCCGTACCCTAACACACACAAAAAAGGCTTATTTAAGAATCAGAAGGTTTGTTTCTTACTTGAACCGGAAAATAAGAAAGTATCTTCATCTACATGTATGTGGAGAGAGGATAAATCATGACCAACGTTAATGAAAGGTCATAGAAGTGAACAGAAGTGACTTGTAATCAACGTGGAACGTTTCCGCAGGTTTAAAATTTTTTTAAGTTGAATTTTTAATTTAAAGAATTGATTCATAAAATGGCTGCAAAAGCACAACAGGAAATGAGCTTGCAACAAGGGTACTGAAAATAGGTTTCAGTCTGTTCTAAAAACCAGGAACGGGAGATTGGCAACCTGTTCCCCTCATGTGTAACAATTATTGTCATTAGAGACGTGGCACACACATTTAGCACATCATATCTTCAAGTATTGCACCATACTTCTCTGCACCATAGTGACCTTTTCAATATTCTGCAAATTGATTTCCAGGCCATTCCCACTACCCCTTGTTTATAGCCTTGGTTACCCAGAAGAAAATGAGCAGGCCTGGCCAGCTGGGCGGCCGGCATTTCTGTGCTCATCAGTGCTCAGAATCACATTGCTCTCTCCCAGAGGCCTCATAACAGTCCTTTATTATTGGTCTGTAGATCAGCAGCACCAAGAACCTTCTATAAGGACATGTTGAAGAGCTATAAGCAGTTATGTGAGTCCCTCAGAGGTGCTCAGTTGAACACCAGTAACAGTTGAATACTTTTCTGTATTACGAACTATGACAGTAAAATTAAAAACCTCTAGAAAATGTAGAGTGTATACAACTCTTGAAACCATGATGTAATCACATTATTAATGTCTTTTTCCATCGTTAAATCACCTTTGCTTGTTCTCATGAAGTTTGAGGTCCATAAAAATGTACTTCCTTATGCTAAATTTGCACCCATGCTGAGGTGTCCTCTTAAAATCCCTGCAACAGAGGCGCCTGGGTGGCTCAGTGGGTTAAAGCCTCTGCCTTCGGCTCAGGTCATGATCCCAGGGTCCTGGGATCGAGCCCCACGTCGGGCTCTCTGCTCAGCGGGGAGCCTGCTTCCTCCTCTCTCTCTGCCTGCCTCTCTGCCTACTTGTGATCTCTGTCTGTCAAATAAATAAATAAAACCTTTAAAAAAAAAAATCCCTGCAACAATCAATCCCTACCCCCCGAGTTACACCTAAATCATGAAATTAGAGGAAGTTGGCACCTGCCTTAAGCCTTTATGACTTAGAATTCCCTAGCATACCCACATCCCCATAAATAACAAACGAAAATGGAATCAAAATAAGCCAAGGTATTCCATTTCTTCAAGACAGCAGCTCTGTTTCTGTTAGGTTTTCTCGGCGGTGGGGAGAAAAAAAAAGATCTTGAGTTCCAGTACTTGATCAACCCTTACGTGCACAGATTTCTTATCTTTTGGGGAAACAAGCAAAAATCAAAGAACTAGCTAGCATGAAAATAAAATGGAACAGAGAGTGATTTTTTCCCCGCATGCCACAGAATATAGAGAAAAGATAAAGTTAAAAAAGTTCATCACTTCTCGCCTCACACTGATAGTGTGAATCGAAATTTAAGATGTGTTTGCAAGGTAGACACACAGAGAAGAGAACGTTCTCTTTTCCTTTCAGAAATAATCAGGTAGGGGAACTTCTATTTGAGTAGTTCAATATATAGGTAGAGGAATTATACATTCAATTGACCTTATCAGTAAACACAGAGCCACACTCTCAAGAAAAACTCAAGAAGTATAAAATAAGCCATACATGGAAAAGTAGTGTCACCCCTTAATTATTCAGCACTGTTGAGAACCTAGTTGCATCTGTGAAAAGTTCAGAAACATAAGAGTTTTGCTTTCCAAGTCAACAGGTCTTTGGAAAATGTGTTTCCTCTACAAGGAATTCTGTCTACTTCTATGTGTTTAAAGTTCCAAGTCCTAGGGGAGGTTTCACGGAACAAGAGGGTGAAGGCACAGTCCTGAACTTCTGTAGTAACTGGGGATGGGTAGAGAGGAGTAAAATTTTACTCATTTTTATTCCACCAAGCATGGTGACAGAACTGCACCTTTTTCTAATCCCAAGGGATTGACTAAGGTCCATCTGGGGAGGAATTTCTTTAGCTTAGAGTTATGGTATCTTCTGATATTTTCAGCAAGACAACTTTAGGAACTAAAATACCAGCACAGACCGGCATATTGATTTGCTTATTCTCCTCACAGGGTGTCCCCATCACCATAGCTGTTGGGAATTCAGATATAGAAAAGTTAATTTTATATATATATATGCATACATACACACACACACACACACACACACACGTATAACAGGCAAATAGAAGATATAGCCCTTGGGCAAAGTAATTAGTTAAAAATAAGATGAAGACTGCTGTTTTTCCATAAGTTCATCTAATCCACAGCTACTTAGTACTGCATGCAATCCCAAAATAGTCAGCTACACATTACAGTTTATGTAATATAGATTAGATAGATATTTGAATCTATATTGTAAATGTGATTTCCTGCATGAAAAACTTTTGAACCTGAATTCCTAATATATTACATGTTAGAGCCCAGTCCACCTGTGTGATAAGAATGGGCTCTCAGGGGCACCTGGGTGGCTCAGTGGGTTAAAGCCTCTGCCTTCAGCTCGGGTCATGATCCCAGGGTCCTGGGATCGAGCCCCAAATCGGGCTCTCTGCTCTGCAGGGAGCTTGCTTCCTCCTCTCTCTGCCTGCCTCTCTGCTTACTTGTGATCTCTGTCTGTCAAATAAATAAATGAAATCTTAAAAAAAAAAAAAAAAGAATGGGCTCTCACATTTCTGATAGTTCATTAAAATTCACTATTTAAATGCTTCCGTATTGACACCTAAATAGTATCATAAGCATGGGTATGAGAGAATGTATATACACATGGGCTTTGACTTCCTAGTCTCAGAAAATCCTCAGACATTTTCAGTTTCTTCAAAGGAACATATTACTCAACTTAATTAGCACCCCTGCTCTGTTTATAACAAACCAGAGTACTCCATTTTGAAACCCCAGACATTTTACTCACTGTACAACTCTTCTGCAGGAACACTTATTCAAGTCACAATCTGCAATCGGAGATCCTGAGAGGATGGATAGGGACTGAATCACATGACCGGGGGAGCGGAGTCGTATCTCAGCTCCTATAATAACTGTCATAGGAGAGCAGATGTGAAATGCTAATGTCTGTCTCCTTGATGTTTTGCAGACTAGTGACGTTTTCCTAGTAATTTATAAACTTGAAGTCATAAGCACTTACGAAGCCAGTTTCATTCCTGGCTTAATCAGGAATCTCACCTAAAAGGGTGATGCTTACTACTTCTGTCAACTATGTTCTGTGTTAATACCAGTTATCATCAATCCACAGGAGAATCAAAGCTTATTTAAGTCTCCCACTCTCAGAAGGACACAGTATCCAGTTAGAACGACGGCTTCTGGGGCTGGTGAAGATAAATGACTATCTCCTTCACAAGAAAATTGTACTAATATCTCTAGAAGCATCTAGATAAGAACCATTTCTTTCCTACCAAATGCTACCAAATAGGGTTTGAGTGGAGGAATATAAATCGAACGCTGGTCATAAGCACACATGCCCAAAGAATATTTCATCAATTTAAAAATGAAGCAAAATTGAACAAAAATTTAAGAGGATGGATAAGTGATAAGAAAATAGATGCTCCTTCCAATTTATGTCCTGAACTCTAAGATTCTTAAGAAGTGATGAGATTTTCATGAGGAAAAGCTTAAAGTTACCACACAGGCATATATTTGTTCCATTGAAGGCAAGTGTAAAACCCCTGGCAAGCCACATACTTTGAAACATATATATCCATAAAATTTACTCAGGAGCATCGGACATCTTTGAGAGTTAGAGGAGATGACTCAGTCAATATATTCATTTGAAAACTGAGACCCAAAGTCTGTAGTCAGGATTTATGACCATTTTATTACTTTTTTTCTCCCCTAAACTTTTCACCAGCCCTTCCACAGGCTGTTACATCCTGATGTCTGTGGGAGGTTTCCAACTCTGTTTCTAAGTTCTAAAACGAAGAGAGTTTACAGCATGTTATTTCTGTAGACCATCTAACTATTGAAATCCTTCAAAATTATTTAACAGGAACTCTATGAGGATGTGCTCTACCCACACAAGTTGATAATATTTGTGTCTAAGATATCGATTAAGAAAATAATTTTGGAAATAATCATCAGGATTATAACCTATACTTTCATGATTTGTGAGTTTTCCAAAGTACCTATCAAGTAACCAAAACAATAATACAATAATACATATTTTCCCCTAAACTTGTTCATTAATCTTATTTGGATTTACATTATTTTTAACATAGCAAAGACCTTTATTTCTTGCAATAGCATGCATTTTAATAATTCAAATACAGTATTTTCTTCTGTTTGTTCAGATTTCTTCATTTAAATATAGTTTAAAATTTTGTTTAAAATATTCATTTGTTGCCAAAGTGCAAATTAAAATGTATCTCAGGCATTCTCCTGGGGTGGAATAGTAAAAAGGCATTTCTTTTTTTTTTTTTTAAAGGCATTTCTTAAGAATGATTAATCAACTGGCAAATTTATAAGTGGCAGTGTG
This sequence comes from Lontra canadensis, assembly GCF_010015895.1. Taxonomy (NCBI): domain Eukaryota; kingdom Metazoa; phylum Chordata; class Mammalia; order Carnivora; family Mustelidae; genus Lontra; species Lontra canadensis. The sequence goes on from NW_022631003.1 coordinate 5,532,014, forward strand.
ACCCCACTATAAGAAATTACCAAGGTTAGAGAGCCATTCCTGCTCTAAAGAAGCTTTTTGTCTCCCTAGGATGACGGCATATGAAAATAAAACACTTAAATTGTAATGCTTGAGAAGATGAAATACAAATGAGTAGTCTGCCATTAAGAACAACCAAAAACAATTCTGCAACATTTAACTTGAATGTTCTGAGGAAATGGGGTTAAAATAGGCCTTTAATGGGGCTTCGAGAGCCTTGATACTCAAACTGTAGTACAAAGGACCTGGGGCAAATTCATCACCTGGAAACTGGAAACAAATGCAGAATCTCAGGGCTCAACCCAGACCCATGAATCAGAATCTTCATTTTCACTAGATACCCCAATCAATTATATGTCCATGAAATTTGAGACTATCTCATTAGGAGAAAGTAATCCTTGATCTGGACCTAAATTAACAAAATAGGTAAGATTACAGTCATAAGCAGAGTCTGCATAGTAAAGGGCCCTGAAAGTCCAACGCACGTTTTTTGTGTGTGTTTGCGGTGATCAAGGATAGTCTGTATAAGAAAAGAGATACATGAAGAACAAGGACACCAGCAGGAAACCATACCTGAAGAAGATACACCATGTATCTTAAGGATTGCCCATGAAATTTCCTTTCTTCTGTGAGGATTAAGAGCTAAAGACAACAATCTTACATGCACCCAAAAAGGAGAGAAGTGAATCTGATTGATCAAATCCTGAGAGTCACTGTGTCTTGCCAGTAGGCCTGAATTCTGTTCTTCAAAAGCATGGAGCACTGGGTGTTATACACAAACAATGAATCATGGAACACTACATCGAAAACTAATGATGTACTGTATGATAACTAAACGTAATAAAAACAAAAATTGAAAAAAAAGTGTGCTTGCACAAGAAACTAGTATAAAATGCTCTAAAAACTTAGAATGTAAATACAATGAAATCTCTTCTGCTTTTCCAAATAATATCTTGAGCCCCTGATTTCTTTATTTATTGGTAGTCATGTGTCTTCTTCAGAACCCACCCTCCATCCACCACAGCCACCAATGGTCACACAACCCAACTTGCACACAAAAAGCAGGAAGAACACTGCTGCTTGTAGTGGGCCCTGTTGAAGCTAATTTCTTGAAAATTCCAGAGTGAGTGCCAATCCACCACTAAAGTAATGACTTGACGATTCAGATCCAAGCACAGACCACTATAGTTATGCAAGGAAGCCAGAGCCCACTCTCCCAGTGCTGATCAAGAACAGGAGTGCCCTTCCTTGATCTTCCGACATTTGTAGTTTTTAACACTTTGGGGTCTGGATTGGTTCAGTGTCAGCCACCCACAGACCACTTCAGTTTCCCTCCTCAGTGTGTCAGGAAACTTTTCATCTTATATCCTCCAAACCCAAAGTTGCTACTCCTCTGAGGAAGGTAACACAGTGAATCAAAGATAGTTTTACCCTACGACTGACAAACACTTACATCCTTGTAGGAAGATGGTTGCTGACACCTTTTATGATTCCAAGGCAAAATTTTGGCACCTCTCTTGAGACAGATTAAAAAATAAAAAAAAGTAAACTCTGATATTCTACTATGCACAGATGAACACAATTGGGAAACGTGCCTGCTATTTGCCAAGAGAGTATCTTGTGATTTAACAAATACCTAGATAAAGTATTAACTTTGATGTTGGAGATGGGAATGATGGAATTATCAACTAGAGCCATTTTCCAAGAGAGATCTTGGAATGATTGGGCTTCTTAATACACCAAAAAAGAAAATGGGGAAAGACAAAAAGAAGGTCAATTATGAAACAGTTTTCAGTCTGAGTGATGAGAATAATACTAATGCTGTGAACAAGTGAGAGTTAAGTAAATGTAGATGATTTAGGATAAGAGATTATTAATTTAACTGGAGAAATATTACTATTGAGCTAACAGTAGAATTTGCAAGTGGAAATATCTATTGGACAGTTTGAAATTTTAAAGAATAGAGCATGGTTAAGGATTAGAAGTGACTATATAGAATTGGGAGTCTTTCACTTTTAGAGGATTATAGCCTCACCGATGAGCTGATTGATGGTAAAGAGGGGGATGAAAAATATGAGTCATCAAAGAGGTCAAAGAAAGTATGGGCAGAAAGACAGGGCAGTGTTTACTTGGAAATGGAAATGAGTATTAGTGAAACACAGAAATCTGAAAAGAAAGATAACATGCAAAACCTAAGAAATACAACCACATGGAAGTCAACAGTATTGAATGTCATGGGGAGATGAGAAGAGACAGAGTCTGAAAATAAAGCCTTGGATTTTATACAGAGGAGAAGGTACAAATGTTTGAATGCCAACTATACACTAGGTATAGGTTTACTTACATGAAATGTTTTATTTGTTTTTTAAAATTTTATTTATTTATTTGACAGAGAGAGAGCTCACAAGTTGACAGAGGGGCAGGCAGAGAGAGAGAGAAGCAGGCTCCCCGCTGAGCAGAGAACCCAACGCAGGCTCCATTCCAGAACCCCGCGATCACGACCTGGGCTGAAAGCAGAGGCTCAACCCATTGAGCCACCCAGGCGCCCCTTAAAGGAAATGCTTTAAGAAAAATTTCCAGTAGTATTCTTGGATGTGGAGACCAGACAGAGAAATTTGGCAAAGAAAGAAGGAAGCAACATGAAGTAGGGCCTCAGGGAAATAGTAGGGTCAAGCTAGATGGGATTTTTGTTTTGTTTTACTCTCTGGTATCAAGGTGGGGCAAACTACTTGCTTGAAAGCAGGAAGAAACCTAGAGGGAGAATGATCGGAGGGGTTATGATACAAGCTAAGCGATTCCAGTGGTAAATGTTAAAAAATGGAAGTTTTAACATTAATTAAAAATAATTAGCAATTTTATATTCTCTATCAAAGAGTTAATTTCATTTAATTATGCATGGAATGAGTCCATGGTTCTCTGTCAGCTCTCCTTGTCTCCCTGCCCTTTGCTTTTATGGCTTTGCATTCATAAAAACAAAGTCTTTTTCATTCCATTATACCCTGGTGCACAGTTAACTAGCTTTACAAAGAAATATAAATTCTGAGTAATCAGCCTAATTGTTGACCCATTTCTACGTTTATAAATTATTTAAAAAAAATACACTAGGGAATTTTGAATCTTCTCTAAAAAACAACCAGATGTTGTTCACATCATTTATTATAATAAAAAATTTTCAAAGGCTTTGTCTCATAGCAGTGATACTCCTACTCCCCCCAAATCGTTTTCCTTTCTAACACACTGATGTATTCTAAAAAGTATATAAATGTATCTGTGAAGTAGACTAACTACCAAAAAGTAATTTCCTCATTTCTTGCATTACTAAGCTCTTCCAAATACCAAGTATTAAATGCAATGTCTAAAATGGCAGTTTATTTCCTGTATTCAGAGTAAAATCTTGTCTTATCTAGACCAAAATGAGTACCTTCTCATCCTTGTCATTCCTCTAACCACTAGCAGCCCCATCCCCTAGGACTGAGAACCAGTCTCAGCTGCATCAGCGGCTCCCTGACATCCCTTGGCTAACCTCCCATGCCTAAGTGTCCCTTGGGCAAGATAAAATTACAGTGTGATAGGATATCATTTTCTCTCACAATTAAATCCTATCCTAGACATGCAGATACAACAGCAACTTCATCTCTGCCAAACAGCTAGCCACTTCTGGGTGCTGATTCCTTTTTTTTTTTTTTTTTTTAAGATTTTATTTATTTATTTGACAGAGAGATAGATTGCAAGTAGGCAGAGAGGAAGGCAGAGTGAGAGGGGGAAGCAGACTCACCTCTGAGCAAGGAGCCCAATGCGGGGCTTGATCCCAGGACCCTGAGACCATGACTTGAACTGAAGGCAGAGGCTTAACCCACTGATCGACCCAGGTGCCCCTGGGTGCTGATTCCTAAGTATAGTTACTTCCCCAGAAACCAGAAGCAGAGACTCGGATGAATCACACATGGGTATTGCACATGAAAAGGAAGCAAGTGGAAGGAAAAGAAAAGCAATTAACTGCCACGGTAGCTATAAAGCAGAGTAGAATTCATTCAATAGCAACAACAAACCGATCTACTCTTGGTGGACAGTAGAATTAAAATACTTGAAAATAATAAAATGATTCAAACAGTGGCAATAAATATTTATTACCTTTAAATTTGAGCTGACTTTTTCTGACTTGAGAAAGGTGAAAATACAAGCGAAGTCCTGGGAGCCTCAGTCATTAAGCAGCTGCCTTCGGCTCAGGTCATGATCCCGGGGTACTGGTGAGCCCCACATGGGGCTCCCTGTTCAGCCGGGAACCTGCTTCTCCCTCTCCCTCTGCTTGCTGCTCCCCCTGCTTGTGCTCTCTCTCTCTCTGTCAGGTAAATAAATAAAAATTTGTTTGAATTTTAAATAAACAAAAATTTATGTTGAAAAAATTTCTGTTCTGCCTGCTTGCATACACTCCGTCAAATAAATAATCTTTAAAATTTTTTTTTCAGAAATCTTTTTAATCCTTAAGGATAAGTAGATGTCAACTGTAAGTATAATATTATTTAGAAATTGATAAATCTAGAAATTTTCTAAGAATAAAAATTTCAAAGGTAAATTTCTTTCTATTTGTCATTGCAAAATTATTCACCAAATGTTATGCAGAATTCTTAAAAAAAAAAAAGCCTTGTGTTACAATCTCCCTATTATGTCTCTCATGAAGTATTACTGTCAAATAATTATAAGGTTCTTTTATATTCTTCAGTAACACAGATTATAGGCAAGACTTCAAGATACTCTAAAGAAGTGCTTCTCAAATTTAATGTGCATACAAATCACCTGGGGATCTTGTCAAAATGCAGACTCTACTTCAGTGGGTCTGGGATGGGCCCTGAGAGCCTGAGATGCAGTATTTCTAATAAGCTCCCAAATGATGTCAAAGCTGGTAGTCCAGGGCCAATCTTCAAGTAGCAGGACTATGAAAAGAACTACCAAGGGTGCCTGGGTGGCTCAGTTGGTTAAGCGACTGCCTTCAGCTCAGGTCATGATCCTGGAGTCCTGGGATCGAGTCCCACATCTGGCTCTCTGCTCTCCAGGGGGTCTTCTTCTCCCGCTGACCTCTCTCCTCTCAAGCTCTCTCTCTCTCTCAAATGAATAAATAAAATCTTAAAAAAAGATTTTTTAAAAAATAATAAATAAATAAAATTTAAAAATAAAATGCCATCTAATGCTAAGACATGTCACTTTGGGTACCCCTAACTAGGAAATAATAACGCCAATTAAATAGGACATGATGCTTTTAGAGTCATTTATGACTTTTAAAATACTGACTGAGCTCTTGTAGATTTATAGATAGACTTAATCATGTATCACTCACATGTATATAGAAAAAGGGAAAGATAAATAAAGGTTATTAATTACGATACTAACAAAATTTCTTCACATTCAGTCTAACTTTTCCGAATCATTTTTCAACTTAGTTTCACTATCATTTTTCCATATAGTGTTTTCCCCTAGAGCACTAATGATGTTTACAGTGTTTCATTATTGTCTCTAGAATATTCTTCCAAGCCACTTACACCTATTCCGGACGTTTTGAAGTTGGCATGTTCTTCATTAGATGTCAAAGAAATTCTCAGGGGCCAGTCAAGAATTCAAATATGTTACCTGTATATAACCTGTTAATTAGCTGTTAACATTTATAAGGCACATCTTGAATTCAGACATGTTAAACTTGAAAACACACAAACACACATACACATGCACACACATTTCACCTTAGAATCAATAGCACTAGTTATTCCCAAATTTGTTTAACGAAAGAAGAATCCCTCACTTTTTAAAGAAATATATCTCAAGATACTCGTGCCTCATGAATCTTATTTTTTAAAAACACTACTTAAATGTAGTATCTATACCACATTACCTTTTGGCATAAGTTGATCCAAATGATTTATTTTTTTATTAGTATGTAATCTTTCTGAATAAAAAAGTATGCCTGTTTCTTCTCCCTTCTGCCCTTCCCACAGTGTCTAAGGCACTGGTCATTATACTTGAGGTGTTCACTAAAAGTTCTGCTAAGAAGGCCTAGGACTGAACATCGCAGAAATTTTCCTAGCCTGCTTCCAAAACAAGTTTAATTCTTCTTCTGTTCTGCCTAATGACTAAAACTTTCTTCCTAGAAATGCCTATCGATTAATTTCTTGCCTTTTATTCTTATCCACTTTTCTGGACACACTTCAGTGATCATTATCATAACCTAATTCTAACAGGCTGATGTTTACAGATATTCAAGGGAGAGAAAATCTGAGTTCTAATTATAACCTTGCCATTTGCTATGAACGTATCTCCTCCAATCCTTAGTTTTCTCTTAAGTCAGATGAAGATAACACTTGTCCAACTAGCTTCACAGGACTGTTGTCATAATCATTAGAAAGAAATATATGAAAAGCACTCTAAAGGTTACAAAGTGCTATCTCTGCTTTTATTACATGCGTCATACTAAAATTCTGTCCAACCCTCAATCTTTGGTTCTGTTATTCATCCGACATAAACTATAAGCTCCCCAGAGAAACTTTATGAGTACTTTCAAAGTATACTTTCCACTGAAAAACATCATTAAACAGTAATAGTCATGAAATTTCTGAGAACTATTCTATTTGAGATAATAACCGTAAACATATAAAAGTGAGTTCCCTGGAGCTCAGTGAATCCACTCATTGTGGACTTACTAGCTATGTTAATTAAAAGTCAAAGGTGTGCTTTTGTTTGTATGAAAGAAATACAGGAATAATAACAAAATCCTCTTCCTTACTATTAAAGAACTCAAAGAATAAAATTCCTTGGCTAGGGGCGCCTGGGTGGCTCAGTGGGTTAAGCCTCTGCCTTAAGCTCAGGTCATGATCCCAGAGTCCTGGGATGGAGCCCCGAATCTGGCTCTGTGCTCAGCAGGGAGCCTGCTTCCTCCACTCTCTCTCTCTCTCTCTCTCTCTCTCTGCCTGCCTCTCTGACTACTTGTGATCTCTCTCTGTCAAATAAATAAATAAAATCTTAAAAAAAAAAATTCCTTGGCTAACATTATTTCATTGGAACTTTACAAAGCTCTGGCAGGTATCACTATCACAGTGTTTTACAGATGAGAAGACTACAGCTCCAAAAAGTTTACTGCCAGGAAGTAAATTGTCCTGCTCACAAATTCAGAGCAGAGCTAAGGTTTTAATCCCAGAATGCTAGGCTTCCTTCTACAGGAGGATTTCTCAATCTCAGCCCCCTCGACCTTATAAACTGGGTGATTCTTTACCTGGGGGGCGGCTCTGTCTTTTGCATTTCAGAATGTTTAGTGCATTCTGGCTCTCCCCACTAGATAGACACCAGAAGCACCCCTCCCCCACCTGGACACCAAAAAATGTCTGGATATTGCCAGATGTATTTTAGGGGCAAAATCACCCCCAACTGAATACCCGCATATACCAAACCACTTTTATAGCAGCACTTTCATAATTTTTCCAAGAATTTTCACATGCTTGATCATCACTGTACGTCAGATGACAATGGTAACTTGGAACCAAACGGTATTGGTTTCCTTGTGTCCATCATAAAAAATTACCACAAATTTGATGGCTTAGAATAGGAGATTTATTCTCTCAGAGTTCTGGAAATAAGGAGTCCAGATCAAGGTGATTGTCGAGCCACACTCCTTCAGAGGGCTCAGGGAGAATCTTACCTTGCTTTTCCCAATGTCTGGTGGCTCCAGGTATCCCTTGGCTTATGGCTGCAGAACTCGAATCTCTGCCTCCATCTTCACAGGATCTTCTCTGTGTCCTCTCCTCTTCTGTCTTCTATAAGAACACTTGTCATTAGATTGAAGGCTCACAGGAGAATCCAGGATGATCTCAAGATCCTTAATTACATATGCAAAGACTTTTGAAAATAAAGTCACATTCACAGGTTCAGGGTGGATGCCTCCTTTGTGGGGCTACATTCTAATCATTTCACAGATCATACTCTCCTCCCAAGAATGAAAAACACTTTCTGGATAATCTCTCATCTCATTAATTTCACAATTGCTCTAGAAAATAGAGAGGAACGGGGAAGAAAAGGAAGCACAAGAAGATTAGGGGCCAATTTCCTAAGGGTCGGTGAGTTAAAGATTTACTAAAATAACGTAGAGTCCACGTCTGGGACCTTCCCCACAGGGTCTATCACAGGATGGTTGAAAGAACCAGCTGAATTACATCCTGCTTTAGGAACCATATAATTCACAGTTGTGTTCTGGTGGAAAATTGAAAAGCAAAAGAGAACACAGCTGGATATTTAGATCCTTTTGTTGATTAAAAAAAAATACTGTAAATTTCTAAAATCAACAAGATTTTCTAAAATCAATCAAGAAAACAAACATGGAACCCCATTTAATAAAGCTGCTTCTCAATGTATAAGGGTTCTTTGAAATGTATTCCTTATATGTGCTGCATGTTAATTTTTTTTTTTTAATCTGTGTTTATAGAGTCATGAGCATGAGAGATACAGAGCATCAGCTTTCATAACGCATGATATTAATCACTCTCTCATATACAGAGACTGATTGCACAAAAACCTATGAGATCATGCTTGGTCACGGAGTAATGGTCTGCTGATTTCCCCAAAATATTGCCTTTCTCTTTTTTGATACCACCACATTTTCATTCTAAGCGGTGTTGACATTTTTACCAGAGTATCCAGTAAGTTATGAATCACCACTCGACATCGAATGACTCACTTATAGAATTACAACCATGATTTGTATAAAAATCCTCTTAAAATATATCATAACTGAACAATCCCCTTCTTGATCTCTCTTGCAATAGTCATACTCTTGCTTCTAAAGGTTAGTATGAAGATGTCCAGTCACTTACTCATTTTCCTGATCTCCACTTAGAACCGTGAGCTGAATTCACCAAAATTACATTCTTATTACATCCTTTGTTGCATGCCCTAGATTTTATTTGAATGTTTTTTTATTTATTAAAATTAAGATATCACATGGTTTATGTTTTTTTTTTGTTTTTGTTTTAAACAGCAAACAGGGGTATAGGATGCAATGTGTAAATCTCCTACCAAGCCCAGGCCTCTGCTCTAGTCCTGAGAAGAACTCAGTGTTAATAGCTTTGAGGGTTATCTTTTCAGAAATATTTTACATACTCTCAAGTCTCCTTTTAGAAAAGCCGTTTCTAGTAAAGCACAAATCATTCTTTCTTAATAGGAGGGTTCTCACAATTTTAGACGATGGTATCTAACAGGATTATCCCTAACATGCCCCAAATCTTCTGAGTGGATTTAATCAAATCATTAGACTCAGTAGATATCATCTCACAACTTGGAAAAAGAAGCATATTTTTAAAAAGTATCTTATTAATGAATAATCCTCACCAGGCCCTATTCTTAATGTTCTGTGTACCATAATCAGCTCACTCAAAAGTTATCCTATAAGGGCCTTTTATTTTATTTTTAAAATAAGTAATTCTTATTTATTTATTTATTTATTTGACAGACAGAGATCACAAGTAGGCAGAGAGGCAGGCAGAGAGAGAGGAGGAAGCAGGCTCCCTGCTGAGCAAAGAGCCCGATGTGGGGCTCGATCCCAGGACACTGGGATCATGACCTGAGCCGAAGGCAGAGGCTTTAACCCACTGAGCCACCCAGGTGCCCCTATAAGGGCCTTTTAAATTTTATTCTCAGAGAGAAATAATGTATCTTCTTAATAACAAACTTCAAGTGACAAATCTCTTGCTTGGAAAATAAAATATCCCCAGGTTTCTCCATTATTTATTCCCAGGGATGACTAACATCTTATATTTACTTTGAATTTTCTTTCGAGGTTTGAGGTTGTTAATGAGCTTATATATTAAGGGAAAAAAATCTAGAAGTATGGGTAAACCAGATTTGAATTTACACGAGGTAATAAAAGTACACTATACAACTACAGATGCTAACACAGGGCTGGAAGGAAAGGAGACAAGATTTAAAACAGGTGAAAATTTAGCTTTAATTAAATACTATGAATGGCCTAAGAACTATTCTTTAGTCGTAGATTCTCTTTGCTTTCTGCTACAGATTTATTATTAAAAGAGCATGAGAGAGCATAGTGATGTTTTATAATATAGTCAAGGTGTCTGAAATTTAAGGATTCTGTCACATTTAAGGATTCTGACACATGTCCACTCTAGAAGAGAGAGAGATCAGAGATAAGGGAGGGAGGACATTCCTAGCAAGACATTCTAAGGGAAGTTTGGAAAGATCATGATGGGTGGGTGGGAAGGTCCTCAAGCCAAATTTGCCTATCAGGGGAGTCTCATAGTTCCAAGAAAGAGGCTTGCCTTAGCATCCCAGGTGTGCTCAGTCATTGGCTGAGAGTACCATATGGGAGATGTGGCCTCAGTACAAACTTGGTAATGAATTTCAGAGCTTGACATCTGTTGACCCTCAGTCAATTATCCCCCTGTAACTGGCCATCTAAGAAGTTCAAATGCTTCTAGCCTACATACACCATCTCAGGTGAGACCTATCACTCCAAACCTATCTTAGGCTGACCTTTATAACCATATATATAAAAAATTGAAAATATTTCTTTTCAAAGTTTCATCAAGTTGCCCCAACTCCAAGATGACTCTCAAAAAAAATGTTTCAAATTCTAAGCTTTCTCTTGGTCAACAGAACAATTAGCAATAAACTAACCACACTGAGAAGGGAGTGACTCACTATACTTCCTGCATAACGCTTCTTTAACTTGCCAAGTTGAATGGATCTTTATTGGTGGATATATTTTTATTGAGTAAACTTTACATACGGTGAAACACACAGGTCTTATGTGTACAATATGAGGAATTTTGGTATTATCTACATTCATGTAACTACCATCCCACTCAAGATTTAGGACCCCCCTGCCTGAACTTCCCTCATGTTACCTCTCAATCAATTCTAGCCTTCCTATAAATAACCATTGTTCTAATTTATATCATCAGAGATTAATTTTATCTGTTCTCAAAGTCTGAATAAATGGAATCATACAAGATACACTTTTTGTGTATCTTTTTTCCACTTTGCATAGTATTTTTAAGAGTCATTCATGCTGCTATAATTGCACCCAGTAGTTCATTCTTTTTTGTTTGTTTTAAAGATTTTATTTATTTATTTGAGAATGACAGTGAGAGAGCGAGAGAGCACAAGCCTGGGGGAGTGTCAGAGGGAGAAGCAGACCCCCCGCTGAGCAGGGGCCACAATGCGGGGCTCATTCCAGGTCTCTGGGATCATGCCTGAGCTGAGGGCAGATGCTTAACCTACTGAGCCACCCAGGTGCCCCAGTAATTCATTCTTTTTATTGCTGAATAGTATTCCATTGTGAATATACCACAGTTGATTTATCCATTAGCTTGTTGATAAATGTTTGTTTCCACTTTGGGGCTATTATGAATAAAACTGCTTTAAACTCTCATGTAGAAATTTTTGTGTAGACATATGTTTTCATTTGGGGGAATTAACCTGGGCCATAATGTAGGTGCATATTTACTTTCTAAGAAAACAGTTTTCTAATGTTTGTACCATTCTATATACTATAACTGGTAGGATTTTGAGAAATAACAGTTGGTATTTTAGGTCTTCTATCAAATCATACCATCCAACTAACTTTACCTAATAAAAGATTAACCCTGGCAAGATTAAGAGAAAGAAATTATTTATATATCTCTTTGTTCTAGCCAAAGCATACAGATGTTCTAACATCCCATTATAGTGGTGGGAAAACAAAATTCAGGAAATATTAAAGCTTGTTCGAAGTCAAACAACTGATGAGTGTAATCAGGATTCAAACTCAACTCCACTCCTTTTATAGCTAAACCAACTGTCCTTCCCCAAAGAAAGTTCCAGAGCATAACACTAGAGAAACCTTGGCTTTAACCAAAGGCTAAGAAAGGAGAGACTCCGGATGCAGTTGCAAACTCTTCTCTACTTACTGCAGAAAGGAGGGTGGAAACCACCAGTTCTCTTTTATCAACCTTGCCCAGATCTATGTAAATTCCATTCATCATTTCAGAAACATTGGGAATTTGTAAAGGACCCTCTGTCCACCTTGTTTTTCCCCCCAACCCAATCTGACCCAAGGGATTAATATTGTTATTGCCAATTAAAGATAAGGAAACAGTCTCTGTTTGCATAATTTGTTGGAAATCACACAGATTAGTGTGTCTTCCCTTAATACCCTCACTGTCAAGCGTAGTACAGATAAAAGTCCAGGCAGACAGTGCACGGTGAATCAATGGATGGATCACAAACAAGTTTTCTGGCTTTAAGTTCAGACATCCTTCATTAGACTGTATATACTAAAACCTTATTTTCCTCTAATTTTTAAAAACAACAGACTGGATGAGATGACTTCTGAGATTTTGTTTAATTTAGAAAGCCTAGGATTCTCTGTTTGCACTTCATACAAACCTTACAGGAAAAGAACCAGCATTTTTCTCGACAGCACCTTAAAATTACCAAACACAGAAATCTGAACCCTTGAATGCAGGAGAGAACCTACTGTGACTAATGAGTAAAAAGTCCCTTGGGATGAAGTCTGTCAAGAAACTAAGAGCCCATCCAAAAGTGACTTTGAACACATTCCCCTCCTTGGACAACAGAAATATCAGATTTCTAGTCTTGGCAGATGACAGAAGTTCTGGGAAAGTCATTTTCATGGAAAATAGTAATACCTTATTTGCATATGTAATAGCATTCTGGGAAAAATAGAATCTAGAAATATAAATTAGAGAACATCAAGAAGAGAAAAAAGCTATGTCCTACACATATAAATCAATGCTCAAAAACTAAGTCAAGGTAGACCAGTCATCTCTTGGTCACGTGTACAACTCCTGGCTGTCCCTAATAGTGTCATGCTCTTCCCATTGGTCCTTTGTCAATATCATTGCTGTCTTGTTCTCAAACATTGGAGCTTTGCCGCTTGCCTTATATCAGAGCAGGCACTAGACTGAAGACAATAGTTTTGTCAGGCTGCTGTCCCTGATATTAGCCAAGTCTCCCTTACAAAGGTAGAATCATTCAAAGAAATGAAACTCTCCACTTTCTCTTCTGCGTAGAAATCCTGCCAATCCTGTCCTTCCAATCCATGTTTACATTTTCAGTCCAGACACTTAGGCAGCTGAGAAAAGTCCCTTTCTTTTTATGTGAAACATCAAGAAATCATTCATTATTCAATCTCTTCGTTCTATGACACATATATCAACAAAATTTAATCTATGAGTTTAGATCGCCATAAATAGTAAGCTTCTCTGATATATTTTATATAATTTAACAGAAACTGCATCTTTCAATCCCCTGGGAATATAATATTACCATCTTCAAAGTGTTTTCTTAGGCACAACACTCAATCTCCCATCAAGCCAAATGATCTTACCCAAGATGATAATGAAAAGACCTCAAAGGTCCTTCAAGTAAGCAATTAATACTTCTTAGAATAGACTGGTTTATCTCTGCTTTTGGGAAGGTTTCAGTATGCACAAATTGTACCTTCATTCTTCAATTCAGAATCCTGTTGTTTCTGAAAAAAGAATACTCTTGCTCCTATGGAGAGTAAAATTGACCCTATTTTTATGTCTGGGGTAGCTCCTATTTGTGTGTTTCACCGTATGTGATGACAGGAAACACTACAATTAATTTTCTAACAAGTAATAGCTTGAACTGAGAAAATAAGCCAAAGACAAATTATAGCATTTTAAATGAACCCCCACCCCCAATTCCCTTCTTAATCATATCAATGGGTTTTCATTTTTCATTATTGTTGGAGGGAGACACAACTTGTTTCTCTATGCTGTGGAAATGCATGATCTCCTAAGTCCCCTCCCTAGGGCCTCCTATCCTTTCTTCTCCAGCTTTCTATGATCTAATACATGCCCCTTCTTCCAATTTCTCCAATAAGTCCTTGTTTCCTTCCACCTCAGAGACTTAAAACATGGTGAAAAAGTTGTCTCTACCCTGACCCTTCGATGTACCCTACCCTGCAACTACTTAAGTCTAGATACTCTATTCCTTCCTTCAGATTTCAGATCTGTGATCACATCCTTCAGAAAAGCACTCAGTTTACTCAGTCTAATTTTCTTCACGTGTTTCCCCTTTTATCAAAGTAGTCATTTTATTTGTGTGATTCTTTGATACATATCATCACCCCCATCCCATGAAGCAAAGTCAAGGCTTTTTTAATGGTCATCAGCACTCCTTCCAGCACATAGCATTCAATAAAAATATTTATTCAAGAAGCTGAATTTTTAAACACGATCGACAGAAAGAGGATAAGACAAATTCTAGTGAGGAAGATCCTGAGCAAGGGTAATCACGATATATAAAGAAATGCTTTTTTCCTGTAAAGACATTGGAAGAGGAGAACTAGTAGAAGCTCAAGGGAAATGTAATTAATAGTGGCTTTAAAGAAAAACAATTATGAGATTTTCTTGGTGGAGAGAACTCGGGTAAAATTGATTTGGTGATTCTGTACCAAAGTTCCTGGTGTTCTGCTCAGTTATTTGTATAAAAATGACTCATTCTTCCTTTTAAGCAACAAAAGCTCAGTATCACATTCGACAATGTCTGCAGCACAATTATTGCTCCAACATTCGAACTTGTAAGAAAATATTTACAAACCTGTGTATGAAAGATATTTTCCTCTGACTTGCATTCCTAATCGGGATGAATAAACATCCTATTTGTATACATCTTACAAGGCATAGGTAACTGAGCTCAACTGTCTCATTTAAGTAGGCATAAAAACATAGAGGGACTAGTAACATGTGAAAACCCAAAAATCATGATGAAAACTGGGGTTACCAAACTTTATTTAGCTTTTCACTAAAATCTTGTCTTTTAAGATTTATATTCTTTATTTTCCATAAAACCGCTGGGTGTCTAAGACATGGATATCTTAAAGAAAAGTGAGCAAACTTATAGTAACTGATGCAGAAGCAACCATCCAAAATGCTACATTGGAATAAAAAAGTATCCTAATAATGGGCTATGGAACACAGGTGGAGTACTTGGGCCACTAACTAATGGAAGGAAGCAGAAATTCCTTCTCTCCCACTCACCCAACCACTCTGCCCAGTACATATGTTGCTCATTTCTGTCTGTTGATTGAGTGAATAAATGAACAAATTAATGAACAGATAATTTGGATGACACACAGCATGCATTCATAATGCATAGTATACCCAAATGATATTTCTACTGGGAGCATCAGAACCTCACCTCAGGGAAATTCCACTTCTGGTAGAATGGCTTAATTATTTAATAAAATCTGGAGAGGGTCTTTAATTTGGAACACTGTAGGGAATACAAAATGTCAAATGAGAGTAAGTAAAGCTAAAACCTGAATGAGAGTTTTAGAATAAATTTGACCAAATTTTGTAGTTAAGTGTTTGTTGACATTACCCAAGCTTTCTGCTAGATAATCCTTAACAGCTAAGTCTCCATTCCATTGTAGTTTCTATTGTATAGTTTGCTCTGAACACCATTTCTTGCTTATTCCAAATTCTGCTGTTCTGTGATTTATTAGATTTACTATTATTAGATTTAGTAATAATAATTTTAGGTTATTAATATATAAGATTATTAATTATTGGATTTACTATGAGGCTGATTGTTGCAATGAACCACCCATTGATTGCAGTGGCTTCATCCAACAAGGGTGTCTTTCTTGCTTGGGTCACAATCAAGGCAGACTGAATGAGATGGAAGAGTGGTCCGCTCCACACAATCACTGAACGAACAGGCTCCTTCCTACTGGTGGCTCTGCTGGGGCTCTAGTAGTGACTAAACCTCAGAGCCCATCCCTAGAATCTCTAGATACAGACCAGCTAATGAACAAAATTTGAGAGGGATCAGCAGGCTTTCATAATAATGCCATTGACCAGAATGGAATCACATGCGATGGGTAGGTAAATTTAGAAAAGCAGAATACCAAGAGAATTTGAAACAGTTGTGTCTCGTCTAGTTTTTGCCTTAGTGCCCTACATCTTCTGGCCCCTGTTGCCCTCTTCTGGAATGTCACCCTTTTGCTTTACAGGTACCATTTTCAATCTCCATTTATGGACTTGCTGGACTCGCTGAAAGTTGACTTATAATTATTTATCCATTTTCTTCTTCTTTTTTTTTTTTTTTAAGATTTTATTCACTTACTTGTCAGAGAGAGAGAGAGAGAGAGAGAAAACAAGCAGGGGAAGGGGCAGAGGGAGAAGGAGGCTCCTGCTGAGCAAGGAGCCGGATGTGGGACTCCATCCCAGGAACCTGGGATCATAACCTGAGCTGAAAGCAGACAATTCACTGACTGAGCCACCCAGGCATCCCCTATTTATCAAAAAAAAATTTTTATTCCTAAGTATATTTTCTTCAACCAATGTGTTCTATAAAATGCTGGTCATGAATGAGTTATTAACCTGGACTGGCTTTTCTCTGTTCTAGCTCTGAAAAACCTGCTGCTGTGAGTCTGCCTGATATGTATTCTTGCACCCAGTGATTAAAGGGTGTTTGAAACATTCTCTGAGGCAGAAGAAAAGGAGCTAAATATGGGCTTCATCTCCCACTGAGTGGAAGAGCCCATTAAAAATCCCCACACTTGCAACAAACACAAAGCATTCCTTCCTAATCCTTTTATCGCCTCATTTTTACAAAAAGTTATTAATATTTATGTTTGTTTATTTGTTTTTATCTGAGACATCTGCGAACCTTTACTCTTCAAGCACGATTCTTCCTTCTCCAATCTACCCCTTCCCTTGGCTCAGAAAGCACAGCTAAAGAATGGCCTCAAATGAATCTTTGTTTCCTGGATGAATTGCCCCTAGCGTCTTGAAAAGCTTCACTTGCATTTGTGTATATCCCGCTCAGAAGGGTGGTTGGTTAATCCAAACCTTTGTACTTTTTTTTTCCAACCAGAGAAATGAGAAGACTGTGCTTTAATTTTATCTCAATGATAAGAAAAATTAAAGTCACTCTGTATTAAAAAACCTTAATATGTTTTGAAAATCTCAACAATTTTTTTTATCATCTGAAATGACTTTAATGGATTTTCCCTGGTATGCCACTAATACAAATCCATTTTGTTTTATTGAGGTCAAACTACATCCCTTGTCTTGTTCCCTAGGAGAAGGAAATTAGGTAAAAATTAGCTCATTGTGGTTATATTCGCTCTGTATTGCGGCATAAAGGAGAGGACTAACTAAAGGGCAAGCTGATACCTCACAAAGATGAAGCGCTCTAGATTAGGCCAGAGTTCCTGTGATGTAAAGGGGAAATGAGAGTGGGAAAGACAATCTATAAATGAAAGACTCAAAGAATCACTGAAGGTAGAGGTTATTGACTTTTGGAAGCTTTTCTTAAAAATTAGCATGTTTTATGTATAAACGCAACAGTTTCTAAGCTGCACAGAACATCAACTTTGTTCCATTTCCTTCTTTAGCTACAAGTAAAGCTAACTACAAATATATATATATTTTTCCTATCAGTGTATCAGTATCTCTGTGCTTTAAACCTACTTCATCATTTCAGTTACAGGTTAAGTACGACACACATACACACACAGAGTACAAATATATAAGGCACATTTACACTTCACAAGGTACAAATATATAAACACATGATACAGCTACATGACACAAATCCATATAAATAACCACATGTAAGTAAATACCACAGGGACATGGTAGATATTAGAGGTTAGCTTCAGCTTTTTCTAGCTCCATTCTATCTTCCTAGTTGGAGAGGATGGAAAGCTTAAAACAAAATATTTAGACTCCCTTGAATTTAAGATTCTTGATGCAAATTCAGTTATGCCAATTGGATGCTCCTATGTGAAATTTGGGAGACAGAGTCAGGTGGAAGAACTGGCCTGTTCCTTTTTGGTTCTTTCTACCGGCAAGCAGTGCCATGGAAAAGGAAGTTGCTTTCCGTAGCAATGATACAGGATCTGTTCTGTTCATCAGCTGTGTAGTTGTTAAGAAATGGTGTGGCCTGGGCACCTGGGTGGCTCAGTGGGTTAAAGCCTCTGCCTTCGGCTCCGATCATGATCCCAGGGTCCTGGAATCGAGCCCTGCATCAGGCTCTCCGCTCGGCAGAGAGCCTGTTTCCCCCCCCACCCCTGCCTGCCTCTCTGCCTACTTGTGATCTCTCTGTCAAATAAATAAATGAAATCTTAAAACAAAATAAAACAAAAAAAGAAATGGTGTGGCCTGAAACTTGCAGGACGGGAGGTGGGGGGAGGGATGGGCTACCTGGGTGATGGGTATTAAAGCAGGCACTTGTTAGGATGACTGGTGTGTTATATACAAGTATACAAGCAACACATCACTAAATTCTCCTCCTGAAACCAATATTACATTATATGCTAATTAACTTGAATTTAAATAAAATAAGATAATCACAATAAAGAATTGGTTGTGTCATCTCTTTCTAATCTGCAGATCACAGTTATGGGCCCATTCTCCAGATTCCTGGGAAATGAAAGGAAGTTGTCCACAACGCAGCAGCTTTGTTACAGAACTGGTTGATCATCTATAGTTGACAACCATTCATGACTAATCTGGAATCAAAGTTATGGGGTGTGTTCTTGAACTCGTAACACCACTTAACTCTCCAGAGGTGGTAACTCCCCAGTATAAATTAGGGGCTCTTCTGGAATTTAGTCCTGGAGGCCCATCCTAGAACCAACTTCTTTCCTTCTAATAATTTATAAACACCATATGTATTTCTTGCATTGCTAATGAAAGGCATGGAGTGGTTTGTTCCTTGCACTGAACCTAACTGATGCAATGGATGACATTTTACATAATTTTTCAGTGTATACCACTGTACTCTGTGTAGCCCATCTGCCTGTATATGGTACACCTAATGCAACTTCCCACAGGTCTGCTCACAACTTCCCTCAGGATAATTTGGTCCCCTTCAAAGCTCTGCAGCCAGTCTTCCGTCATTGTCCTAGGAATTCTAGGGACATCTTTGTCCAAGAGCCTCCTCTCTGAACTCTAATTGCAGGTTAGTCTCTCATGCTTTTTGCTAAACTTCTATTTAAATTCCTTCTGTGTCTCAATCCTGGTGCCACCTTTATGCTCAAGATATTTAGTGATACATATTTTCTGCAGTTTTGACAAGGTTATAGTTTTCTTCTTTTTATCTTGGGTAAATATAAATTTACAATAAATCCTTCTGCTTTAAGTTTATGGAAGAAGAATAACAATAACAACAAAGTAGCAAAAATAAGGTTGTTCAATATGATCTCCATTCCCTGTGTTGGAGAAATTAACCAATCAAAAAGGTGAATCAGTGTTTCAGAATTAGATCTAGAAAGGGCCGTTAAAAAAAAAAAAAGTCTGCATTTCTTGCTGCTTTACTCTTCTCTCCTTGGAATGTCATCATGGATTTTTCTACATTTTTACCCTTCCTTTCTATTTCTAGTGAGTAGAGTAGAAAGACTGGTAAGTTTTCACAATGGATGCCCTGATGAGATTCACAGGGACAGATCCTGTCCTCTCTGTGAGCTAAGACTCTTACGACAGGTTAGGGAAGAAAAGTCTCTACTGCCTTCCAGCCCCCAAGCCAAGATCTCAGGGTAAAGTTTCAAAACATAAAACATTATGTCTACAGCAGAGTAAATGTAGCATCTCCAAGGAGCAATGGTGCACCAGAAATATACTACTGCTGCTCAAAACCTTTGTGATAGAGGCGCCTGGGTGGCTCAGTGGGTTAAAGCCTCTGCCTTCGGCTCAGGTCATGATCCCAGGGACCTGGGATTGAGCCCCCACCACCTCCCTCAGCAGGGAGCCTGCTTCCTCCTCTCTCTCTCTCCCTGCCTCTCTGCCTACTGTCGAATAAATAAAAATTAAAAAAAAAAATAACAAAAAAATCACAAAACCTTTGTGATTGTCCTCTATTGTTTGTTGTTACCAGTGAGGCAAAGAATCCCTTCCTTTTAAGGAAATTCCCCTTACCCCTCCATGCTTTGTTGGAACCATCACTGACAATATTCTACCATATCTTACCCACAAGGTGGTCTTTGATTCAAGCCAGGCTAGTCATCTCTAGCTATCTCTCTCAGGTGTTTGAAAACTGAATGCAGACCCAGAGGGACTAAAGACATTGGAGCTGGGGCACTGGTTGTTAGAACTCTCCAAGATCTCCCATGCATTTTTGTTTCTGTCTTGGCCTTTGGCCTGGTTGTTTCTGTAAGCAGTTCTTTTGATTTTAAGAGTGCTTTAGTATATTTTCGATAAGCTCTACTTTATTTAAATTTTTGAGACTGAATTTTGTTTCCTTCCAACCAGAGGAGCCAAACCAAACCTCCTTCGTTTTCATTTCACACAATCTAATAAACTCTTGACAGCCAGTAAAATCCAGCTCCTGTCATTTATTCATTCAATAAATATAGATGGAGACTTTTTTAAGTGATATGAAGTAGGAATACAAAGATGAAATAAAATAGTGCCCTCAGGCAGCTCATATTCTAGCAGGGAACAATGCAATATGAAATGAAATTCAGTGAAAGAATTACCAGAAGAAGCAACATCTGAACTCTTGCAAAGAATTTAGGCACTTTACCAGGTAGAAAGGAAGCAGGGAACCAAGAAAAGAACTTTGTCAAAAGAAGGAAGGAGCCTTGACTTTAAGAACTACTAGACACTGAATGAAACTAGAACCCAAACTCAAACTGGGAAGTAATGGAAAAGCGGACTGGAATGGGAAATGGAGCCAGATTAGTAAACCTAGGGTATTCTCTTAGAATACAGTGGAGAGAGAACAGATACCACTTGTTGTCCTCTTTGCCATACTCCTTCTTCCTTCCCGTAGTATTAGTATTCACAATTTTAAACTGGACGCATCAATGCAAATAATAAAGAATGTGTTGGCCAGCTTCTCTCAAAAGCAAGATATGGTCATGTGACCAAGTTCCAGCCAATGGGAAGCGAGCAACAGTCCTTTGTGCAATCTGGAGTCATGTTCTTTACAGGAAGCTTGCCCTCTCCTTCCCTTGTTCTCCTTCCCACTGAGAATGTAAACGTAGTGATGGCGTAGGAACTTGGATCATGCAGATGAGAGCAGCACACTGAGAATGGGAGCAACTAGATTGAAGATGCCTGGGACCCTAGCCCCACACAGTTTCCACACGTGCCCTGGGCCTATTTACACTTGGGCTGGTACACAAAAATCAATACCAATGTTAATCCAGTATAAACCAATGCAGAGTGGCCACCAGTCACAGCAGGTGAATTAACAGCCTAACCGTAACAAGAGGACTTAAAAGAAAGTGGAGAAGTCACAACTAAATCTGCTCTACAACAGGGGTCAGCAAGCTATGGTCTGCCAACCAAAGGCTGCCCGCTTCTTGCTTCTGTATGACCCATGAGCAAGATTTTTTTTTTACGTATTTAAATGGCTGGAAAGATCAGAAGAAGAAGATTTCATGAAAATTATATGAAATGCAGTGTCCATGAAAAACATTTTATTGGAACATAGCCATCTTCATTTTTTTTATGTATTGTCTATAGCTGCTTATCCACTACAAGTGGCCAGCTTAAGAGATGCAACAGAGATCATGGGGCCCATTGTCTTAGAATATTTATGGCCTGGCCATTTATTGAAAGAGTTTGCCAATTCCTGCTTTAGATGATTACATCAATAAATGCAGCACCTTTACTGAAGAATGAAAGAAATAGAATCAAATAAGAGCCAGTCAGAAGGCTACCAAGTGGTCTAGGTGAAAGAGATAAAGGAGGCCAAAATGAAAGCAGTAGGCATAGCATAGGGGGTGTATTAAAGAGCTATTTAGTAAAATTAACATGATTGAGAAATTTCAATTCAACAGAGGTATTGAGGTCACAATGAAATATGAAAATGGTCCTTTCCCCAAAATTCTTTGTGTATGACAAACTATTAAATTTTTAAAAATAAAAACTCTTACTCCATTCAAAGTTGATACTCAAACCCCTTCTGGGAATCTACAAAGGATGTCCAAATCCATGAGTACTAGCCTCTCTGAGCTTTGCCAACATTTGTTTACACCCATCATATTGAGTCCAAACTTGATCTTCAGCAGGAATTTCTCCTGCCTTGTCTTAAGTGATAATGATGTGGGAAACAGAGGCAGAAGAAAAATTATTAAATTTCCTTACCCACTGACAAGCCCTTGAAAGAGGCAGAGTGATATGTGTCTAAGGACTCAAGTGCCTCCACTTTGACACTTCGCTAAGGGCAAAGGGCAATCCTAGCCTGACTGACCCCTACCCCAAACCAGGATCCTGTAAGTCTACTTTAACAATTCCTCTGGAAACTTCCTTTATCTCTAAACCTTCCAAGATATGAGTTCACAATCATTCCCAAACATATGGCTCACTGATATACATCTAAAGGGTCTCATGAAAAGGTTTTATTACCGGAATGAATAACATTTCCCCAAAAATAGCTAGCCTCTCACAGTCCTGGAAACCTTGTTTCCAAAATTCCTTAGAGACTTACACCATCCCTGACCCCCTCCCAACTTGCAAGTATATAATGGACCACTCCTCACAACCCCGGGGCAGCAGCCCTTTCTGCCCATGAGTCCTGTCCCTGTGCTTTAATAAACCTCCATTTTGCACCAAAGATGTCTCAAGATTTCTTTCTTGGTCATCAGTTCCAGACCTCACCACACTGAACCTCACTTATATTCTAAGACTTCATCAGTAAGACTTCTAGAATGTGCCTTTCTACCTCCTTACACAGGCAGCAAAGCATCCTTAGATGGCTTTGTTGGTGCCCAGTTTATTTCAGTCTTGAAAAAAAAATTGTTGTTCTCAGGTTCAAAACATACTTATTGCCACAAATACTTGGTATTTGTGGAAAATGGGAACTGCATAAATTCTAACTTATACTATCATTCATGTCCATCCTCTTCCTTTATAAATAATAACCAAGTTATCACACAGATAACTTTAATCAGTCTGAGATCAATCTGTCAAGTCCCATTTTAAGGCCTCCCCATCAATGGTTAGACCAAAACAAAACACATGACTTTTCCCCTGACACTGGAGTTCTGATGTTCTGTCTAGGCAGATGTGACTTCAAAATTAAAACAGAGCTGTATTTTAAATCAGGTTAGATGGTGTATATGTGGTGGCAGTTCAGTCATTCATTCATCCATATAACAAATATTTCTTACATACCTATTATGTTCTAGCAGGGATGCCAGAACCCAGGAATATCAGACAAATAAGGGCTTTCTTCCCTGAAGAGTATGAAAAAAAAAGATTCCAAAGTGAAGTAAGTGTTGCTAAAACAGTCATTCAGAATAGGGTCTGGAGAGTGTTGAGGAAACCAGGCCCATCTCCTTTCTCACTTTTTGAAAAGCCATGAATGCTTGACTTTTGCCAATTGCCACTTGTCAACTGCACTTCAAGCACTTTCTGGAAGATATCCTCCTACTTCGCAATGATAAAGAGATAACTGTAACACCTGTTAGCTAAATGGCCATTCATGTATTAGTCAGTTTAACTCTGTCAGCCCCAATCATAATTCCTCCAGAACAAGTGATGTAACCTTGTGAATTTTGCCTTTATAAGCCTACAGTCCCTCACTTGAAATTCAGAGCACATTTTTCAATCCCGGTGCATTCTGTGTTTCCCAGATTGCATTCCCCTAAAGACCCCAAATAAATGCTTCTGATTGTTTCACAGCCTCTTCTTGGTGGACTGGAGCATGTGATTTAGTGAGAGATCCAGTTAACAGATTGTCATAAAACACTGTAATGAACACCAGGTTGTGTGGAATGGGGCAGTGGATACCTAGAAAAGAAGTATCAAGCCCAGATCAGGGGAGATGGGGAAGGGCTTCCTATTGGAAGTGATGTCTAAGCTGAGGCTAGAGTCTGAGTAAGGATTACCAAAGAGACAAGGGAAAAGGAGGAAAAAGGAAAGGCATGAGGGCAGACTGGGAAGAGAGAACAGAAGAATGAATGGCCCTTTGAATCACAGGTAGAGTCTGGGACTAACAAAGGTGATAACGGCCACACTTCAACCTTCTTTCCCCCACTGTGGTCTGAAAAGGCACTGTTTTTGGAGATGTGCTCAGGGAAAGCCATGTCCCCAGCCCCACTCTTTGTTTCCAGATAAACGACTGTTTTAGTAACAAAGAAATTCCCTGTGTCTGAAAATCAAAGTATGAGGAGGAGGGTATGCTTAGTAAAGCAATGACAAGGATTCAGAATGCCCGATACCACTGGGATTTCTGTTTCTTGGCCCTTGACCTGCCTTGACACCAATCCACTTAAATAGGCAGTCCCCGAAGCACCCATTCCTGTTCATTGCTTGGTCAGTAGTAACCACCTGTCTCCAATACTATGGAACACCAAGTTTGTGTTACTCTGGAGTAACCATATATGCACTGGGCATGCTCTTGGTTTTGACTTTTGCGGGTAAAGCTTGCTTTCTCTGTGAGCAACCTGGCCAGGATCTGTCTCCCAGGATTTTCCAAAACAAGATGGAAAAACATGGAAGGGAATTCAAATCCTTGCTTTTTTCAATCATGAGACAGCACTAATAAGCAACTAACCTATTCCACCTAATTATGTTTCCTACTTTGTATTCAACTTGAAAGGAAAAAAAAATTGCATCATTGTTACAAATATTATTGTGTTTGACCTGTTTTTCCCTTCTGACAACATTTAAATATTCTACTTCCCTTACTTCTACCTACAGTACAATGATTCATATTGTTCCTGAGTGAGATATTTGCCAAAACAAGTAGAGGAAAAAACATATATTAAGAATTTCCTTACCAAGGATTTTAAAATAACAGAATGTTTACTGAAAGTAGGTTCACATTTGCTGGCATCCTGGCAAGTTTAATTCAGAAACCAGCTACAGCATGGGAAATTGTATTGATGACTTTTCTTTGAACTTTCTCAGCAGCTGTCAATTAAATACCATTTTCCCTTGATGGATAGGTGAGCTCAGACTTTTGTGAGTTGACGTGAAAAATAACAGCTTCCTGCTCTTAATAGTTTGAGACAACCTGGATGTAAGTAATCAAAACAAATAATCAGGGGAATTTTCAAGTAGCATCTTCATTTGACAATGCCTGGACAACCAACACACACTGGAGAGCAGATACAGATGTCATTTTTCATACATAGGAATAATTAGTCTGCTTTCAGTTATATCCCCATTGAGTTACCAACCAGAAAGGGAGGTATGTAAATGTTGTCAAGCCGGTAAATAGAAAATTTGGAGTTATTTTGTTATCTGATCATATCATAAAAACGAGAGGTTTATCCTCATTTCTTGACAAGACAATAAATTACCATTTGTCTCTTTCTGTTCCCAATACCAAATACTAGGTTTGTGTCGATGCATGTCTCCCTGAAAAAAAAAAAAAAAAAGTACTACCAAAATATAATAAAATAATTTATGTCTATTTTATATAAGAATGCTGTGTTTTCATTTCCGGTTATTTCATATTATGAATTGAAATAACTGGTCAGATTGTAGATTTTAGTAGATAAGTTGTATTGATCATTCTATGTATTGATATATAAAATTGATGCTTCTGTAATTAAACCAGTCCAGATAAAAATAATAATTGTGGCACCAACTTGAATGTGAAAAGAAAAAAAGCTTTAAGATTTATAGATATGGTATACATATATACACACCCACCCACGCTTACCCACATACCCATAGTCATGGCACAGAATTGCCATATTTTAAAATAACAAAATAAATTTATATTCTGAGAAAAAAGCCTCTTTGACATCAGAAAAAATCAGGATGATGAACTATTTTTAACACATATGTTTTTATTAATTACAGCTACGGTTGACAAATAGGGCAGTTATTTTCAGTCCACCCTAAATTTGTAATTAAGAATGATTGTAATTTTATGTATTTATTGTTTACAAATGTAAATAATGCTTCTAAGAGGGTTTAAGAATTGTAAGAAAGATAAGCCTTTGGTTAAAATCTTATTACAATGTTAATTCGATAGCAAATATCTTTTCTGTTAATTCTAAGGCCCTCTAGTTGTATGAGAACTATCATTTATAGACACTTTTACCTACACGTTCTCATTTAAACCTCACAATAATGCTGTGACACATTTAATGTTCCCTCCTTTTTGCAGATGCAAAAACATGGGCTCAGTAGAATTAAGAACATAGCCCAAGGCCAACACACACACAGAAAAGTGACAGAACCAATATACAAATCCATTTCTTACTCTACAGCTCTTTTACTAACGAAACAAAGTATCAGCCCAGCTAACCAAATTATCACTAATTCTTAATTAGTGGAACATGGTAATGAGGTTTTATTTTATAATTCATAATTCAGAGATGCAACATGAAGACCTGAGCAAAAATGGCATAGTACCATTATGGTAAGACCATTTTCACCTATTGTTATTTTTAGTTAAGTCTTTTATATTATGGTTTGAAATAACTGGTTGGTTTGGAAGACATGTCAGGCCCTAGAAAGGTTTTATTTTATTTTTTTAATTTTATTTATTTATTTTGACAGAGAGAGATCACAAGTAGGCAGAAAGGCAGGCAGAGAGAGAAGGGGAAGCAAGCTCCCCGCTGAGCAGAGAGCCTGATGTGGGGCCCGATCCCAGGACCCTGAGACCATGACCTGAGCTGAAGGCAGAGGCTTCAACCCACTGAGCCACCCAGGTGCCCCCCTAGAAAGGTTTTAGAAGTGAAAAACTCAATTCACTGAACTGGGTTTCTAATGACTTCTTGCACATCCCCCTCAACCACACATTCTTCCTGTCATCATGGCAGCATGACTCAGAACATGTCTAAATTCAGGCATCCTGATCTTTGGTTACAATTTTCCAAACATGCATGTTTCTTGCTCGACTAGTCCTGCTATAACCCTTTAACTGGGTCGGGCCCTGCAGTCCATGGTTCTCAATAACAATCTTGCCAATGTTCTATAGTCTCCTGCCGCCCTGGATATCTGCTGCACCACCTGGGAGAACACCAGCCCTGATGTACCAACCATCTGCTTTTTCCATGTCTTCCCCATTTATCTGAGTATCACAGGAGAAAGTCACTCAGCAGAGCAATTTGTGCCATTCTAAGTCCATGGTTATCATCAGCAAACTGATTCTCAGTACCACCTGGAATTCTTTCTGGATTATATAGTCTATCTACTCTCCCACCTCCTGGACCAGCTGACATCCCCCACTCTTCAGCAAATCAACATCCTCAATCAAAGTCCTCCACTCATCCAATTTCTCCTGGCATTACTTGGAGAGAAAATAAAATCTAATGGATAGAAACCCTTCTACGTCCCTCTATAAAATGTACAAACAGATAGATATATCTGCACCCCTTCTCTTATTCTTTCCTTCAAGATATGTTTATAGAATGCCCACCACACTCCAGGTACTGTGCTAAACCCTAGAGCTATACTTGTGAACAGGGCCAAGTCTTTCTTTCTGTGGAGTTGCCTGACAGTAGGCAAATACCTAAGATACCTCCAGAGAGGGAAAAGTACTGTGAAGAATAAGAGATATGGTAATGGATTAGGCTATGATCGAGGACGGGAATAGAGGGTGACAATATGAGATACAGTGTCAAGGAAAACTTCTCTAAGGAGGTGGCATTTGAGCTATGCCTGAAGGACAAATCTGTTACATATTCAGGAAAAACAAAAAAGTCCATGTGGCTTCTTAAGCCTAGTAAGCAAGAGGAATGGTGTGAGATAGAGTCCTCTACTCATCCTTAAGCTATAAGAGAGTTGCCCTGAATATAGTCTCCATCCAGGCTTTGCAACCCATACCCCTTGCCTTCCCAAGAACCTTCACTGATGATTTACTACACCTGTCCCCTCTGCATTTTCCCTCAAGCTGATCTTTTCAATCAGCATTAAAATATGACACTAATATTTTAAAACACATCTCCACTCTCTCCTCCAGATTCAGTGTATTCAAAGTTTTAAAAAGAGTTGTCTATACTTAGGCCTTTTCTTCCCCTCTCACTCATTCTTCAAAATCCCTCCAGTATATTTTCATCCCAATCCTTAACAGAAATAGCTTTCTCTAAAGTCAAAAGTGACCTCCATTTCACTTGATCTCCCAACTACATTTGATTCTATTGACCTTGATCTTCTCCTTGAACTATTTTCCTCCCTTTTCCTAATAACTAATGACTTTCTTGGTTTTTGTGTAAGCATTTGGCAAGCAATTCAATCTCAATAATCTTTATAGACATGTCTCCTTCCCCCCTCCATTATTAGTGGTTCTGAAACTTGAGCATGCATCAGAAACATGTGAGGACAAGTTTTGGGGCATGTTCTGAGCCCAGAGTTTTTGATTCAGTATGTCTGTTTGCATTTCCAGTAGATTCCCAAGTGATTCTGATACTGCCGGTCTGGGGATCACACTTTGAGAGACATTGTATTAAATACTACAATTCCTCTAGACTTAGTCATAGCTGTATTTTTTTTTTTTTACTTTCTTCTCTTTCTATTGATGATCTCACGCACATTCGTAACTTTGATTACCAGCTTCATATCAATGACACACAAATTTACATACCCAAATAACCAACAGGAGTCAAAAATCTCCACTTAAGTGCATCAGTTATCCCCAAATTCAATGTACTTGTAATAAACTTGTAGTGAACTTGTAACATTTTTCCAGGGTTTTCTATTCAGGGAAATCATGCCTTGTCCATCCTATTAGGGAGGTCAGAATCTAGGATTCATCTTCTACATCTCCCACTCATTTACTATTGCCCGTATCTAAAACTTTAATTCCTGTCTATTTCATGTCCTCAATCTCGCTCCATGAGTTGTTCATGGCTCTCCATGTACTTCATTACCATCCTCGTCCAAACTGCCATCCTCTTTCTTGAGCCACTGTCTATAGCAATCTTCCTGACTTCTTCCATTCATTCTTCACACTTTATCCAGAGTGGTATCTTCAAAAGGCTGACAGCTGTCTACCTAAATTTCCATGGTTTTCCATTGCTTTACAGGCTAAAAAAAAATTCTCATGGCTTACGTGGTCTAATGTCTGGTTATGTGTCTCCACCTCACTTCACATCTTGCTCTTTGTACTCTGCCCACAAAATGTCTTGTTTCTTTTAGTTTCTTAAAGCATTATGCCCCTTCAGGCCACGGCCTCTTTGCACATACTTTTCCTTCAAACAAGCTCTCTTGAATTTGTCTTCTAGAATTCCTGGTCATCCCTCATATTCCCTGTTCCCCCTCCATGGTCAAGGTCAATGTCTTTCTGTTAGATAGTTTTACAGCACCAGGTACCTTTACTTCAAAGCAATTCCACAGTTTGTAAATATACATTTATTTATGTGAATGTTTCACTGAAATCTGCCTCCTTCTAGGTTTAAACTCCTTGAGGTCAGGGCCAGAGTCTGATTTCCACACTATGACACCTCCAGGGCCTATCCAAACCAATAGGAAGGAAGTCTGCAATAAATATATGTTAAAAGAATAAAGAAAGGAGATTGGCTATTTACTTCCTAAATAAGGAGTTTATCCCTATTTTCCTTGAAGCCTTTGTTCTGAGCCTTCAGCATCAGAATTTCATTAGCTGGAATCAGCATCTTAGTTATTGTTATGCAAAAGCTACTAAGTGTGTATCCCTGAAGGCTCTATTTTGCTTAGAGTCTCCTAGGAAATAGGAGTGTGTGCACATAGGCTG
The DNA here is from genome assembly GCF_010015895.1 of Lontra canadensis. NCBI lineage: Eukaryota > Metazoa > Chordata > Mammalia > Carnivora > Mustelidae > Lontra > Lontra canadensis. The sequence goes on from NW_022631003.1 coordinate 5,561,693, forward strand.
TGGATATTTAATATGAACTGACCTCCAACTGTGGTGCTCGGAAAGCAACTTGTGATTTGCTACTGCTCTAATTTTCTTACTAATATTATATCATGACTTCCGAATCCTCAGTGGATTTAGAGCAGCTGTTAGGGAACATAAGAAGTAAAATTTGATTGTGCATGTAAAATTGGCCTGCATACGAGACAAAGAGCTTTGGTTTCCTTATTCCATTTACTGTACTACAATTATCTGAAATCTCAACCTCACTGGATTGCAAGAAACTGCGGTGGCTTTAATTAATGCTTTTGCCACTGTTCCTATTGATTATTGCAAATGTCTGTATGTCTCTCCAAATGGTGTCTTCTGAGGGTTCTGGGTACTTCAAAGGACCTACACTGTTGCTGCCACAAGACAGCTCATTAAAGTTCATATAGTAAGTGACCCCTCTGCTCTTACTTCTTCAGGCTTAACACTACTAGGACCCATGCTGGGTTCAGATCCCAACCCTGCTCCCTGTTTGGAGAATCTGTGCTTTTCTACAATTTAACTTTGTGTTTCTCATGATCAATTCAAATTTCTTTTGCAACCACATGTTTAGGGGATACATGCTGTAAGCTTCTTGAATATGTTACACTCAGGGTACCATTTTAAGATTTGCTAAGCCACATCAACTGTACATAATAACTCAGGTTCAGGTTCTATGTTTTGAGAAGCAAAATTTTTGCTTTATTTCCCTACTCTTTCACGATATCTCTCTACTCTTTTTTTTTTTAAGTTCTTGCTGACATGTTTAGGAATAATATACCAGAATAAATGCATTATTTCAATTTCTAGGTTGTCTATAGCAACCCTTTTTCAGTTTAATTAGGACCAATAGGTTGCAAAATGCCTAAAGCAAATCCATTAACACTTAACTGCTTCTCCTCTGGATCTATATGGCACTGACTGACAGAAGACACAGTCTCCCCGCATTTGATGGGGACTAATGATTTGATAATGCATTCATTGTGTCAGATGTCAGGTGTACAATAGGACTGTGAGAACTACGAAGAAGAAAAGAAGAAGCAACATTTGCTAATAATGTCTTTCTCCCTCTTCTCCCCAAGGTAGTGTCACTAGCAAAGCTGACACCAGTTCATAGAGGTGGCGACGCAAAAGGGACCTGCAGGGTCAAGGGCACCTTCGCAACGATTTGTCTAGACTGCAGTCACAATGGTTCTTGTTCATCTGCCTAATGTGTGAACGGAGATGTGTGTCAGCATAAGCTTTGTGTTGGACAGCTGCACCTTCATCTGTGCCTGGCTAGGGGGTCAGAGGTCCCTAGGGAAGGAAAGGAAGTGACCACATTTATTCTAAGTGTTTGCAAATATCAGGTACAGCGACGTTCTCATGCTGCAGTATATGGCAAAGCAGATGACATAGAATGAATGAATACAGCAACATTTTAGGTGAGATAGTGCTGCTTCTCACATCAACTGATGACAGAGTCAAGTGTTTTAAGAACAAAGATAGAACTCTCCAGCTGTTCAAAAACAAAGAAATAAAGGTTCCCCCCCACTTCTCACTCTCACTCGCTCTCATACACACACACACACCCTTCCTGTTCCTATGAATTATTAGGATTTAGTTATGCTATTCAATCTTAACACATTTAAATTAGAAATTACAATGAAGGGGCACCTGGGTGGCTCATCATTAACCGTCTGCCTTTGGCTCAGGTCCTTATCTCAGGGTCCTGGGATGGAGCCCCGCACTGGGCTCCCTGCTCGGTGGAAAGCCTGCTTCTCCCTCTCCCACTCCCCCCTGCTTGTGTTCCCTCTCTCACGCTCTCACTCTCTCTCTTTCTCTCTCTCTGTCAAATAAATAAATAAATAAAATCTTTTAAAAAATTACAATGAATAACAATTAATGAACTATAACTAAAAGTGATATGGCTGAATTTAAAAAAAAATAATGGACTTTTTATATTACCCAAACAGGTTTTGTTCTCTTTAAGAAAGGAAACTGTATGCTTAGTGCAAGGATTCTCTTTCCCAGTCTTTCACAAACACTCATTTTGGAATGGCCTTCAGACCCTGGAATGTACTCTTTTGAGTATTGTCCCGACTGGCAAAGCTTCATCTCTTCAGGATTTATCTAATTTGTGAAAATAGACAAAAGTCATTCAGAGCTAAGTTCAGTGATTAGAAGTAGATGACCAAACTGGGTGATATGCCCCAAGCTCCAAAGTGAGTGAGTGTGCTAATTTTCCTATGCTGGCTCCTTGTTGATCCCCCGCCCACCCCCAGCACACCTAATGGAACAATAGTCACCCTACTGGTGTTCATGATCATCTAGTCACACTAGGTTACTTAGCTCGGCTGAGTTTAGCAGTCTTTCTCAACTTTATCTCAATCTCCACCCTACTCCCAACTCATAGATTTTTTGAATCCTGAACTTGATTCCCCCTCTGGTTTTTTGAACTGAGAATCAGCAATAATTTCCCCAATGTTTGAACTACTCCTTTTCCAAACATACCCTGACTTAAACTTTACCTCTTACCTTTGGATACAGTATGTTTGCTAACAAAGGACTCCCCCCTCTGCCTTGTTCTCCCCGAAACAGAAACACTGACATGGGCCATGTGGTCCACATGCTGAGAATTCTACTGTCATGAGCACATTTTCAAAAGATGTGTTTCAGAGATATTTTAACTAGTTTGTTACTATTGGAATAAGTATTTAGTAAGTATACAACCTTCTAAGATGACTACTTTTAAGATAATACTCCCTTCAATTTGTACATTCTGACATGAGTGCTTTTTTCCTCCAACTTTTTTTTTTTAAAGATTTTATTTATTTATTTGACAGAGAGAAAGAGCACAAACAGAGGAAATGGTAGGCAGAGGGAGAGAAAGAAGCAGGCTCCTGTCGAGCATAGAGCCTGATGTGGGACTGGATCCCAGGACCCCGGAAACATGACCTGAGCCAAAGGCAGAGGCTTAACCCTCTGAGCCACCCAGGTGCCTCCTCCAACTTTTTATTATGGAAGATTTCAAATGTTTCTGCTTAACTTTAAGAACCAAAAACTTTCTCCTTTCTTCCTTCTTCCAATTTTTTTCTCTGGATTATTTTAAAGCAAATCCCAAACACCACATCATTTCTTCTAGAAATACATCAGTATTTACCTCTAACAGAAAAAGATTTTTTAAAAAAATCACTATTTTATTATTACACCCAACAAAATTAATAAAAACTCTTCATACTGACTATATCCTAACTTATGTTTAATTTTTTCTGTATCTCAAAAGTTTCCTTTTAGACCTGTTTGTAATAGAATCCAAGCAAGATTTATACATCACATGTAATATGTTTCTGAGGATTTTAATCTTCATAGGTATTTTTGCTTCAAATGATAACACACATATAATTACAGACTTTACTGTTATAAATTTATCTTCCACAGCTAAATTATAAGGAGATATTTTACTTTGTTTATAAATAAGTAAGAATCATATGGTTGCATTGAGCATCAAATTCCTATATAAAATACTGAAACTCCTTCATCAATGACTAAAGAAAGAAATTGGGTTCACCAGCTGTCTACACAGGGCAAGCATAGGGGACAGTGGCCCTGAGTTTGATGGCCTTAAACTGTCCCTTCTTGGCCTTTGATTTTGATTCCATAAAAATGATAACTCATCATTTCTATAATAAATTTGGGTTTTAAGATATTAGTTTACGTCACTGTCTCAGATTTTCTAGTATAAGCTCTCAAAAAGGATAGTTTATTTCAATGATAGATGGCTCTTCATTACATTATTTTTTTACTGCGTTAGTGCCACATACATCTGTTAATTCTCAATATAGAACATATTGTAGAAAACAAACATTTCCAAAAAAATGGTAAGCATTCTCCAAAGTACTATTCAAATGATAACAATGTCCATTAATTTATAAAATAAAACCATAATAAAATCCCAACTTCCTGCCATTAGCTCTATAAAAGAGATAACATATTTATGCTGTCTTATGATATCTACAATTTGCATAGTCCTACCTGGGTCTTTATGTTAAATCCATTTTTTTTTTCATTCAGTGCAGTTTCTTTTTAGTAGCATAAATAAATATGAAAATAGATACAGAATAAAAATGTGTTGTAAAATTTTATAGTTAGAAAAAACTAAATTGAAAGATAATTAAAAGATAATCCTGGTTTAAAAATCAGCACTCATTTAACCACATATTTCAGTGCATTAATAGTATTACTTTATGTTGTGATTTGCAAATTCATTATTAAATCATTTTAAAGCTGGTATATAAAATATACAAATGCAGCCCAAGAAATAACAGGTTAATAGTCTTGTTTCAGATGGAACTAATTCTCTGTTCAAGTTATGCTCCTGGTGGGGGGTTGGGGGAGGGGGAGACTAAAGAATTTAATTGAACATTTGGAATAGCAAAAGAGAAAATTAATGTATTTAGGAATAGACTGAAGCAAATAACATTCCATTACATTAGCATTTATTTGTATAAAAAAGAGTATCCAACTGAGCTCCTGTGCCTTAGCTTCATAAGGTAAACATCTTCTTTTGCCTTAGAAGATCTGAACCTGGCTTTAGAAAGCATTCCAATCCAGCAACTGCTATTAAAAGACCCAATTCTATAGCTCACATTCCCATGTGCATACTTCACTGATGTCGATATTAAAGTTTTAGATATGAAAATTCCATACCCTTACTTTTTTTAACTGAGGAAATGCAGCATTTTAATCCCCGCTCTAATAACACACACGAAGTGTGTGTGTGTGTGCATGTGTGTTTATGTGTATGTGTGTGTATGTGTGCATGAGCACATGCATATATATAAGCCCATAAGCACAAAAAATAAAGGCAGTGATGATTTGGGGTGCAGTATCTTACCGGAGCCAGTAATGTTTGTAAGAGTAGCCATCCAATATTCTATAGGTTTCTCCTTTTCACATTATAAACCAGTAAGTCATTCCACTAAAAAGCTGTAACAATCACTTTCCTGAATCAAAACCCATCTTTTGATGATAAGGGAAGCAAGTCAACAGAGGAATGCATATTAATAAATATTTAATATCTGGACTTAAAATTCCTGCCCAAGATCTGAAAGGCATAAAATCATAAGGAATAACAATTTTGAGGATCTCTTCAGTGACAGTCAATATATGTCTCCTAAAAATGCTTAGAAAGAATTCAATTTACTTACTTTCTCGCTAAGTCCTGCTGAAAATTCTGTTCAAAAACAAATTGTAGCAGTCAATTTGTGTTTTAGTGCACATGGGAGATTGCTTTTTGCAGGACTCTCAGAATAACTCCCTTTGTAAATTTCGCCACCCCCAGTCCTCTATAGTGTGAATAATGATCTGCAAGATTGCTTTGTGAGTGTGTCTTTGTAGTATAGGTTTTCCCAACTAAAGGCTCCACATTGTCCACAGATAGAGAATGAATTCTGGAGATTATTCAGCACAGCTGGGCAGCTGGGGCTTCTCCACCTGAGCAGGTTACTAGGCTATGACAGCCAGAAAAAGCACCAAAAGAGACAAGGATCGAAGAACAAGAGAAATGAGTGACCTTCTTTTTCTAAGCATGTACCTCACCTCAACGCTTCCCAGCAATAAATGCAGTTTATTCTTATAAATTCTATTGTTTAAAAGATCTAGTCTAATTTGGTCCCTTTCCACAACTATTTTGATCCATATTGACAAAAGAGAGTAAGCCACACTGTGTCCAATAGCACATAGTGTTCTCATTAATCCAGTTACTTATCAAACTTTAAACATCTGAAATGTAATATTGAAATTTAACAAATTTTTAATCTCCCAAAAGTTATAGAGGTTTAAAGACATTTAAGAAAGATTATGTATATTGCTTATAGGACACAATAAAGATAAAAACAATTGAAGGATTTATAAAACTAATATTTAGGTTTTTTTGTTTTTGTTTGAGAAAATCAATCATATTCTGCATAAAGACTAGAAAACATTAGTCTCCACAATTTCACAAAATAAAATAAACTCTTTAGCAATCAGGTAGGAATGACAATGCATATTGAGTCTGATTTTTTCTACTATGGTTTGTATAAAATATGACCTTTTTTCCTACTATTCTAAGATTTGTTTGTTGTTTGTTTTTGTTCTTATAATACACAGAAGAGGGCCTTAAACATGGAAGGTGCATAAGAGTAACACTTGTATTTTAATAACATTGCTTAACCAAGAGAACAGTTTCACAGAATGGCCTCAGACCTTCATATCCCATCCAAGTTTTCAACCACATATCCCTTCCTGGGGAAGAACAGAGAAAAATCAATTGACTTTATCTTTTGCCACTTTCTCTCCTATACCATGAGCAGTAGTTCATATCTTCTAGATGAGTGGCTATTTGTGAAGTTAACATGGATTATTTGTAATTACCGTCAGATAATGTTAGTAAAGTTATTCCAGAAATAACAATACTAGGTATACAGCTACCAATTTTGTAATCCCATTATGCTTAACTTACATTAAAATACAGTGCAGTGGCATGTTGACAACTGACAACCACCCATAAGAGAAAATCATCATTGCAGAATCATGAAGCCATGCTTAACCAGGCTTTGGTTTTATTGTTCAATGAAGCAAAATTCACAAAAGATGACTAGAATATCCTAAGGAAAACTCCTTTCAGTCAAAGACCATTTATCTTTCAGTTGGTAACACTTCTTTCCTTCTGCTGACAGATGGCTAGGCTTTCAGGCCTTCCTGGTGGGCTGGCAGTAGATGTGTCCAACATTTAAAAAGGGACAATATTATTTTGTCTGTAAAGACTCACACCAGAATACTTACCGCATTCCCATATATAATTTAGGAATAAAAAAATGCATACAGAAATATATAGGAACTGGCTGTTCCTATATATACTCTATAAAAGCTGTATTCTTAGAGATGGCATTCTAGGGAGTGTGCAAAGCCAGTGTTTCTTGCTGTTCCACTTAAATGCTCAAGGAGCTCAGATATAGGCAGTTTCCATAAATATACCTCAACATGACAAGGCACAGAACAAGCGAGGCAGAGCCGGGTGTTGACCACAAATCACATTACCACACTGTTCAAATGTTACCTCCTATGTTTCTGAATAAGCTTCTTAATTCTCTGGGTCTACAGGAAAGTAACACACTTCCATCAGGATCAAGATGTGGTCTTGCATAGATGGGAATGACTTTGCTTTCAAATTCTGCTCAAGGAAACACAAATGCCTACTTAGGACAAAGGCGGAAGTGTTATATATGATGTCACACAGGCATCATTTCCCACAAATGCTCCATGTGATAATGGTATATGAAGATAAAAGTGCCGTTTTGATAAAAATCAAAACCCTGTAGTCCAATGGAGATAAAGTTAAGTTATTCTCAGCTGGTGCCTTCTTCAAATTAAGGCATCTTGTTAAATTAGTTTTAAAGGTAAAGCCTCTGAATTCCAGCTTAAAATAATGTCTAACAAACCTTGGCACACACTGCACCATTACCCCACTGGATTATGTGAGAGTACAGAAGAAGACAAAAAGAAAGAGAAATACAAAAACTTGTCCTGGTAATCACTCTGCTTCTAGAATCAGGGAAATTAATTCACTATACGGTCAATGGAACCAGACTGAAAGATCAAATCAGTGACCTACGCCTGTTATATTCCCAGAAAAGGGCAGGGCTGCCACCTTATAATTAGGTAGATGATACTTTTCCATCTTCTGTCATCCCCCTGTTCAGAAACAACAGTTTATACCAAGCAGAAAACCAGACAGCTATCTTTCAACCATATGGGTAGACAGAGGAAATCAAAGTGTCATTGTCCTTGCTCTCATTGTCTACACATCCTATCCCATATTCAGCCAGACATTGTTAATAGCAAAATACAGAATAGAATGTTACGGACAGAAGTCAGATATGGAGATAGTTCAAATAAACAGCTCAAAATCTAGAAACCAAGAATGATAATAAAACAGATTAAGAGGAGCACCTGGGTGGCTCAGCCCATTAAGTGTCTACGTTCCACTCAGGTCATGATCTCGGGGTCCTGGGATGGAGCCCCACATCGGGCTCCCTCCTCACAGGAAACCTGCTTCTAGCTCTCTTCCCTGCTTGTGCTCTCTCTCGCTATCTCTCTCTCTCTCTAATAAATAAATAAGATCTTAAAAAAATAATTTAAAAAAAGGGCTTACCTTAAAAAAAATATGGGAATTAAAACCAGTTTAACTTAGTGCTACATAAGCATAATAAATTGTGTTACAAAACTCAATATAAATATCAGTACTAGTACTTTAACAAAAAATGTTATTAAATTATTTTATGTGTAATTTGGGTTTTAAACCCTAGATTATATAAACAGAAAAGTGAGAACAATTGCTTAGGCCCCCAAAACTTGGCAACAACCTTGACACCTCTCCTTGACACAACCCATATTTAATCCATAAGTAAATGCTCTTTGCCCAACATACCTCCAGAGTATAACCAGGCCCTAACCACTTGCCACTCCCTCCACCAAGGCACCTTCCTCTCACACCTGGATTATTACAATAGGCCTGTGAACCCACCTCATCATATCCTGTTTTGTCCCATTTTGTTAATATCTTCTCAACACTGTAGTCAGTGTGGTCCTTTTAAAAATGCAAGTCAGATGTTATCAGTTGCCTTTTGCACATCTTCAAATTGTTTCCCATCACACTCAGGGTAAAAGTCCAAGTCCACCTGAGGCTCTAGAACTCTGTAAAAGCTGGCCCTTACTTACTTCTCTGACATCCCCTACTACTGTTCCCCACACTAACCCTGTGCCTTGAACATTCCTGGGGCCCTGCAGCATCAATATGCTTGCATATGATGTACTCTTGCCTAGAACCCACTTCCCCTTGATATCCACATGACTCCCTCCCATAGGCATGGAACATGGCTGTAATGTTCCTCACATAATCCATATGAATGGCAGTCATAAACATGAAGCAGTGTACAATTGGCGCAACTGCACACAGTGGTCCTACTCACTCTCTCATTTCCTTCAGGTGTTTACTCAAAAGTCACCTCCTCGATATTTGCAAATGACATATCAGATAAAGGGCTAGTACCCAAAATCTATAAAGAACTTATTGAACTCAACAACCAAAGAACAAATAATCCAATCAAGAAATGTGCAGAAGACATGAACACACATTTCTGCAAAGAAGACATCTAGATGGCCAACAGACACATGAAAAAGTGCTCCACATCACTCAGGAAATACAGGGAAATACAAATCAAAACCACAGTAAGAAACCACCTCACACCAGTCAGAATGGCTAAAATTAACCAGTCAGGAAACAACAGGTGTTGGTGAGGATGCGGAGAAAGGGGAACCTTCCTATACTGTTGGTGGGAATGCAAGCTGGTGCAGCCACTCTGGAAAACAATATGGAGGTTCCTCAAAAGGTTGAAAATAAAGCTACCCATGACTCAGCAATCACACTACGTTGGGTATTTACCCTAAAGATACAAATGTAGTGATATGACGGGGCACATGCACCTGAATGTTTACAGCAGCAATTCCAGAATAGCCAGACTATGGAAAGAGCCTAGAGATCCATCAAAAGATGAACGGATAAAGAAGATGTGGTATATATATACAATGGAATACTATGCAACCATCAAACCCCCAAAATCTTGCCATTTGCAATGACATGGATGAAACTAGAGGGTATTATGCTAAGCGAAATAAGTCAATCAGAGAAAGATAATTATCATATGGTCTCACTGATATGAGGAATTTGAGAAACAAAAGAGGATCGTAGGGGAGGGGAGGGAAAAATGAAACAACATGAAACTAGAGAGGGAGACAAACCATAAGAGACTCCTAACCTCAGGAAACAAACTGATGGTTGCTGGAGAGGGGGTGGGGTGGAAAGGATGGGGTGGCTGGGATTGGGGAGGGTATGTACTATGGTGAGTACCATGAATTGTGTGAGACTGATGAATCACAGACCTGTACCCCTGAGACAAATAATACATTATATGTTAATAAAAAAATTTTTGTTAAAAGACACCTTCTTAGGAAGGCATCCCTGATCATCCTATTTAAAAACGCAACACTTCTGGGACGCCTGGGTGGCTCAGTTGGTTGGACGACTGCCTTCGGCTCAGGTCATGATCCTGGAGTCCCGGGATCGAGTTCCGCATGGGGCTCCCGGCTCCGCGGGGAGTCTGCTTCTCTCTCTGACCTTCTCCTCACTCATACTCTCTCTCACTGTCTCTCTCTCAAATAAATAAATAAATAATCTTTAAAAAAAAATAAAATAAAAACGCAACACTTCTCTAGATATGTCCATCCCACTTCTCCACCTTCTTTGTCCCCATAACATTTATTACCATTGCATATACTACAATATTTTATTCAGTGTGAGATATCATTAATTATGATGCTCACCATTTTTTAAATATTCTACCCACAAAAGCACAGCCAATTGAACATGATACATCATTAGTTGCAAAAGCCAACCTGATTTCAAAGATGTTAAATGGTAAAAAAAAAAAAAAAGTACTTTTTTGACTCGATAAAATATGACCATTTACTTATTTACTTATTATTTATTATCTGTCTCTCCTCACTAGAATTAAGCTTCAAGATGGTAGGGATGTTTATTCTTGTTTTTCACAACTTCAACAGTGCCTAGGGAATTATCATAGGCATTCAAAAAGTATTTTTTGATTGAATGAATGAAAGCAGGTAGAGGTGAGTTAAGTTCCTCATTTTACATAAAATATAAAAGATGATACCTTACCTTTGACATCTATAATTGGTTATAAATATAGGTTAAATATTTTGGGCAGTAAAATATTATGTAATTCAGGATTTAAAAATCAAATGGTACAATATCTAATAAAGATAAAAAATCATGAACCTTAATAGACTTTACAGTGTGGTCCCAAATATGCACACACACAACAGAAGCTAGTTACAAAACAAGGAGAAAAAAACAAAAACATAATTTTTGTGGGAAACTTTAATATGCCTTTTTCTGTCTTTGACATATTTAAAAAGACAGGAAATAACATGGAAGAATAACACAATTAATTATACTGAACAAATATACAGTTAGCTATATAAAAATCTTTATTTTTTACAGAATATTTCTAAAACATATTCATGTTCTTGTCTTGGTCACAAAATATAGTTTAAATACATCCTAGTTTAAATAGCAAAAATCAGAACACAAAATAAGTAACAAGGCAACAGCAAAAACAAAACACCAAAAGCGTGAAACAACAGTTATAACTATATATAAGTAATTAAAACTTCTATACTAAATAAATATTCAAATTATTCCCAATTCTATAATTGGTAGATAACAAATCCTTTATTTCTCCTTTAATGAAAGTGGGTTTTATGATTCCTTTTGCTTACTTTTTTTTAATCTTTTGTAACATAAACGATGTTTTAATTAATTTAATCTTTAGTTACTGGAAAGGTATATGTCACATTTTAATTCCACTAGTTGTTGACTTAAAGCTCTGTGACATATGCTAGGTGAAGATATCCAGTGTATACCAACAGAAGACATCCAAAACAGAATGCATGGGAAAGCTTACAAGTCAAAGTATGGAAATAAGTAATAAGGAAAACAAAGAACAAAAAAACAAAAACAAAACAAAAGAATGAAAAACAGATAAAAAAAAATAAAGTTTTAATGTCAGAATACAGCCATACAATGGAATTTTTAAAAAAGTCTAGAAGCTGGAAGGAGTCAAGATGGCAGAGAAGTAGCAGGCTGAGACTGTATCAGGTAGCAGGAGATCAGCTAAATAGCTTATCAATCCATTGCGAACACCTACAAATCCAAAAGGAGACCGAAGAGAAAAAGAGCAGCAATTCTAGAAACAGAAAATTGACCATTTTCTGAAATGTAGGACCAGAGGAGAAGTGAATCCAAAGCGATGGGAAGATAGACCGCGGGGGGAGGGGCCGGCTCCCGGCAAGCAGCAGAACAACAGAGCACAAAATCAGGACTTTTAAAAGTCTGCTCCGCGGAGGGACATCACTCCAGAGGCTAAACTGGGGTGAAGCCCATGCGGGTTCAGTGTGGCCCCAGGTCCCAAAAGGTCACAGAAGGATCGGGGGTCTCTGAGTGTCGCAGAGCTCGCAGGTATTAGAGCGGGGAAGCCGGCTACAGAGACAGAGCTGAGGAGAGAGTTCTCAGCTCGGGGTTACCTTGAACCGGTCGCAGGCTGGGTGAGCTCAGAGAGCAGCTGGAGGCCGGGGAGACGAGAGTGATAGAGTGCTTTTCTCTGAGGGCACACTGAGGAGTGGGGCCCCAAGCTCTCAGCTCCTCCAGGCCAGAGGTTGGGAGGCCGCCATTTTCATTCCCGTCCTCCAGAACTCTACAGAAAGCGTTCAGGGAACAAAAGCTCCCGAAAGCGAACCCCAGCAGATTACTTAGCCTGGCCCCTGGTAAGGGCAGTGCAATTCCGCCTCAGGCAGACACTTGAGAATCACTACAATAGGCCCCTCCCCCAGAAGATCAACAAGAAATCCAGCCAAGACCAAGTTCACTTACCAAGGAGAACAGCGGAATTCCAGAGGAGGAGAAAGCAAAGGATGAAACTCATGGCTTTCTCCCCATGATTCTTTAGTCTTGCAGTTAATTTAATTTTTTTTAATTTTATTATTTTTTTCTTTTTATTCTGCTAAATTTTTTTTTACTTTTACCCTTTTTTTAAACATTTTTAACTAGTTTATCTTAACAATACCTTTCATAAAAAATATATTCTTTTTTGAACCTTCATTATTATAGTCTTATTTTATCCTTCATTGTATCTAACTTTATTTTTTGTATACACATAGGGTTTTTATTTCTAAAAAATTTGGGTACAACTTCTTCTAATAGATCAAATTATACCCTAAATCTAGCTCCGGACTTGTTCTAGTCTCCAGCCTGAGCAAATTCTCTCCACTTTCTTTTTCATTATTCTCCTAACCAGCTTACTTTATCAACTCCTTTTTTAGAAATTTATAAGAAAAAAAATTTTTTTTCATCTTTATAGGCATATTCCATCCCTTCATTGTTTTTGCCCTTATATATGTGTTTCATTCATTAAAATTTTGGGAGGTAGTTTCTTCTAAGAGACCAAAATACTCCCAAAATTAAGTGGGTGAACCTGTTCTAGTCACCAGTCTAATATATATATTTTTTTCTCTTTTTTATACTTTTTCTTTACTTGCTTTCTTTTTTAAATTTTTTTCTGAACTTCTTTTTATCCCCTTTCTCCCCCACAAGATATGGGTTCTCTTCTGATTTGGTTAAAGCACATTTTCCTGGGGTCTTTGCCACCCTTTTACTATTTTATTTGCTCCTTCATATACTCTTATCTGGAGAAAATGACAAGGCAGAAAAACTCACCACAAAAAAAAGAACAAGAGGCAGTACCGAAGGCTAGGGACCTAATCAATATAGACATTGGTAATATGTCAGATCTAGTTCAGAATGACAATTCTCAAGGTTCTAGCTGGGCTCGAAAAAAGCATGGAAGATATTAGAGAAACCCTCTCTGGAGAGATAAAAGCCCTTTCTGGAGAAATAAAATAACTAAAATCTAACTAAGTTGAAATCAAAAAAGCTATTAATGAGGTGCAATAAAAAATGGAGGCTCTTACTGCTAGGATAAATGAGGCAGAAGAAAGAATTAGTGATATAGATGACCAAATGACAGAGAATAAAGAAGATGAGCAAAAGAGAGACAAACAGCTCCTGGACCACAAGGGGAGAATTCAAGAGATAAGTAACACCATAAGACGAAACAACATTAGAATAATTGGGATTCCAGAAGAAGAAGAAAGAGAAAGGGGAGCAGAAGGTATATTGGAGAGAATTAATGTAGAGAATTTCCCCAATATGGCAAAAGGAACAAGCATCAAAATACAGGAGGTGCAGAGAACCCCCCTCAATCAACAAGAATAGGTCCACACCCTGTCACCTAATAGTAAAATTTACAAGCCTTAGTGACAAAGAGAAAATCCTGAAAGCAGCCCGGGAAAAGAAGTCTGTAACATACAATGGTAAAAATATGAGATTGGCAGCAGACTTATCCACAGAGACCTGGCAGGCCAGAAAGAACTGGCATGATATATTCAGAGCATTAAACGAGAAAAACATGCAGCCAAGAATATTATATCCAGCGAGGCCATCATTGAAAATACAAGGAGAGATAAAAAGCTTCCAGGACAAACAAAAACAAAGAATTTGCAAACACCAAACCAGCTCTACAGGAAATATTGAAAGGGGTCCTCTAAGGAAAGAGAGACCCTAAAAGTAGTAGATCAGAGAGGAACAGAGACAATATACAGTAACAGTCACCTTACAGGATATACAATGCCACTAAATTCATATCTCTCAATAGTTACCTGAATGTAAATGGGTTAAATGCCCCAATCAAAAGACACAGGATATCAGAATGGATAAAAAAACAAAACCGATCAATATGCTGCCTACAAGAAACTCATTTTAGACCCAAAGACACCTCCAGATTTAAAGTGAGGGGGTGGAAAACAATTTACCATGCTAATGGACATCAGAAGAAAGCTGGGGTGGCAAACCTTGTATCAGATACATTAGATTTTAAGCCAAAGACTATAATAAGAGATGAGGAAGGACACTATATCATACTCAAGGGGTCTGTACAACAAGAAGATCTAACAATTTTAAATATATATGCCCCTAACATGGGAGCAGCCAACTATATAAACCAATTAATAACAAAATCAAAGAAACACATTGACAATAATAGTAGGGGACTTTAACACTCCCCTCACTGAAATGGACAGATCATCCAAGCAAAAGATCAACAAGGAAATAAAGGCCTTAAATGACATACTGGACCAGATGGACATCACAGATATATTCAGATCATTTCATCCCAAAGCAACAGAATACACATTCTTCTCTAGTGCACATGGAACATTCTCCAGAATAGATCACATTCTGGGTCATAAATCAAAAGATTGGGATCATTCCCTGCATATTTTCAGACCACAATGCTCTGAAGCTAGAATTCAATCACAAGAGGAAATTTGGAAAGAACCTAAATACATGGAGGCTAAAAAGCATCCTTCTAAAGAATGAATGGGTCAACCAGGAAATGAAAGAAGAATTGAAAAAATTCATGGAAACAAATGATAATGAAAACACAACGGTTCAAAATCTGTGGGAAACAGCAAAGACAGTCCTGAGAGGAAAATATATCGCAGTACCAGCCTTTCAAAAGAAACAAGAAAGGTCTCAAATACACAATCTAACCCTGCACCTAAAGGGGCTGGAGAAAGAACAGCAAAGAAAGCCTAAACCCAGCAGGAGAAGAGAAATAATAAAGATCACAGCAGAAATCAATGAAATAGAAACAACAACAAAAAAATAGAACAAATCAATGAACCCAGGAGCTGGTTCATTGAAAGAATTAATAAGATTGATAAACCCCTGGCCAGACTTATCAAAAGGAAAAGAGAAAGGACTTAAATAAACAAAATCATGAATGAAAGAGGAGAGATCACAACCAACACCAAAGAAATACAAACAATTATAAGAACATTCTATGAGCAACTCTATGCCAACAAAATATGACAATATGGAAGAAATGGATGCATTCCTAGAGACATATAAACTACCAAGCTGAACCAGGAAGAAATAGAAAGCCTGAACAGACCTATAACCAGTAAGGAGATTGAAACAGTCATCAAAAATCTCCAAACAAACAAAAGCCCAGGGCCAGACGGCTTCCCGGGGGAATTCTACCAAACATTTTAAGAAGAATTAATTCCTATTCTCCTGAAACTGTTCCAAAAAATAGAAATGGAAGGGAAACTGCCAAACTCATTTTATGAGGCCAGCATCACCTTCATCCCAAAACCAGACAAGGATCCCATCAAAAAAGAGAACTACAGACCAATATCCTTGATGAACACAGATGCAAAAATTCTCACCAAAATACTGGCCAGTAGGATCCAACAGTACATTAAAAGGATTATTCACCACAACCAAGTGGGATTTATTCGAGGGCTGCAAGGTTGGTTCAACATCCGCAAATCAATCAATGTGATACAATACATTCATAAAAGAAAGAATAAGAAACATACGATACTCTCAATAGATGCTGAAAAAGCATTTGACAAAGTGCAGCATCCCTTCCTGATTAAAACTCTTCAAAGTGTAGGGATAGAGGGCACATACCTCAATATTATCAAAGCCATCTATGAAAAACCTACCACAAATATCATTCTCAATGGAGAAAAACTGAAAGCTTTTCCGCTAAGGTCAGGAACATGGCAGGGATTTCCATTATCACCACTGCTACTCAACATAGTACTAGAAGTCCTAGCCTCAGCAATCAGACAACAAAAAGAAATTAAAGGCATCCAAATCAGCAAAGAAGAAGTCAAACTATCACTCTTTGTAGATGATATGATACTATATGTGGAAAACCCAAAAGACTCCACTCCAAAACTGCTAGAACTTGTACAGGAATTCACTAAAGTGTCAGGATATAAAATCAATGCACAGAAATCAGTTGCATTTCTCTACACCAACAACAAGACAGAAGAAAGAGAAATTAAGGAGTCAATCCCATTTACAATTGTACCCAAAACCATAAGATACCTAGGAATAAACCTAACCAAAGAGATAAAGAATCTATACTCAGAAAATATAAAGTACTCATGAAAGAAATTGAGGAAGACACAAAGAAATGGAAAAATGTTCCATGCTCCTGGATTGGAAGAATAAATATTGTGAAAATGTCTATGCTACCTAAAGCAATCTACACATTTAATGCAATCCCCATCAAAATCCCATCCATTTTTTTCAAAAAAAATGGAACAAATAATCCTAAAATTTATATGGAACCAGAAAAGACCCCTAATAGCCAGAGGAATGGTGAAAAAAAAAAAAAGCCAAAGTTGGTGGCATCACAATTCCGGACTTCAAGCTCTATTACAAAGCTGTCATCATCATGACAGTATGGTACTGGCACAAAAACAGACACATAGATCAATGGAACAGAATAGAGAGCCCAGAAATAGACCCTCAACTCTATGGTCAATTAATCTTCAACAAAGCAGGAAAGTATGTCCAATGAAAAAAGACAGCCTCTTCAATAAATGGTGTTGGGAAAATTGGACAGCCACACGCAGAAAAATGAAATTGGACCATTTTCTTACACCACACATGAAAATGGACTCAAAATGGATGAAGGACCTCAATGTGAGAAAGGAATCAATCAAAATCCTTGAGTAGAACATAGGCAGCAACCTCTTCGACCTCAGCCACAGCAACTTCTTCCTAGGAACATCGCCAAAGGCAAGGGAAGCAAGGGCAAAAATGAACTATTGGGATTTCATCAAGATCAAAGCTTTTGCACAGCAAAGGAAACAGTTAACAAAACCAAAAGACAACTGACAGAATGGGAGAAGATATTTGCAAACGACATATCAGATAAAGGGCTAGTATCCATAATCTATAAAGAGCTTAGCAAACTCAACACCCAAAGAACAAGTAATCCAATCAAGAAATGGGCAGAAGATATGAACAGACATTTCTGCAAAGAAGACATCCAGATGGCCAACCGACACATGAAAAAATGCTCCACATCACTCGGCATCAGGGAAATATAAATCAAAACCACAATGAGATACCACCTCACACGCCTCAGAATAGCTAAAATTAACAAATCAGGAAATGACAAATGCTGGTGAAGATGCGGAGAAAGGGGAACCCTCCTACACTGTTGGTGGGAATGCAAGGTGGTGCAACCACTTTGGAAAATAGCATGGAGGTTCCTCAAAAAGTTGAAAATAGAGCTCCCCTATGACCCAGCGATTGCACTACCAGGTATTTACCCTAAAGATACAAATGTAGTGATCCTAAGGGGCACGTGCACACGAATGTTTATAGCAGCAATGTCCGCAATAGCCAACTATGGAAAGAACCTAGATGTTCATCAACAGATGAATGGATAAAGAAGAAGTGGTACATATATACAATGGAATAGTATGCAGCCATCAAAAGAAATGAAATCTTGCCATTTGTGACCACGTAGATGGAACTAGAGGGTATTATGCTTAGCAAAATAAGTCAATCAGAGAAAGACAACTATCATATGATCTCCCTGATATAAGGAAGTCGAGATGCAACATGGGGGGTTTGGAGGGTAGGAAAAGAATAAATGAAACAAGATGGGATTGGGAGGGAGACAAACCATAAGTAACTCTTAATCTCACAAAACAAACTGACGGTTCCTGGGGGGAGGGAGGTCAGAAGAGGGGGGGTGGGGTTATGGCCATTGGGGAGGGTATGTGCTACGGTGAGTGCTGTGAAGTGTGTAAACCTGGCGATTCACATACCTGTACCCCTGGGGATAAAAATACATTATATGTTTGTTTTTTTTTAAAAGAACTATATAACAGTGATCAAGATTTGAATATGCTTCTCAACTTAATCTAATCAATAAATGGAATCCAAATGCAAAAAAAAAAGTCTAAAAGCTGATTCTTAAGTCAAAATAATGAAACAAATAAATTTCTGTCAAATACAAATTTAGAAAGAGAAAACAAATCAACAATGAGAAATAGAAGGGAACTAGAAAGCCCCAGTGACTGGATTGTTGGAAAACAGAGTAGCAATATGGTCTGATGCTAAAACTATGGATGATCTTGGAGCCTTTCCTGGTCTTGAATCCAAAAGGCTAAGGAAGAAAGCAAGGACTTGGGGACTAGCCCGGAGGGAAAGGACTTGCAATTGGGACACTGCACAAAAGGTCGGAAGGCTCTATCTTCAGGGAAACAAGACACAAACCAAGACTTCCTACTACCAGCAAAAGATGGCAAGAAAATGCATGAATCCCATCCTGAGCTCTGAACAGGGGTATAACATGACTGTTAAAGACTTAGTAACTATAGCCTACCTTCATACGAGTTTGGCATTCGATTTTATACAACATGTATAGTCCCAGAAACCCCAAACCAACAAATCTTAAAATAGTCCCAGACTGGGAAATGACTGAGCTGCATAAAGGAAAATAATCTTGGTGAAGGGATGCCTTGCTCACAAGAGTCCCATATATGAAGCCCCACTAACCATGACTCTACAATACAAACCTATAAAACACATGAGAAAACAAGAATCCCATGAATAAGGGTAAGTAGAAACAATAATCACAGAACACAGAGAATCTGACTGTAAAAAATTTCAGATACCAGAATTAGTGGACATACGCTATAATTATGTTAAAAATATGAGAAATAAAAGATGGAACTAAAACTATGAGAAGGGAACAAAAGATCATTTTATTGTCTAACATTTTGACAGACAAAATACACTGAATGATCCATTAATTGAAAGAATGAAAATGCTGGATACTATATAAAGAAAATATTTTTAGCACATTGCACTGACACAAAAGGGAAGAATCTGAAGGTTCTCAAAATGTACCAAAAATAGAAATCCTAAAAGGAAAACGACACCAAAACTGGCTATTGCCCATTTCTGCAGCTCCCCTGGGACCTTGGGGTTTCATTTCAATTTTACATGAGACTCTTCTACAAGGAAGAACTAAAGTTGGAGTGTTGGGCCCACCTGAGTTAGGGACCTAATAATAGATCTTAAACTGCAACAACCCCTTCCTCCACCCCCAAGCTACTCTTTCAGTGTAATAATGAATTAGAAATAAACACATCATATAGAATGGGAAAGCCGGGAAGTTTCCCTAACTCAGCCTTTGCATCTGTTGGAAGAAGAAAAAAAAATCTTCTCCTAAAAATATGTATCCATAAGCCCATACACATGCAGCTTTTTTTGCAATTCATGCTACTTATATGATTGAAAAAATACCTAAATAGAAAAATGAAAGTGGTCCTGGGTAAATATTACCCTCCAACCCCAGTGACTGGTAAAAGCAAATAAGAATCCTTTTTGAGGATGAGATGAAGTCCTAGGAATAATGCAGTTTACACTGAAATGTCATAAAATACATTTTTATAAAGTGAAGGTACCATGAATGAAAACAAGTAGTGATAATAGTTGTAGAAACAAACCCACAGAGGTGAGATACTGACAATGGTAGAATATAGAAAATATTATAATTAACATACTTAAAGAATTAAATGAGAAGTTTAAATATATGAGCAAAGAATGACCAAAAAAGAACCTAAGAGCAACTATGGAAGTAAAATATACAATAGTTGGAATAAAAATACTCAATGTTGATTAAATAAGAGATTAGCAGAATGTAGCCAAGAAAAATAAAGAGATAAGAACTATGAAGGGAAGTGAAAACATATGAACTGTAGAAAGAGATAGTCTTATCTATTTAGAGTTCGAGAAGGGGTAAAATAGAAAAAAATGGAAGAGACGATCTCTATAAAGAGATAATGGCTTGAATTTCCAGAATTATTGGAAAAATACAAGGCCTCAGTTCAAAGAAACCCAATATATTCCAAGTAGGAGAAATAAACAGAAATCGAGAATAGATTAAGAAGATGTGGCGTGCGCACGCGCGCGCGCACACACACACACACACACACACACACACACACACACGGAGGGAATACTATGCAGCCATCAAAAAGATGAAATCTTGCCATTTGCAATGACGTGGATGAAACTAGTGGATATCATGCTAAGCAAAATAAGTCAATCAGAGGAAGACAATTATCATAGTATCTCACTGATATGAGGAATTTGAGAAACAAGACAGAGGATCATAGGGGAAGGGAGGGAAAAATGAAATAAGATGAAACCAGAAAGGTAGACAAACCATAAGAGATTCTTAATCTTGGGAAACTCACTGAAGTTTGCTGGGGGGAGGGGGAGGGGAGTGGGAGGGATAGGGTGGCTGGGTGATGGGCACTGGGGAGGGTATGTGCTATGGTGAGTGTTATGAGTTGTGTAAGACGATGATTCA
The DNA here is from genome assembly GCF_010015895.1 of Lontra canadensis. Taxonomy (NCBI): domain Eukaryota; kingdom Metazoa; phylum Chordata; class Mammalia; order Carnivora; family Mustelidae; genus Lontra; species Lontra canadensis. The sequence continues at coordinate 5,582,620 of NW_022631003.1, forward strand.
GACCTGTAACCCTGAAACAAATAATACATTATATGTTATAAATAAATAAATAAATAAGAAAGAAATCTACATCTAGACACTCCACAGATGAATATCAACTTAAAGGAGATCTTAAAACTGCCAAGGGGATAATGAGTTATCTCTAACATAGAAACAGCAATTAAGCTGAATGTACATTTGCCAAAGGTAACTGCACAATCCAGAAGACAGAATGATATATCAACTTAGAAATATCAACTTAAATAAATATCAACTTAGCATTCCATACCCAGAGAAACTACCTTTACAGTATGTAAATGAAATAGACATTTTTAGACAAAAGCTATTTTATTTATTTATTTATTTATTGCTCCATACAAGCAGAGAATCTCTGTTTTTGCCACTACATTCCCAGTAGTCTCCCCTTAGTAACCCCTTACCAAGCAGAACAATTGAAATTGGAGGGGGAGAAAAACCATGAGAGACTGCGGACTCTGAGAAACAAACTGAGGGTTTTGGAGGGGAGGAGGGTGGGGGCTTGGGTGAGCCTGGATGTGGGTATTAAGGAGGGCACGGATCGCATGGAGCACTGGGTGTGGTGCATAAATAATGAATACTGGTACACTGAAAAGAAATAAAATAAAATAAAATAAAGCTTTAAAAGTATCATTTTAACATGTAATCAATATAAAAATTACTGATGAGATAGTTTACATTAATTATTTCATAATAAGTCTTTGAAATTTCATGTGTATTTTATACTTATAACACAATGAAATTGCATTGCTAACCCTTGAAGTAAAATGTAGTACTATGACAAGAACACATTTGTTTAATAGAAAATTATTTTCCACTCCTTTTTTAAAATTAAAATTAAAATTTGTATTAACTAAATGTAAAACAACATTGAATTCAGTCTTACTGGCCACATTTCAAGTGTTCCATAGCCATATGGGGCTAATGGCTACCCACAGATTTGGAGACTTTGTGATTTGCAGTGGAATAATGGGGAGTTATAATGGTAAGTAAGAGAGAAAATTCAATGAAGCATTGCCTTATGAAACAGCAAGTCATCATTATCCTTATCACCATTATCATAATCATCATTATTATAGAAGATATATAAGCAGCCAAGAACTAAAATAATGGGGGGAATAGCCTATAAGTTAGGCAGAAGGCAATCAGAATGAAGGTAATTTTAAAATCTTATATTTTTGAAAGAAAAGTGAAATCTTTTAGACTTTGTTAAATTAAACGTGCATGTTAAAATATATAGGGTAGGGTGATAGAGGCAGATATAGAAGAGTACGGATCTCCAGGAGCCATCTCTCCTCCCAGACACTAATGTTTGGTAAAACAAAACCCAACCAAAGTCTGTTAGAATCACAATTCTGGAAGATAGCTGAAGGTCTACAGCAACCAAGCATGACCTTAGCTAGCAAAAAAGCTTCTAAAATAAGGTAAGAGATTTTCGTGATATTTAAAATTCTCCTAGCTCCATCCTCTTTCCTAGCATAGTGGCATTGTTGAAGATAGCAGCTTGCATTCCCAGGGTTGGTACCTGATACCAGAGGAGCTGCAAGGGTCTGGTCCCCAAGGAACTGTGTTTCTCTGCCTTGACCCAACTGCAGTTCCTCCCAAAGACTGACGCAAGAATTCTCCTGTTGTTTCTCCTAACTCAGAACTATCAAAGTGGAGTGGCTATGTAGTCCTCAAAAACAATGAAAATGAACAAAATGAGCAAGTTGCTGCTGCCTGGGAGCGTGGGGAGAAGGAAGGGCAAACAAAAGACATGCAAAAACCTACAAGGAAAAGCTGGGGAGTGTCATTTTGGAGGTGAGTGGGTTAGAATAGGTGCTTTATAACTGACTTACAACAAGGTCAATAGGACTATTCAATGGGAAAGGAATAGTCTCTTCAACAAATCGTGCTGGGACAACTGAATACTCACATGTAAAAGAATGATGTTGGATCTTTGTCTTATACTATGTACAAAAACTAACTCAAAATGGTTTAGAGATCAAAATTTAAAGTCTACAACAATAAAACTCTTAGAAGAAAATGGGAAAATCTTCTTGACTTGGGCAATTGTTTGGCAATGGTTTCTTAAATATGACACCAGAAGCACAAGCAATGAAAGGAAAACAGATAAACTGGATTTCATAAAAATTAAAAACTTGGGGCACGTGGGTGGCTCAGTGGGTTAAAGCCTCTGCCTTCGGCTCAGGTCATGATCCTGGAGTCCTGGGATCAAGCCCCGCATCAGGCTCTCTGCTCGGTGGGGAGCCTGCTTCCTCCTCTCTCTCTCTCTGCCTGCCTCTCTGCCTACTTGTGATCTCTATCTGTCAAATAAATAAATAAAATCTTTAAAAATAAATAAATAAATAAATAAATAAAAGTTTAAAACTTTTATGCATCAAAGAAAACTATAAAGAAAGTGAAAAGACAATCCAGACGCTGGGAGAAAATATTTGCAAATCATATATCTGATAAGGGTCTAGTATCCAGAGTATATAAAGAACTCTCACAGCTCAACAGCAAAAAGACAAACCCAACTTAAAAATGGACATTTCTCCAAAACAGATATCCAAATAGCCAACAAGCATATGAAAAGATTCTAAATGGCATTAGTCATTAAGGACATGCAAAAGGAATGCACATTGAGACACTACTTTTAGTATGTGATAGGAGTATGTGATAGGCCATCTGCTGGGATGGCCATTTAAAAAAAAAAAAAAGAAGAGGCACCTGTGTGGCTCAGTCAGTTAAGTGTCCTACTCTTGGTTATGGCTCAAGTCATGATCTCATCACTTGTGGGATCCAGCCCTGAGATAGGCTCCACACTCAGCAGGGAGTCTGCTTGAAGATTCTTTCCCTCTGCCCCTCCCCTGCCCCCATGCTCACTCACTTTCTCCCAAATAAATAAATAAATCTTCAAAAATAAAAAATAAAAAAGAAAGAAAGAAAGAAGAAAAAGAAAGAGAACCAGTTTTTGCAAGGATGTGGAATAACTGGAATCCTTGTTCATTGCTGGTAAACATGTAAAATGGCACACTGCTATGGAAAACAATTTGGTGCTTCCTTGAATTGTTACCCTGGAATTACCACAGAACCCAGTAAATTCCCTCATAGTTATATAGCCCAAAGAATTAAATATAGCTGTTCAAACAAAAACCTGTACAAGAATGTTCATAGTAGCTCTAGTTACAATATAGCCAAAAGGTAAAAGCAGCTCAAATGTCTACTGCCAGATGAATGAATAAACAAAATGTGAGATACCCATTCCATAGAATATGATTCAGCCATAAGGAATATTACTGTGTATGCTACTGATACATGCTACAACGTGGATGCATGTTGAAAACACAACACCCAGTGAAACAAGCCAGACATAAAGGACCACATACTGTATGATTTCATTTACATGAAATATCCATAATAGGCCAATCCACAGAGACAGAAAGTTGATTTGTGTTTGTCAGGGGCTGCGGGGAGAAGGGAATTGGGAATGATTGCTTAATGGATGCAAAGTTTCCATTTGGAGTGATAAAACTTTCAGGAACCATACAGTTCCAATTGCATGTTGTATACAATGTGGGCCAAGTATACATTGTGAATGTAATTATTCCCACTGAATTTTACTTTAAAATGATTATAGTGATGAATGTAATATGATTTTACCACAATGAAATGTGTGTATTAACCACTAAATGATTAGCCAGAGGACATATAATTTCTAAATGCAAGGAAGTAGACAAAAAAGAATAAAAAATTGAAAAAGAAGCACCAAAAAGAAACTCACTGAAAAATATATTGAGTATGATTAATAACTTACACACTCCTATGTATGTATATTTCATGTTTCCTTCAAAAGAACAAGGTATCATATAAAAGACCCAAGGTCTTCACAAATGTTTATTTTTTAAACTGTATCGGTTACACAGTAGATTAAGCAGAGCCAAAATAAAAGAAAAAGAAGAATTAGTAGACTGGAAGACACAACTGATGAATTCATCCAGAATGCAGCACCAATGCACATTAAAAAGAGGACAAAAGTCATAGAGAGGGAAAGGTTCAAGTCTGTACCATTGGAATTCTAGGAAGAGAAAATGAAGAGATTTGCAAAGAGGCAATATTTAGTTTTGAGGGATAATTTTCCAAAATTGATGAGGATTCTTGTTTTTCATCCCTCTCGTTCAGAAAGTGCCCCAAATTATAAGACAAAGAATCTCTATTTCTATTGAGATTTAATATATGTGAGTCAATAAAATATCCAGCATTCCTAATTTGTCATAAATATTTTCCTCAAGGAGTCTGGCAGATACTCATAATATATGCTAACACACACATGTCTCCTGCAACACTTGTGATGTACCTTTCCCAACTCAGAAATCATGTCAATGTACTCTCTTGTGGTTAAGGAAGAAAAATCTAAATCTATACCAGAGCCTGATAAGCAAGTATGGTAATAATTTATAGAAAAAAAAATGATGTTGAACATCAGTATTTTTTTTCTTGGTTCCAAATGCTACTTTATGTGGGAAAATTTCATGACCGCTAGATCTAGCCTGGAAACTTCTCCCAAAGTTTGAACTGTGTTGTTTGTTTATTTTTGAGAAAGAGGTAGCTATATCTTGGACTTGGAGTATCTTTATTAAGCCAAAAATGAGGTACAGATGGAACAGGAATGATTGAACAGGAACCATCCTGATAAATGTGGGACATGCAGTCCTTACAAATACAGTCAAGTTGAAGAATTACTTGGTATCTATTGATCACGTGCGTTAGTTTAAAGTAAAAGCCTGTCCCATTTAGTCTTTCCATTTAACATATTTAAAGTTCAACCTAATAAATATACTTAATTAATTGATCCACCTAGCTAGCTTTAGATTTATTTCTTAAAAAACATAAAACCACCTTGTATCTCTATTTTACTTTCCCTATACTTCTCAATTTGCTGTGATGCAGGACCAAGCTTATTTCTTGCCACAACTTTTGGGTAATAACTTATACTAAAATTCTTTTTTCATGACCTGAATAAAACAAGAGTTAAAAGAGGCCATTTAAAGTAAGCCAAGGTGTAGAAGCCTTTCTCCAATGTAATGTGCCATTATACCAGGAAAACAACACCCAACTAATCACTTTGAAGCATATTGCTGTGCTTCCAAGACCTTGAACTTTCCCTTTCTACTACTGGGTGTGCTGTGAATAATGGTTTCCACTTTAGATCATTACGCTTTGAAATTAAGGGTAAGGATGTTGAGCTAAACAATGTTGGGTACCTGAAATTTACAAATACAAGCTATGTGCAAATTCAGTGTAAGTAACATACATGATAATTTATAGTAATGCGAAAATTCCCTGTAGCCTGCTTACAGAAGCTCAACAGATAATCTCCAGCTCATAGAGATAGTATAAATTCTAGATAGTCAGGTTGAGGATTGAAATTGCCAAGAATACACCAGGAATTTAGGTCTTAATAGTATCACCATAGTTATCATTATCTTGGCTTATTGAGTTAACTCTGGTCTAGCTCAGTAGATCTGTGAAGCACATGTAGCTATTGAGCACTTGAAATTCAATTAGTCCAAATTAAGATGTGTTATAAGTATAAAATCCACACTGGAATCTTGAAAATTAATATGAAAAAAAGAATGTGAGCTATGCCAGTAAAATGTTTTATATTGATTGCACGGTAAAATGGTAAATCAACTTTGGATACACTGGGTTAAATAAAATATACTACCACAATTAATTTCATGTGTTTCTTTTTAATGTGGTTAGTAGAAAATTTTAAATCGTATATGTAGTGCATATTTGTGGATTTTATTACGTTTCTGTTGGACAGTGCTGTGGTGAATTGTCAAAGATAAAGTACTTGGTCAGTCATGGCTGTTCTTTTTGACTCAAGACTCCATCAAAAGGATCACTCTTTGGGTTAAAGCCCAAAAACACTAATTTTTTTTTTTTTTTTAAGTAGTCTCCATGCCCAGCATGGAGTCCAATGCAGGCCTCAAACTCATAACCGTAAGATCAAGACCTGAGCTGAGATCAAGAGTCAGATGCTCAAGCAACTGAGCTACCCAGGTGCCTCCAAAAACACTAATTTAAAATTTTAAGTTTTAGGCTAATAGAATGAGCATATGGATCAATATTGAGTTTTTTTAGAAGTGTTTTTTCAAAGACATGTATGATTGTGTCAATACAGTTTCCGAAAACTTTAATGACATCTTGAAATTCTAGGAACCAATTTTCTTTTGTATACAACTTATCTTCTGTTTCATATTTATAACATATAGATTATATAAAGTATGTAATATGTGTATTTATATATATTACTTCGTATATTCTGGATAATTCAGTATATAAACTCTGCACTTAATCCTACCTTATATTTTAAGAATAACACTAAGTTCTAGTAACATTATGAAAACAAATTTTTGGTCCTATTATGATTGGTTTTACATTACGATGCCATAATAAAACCTGTGTCTGCAATCTGGTATACAGGAAAACATTAAAGATACTAGAGAATATAATAAAATCAATTTGGCTGATTTAAAGTCATAAAAAATGAACACTTCTACACTTCATTATTTGCAATGAATTATTCTACTATGACCATTACAAATTTTTTCTTCATTTCTAAATTATTAACATGTCATTTTTATATTTTTTGTTTTATTTTATTCTTACATTTTACTTTTCAGTTTTCTAAATAAGAATGCATTTCTTTTATAATTTAGAAAAATATTTAAAATAATAAATTGGTATGCTCGCTCAAAGGAAAGAGAGTGGAATGGACATTTACAGTTTGTCACTGACAATTTCGCCCTGCTTTTGGGGACAGCCCTGGTTTTCCTTCAGAAACTCTGCTCCCCCAATCTTAGTCCAATGGTTTGGGTGGAGGTGGCTGCCCTCCCCAGTGCTTACCGTATCATGTCCCCTTGGCCACAGGATGGACTTGTCAGAGCCCATTCAAAGTTAGTGCCCAGACTTTTACCAGGCAACCAAAGAGAGACACTCCTTTTTGCTGAGGAAATAGGACATAAATATGGAGCTATTTTAAGTCATCTTGCAGAACAAGGTAACAGCCCTTCTAAAACATGAAGTCCATACAGAAGAAAGGAGAATGAAGAGATAGAGACATCATCTGAGCCCCTGGATCCTCTTTTGTTTAAAAACAGTCCACCTTTGGACAATCCAGATATGTGTGTCAAAAAATTACCCAGAATTCCTTGAAATAGTTTAAGCTGGGTTTTCTGTCACAAGATAGATATTTAGTTAACACATACCTATGTGGCTGTGGCATCTGTTTGTGGAACATCCTGATCAGTTGGTGTTGTCCTAGCAACCATTTTGATGAGTTGTTGCCCACATCATTCTTACTGCTAAATACTTTAAACATCACCCTTGCTTCTAATCAAAATCAGAATAGTTTGAATAGTAAAGTAAGATTTGGAAACATGAATATATGAAGAATAAGGGTAATATTTTGGGTGACAAAAAGAGAATGAGGAATGGCAAAATACAAATTATTCATAAAGATCTAAAACAGGTACTTTTGCCATCAAATTATAAGAAGATAATAACACCTTTTTAGCTTAACAAGGTCATCTGCCCTCTTAGAGTATGTTTCCTCTTTTATTAAATGAACATCCAAAATAACTGAGCTGCTCAACTTTTAACAACATAAGGGATGGGATTCATAGGGGATTCTACCCATCGAAACACTTTCTGTGTAAACCATTCTATGTGAAGAAATAGTAATAATAAGAACAAGTGAATGCTTCATAAATGAAAAATAGTATTACTCTATTTGATTGGTACATTTGATTTTTAAGTTATTTATATTCCCTGCATGTTGAAAGTACATTATCAACTCAGTTTCCATGTAAGAAAAGAGGTACTTTGTTATTATAGATAATAATATTATTTCAATCTTATTACCCTTAAAAATTATATCAATTTACTTCCTATTTGTGCAGTTTGTTATTATCCTCTCACTATTCTCTGTAACACCAACCAGAAAAATATAAAGTTATTTCTATCACCACCCCTCTTTTTTTTTTTTAAGATTTTATTTATTTATTTGACAGAGACACAATGAGAGAGGGAACACAAGCAGTGGGAGGGGGAGAGGGAGAAGCAGGCTTTCCGCTGAGCAGGGAGCCCAATGTGGGACTCGATCCCAGGATCCTGGGATTATGACCTGAGCCAAAGGCAGGCACCTAATGACTGAGCCACCCAGGCACCCCACTACCCCTCTTTTAATGACTTTCAAATTCCCTGAGCCACAATGTGTTTTAATATTATTTGTTACCTTGAGCAAGGAGATTTCCTTTTATACACCTTAATTTTTCTACTTATTTTGTTATTCTTTTAATGAAAAGAGTACTTATGCTTTTCTTGCTTAAAATATGGCTAGTTTTTACAGAAATTTTGAAATATACACACAAAATATATCTAAATGATTGTAAAAGGGATATTTCAGAGAGTTATCTAATTTTAAGAAGTATTTTTCAGGGGCGCGTGGGTGGCTCAGTGGGTTAAAGCCTCTGCTTTCAGCTCAGGTCATGATCCCAGTGTCCTGGGATCAAGCCCCACATCGGGCTCTCTGCCCTGCAGGGAGCCTGCTTCCTCTTCTCTTTCTCTCTCTGCCTGCTTCTCTGTCTACTTGTGATCTCTGTCTGTCAAATAAATAAATAAAATCTTTAAAAAAAAAAAAAGAAGTATTTCTCACACTTAAAAAAAAAATCCTTCCATGTTATTGTCATTATAAGAGAGTCTCTAAGTTATATCTTAATGCAGCATTGATTACCTATAATCATTTGTACTTTAACCTAGAGCATATCCCATTTTAGAAAATGGACTGAATTTCATATCAAAGGGTCAACTACACTAGACAGTTTCTAATGTCTGCCAGGCTAGACACATGATATTAAAGTATGAAGGGGGCACACATTCAATAGTATTTCAGCTATGTAAGTGGCGTTGATGGTAATGAGGAGTCCACCAGAAGTTCTGGTACTACTCACTCTTCATTTCATTTCTTAAAGTATTCTCAGAAAATTGGCAAGTTTTTAAAAATGAATTCAGAACATGATAAAATTAATCAGTTGATAGATAAGTGTAGACATAGGTACAATTTTTAGTATCTATGGGCATATTTAGTATTTAGTATTTAGTATTTAGGGCACCTGGGTGGCTTTGTTGGTTAAGCATCTGCATTCGGCTCAGGTCATGATCCCAGGGTCCTGGGATCAAGCTCTGCATCGGGCTCCCTGCTCAGTGGGGAACATGCTTCATCCCTCTCCTTCTGGCATTTCCCCTGCTTGTGTTCTCATTTTCTCTCTCAAATAAATAAATAAAATCTTAAAAAAAAAAAAAAAGACCATCTACTAATTGTAAATCTTTGGTCAGGTGCACTGATGGTACATACATTCCCCATGATTGTCATTTTCTCTTGCTTCTGGTAAGACCTGACACAGCAGTTTAAGAAATGGCACCACAAAGTTAAGAAATTATTTTGATCAAATTCTAGCAAGATCTGCTCTTTGACTGGAGAGGGAGAGAGAGAAAGAGAGAATCCATGGAAAATTCTAAAAGGCAATTATTTTAAAGTTAGTCATACTTTAAAATCCTTGTAAATATTATCTTTGAATCTGGTCCAGGAGATAGAATTGCTCTTCCATTTGCTTTGGAGACCCAGGCAACTCATTCAGTTTCTTTATGCCTCCGTTTCCTCATCTGTCAGTTCAACAGTTCAATAAGGTGGTCCTTTTCAACTCTAAAACAAACACTATTCTATGATACTGAGTGTCATTAAATAAGGATGGTTGACACTACTCAATATCCACACTATTCAGTTTCAACTAAGCCCTTATTGCTACTCAATAATCCTTGTATATACCCCTTAGTACATTCTTCACAGTAATTGTCCCAAAGTCTCATTAATCTCAAGTGCCCTTCCCATCCCACCATCCACATTGGGCAAATATGAACCCAACAAATGAATTCTTTGAGTAGACACAGATCAGCTACTAGCAATGGGTTTGTAAGAAGCAAGCAACACAATGAGGATACCTCTCAGGATGGTTTTGGTGATATTAACTTGAAACTGCATAGTCACTGATGATGAAAATCACCATTTGGAATGCAATGTTTTTTCTGCATTTTGATTCATCGGTCTTTTTTTTTTTTTTTTAACTTGCATCTGTTTGATGACCAAGTGTTGGAAATATACATAAATGCCACCAAAAAAGTTGATGATGTACCCATTATGTTAATTAAATTCTACCCCCTTATTTTTGTTCTTCTAAGGAATTGCTAAATGATCTAAGTGCTAAAATTAAATGGCTGGTCCTGAGAGTAGGGCCATTTCACAGTAACAGTTGAATAGAGAGAATATGTTAAAATTAAAATAAGCTTAAGAAAGAATTATACACTCTGACCAAGGTGGGAAAATTAGCTGAAATATCTGCCAACGGAAAGTGGAAAGTTCTAAGATACCAGATGTCTCTGTGGGTTCCAAATTTGGAATTCTTTGTCGCCTTTTAAATCTTCCCTCAGAAGTACCAAGCCTTACAATGCATGTGGTTTGGCATATGGGCTGTTATTTTGCATTTCTAGACTCTGAGTCTGACTTTTCAATCAATATCCAAACTATTTTGCTAAGTTCTATGATATCTTGGGATACATGGCTCTCAAGAACCATGAAGCAAAGAAATAATGACTTATTTTTTCCTCCATTTCATTATAAAAGTCTTCAGGCAAGGTTTTGGATCCAAGAAAGCATAACTGCTATCTTTCTTTACTTCCTGTAAGTCCTTTCGAATTTTGTGTGTGGAGGGTGGGTGAGTGTGTAGAGAAACTGGGGATAAAGATGCCTCCCCATATTAAAAAGGCCTTAATTTTTTTAAATATTAAATTATCAGAGAGGGCAATTGGGATCTTCCTCTATAGTCATATTTCTTTCTTCAAGATCTCCATATTAAGAAGCCACTGTGACACCTGCACCTGATTTCTGGTGATCAAAACAAAGGGAATAACACAATATGAAAGCCAATTACTCATTTAGCAATGGTCATGCTGATGATGAATAAATGATGGGAGAAGAGAGAGCAGTTAAAATCCAAATAAGAAAGACTTCTAATATAAAAATAGTAAAAGAAGCACCTATTTCAAAACTAAGACTTTTTTACAAAGATTTAATTAATTTATTTGAGCGAGGAGAGAAGGAGGGAGCAGCACAGAGAGAGAGGCAGAGGGAGAAGCAGACTCCCGCTGAGCAGGGAGCTGGATGCAGGGCTTGATCCCATGACCCTAGGATCATGACCTGAGCCAAAGGCAGACAACCGACCGACTGAGCCACCCAGGTGCCCCTAAGACATTCATTTTTTTTTTTTTAATTTCTTTTCAGCATAACAGAATTCATTGTTTTTGCACCACACCCGGTGCTCCATGCAATCCATGCCCTCCATAATACCCACCACCTGGCTCCCCCAACCTCCCACCCCCCTGCCCCTTCAAAACCCTCAGGTTGTTTTTTAGAGTCCATAGTCTCTCATGGTTCATCTCCCTTTCCAATTTCCCTCAACTCCCTTCTCCTCTCCTTCTCCCCATGTCCTCCGTGTTATTTGTTATGCTCCGCAAATAAGTGAAACCATATGATAATTGACTCTCTCTGCTTGACTTATTTCACTCAACATTATCTCTTCCAGTCCTGTCCATGTTGCTACAAAAGTTGCGTATTCATCCTTTCTGATGGAGGCATAATACTCCATAGTGTATATGGACCACATCTTCCTTATCCATTCGTCCGTTGAAGGGCATCTTGGTTCTTTCCACAGTTTGGTGACCGTGGCCATTGTTGCTATAAACATTGGGGTTCAGGGGTGCCTGGGTGGCTCAGTGGGTTAAAGCCTCTGCCTTCAGCTCGGGTCATGATCCTAGGGTCCTGGGATCAAGCCCCACATTGGGCTCTCTGCTCAGTGGGAAGCCTGCTTCCTCCTCTCTCTCTGCCTGCCTCTCTGCCTACTTGTGATCTCTCTCTGTCAAATAAATAAATAAAATCTTTAAAAAAATAAATAAACATTGGGGTACAGATGGCCCTTCTTTTCACTACATCTGTATCTTCGGGGTAAATACCCAGTAGTGCAATTGCAGGGTCATAGGGAAGCTCTATTTTTAATTTCTTAGGAATCTCCACACTGTTCTCCAAAGGTACTGGCATAAAAACAGACACATAGACCAGTGGAACAGAGTAGAGAGCCCAGATATGGACGTCAACTCTATGGTCAAATAATCTTTATAAAGCAGGGAAAAATATACAGTGGAAAAAAGACAGCCTTTTCAATAAATGGTGCTGGGAAAATTGGACAGCTATATGTAGAAGAATGAAACTCGACCATTCTCTTATACCATACACAAAGATAAACTCAAAATGGATAAAATACCTCAACATGAGACAGGAATCCATCAGAATCCTAGAGGAGAACATTGGCAGTAATCTCTTTGATATCAGCCACAGCAACTTCTTTCAAGATATGTCTCCAAAGGCAAAGGAAACAAAAGCAAAAATGAACTTTTGGGACTTCATCAAGAACAAAAGCTTCTGCACAGCAAAGGAAACAGTCAACAAAACAAAGAGGCAACCCATGGAACGGGAGAAGATATTTGAAAATGACAGTACAGAAAAGGTTGATATCCAGGATCTATAAAGAACTTCTCAAACTCAAAACACAAAACAGATAATCATATAAAAAAATGGGCAGAAGATATGAACAGACACTTCTCCAATGAAGACATACAAATGGCTATCAGACACATGAAAAAATGTTCATCATCACTAGCCATCAAGGAGATTCAAATTAAAACCACATTGAGATACTACCTTATACCAGTTAGAATGGCCAAAATTGGCAAGACTAGGAAACAACATGTGTTGGAGAGGATATGGAGAAAGGGGAACCCTCTTACACTGTTGGTGTGAATGCAAGACATTCATTTTTATTTACATCACATTTTTTCTTCATTTTGGATCACAAGTATATTCAGGATTGGTCACTAGATGGCATGTATTATGTTGGTGGTTAATTACTGATTTGGAAAGATTACATAACACACTTGAACATGAATAACTTACTAGTTATTTCTAATTGTTTATAAATCGTTAAAAATGTCACTAAAATCTAAATGGCTAGTTCCATACTGTTCCAACTTATCAGTAACATATGAATGATGTAAAATGTCTTTAAAAAGTATCTTCTATCAGTGAAGAAACTGTTACACAAAATTGAGTTTAGAACTGTTTTTTATAAACATGTTAAAATACTGTTTTAAAAATAGTGACAAACCTCTTTGGAAAATGGCCTCTATAATGAAAAATCAATTCTGGCAGGATCATTATACATATTAAAGATTCATGGGAAAGGTGGAACAGCCAGCAGAGTGTTTAAAAGTAGAAACAAGAGAATATAGATGACCTACATCACAAACTGTCTCCTGGCAGAGGCTTATGGGTCCCAAAATTAGAAGAGATAATGTCAAGTTCCCAGATAAACAGACTTTTAAATTCTGTCTGTACCCAGACAGAAGCAGCCATAGTTGGAGGTAGGGAGGGGGGTGGGAAGACAAAGGCACATTTTGAAACTAGAACCTCTTGGGTTTAAAAAAAAAATGAGCTGAGAGATCACATAAATACGAAGTTGTGAATTATGTGAGAAGCTATGGAACGATGAGTTAGACCTGCTTTTCTCTCTGAATCAATAATGAGGAGGTTTTTTGAGTGGAAGACTAGAAGCCAAGGTGAGTATCCAAGACTCTTGTTGCTGAGTCACACCAGACAGAGAGAGATGTTATGGAAATCACAGCTGGGAAACTGGTAAAACTTAATTACTCAACAGCCTTCCCCACTTCTTCCTTGCCAAAGGAATCATAATGGTGGGGGGAGGGGAGTCAATGTGCCCAACCCTGGGAGAAGATTTTGGTTTGTCTAATCCAATCACAGCAATCCCATTCTCCTTTGCTAGTCAATCAGTTGGCCAATATTCTGTGCAGCCATGGGGGTAGGAATGGGAGGACATGTGATCCTGTTCTTGCCAATGAGTCATGAAGCAATACCTAATAACGAGCCTTGGGGAGAAATTTGTCTTCCTGAAACAAGAAAAACCCTTTTCCCCAGCCCATTCTCCTAATCAAACATGGTATCATAAGGCCATAGTGCCTCCTCAGCAGCCATCTTATTGTTCAAGAACCAACATCAAGTTGAGGATGGCAGAGAAGAAAGATAGGAAACTCCTAGTTCTTTGATATGAACTTCGGGCTTCTTCTTCTTCTTTTTTTTTTTTAAACATTTTTAAATTTATTTGTTTGACAGAGAGAAAGCAGGATAGCACAGGCAAGGGGAGCAGCAGGCAAAGGGAGAAGCAGGCCCCCAGCTGAACAGGGAACCTGAAGCGGGGCTTGATCCCAGGACCCTGGGATCATGACCTGGGCCAAGACAGTTGCTTAACGAACTGAGCCACCCAGGCACCCCAAACTTTGGGCTTCTTTACCAAATTTAGAATCACCTTTTCCCAGGCTTCTCACTCTGTAGAAAAATTAAACTCCTTTATTTTTGAGTCTTTTTGGTTAAAAACTGCATTAGTTGCAGCTGAATGATCCTGACAGAGAGACTTAGATTGTAGAAGTAAGAAAACTTCATGATTCTGTGGTGGGACAGTTACTGTCTACTTTGCAATGGCCACTATGAAGAAAAGACACGAAATCCAGACGAGGTTAGGCTGGTAAACAAAGGAGAGGGAATCCCTGCCCTGGGGTTCATCTTTGTGCTACTTCTACCTCTGACTTCTACAGTTAAAGTTTTCCACAATTAAGTGTAAGAGGACACATGTTCTTCATTAATAGAAGCAACACCAGAGATGGAAAAACAACTAGTGAAACAGTCAACAAACTTTTCAATCAGTTCTCGGTCTTGCCTGTGACATTTTATTTCATTTGGCATTTACATCAATAAATTTATTAGAAACAGATATTTTGTTTCCAAGAGACATCAGGGAATTCAATAATGCCTAGAAATTTCCTAAATGACAGTTCGATATTGAACCCTCAGGTATGTTTTATGCTTTCATTTAAATATATGTGTGTGTATACACACATGCACCAAGATGCACAGGGAAAGACTTAACCATCTACAGAGGTTGTAGTTAAATTTTAAATTCCCCTTATTCAAGATATGGGAAAGACTTAACCATCTACAGAGGTTGTAGTTAAATTTTAAATTCCCCTTATTCCAAATTTCTCAAAGCAGTGAGTATCCATAACCCAGCGTACTTACTGGAGAACTAATATTAATTGACCAAAAGGAAACTTTTAAAACTTGATAAATACTCATTTTGTTAATTGTATACATTGTATTTTTTCGGTGTTTATATAACTTCTTGCTCATACTCAATATAACTTTTTGCATTTTTTTAATGATCTGAGAAGCAAAAACAAGATGATGTTAATAAAAATGTAAATATAACTGAAATGAGAATGTGGTTCTCTGTATAACTCAGAGCCTTATTTTATCATCAATCCTCCGTTCTAGCTTTGTGATATTGATTTGGGATACCAATTTTCTCAGCTTTTCTTTTCCTTGCAAAGTTTCCAGCAATGCCCAAATTCTGTCTTTATCCTTTTGCCTTTATTATGAGTACAAAAAATAGGCTGAAGCATCTTTTTTTAGAGTGAAAAAAGTTTTCGCACTTGCATAACTCATGCAGTTGAAATGGCCTGAAATCAACAGTCCCCAGAAAAGCATCTTTGAAAAGACACCGAGGCTGAAAATCAGTAACTGCAAAGAGGTACTTTGAAAAGAATAGTAAGGAAAAGCTACTGCGAAACTGTGCTGGAGAGATAAAAATATCTAGAATGAGAAGGCATTCACTTTGGAAATTTTCTTTATGGTTCTGAAAATTTTATATGTCTGAGAGGTTTTTTTAATCCCCAACATTGTCCTGGGATTACAGATGTTTGAAGTTCCCAAATTGGCTATGCAATTCTTGGGAAGAAATTAGATTTCCAGAATAGCTTTCTTACTGAATACAGCATTAAGATAATTACTTAGATGGCAGAAGAACTGAGTATGTCTAAGTGCCCCAAGAAAGGTAAAAGAAAGGTGTGGAGACAGGAGCAAAATGAAGAGCTACAGGAAGTAGCAAATACTTTGGGTCTGGAGGACTAGAGACAATAAGCAGGTATGTGGCAAGAGGGGCTGAAGGGAAAAGGGGATGATTTGGGGAGACTGAATAAGAAACTCCAGGGGAGGTTTTCTCTCTAAAGAAAAGAATGATATCTGAGAAGCTAGAATTCTGACCTCTCTCCATCCCACTCCATCTCTTCCTCACACACATCCTCAGGGTGCCTGGGTGGCTCAGTTGGTAGGGCATCTGCCTTCAGCTCGGGTCAGGATCCCAGGGTTTGGGATCGAGCCCCACATCAAGCTCCGTGTTCAGTAGGGAATCTGATTCTGTCTCTACCTCTCCTTACGTGTGTATACCACCCCCTGCTGCTCTCACTCTCTCTCAATTAAATAAATAAAATCTTAAACACACGCACACACATTCTTGTTCTCTCAATATGTCTCTGTATCGCTCTGTGTCTTGTCTGTCCCTCTCTACCTTTCTCTCTCAAATAAGGTCATGGAAGGCCTAGAACTTCTTATTCTACAGTTCTTGTAGGATCTGGCCAAGAACAAGGAAGGCCTGCAGTGTGTGTGTGTGTGTGTGTGTGTGTGTGTGTGTGTGTGTGTGTGAGCCTCTGTGTAAGTGAACATTCCCAAGAAAGCATGATGGCTAATAGGCTCATGGACACCCCAGGGACAAGGCGTTGGCATGTCACTATCCACATTTGGCAGTTCTCTCATTTACATTTCCACACTAAGACTTGTGGGAATTTCATTTTCCTTTTTCTCTCTGTCCCATCTGGAAAATATTGTAATGCCTGTGTTCACTTCCTACAGTCCTTTTCATTCTGGGCCTGAACTAGGTTTTGCTGTTCTTTGCTTTCACACGGATCTGTAAGGTATTTCCTTCCCTCTGCCTCCTTCCCTCTGCTGGGAGCCATTTATGGTCACAGAGCCTCCTATCCCCTTGTTATCTTCTTTATTGAAAACAACTTTGTAGCTTGAACTTGCCCAAGTACTTACAATGTCAATGAAACATCCTACAAAACACTGAGCCCTCACTACGTAGGATCTGGAATAATTCGGAGGTGCTCAGGTATGAGTACAAGCCAGGGTAATCATCAGTCATTTGAGCCAATCTAAAGTAATGCTTTGTCCCTTGGAGGTTTTAGGATACCGGAGTGGTCATTAGCTCCGGGCTAGGGTGCGTCAGTAAAGGCCCTTAGCTGAAAAGAATTTTGTCTAACTTATATATAAGAAATGTATTGGACGAATATGAAGTTAGGATTAATATATTCACAGAACTGACAGAAGATCAGAAAATTAAGGCTCTGTTCTGGACAAGAGACCTTGGAGGGCTGGGAAAGAGATCTCAGCGGTGGCCTCATACTAGAAACATTCATGTCATCATGAGTGAGTGCCAAAGATCACTTCTGTATTTAATTCAATTAATTAAAATTCAAGGCCGGTAAAGACATTCCATTAGCTGGACAGAGGTTACATGCATTCCCTTGGGCAAACAAGGGTGAGGACAGAGAGCCTCTAACCCACTGAATTCCACAGGAAGAAGTACAAATCTTGATACTCCTGCCCTTCAAAACTACACGCATGGGAGACAGAGAACTCTCTAAAACAAAATTATGATGCCATTGAGAACTGTAAAGAAATGCTGAGTGGTCCAAAATTACACAGGTTACACAGAGGTTCCTATTTCCTAAAGGTCCACTGTGTCTGGTACATGGTAGGTGCTTAATAAATAGTTGCTGAATGAGGGCAACACCCCAGGCTTTCAGGGTTCACAGGAAGGCTGATCCTAGGCCGCATAATACCAACAGTTACTAGTTTTCAGATAAATCCTTTCTGGAGCCTCAGTCTGGGACTACACCAAACTAGTCCCTGAAGTGAGAAGGTTTGAAGTAGGATATGAGCTAAAGGGGTAACTGGAAGAGATGGGGATCAAAACCAAATATGTCTGTCCATTTTCTCTCTTTCTTTTTCTCTCTTTAACTGACCATCAGATCCTACTTTCATTACCTGCCTTTAAGGTGGGAAGGAGTCTGTGGACTATTGCAATATCACAATTATTAAGAGAAATCACAGCACAATCAGCACTAAAGAGTTGAAAGGAATGATTCACATGCTCAAAACATCCGTTGTTTTGATTCAATTTTTTTGACCAATGCAATGAGTCTTCTCTAGGGGCCTTCAAAAAAGTAATTTTCTTTTCTTTCTGCTTATTGGAACAAAGAGTTTTCACTGAGAAAATGAAGATACAGCTCTTGTGGATCTAGTATTTAAGGAAGATTATGTATCCTTCATTTCCATAGTATCCTTCTATTATTAGTGGATAATCTCTCAAATATATTTTGGAATATAACCCTTTATGTAAGAATTTTTTAGATAAAGAAAACCTTTCTAGTTTTGAGCCTACCTTTGGTTAAAATAAAAGATAATCCTTTCTTCTCTCATGGAAACTGATTATAATTAGTATTATTTTCATGTTGCCTTTTCCTACTGCTATTTCTACAAATATTGAAACAAATGACTGAAAGAAATTTTGTCAATAAGAAACAATACCAGGGGCGCCTGGGTGGCTCAGTGGGTTAAGCCGCTGCCTTCGGCTCAGGTCATGATCTCAGGGTCCTGGGATCGAGTCCCGCATCGGGCTCTCTGCTCAGCGGGGAGCCTGCTTCCCTCTCTCTCTCTCTCTGCCTGCCTCTCTACTTGTGATCTCTCTCTGTCAAATCAATAAAATATTTAAAAAAAAAAAAAAAAAAAAGAAACAATACCAGGTATCTTTGCTTCCTCAGCAATGCTATAATAACCATTAATGATGAGTGAAGAAAAAAATGGAAATTTGTAATTATTGTATATTAGTTATCTTAGCAATAATATATTTAATTTTAACATAGTTTGGAGAATTATTTTGGCTTTAAATATCAAAACTGGCTGCACTTGGGTGGCTTAGTCATTAAGCATCTGGCTTCGGCTCAGGTCATGATCCCAAGGTCCTGGGATCCAGTCCCGCATCTGGCTCCCTGCTCAGTAGGAAGCCTGCTTCTCCCTCTCCAGCTCCTCCTGCTTATGTTCCTTCTCTTGCTGTCTCTTGCTCTGTCAAATAAACATATAAAATCTTTAAAAAAAAATTAAAAACTGATCCATGTATGCTATAATCAACTGATAAAAATGAAGAGTATGAATTGGCAACTTGATTTAAACTTTTTTACAACTCCAGGTAAATATCTTTATGGATATTTATATCCTCTGTCTCCTTCAGAACTAAATTCGCCTACTCACTTAGCTCTTACAGTCCTTGTTGCAATTCAACTCAACAAGATTGAGTGATTGATTGATTGACTAAAGGGCAAAGAGAGAGGGAGAGAGAGAATCCCAAGGAGGCTTCACACCCAGTGCCCAGCATGGATCCTGAGGTAGGGCTAATATCTCAACGCTGAGATCACCTGAGCTGAAATCAAGAGTCAGACACTTAACCGAACCAACCAGGTGCTCCTCAACGAGATTCACTGAGTGAAGTCTGGAGTTGGGTTCTATGTTAGGCAGAATAAGACATGCAAAGGAGAGTAAAATAAATTCCCTGCCTCTAAGAGCTTCTGGTCTGATAGGGTAAGTGAGGCAAGTACAATGATACTGAAGCAAAATGGTAAGTATTGAAGTGAAGTACACAGTTGTGTCTTCAAATATACAAAGGGCAGTTCTGTGGAAAAGGATAGAATATGTGTTTTCAAAATTGGCCAATCTGCCATGACATAAAAAACCATTCATTGGCTGGTTGGCTGGGAAATAACTGTACTATAGAAGTAATTTGGCCATTGCTCCTGGGAAATGTCTGGTTTCAGATCTATGTAAAGCTGGCGGACATAACGCTTACCACCTCTCTGTTTTACAGGCCTATTCTGTGGATAAATTGTATGATATTTTTAAAGGTCCAAATTTCATGAGGACATAAAAATGAAATTTGGTTAGTCAATCTAACCCATTAGGATACATAAAAATGTTAATAGTGCTTCCACACATTTCTTTGTATAAAAATCACCATAGGATTGAAAATGCCACCCCATTTTCTTCATCCAAGAACTCTATAAAGAACACTGCAACCTCAGATGTGGAATCAAAGTAAGCAGACCTGACAGTGTCATGAGGATGGACCCATGCCCTGAGCGACCACTGGTCCTTTCCAGACACAGAAATGGAAGATATGCCCGAAGAATCACTAAATGTCTTAGAAATAAAAACTAGTATGTGAATGTTGATTGAAAGGGTTGATATCAAGTTAATGGCAAGCTTTCAAGAATAATTTGAAAGTTGGCATATGAAAGTTGACTGAAAGAAAGGGTCAAAGGGAAAAACCAAAGAAGTTAGAGGAGAACAGGGTAATGTGGGGAGCATGAGAGCCATATTTAAATATACAACAGGTGGTCATGAACTGAGAGGTCAGAACTTGGACAAAAGAATGTCTAGAGATAAAGTGATGTAATTTGGGATTGACTAGAAAGAAAAGCTTCTTTTCTACAAATTATTTGTAGAGGTAATTTGAGAAGGTAATCAGTTTCCATCATTGGCAATGCTCAATTTGAGTATGAATAACCACACAGTACTAAGAGTAATTAAAGGGAGGAGGAGGAGAGGAAGGACAACCACCATGGAAATTTGCTGGGCTCTTCATCATGTGCCAGGTTCTAGGCTAAGAGCTTTATGTGCAGTATTTTGTGCCATCCTCACCACAACCCTATGTTGTATATTATTATTTCCATTGAAAAGAGAAGAATCTGGGGCATGGAGGATATAAATAACTTTCCCAAGGTCACACACATAGTATGTAGCTAAGCAGAGACTTAAATTGAATTCTGCCTCCTAAATCTATCATCTCACATGCCTGTCATATCCCTATCATTGGAAATGTTGAATAAATAATTTTTTAAAAAGGTTTATTTGTTTATTTATTTATTTGAGAGAGAGGAAGAGAGAGAGCATAGAAGGAGAGGGAGAAGCAGAGTCCCTGCTGAGCAGGGACCCGGATGCAGGACTCAATCCCAGGACCCTGGGATCATGACTTGAGCAGAAGGCAGACGCTTAACCGACTGAGCCACCCAGGAGCCCCTGAGTAAAAGATTTAAACAGCTTTTTATTTTTGCAAGGGACGGGTAAATCAATGATCTTATGTTATTGTTGTTGTTTATCTTTCAAACTCAGAGATTCTACAACTGTACAAATACAAGGAACGGACACATTAGATGATGTGTGAGTGTTATCAAACAAGTTACTGCCAGAACTGTGATTGGAACCTACTTCCTACATCTCAATCAGTCCAGTGCTCTTTTCACAGGATCATTCTGCTTTCCAAGTTTGGATTTAGGTGTAGGGAGAAAGAAAGCATGGATGTATAATATGGCAAAATTCTGCCTAACTAATGCTGAGAACAGGCAAGAATGGAAAGGGCATCCACCCCTCACATGGTAGGATGACCTCTAACAGAAAAAAAAAGATGCAGAAGAGAGCTTTGTGTTTCCCAAGTAGGTGAAAAAGCTCCTTAAAGCTTGAGAAGGGCTGAGATCCTGTCAGTGGGAGCCATGTACGCTAGCTCCAACACTTACACTTACATTAAGGGTAACATGGTGACTCTCTCCTGGACTTGTTAAACTCTTCAGTATATGAGCTGGCGTACAGCCAAGATTTCTTATTTTTTTCCATATTCTGTTTGAGGTTAAGTGCTTTCCTATAGTTTTTCTCCTCAAATCTTTATAATAACCTTGTCAGAAGATAGGAAATATATTATTTTTACTTATTTTTAAAATATTTTATTTATTTATTTGATATAGAGAGAGATCACAAGTAGGCAGAGAATCAGGCAGAGAGAGAGGAGGAAGCAGGCTCCCTGCTGGGCAGAGAACCCGATGTGGAGCTCGATCCCAGGACTCTGAGATCATGACCTGAGCGGAAGGCAGAGGCTTAACCCACTAAGCCACCCAGGTGCCCCAGGAAATCTATCATTAGCCTATGCCCATTTTATAAGTGGGGAAACTGAAACTCATGAATGGGATGTAAATGAGTCAGTCACATTGCTGGTACATGGCCCAGATGAGAACATGCAGATAGGCCAACACACAGAGCAATGTTCTTTCTCTGACATGACATTGACTCTCTTCTCTAGGCTATAAGACGGGATAACACAGAGGACTTCAAAAGCAAGTGCAATATTGTCATATGCATATCTTACATTACATTTCCTTCATACACTATTTTTCAAAAGAGAATCTGGCTTAAAGTATAAATATCACATTTACTAATCCACCCATAGCATTCTTGTGCCTCAAATGTATATCTATTTAAGTTAACTTAATGATTACAAAAGACACATTTGGAAACTATTATATATGTAGATTAACTTAGGGGTTCATTTGGAAAAAAGGGAAAAATTACTAGAAAAAAGCAAAACAGACTACATTCACAAGGAAACAGAAATAGACATAATTTTAACATGATTCAATGACATATCCCAGTGGAACATTATTTTTAATTCAGTTTTTTGTTTTATCAACATCCATTTTTTTTTCACATACCAATAGTTGAGAGTGCAGAAAGTGATTTTCTCAGGGACAATGAGGTCTACATCATGTATATCACACATTTGTAGAGATTAGGGCCAAAGGCAACAAACAGATTCAACAGTGAATAAACATTAAAAAGACTAATCTTGAGGGTTTGAAAGGCTATCACCATCTTTTTACTGAGGTCAAGGAATCCAGACTCCCTAAGAAGCAGGGTGGTAAAGAAAGGAAAAACAGCCTTATGTAAATTGAAGATAGCAGGTTAACATTTTCTTTTCAGCCTGTTTCATTGTTGGAGCACAGTCGCAACTCCATAGAGAAAGTCTCCCCACCCACTTTGAATTGCTGAAGAAAGCGCGCTTAAAAGTAGGGAACATCTTTGGATTATTTCTTTTAATAACAGAAAATAACAGTTCTTGGTCATAAACACTAGAGACCACAAAGACCAGCATTCAGAACAAATTTGTGGGGAAAAAGACCTGTCTATGTGCCAATAAAAAAAGGAAAGACTAAAAAACAAATTAGGAATGAAAAACCACATCGAATTTTTAAGTGTAGGTGATAGATCACTAGAGGTTACAGGCTAATCCTAATATGTGGGATACTTGCTTTCTTGAGGGTAAGTAGGTGATGGAATATAATGGACAACCTTGGGACATTCTAACCAATAGTGTAAAGGCTGGGTTTCCATGGTAACAGCACAATACATGCTCTAGACAACTAGATTGAACCAATAGGGAAGAAAGTAATTTAAAACAAACAGTACCAATGAAAGATGTTACTCAACATGGCCATAATTGTGTATAGAACCCTTGCCCCTTAAAATAAAATACTTAAGAAGAGAACTTACAAAACGTAACAACAACAAAAAAATATGTAGATCCTGGAAGCATCTATTGGACTAAGAGGCAAGAAGTTAAAAGTGTATATACATTCTCCCTATCTTAAAGATGACAAAATCAGGGCTTTCTGGGGTTAAATAACTTTCACGAGTTTATGCAACTGACGAGTGGTAGAAATCATTTGACATAGCTGGCAGGATCAGTATCCATACATTTCCACCAAGATGCCTCTACCTAGACCTGGAGCTGAAACATGTCAGGGGCCAAATGAGCACCTGTGTGAAAGGAAATCCCCATTTCAGTAGCTGAAGTTCTGTCCCAACAATTCTGTTTAAAGCCTCTTTGCTGAACCTGACATGATTGGGTGTACAGACCCAACAACTCAGAAGGGTCAGGCTCTGGAATAGACTTGCATGTCATATGCCTATAAATGGTGCTTTAAGCCATGGGTTTTGATTGTACTACAGATCATTAAAAGGTGAGAAGACCGATGAGCTAACATGGTCCTGGGAAATATGGATAGTTAAGAGCTTCAAAGAGGGAGAAACCTTAGGGGAAAAAATGTAGCTTCCAGAAAGAAGGATCTGAATGGTAGGAAGAAAACCAGAAGGAATTGGTTTTGTAGAAGACTCCAGCAAGGGAATGGTCAACTTTGTAAAATATTACAGAAAGGTCTAGTATTGTTGCATAATATTTATAGGTTATATAGTAGCCATAGGATAAAGGCCAACTTCAGAAACAGTTCCAAACCTAAAAAAAAAAAAAAAAACAATAAAACAAAACAAATAAACCATCCAGATT
This sequence comes from Lontra canadensis, assembly GCF_010015895.1. Classification (NCBI taxonomy): domain Eukaryota; kingdom Metazoa; phylum Chordata; class Mammalia; order Carnivora; family Mustelidae; genus Lontra; species Lontra canadensis. Next base: position 5,606,979 of record NW_022631003.1, read on the forward strand.
ATACAACTCTACCTGACATAGATGATAGCCCATGGAATATCTTTTCTATCTTAATATTTATAAAGAAATTACCATAACCCTAAGTCTGGTAACAATTCAATTTCTACAGATAGGAAATGAGATCATGTAAGTCTTTTCAGCTCTCATACACCATACATTCCAAGAATCCTAATCTTCTTCAATCTCCTTTCCTAATGAGTTTACAAAACCTCTATGTGTGTATCACCGGAGCCCCCAAAGCCAACCTTTCAGCTCCCATGTAGCTCACCATTTTCTTCTTCCCTTGCTTCTCATTCCTACAGTGATGCCTGATAATAATGATGACAATGATATTATTTTTTTAATTTTTATTAACATATAATGTATTATTTGCCCCAGGACTCTGAGACCATGACCTGAGCCATGACCTGTACCTGACCCTGAGACCATGACCTGTACCCAGGGGTACAGGTCTGTGAATCTGATGATATTATTAATAGCAACTCCCATTTATTGAGCACTTACTATATGCCAAATATGTTTGAGTGCTCCATAGGAGTTATTTTTTTCAAGATTTTATTTATTTTTATATATTTATTATATATTACATATTATATATATATATATTTATATTATTTATTTATTTATTTATTTATTTATGAGAGAGAGAGAGAGAGAGAGCACGAGCAGGGTGGGGGCAGAGGGAGAAGCAGGCTCTTGCTGAGCAGGGAGACCAACATGGGATTCTATCCCAGGACCCTGGGATGGTGACCTGAGCCAAAGGTAGCTGCTTGACAGACTGAGCCACTGAAGCACCCTCATAGGACTTATTTTTAGTCCTCAGAACAACAGGGTCCGAGACATAAAGGAAGTTGCCCACAGCTACACAGAAGAAAGGAGCAGAGAACCAGGACTCCCGTCCCCGTCTGTCTGGCACCCCAGCCTGGGCTCTCCACTACCACACATTTGGAAGCTCCAAAGGCATGGCACAGCTAGCTCTGTTCCCAGTGGAAAGGGCGACACAGCAGCTACGGACACTGTGTGCCTGGTCTGCCTGCTGTAATGTCAGGAGACATTGCTATTTTCCTCCAGGTCTAGAGGTAGGCTAACGGGCATCTGCTGTAAAGGCTACTATATTTGCTTCATTCACAAATAATAACTGTAAATGGCATTTTCACATGCTATTGCTGGCATTAAGGTGAGCACAATCCTTCATCAAAGACTTCTCAGCCATTTTAGGAAATAAGGCACCAGGGAGCCAGTCCCAGTGGACCCACAAACTTGTGTAGGCATGTCTGAATCCAAAAGGGAATACTACTTAGACCCCAGCTAAAATCTCTGACATGTATAAATCTGCTTGAAATCTCCTTAGACAATGTTGAGCTGCAGAGAGACCTGAACTTTAAAGAAACAGAGACAATAGGGTTCCTGGGTAGTTCAGTCTTTAAGCATCTGCCTTTGGTCGAGTCATGATCCTGGGGTCCTGGGGTAGAGCCACATCAAGCCACGCATGGAGCCCCACATTGGGCTCCCTGTTCAGCAGGAAGCCTGCTTCTCCCTCTCCCACTCCCCCTGCTTGTGTTCCCTCTCTCACTGTGTCCCATCCTGTCAAATAAATAAATAAAATCTTAAAACAAACAACAAAAAAAGACAAGGTTACAAAACACAGCTATGGAAAAAAGAAAAGGATTGGGGGCTGCCATCAACAAAGAATGTAGGCCCTAAGCTTGGGACAGACTGGGAAAAAATGAAAAGGATTTTTTTTTTTAAGAAAGAGAGATCTTCAAATGTTCAGGAGCATTAAGTGCCCAAAGGAGACTGGCCCCAAGAGAGTTGTTTAAAAGAGCAATTTACTGTAACCTATAAGTTAAAAAGGAAAGATAAGCAAGGCTTTATCAACCCAAAGCTTCAGCTAATCAGAGTTTACAGCTTGAATTGTGAAATTTCATTTGTTTTTTCTGATAAGAAGAATTAGGTAAGAGACCTGGTCTCACTTTCATTTTTGGCTACCCAGAAGTTTGGTCCTGAGTTTGAGGCTTAATTACAGCAATAATAACTACAATGTGTGTCTTTACTGACTACGTACTTACTTTTATCCCCCCTTCTAGAAATTGTCTGTTTACCCTGTTTCTAAATTTTTATTTGTATTTACACTTAACCATTTAACAATATGTAAACTTTGAGAGAAATCTTTTCATTATAGACACATAATGGAAGATGATTGATATATGATGATACATTGATAGATAAATATAAAGACACAGATATGTAAGTGATGACTAGAGATCACTGACAAATTAGTATAAAACAGGAAGAAACTTGGCAGGTTTTGGTGATTCATTGTGAGAATACAGTAGATTCAAGAATCATAAAAAGCCAAAAATGACTCCCAAATACTCCAGCTCCAGGGGCTAGGGAGAAAATGTTATCAACTGAGACTGTAAAATATATCCTGAGAAGCTAGGAAGGATAATGAGTTCAGTTTGTACATGTTCACTTCGAAAGACCTGGAAATATCCAGGAGGTAGTTAAATATAGGAGTCTATGAGCTTGGAGAAATGTTCTGACCTGGAGACATACTTTTTTTGTTTTTGTTTTTTATTTTTCCAGCAGCAGTGAAGAAAGTAGTTTTAACACGAGAATAAAAGCAGAATGTCCTCTCCTCCTGGACTTTGCCCGAATAAGAGGAGAAAAAATTCAAGGACAGAATTCTCACTAACACCGGCACTGAAGGGGAAAACAAAATAGGAAATAGGCAAAAAGTTTTGAGTGGAACTGGGAAAGCAGAGAGTTTGGAAAATAAAGGGATGAGGGTATCAAACGAAGCAGAGAAGTCCCGTAAAAAATACTGAAAATACTAAAAAAATTGGGGCAATTAGATTACTCATGACCTTATGAAAAGTAGTCTTAGTAACATGGTGGGAGCAGAAGCCACTCATTTGAGAAGTGTAGATGAGAAGAAAGGAAGGTGCAGAAGGCAGAAATCCCCACAGAAGTCAGAGGATTTGAAGGAGAATTGAAAAGCAGGTGGAGGCTTTTGTTACACCTTCTGGCTGGAAGTCTGTATGGACCTGTGACCAGCGATTAGAAAGGACAAAGGAAGGTAAAGGAGTTCAGTTGCACACCCTCCAGCAGGGCACAGAGGAAGCACTGGAAGGCTCCCTGTTTTTGTCCCAAAGGGTACACAGAGGCGCTGAGGGAACCAGTGTGCTACAAGTGGGCCTGGGGTAAGGACGATAAGGCCACAGAATAGAAGATCCAACCAAACAGAAACTGTGGTGGGTGCCAATGATTTACATGAATACTGGGAGACCTTCCCCAAGGACCAGATGCAATCAGCTGCATCCCAGCCAACAGCAACGTCCACACAGGGGTAAGACCAGCTTAGGCACATGCTGCATTTAAAACTAGAAATGGCTCTGGGAAAACTCAGACCAAGAACCCCCACCTCCATGCCAGAGAGTCTGTTAGCATCCCCCTATACTACAATTTTCTTGGAAAAAAATAAAAATTCTCTTGAAAAAGAGGAAAGGAGAGAACTGCTTTTAAGAAAGGGGAGAAATAGGCAAGCCTGGGTGGCTCAGTCATTAAGCATCTGCTTTTGGCTCAGGTCATGATCCCAGCGGGCCCCACCATGAGTCCTGCATCGAGCCCCACATCTGGCTCCATTACAGGGTCCTGGGATCAAGGTCCTGGGATCGAGCCCCACATAGGGCTCCCTCTCCTTCTGCCTGCTGCTCCCCTTGCTATTCTCTCTCTTTCTCTCTGTGTCAAATAAATAAAATCTTAAAAAATAAGATGAAAAAAAAAAAAGAAGGGAGAAATTGTCCTGATAAGGAGTCTAACTTTGACTTGAATGACCATCCACCCAAATGATGGCTCTTTTAAAAGCTTTAAAAGACTCCAAACTTCAAAAGGATAAACTTAGGGTTTTGAGGGCTTTGTGTTCTGTTTTATTTTTCCCACTATGAAGGTAACGGAGGTTAGAGTACAAAAAGAGATCAATCATGAAAAATAAAAACACATTCTCATTTTTGCACACGTTAACTATAGTATATAAGTTTTCATTCTTCTATGCTTACAAAAAAAAATGTCCTTGGAAATATAGCTAGGATTATGGTATGATTATGCAACAAAGAAGGTAATGGTAAAACATTTGCATACATTTTTAATTAACATAAGGGACCAACCAATAGAAAAGTAGAAGGTGGGGATAAGGAGGGCCAGAGCATGTCATTCCAGATGGCAGAATCCTTGGAGTGGCAGGATCTTTTCTCATGAAGCTTAAAAAAAAAAAAAAAAAAAAAAAAAAGGATTTATAGATGTCTTTTTTGTAGAGAAGCAGAAAACACGACATTTTACAATTCTGTGGTTGTCTGCATTTGAGGGGATACAGCAGAAATGATACATCCCTGGAAAAGCCTTATGGTGGTTCTGCTAGAGAAGAAGCAACAGCATTCCATAAGAAAGTGAGGATGCAAGAAAGCTGGTTTATGATGGAATGAAGTTTGAACAGGGTAAGCAGTGAAGCTGGGGTCCCCTTTCATAATAGAAGCACAGATCATGACGCCAGGCAAGAGTTAACCACAGAAATGAGTAAGTCTGGGGCATCAGGGATGAGCTAATTTTGATGTTTCAAAGGGAATTGTGGCATAAATGGCTTCAGTCTGAATACAAGTTAAAGTCCAAGATATAGTTGGAGGCCTTGTGAAACAAACCAGCAATATTTGATGTAATTTGAACTCACCAAGGTCAAAGCAGGCCAATCCTCAAAGACGGAGGACTGGACTGTGGGTTCTTTCTGAGGTTCATTCTGGTAAAAGCCCTGGTTAGGCACTGATACAAATTTCTGAGTAGAAATTTCAGGCCAGGGAGCAGTGTCTGCTCTCCCATGCAGTCAGCCCATGCTACCTTCAACCCTCACTATCTGGTGGTAACAGCCTCCCTCACTGACCAAAGCACAAATGTTTTTCAAATCACCAACACTTTTACCACCTAAAGTCTCCTTAATTCTCTTCCCCAGCAGACGCTGTTTTGTAAAATGTTATCTACTACTGAGAGGCAAATATTGATGAGAGGAGGAAGTTAAGTGGTTAAGTGGTGGGAAAGGCATCAAAGCACTAAGTAGTACGTCATAGATTATCAACCAGAATTTCTAGAGAGCCAGACCTGGGGGAGAAAGAACAAAACAAGAAGAGCCAACTGGAAGACATGTGGAGTGGTTTGCATTCTTTCAACCTCAAGAGTGACAGTGGCCAAGAACAGAGAAAGACATTTTCCTGAGAGGCAAAAGTCTGAAACTCAGTTATATGTGTTCTGTTCCTGGCTGCCCTTGCCTAATCATAATGACATTACATGAGGAAAATACAAATTAATCATTAGAGGAGAATTAGGGGCATGTTTACTCTTGGCCTTGTTAGCCTGAACTTGGAAGAAGGACTGGGGCAATGGTGCTTAACTTGGCTGCATGTTGAAATCACCTGGGAGATTTAAAAATGCTGATCTTTGTGAGTTCCCCAGGTGATCCTAAAGGGTACCCCAAATTGAAAACTACTAATCTTGGGAGTATTCTGAGAGAAGTTTTTTTGGCCAGAAATGAAGAAGGGGAAGAATAGGACTTTTATACAAAGGAACTAACGTAAACTTGTGCACATCAGAGTTTCTGAGTCCCATGGATGCTTTATTCTCCTACTGGTCCAGGTCAAGTAAAGAAATCATGCAGTTGCCTATTACATGGGTTCACCCGATGCATACAACAATATCACCTCTAGGAAGGAAAATGGAGAATTCAGAACGAGAGATGATGGCTGTTCACACTCCTGGTATGTAGGCATGGGGAATGCCACTGGGGGAAAATGTGGTTTCTCTTCCTGCCCATCTCCTCCTTCCAGAGAACCAGACTCACTCCAGGTGGGGAGTATGCTAGGGCTTCCACATCGTGTGGTGGGTAAGCACTGATTTAGTCATCTGTTCTGGTTTGAAGACATAAGATGAGTTCATGTTATTTTAAAATAACCCGATCCCACCAGAAAGGTGATGCAGAACTGAGACTCAATAAACACACTGAAGTTTCAGGGTCAGAAAAGGCAGTCAAAACTGACATGGTATAGTGGGAAAATGACGCTAAGGGCAAATACGCAAAGCTCTGTCCAAGCTGAGATGTTCTTTCTGTTCCTAAAATTTAGAAAGCAATCCTCTGACCCTGCTTCATCATACAAGGGCCTTAAGGACACAGACAACCCAGGAAGGAACAACTGATCTCAGAGGAGATAATCACGTGCATGACACAGTCAAAGACCCATTTGCCTAATTTAATACCAGACTTGGCCCCTCCACAATAACAATGTTTGGTCTCATTTCCAGTGCCCTTTCATTTTATGACTTAGTTTCTAATTTGTTTGTTTACAGTTGCTATTTATTCTTACCCTGGCAATGTGACTTATTATATTATGTCAGATGTGTCCTTCTCTGCATGCGGGAAGAAAATTAGCTGTGAAGACTTCCTCTGACACCACATCTAAATCATACAGAACTAAATTTTCAAATATTCCAGATGAGACAAACTATTAAGCAAATATTGCACACAAGAGGATTTAGGAAATTTACAAATGGCTTTTAAACCATGGCAGTATAAGTTATTTATATGAACTTCTGCCTTAGCCAAGATGACAATTTAATCCCTAAAAGAGCTGATATATGTGCAAGTGACCAGCCCGGGGCCTGGTGGTAGCTGATCGCCATTAATGAAATATGAATCTGAGTCTTACCCTTCAAAACAAGCCATGGGCACGATTCTAATAAGTGGGAACATTTGGGAGACGATGACTGATCACTTTAAAGTCAGCAATGCTAAAAAGTCTGATGGTAGGTTTTCTCTGATGTGGTCTGGCTGTTACAAGCATAGCTTTGGAGGTGGATTCCAGAATGTACTCGGGAGATTGAGTACAACCTACCGGTCTCCAATCCACCAGCCTCATGTCAGACAGCCTTATTCTGACCCTACCAGTATCACCTTTGTTGATCTCACTTCCTGTCTATTTTACCTTCCCACTTTTGTGAGACTCTCAGTTCCAGACACTCCTGTCTCATTTCTCAATTGCGTTTTACATTTCCACCCAACATGTACTGACACCTGTGTAGTTGTGTTATTTGATAATGTACTTTACTTGGCTAAGTCTTCGGCAAGCCTCATTATCTAAGAACTGGCCTCCCAACCGGCGCTGATGTGGATTCCCTTCACAGTACTGGACCAAGCGACTTAAATTTCACATGTTCTGTAGACTTTAGACAGCAAATTTTTAAAGTTCTAAAAAGAGAAAACCATGTCCCATGCCAAGTCCAAATAACAATAGTGATCCATAAGGATGGGAAACTCTTTATAATAAAATTGTATTAATACATTTAAATATTATTTTTTCCTTTATCTCTTCTTGATCTTTAAATGTGAGAGTACCCTGAGTTTCGTCCTTAGGCATTTCTCTTTTTCACTGCACTCACTCTTTAAGTGACTGTATTGAATCTTGTGGCTTTACACATATTAATTCTCTGCTTTCAAATTTATATCTTCAGGCCAACCCCCTCTGCTGGGCTCCTAGCTTATATATCCTGCACCTTGATGTGTACCCTTGGAGGTTTGCAAACATTTTAATCACGACGTATCTGCGCTTGAACTCTTGATTTCCTCTCCAAAGACTACTCTTTCTTTAAGTCTTGCCCATCTCAGTGGATGATACCACTATCCACCATGTTGTAAGGAAGAGAAAAAGGCAGGCAGGTGGGAAGAAAGGAAGAAGGAAGGAAGAGAAGAAGGCATAGGTAGGTAAGGAAAGAAAGGGGTTGGGGAGACAACCAGTTAATAGTAGTAAATGTGATATTGAGAAGTATGTAAGCAGAAACAAAATTTTAAATAGAATTTTGGTGCACAAAGCACTTTCAAAAACTGCCTTAGGACACTGTTCATGTTCTATTTATTGATCCAGATTTTAAACCAAATTTTAAGAATGAGAGACAAGCATCACAGAGGTCAACATTTTAAAATATGGATGATAGGGTCAGCAATGTCATTTTAAAAAGTCTCTATGACCTAACATGCCATCCAGCCCATTGATACTCTGCTGAAGTAAAAAAACAAAACAAAACAAAAAACCCTACTGAAAACAATTACTACCTGTTTTTGAAACATGACTGTCAAGATACAAAGACTAAGAGAAGTCTAGAATAATAGTTTACATTAAGAGCAGTAGTAGGTTTAGGGAGCAACCATTTGGGAAATATTGTATAGATGCATGTTGGGTGATGTTTCCTTATTTGAAGGCAGGTTTTAAAACCAAATTTAATGAACCAAGAGCTCCAAATGTGGATTAAAAAATGTGTTAAGAGAAAAGAAAGACAAGGAAGAATCCCTAACACCTTTTTCTTACCTCTCTTTTCACATAATCATCACTGAATGCAGATCCTTGCTCATGAGTTTAATCCCACATGGTCAACATTTGGCTATGATTAGCATTTCCACCATGGGTATATCAAGACAACAATGGAGCAACTTAATTCTCTTAACTGCTCACATGCACAATCAATCAAGTCTGCATATATTTATTTGGTGTCTTCTGGTATAAGACCTTGTGCTCTGTCCTGCAAAACACTTCTCTAACTTCACTTTTGCCTAGAAGTTGACCCTCTTCTGTACTGTTACTACTATTACTATCACCATCATTATCATCATCATTAGTTATTAACTTTAAACTAAAAATCTGCTATAGAGCATGAGTTTCACCAGAACACACATTTTAAAGGAGAGAATAAACTATTTGAAAGCATAATTAAGACTTGCTTGAAAGAGGTGCTTTGCTCACCTCCTTTCATTTCAAAGATTTTTTTTTCTTCCTTCTTTTTTGCTCTGTCATGCTGACTCCAGCAGTTTCACCAGATCCCCCAGACTAATGGCTGTGGGACGGATGCCAGTTGCCCTGTAGACATGTGCTTCCCATTGGCTTATCTTTACTCATTATTCTGTTCTTAATATCATTGTGCAAAGAATCTGAAGATTACGAAATAACAAGGTTTTCCAATATGTTGCTGTGTTTAAACATGTGATAAATTAACAAGGGGATAGTGCAATGAAAGCATTTGCATTTAATTTCCATTTGAGGCACAGAGCTAATACAGCACTAGAGAGAGAAAGCCATTTGGTTTATTCTCAAGAGTTTGGGTGAGCACAAAACTAAATAAAGCTGAACCACAACACGGTAGGACTTATTAGATCTGCATGACCAAATGGTGGCACCCTAAACAGTGGACCAAACAGCTTTCTTCCCCTCTTTACAAACTGTCGCAGCAGAGATGCAAGATTTCCATAAATCTAGCAAAATACCACAATGGGAAAGCATTTTGTATGTCAGTGTCCCCTAGGTACATATTTCTTTTTTTTTCTTTTTAAGATTTTATTTATTTATTTGACAGACAGAGATCACAAGTAGGCAGAGAGGCAGGCAGAAAGAGAGAGGGAAGCAAGCTCCCCGCTAAGCAGAGAGCCCGATGCGGGACTCGATCCCAGGACCCTGAGATCATGACCTGAGCCGAAAGCAGAGGCTTCAACCTACTGAGCCACCCAGGTGCCCCCCCTAAGTACATATTTCTTAAGGAAAGTTTTCATTAAGAAAAAAAGTTAGTGAGAATTACACCAGGAAAAAAGAGGAGAAATCGTGATCTTATACCAGTTTTCTCCCTTAGTCATCTTGGTCAATTCACATATTTCGCAGTGTCCCTTTTGCCATTTGTAAAAATATCACAATAAAATACAACTATCTTCCACGGTGAAAATGAGAGATTTTCTGAGGTGACGCTTATATAGCATATTTAACTTTTTAAAGAGCTGTTTAAAAAGAAGTATAAGAAGAATAAAGTGGTTTTTCTTCAATTATGTATTAATAAATCAATTGGAAAATCAACATTTCTGTAGATAGTTTGTATAGGATTTGTTGGATAGATATTGCTGTTTTGCTAGAACTACGCACGGGTCCAAGAACAGAGATTTAAATCTTAAATATGAAACACTCCTTTGTTTTGCTTTTCTCATTCTTTGCAAAGCTCATTTTGGGCTTTAAAACTACTCAAGGGATACTATCGTCAGAAACTATAACAAGAAGTTGCCAACTTGATATTATTTGAGGGGATGCCAAAAATATCCTCGCGAGAATTCTCCCTATTTCCTCCTTGCTACCTGAAATCTAACAATTGTGATTCACTCAGTTGTACTGATGGTTGACATCTTCCTATAGATGAGGAAGGAAGGAGGAAGGTATGACTACTCAAATAACCACAAGATCACTGCCCTGTACTATCATTCAGCCTATATTTCTCCATGCTATTCACAAAGATAGATGATGTTTTCAAATGGCTTACTGAAACCTAGCTATATCATCATTATACCATGTGTTCCCAAACATAATGAAAGGAGATTTCTTGCAAAGTCCTTGAATGAAGCTGAAAGGATGTTGGCACCTAAAGTTTGAGCAGAGCAGCAGAAAGAAAGCAGTGACACCCACCGTACTCCCCCATACACTGGAAATCCTGGGAACCCACAAAGAGAAAAATCAGATTGCCTTTTAGTAACCACTCATTTGCTTCTCAATGCTCATGAATAACATTTTGGATAATCCTTTTTAGAATTGAACTAGACATTTTCCTCTTAAAAAAAAACAAGTTAGGACATTGAACCATCATAGATACACCCTTTCTCCATATCTCTCCTTCTTTCACGCTCTCATTTTTAGGGATGACTTAGAACTTCAGAAAGGTCTAAAATGAACCTAAAAAGTTTCTTCAGCATCCTTAGACATAAATTGTTAAGGCTTTAACATCTGAATTCATCTAAAGTAGGCTGTTGTTTTCTCTTTACATCTTAATGTACAGTAAACTATATTCATGTTGTTTAATAAGTACTTTCCCAATTTAAGATCATTGTTTATGTTAGAGAAAATAAAAGCAAAACAGGAGTTAATTAGCTCTGCCTCCTTTTGTCAACTATTAACATCTATTAATTTAACCAGTTTCCCCCTAAATCGAGGGGGAGAAAGGAGGTCTTAAAAAATCTTATAGGATGAGGGGCGCCTGGGTGGCTCAGTGGGTTAAAGCCTCTGCGTTCGGCTCAGGTCATGATCTCAGGGTTCTGGGATTGAACCCCACATCGGGCTCTCTGCTCAGCAGGGACCCTGCTTCCCTCCTCTCTCTCTGCCTGCCTCTCTGCCTACTTGTGACCTCTCTCCTGTCAAATAAATAAATAAAATCTTAAAAAAAATCTTATAGGATGGACTGACTCATTCAACTATGTGCACATATAAATTTGATTTTTAAATGCTCATCAATAAGGAAATGAAAAAGAAGAAGAATTTTACATTATTCTGAAGGCACAGATCTTATTATTTGGAGAAAAATATTTTATTTGAAATCCATGTTTTGGGCACAAACAAATAATGGGAAAATGTCTAAAATTATCTTGATGACTGTAACTTCTCAGGCCTCATTCAAAAAGTCTCATAAAATCATTTTTTGTAGGGGCACCTGGGTGGCTCAGTGGGTTAAAGCCTCTGCCTTCAGCTTGGGTCGTGATCCCAGGGTTCTGGGATTGAGCCCTGCATTGAGCCCCACATTGAACCCCACATTGGGCTCTCTGCTCAGCAGGAAGCCTGCTTCCCTCTCTCTCTCTGCCTGCCTCTCTGCCTACTTGTGATCTCTGTCTATCAAATAAATAAAAAAGAAATCTTAAAAAAAAATCATTTTGTGTAAGAAAGTACTGATCTAACAGATACCTAAACACATGGAAGGAGCTTTGGAACTGGGTAATAGGTGGTGGCTGCAAGAGTTTTGAGGTGCTAGAAATATGGATGTGAAGGGTGATTCTGGTGAAGTCTCAGATGACAATGGAAAGCGTGTTATTGGAAAAGAGAAAACACAAGGGGCAGGGTTACCCTACAGAGCCATGGGGGTGATGTTGCCAACCCACTGAGCCTGGAAGGTGGGACACTGAGCCAAAGAGGATTATTCTCAAGCCTTCAGACCCAATGAAATTTGTCTTGCTAGGTGTTGGACTTGCTTGGAATCTATCACCCCTTCCTTCTTTCCCATTTCTTCTTTTTAAATGGGAATGTCTCTCCTCTGCCTCTCTCACTATTGTATTTTGGAAGCACATAATTTGTTGAATTTCACAGGTTCACAACTGGAGAGGACTTTTGCTTCAGGATGAATCATACCTCAAGTCTCATCCATATCTGATGTAGATGATATTTAGATGAGACTTTGGACTTTAAAACTGATGCTAAAATAAATTAGGGCTTTAAGGGCTGTGGGTATGGAATGAATATACTTTGCATGTGAGGAAATGAGTTTTGGGGGTCTAGGAGTAAAATGCTCTGGACTGAATTATGTCTCTCTCCAAATTCATATATTGAGGCCCCAAACCCCACTGGGGTAGTATTTGGGATAGACTTTTTTTTTTTTTTTAAGATTTTATTTATTTTTTTGTCAGAGAGAGAGGAGCGAGAGTGAGCACGGGCAGACAGAGTGGCAGGCAGAGGCAGAGGGAGAAGCAGGCTCCCTGCCAAGCAAGGAGCCTGATGCGGGACTCGATCCCAGGATACCAGGATCATGACCTGAGCTGAAGGCAGCTGCTCAACCAACTGAGCCACCCAGGCGTCCCTGGGATAGACTTTTTGAAGATAACTAGATTCATTTTATTTTTTTTCAAGATGTATTTATTTATTTGAGAGAGGGAGAGAAAGAGCATACAGGTGTGAGAGGGGCAGAGGGAGAGGGAGAGAAAATGCCAAGCAGACTCTCTGCTGAGCTGGAGCCCGACACGAGGCTAGATCCCACCACCCTGGTATCATGACCTGAGCCAAAACCAAGAGTTGGATGCTTAACCAACTGCACCAGCTAGGTCCCCCTGGAGGTAGCTGAAAGGAATACCTGAGTGCTTGTTTTTTTCTCTCTTTCTCTCCATGCACTAAGGAAAGGCTGTGTGAGGACACATCCGGAAGATAGCTGTCTGCAACCCAAGGAAATAGCTCTCACTAACCAGACAGACACCCTAGCTGGCACCTTGATGTTTGACCTCCAGTCTCCAGAACTGTGAGCAATGAGTTCCAGTTGTTTAAGCTGCCTAGTCTATAGCATTTTGTTATGACAGCCCAAGCAGGCTAATAGAAGAACCAAAGGGTTATTTCTTGGGGTTCTTACACTTTTCCTCAAGAAAAAGAGATAAAAACTTAAAATAAAAGGGTTAAACAATAGTCAATGGTTGATAAAAAGAGATTAATTTATCCTCGAAATAAGTAAATTATATAGCATATTTCCCTGATGACACAGTAGTTACCTACAAATTACGACACCATTTCTTTTTGTTACCAGCAGAAAAATAAAAACTACAATACTAGTAGTGATTGCTTTTTTCCTTCACCAAAGGAACTTTGCATTTATCTCTGTCTCTCCAGCTTTTTCACAGTTCTCTGTGGCGTGAAAATCTGATAAAACTCAGAAGGGACAGCTAAACTTAACTTCAGTATTTTCCTGCTGAGTTTGAGAGTGCTTTGCCGACCCTAGCAAGATGACAATCTGAGCTGTAGCACCAGAAAGGACCTCTCGCTTTATCCCCTCTGAAATTCCTATCTTTGTCAGGGCAGTAGCTCTAGAGAAGGTACTAATTAAGAAATCTGAGGTAGGTTTTCCCTCATACTTAGAAGGATTAGCTATGAAAATAAGTTCATTTGTTTCCTACATCATATTTTGTGTAGATCATAAACCTTTTTAAATAGAATCAGTTTCTATTTAATCCCCTTAAGTTGGAGATCTAGAGGTATTGACAACTTACCCAAAAATGGACTGAACTTAAATATTATTAATCATTACATATGGAATAAATATATTGCCATGTAGCTTTCCCCACTCAGGTTTTCCTTTTTAAAGAAGATAGAGTATTTTGGATATGGAAATACTGAACACCATGGGATTTTGTTGTCATTGTTTTTTAATTGCTTATGAGAGATTTCACATGATTTATGCATAAATAGCTTTGGGTGTTTTCTAAAGACTTAGTTCCAACATTATCGTTGTCCATTCATCCTCTTATGGATGGCTTTGGTACTCTGGGGTCTCAATGATCAATTTTAGAAGAGATCTATGGTGATGTCTAATATGGTACAATGTCAACTCAATGGACATTAGTATAGGTGGGTCCTGGACTGGGAAGAAGGGGATTACTGATTAGTTGTCAAGGGAGAAGGAAGTAAACAGAAATCCGGTTATGAAAACAAGGATCAAGATATGAATGTGGGCTTTGAAATAAGGCAGAAGTTCACAATGTCAGAGTGGGGCTGATACCAAGGAACCATCAAGTCGAGTACCTGTTACTAAAACACAGGCCCTTGAATCACTCCTATCTTAACTCAGGATTGACCTCAGAGGCCAGGTGCAGCTAAGCCAACAGGAAACATTAGGAAAGGAGCATAGTACAGGTTGCAAAGCAGGCCCCAACTGTCCTAAGCTTTCATTCAGTCATTATCAGTCCCCAAATCTCAAATGAACACCCATGTAAGGATTTAGTGTGAACTCTGCTTAACCCAAAACCAAAGTAGAACTTCATTTTATGTTCAAGAAAATGTATAAAATATCTGTTCATGTATTTGACAAATGTACTGAGTGCCTACTCCTGGGCTCAACACTCTGCTGTGGATAAAGTGATGAACAAGTCAGAAAGTTGTACTACTGAGAGGATGGAAGAGATGGGGCTAGAAGAGAAAAGCAGAATACAGATCTCACAGGGTGTATAGGCCAGGTTAAGAAGATTTCTTCTAAAGGCAGGGACTTTTAGATAGATCAGTGACTGGTTCTTAGTTTGTTGTTGTTATTGTTGTTGTTTGTTTATTTTAGGAAATATCACTTGGCCACTGAGTGGAAAAAGACTGTAGAGGGCAAAAATAACAGTGAGATAGCTTAAATTGTTTAACTTAGCCACATTTGACATTTAGAGATTATTTCAATGATCCCAGTGAGAGGTTGGTGCCCCAGACTAGGCTGGATGTAATGGGATATCACAAACATTCTATTTACATATTTAGAGGTAGAACTAAGAGGATTTCCTGAGGGATGGATAAGAGAAGTAAGGAAAACAAAAGATGAATCCAAGTTTTGGGCCTAAACAATTGGATGGGTGGAGATATCACAGTCCAAGATGGAGAAGAATAGTGGAGGAGTAGGTTTGGAAGAAAATAATGTAGCCACCTGTAGCATATAAAATAGAGATGCTAGACATCCAGGAGATGGTTGGGACTAAAGAGAACTTTCTTCCTTGTTCTAGTCTAACCTTGAAATGTCATTTCAATTTCTTCTATTTATTCATCAGTAAAATAAATATTATAAAAATAGGTTTAAAATAGAATTTACCGGGGCACCTGGGTGGCTCAGTGGGTTAAAGCCTCTGCCTTCGGCTCAGGTCATGATCCCAGGGTCCGGGGATCGATCCCCGCATCAGGCTCTCTGCTCAGCAGGAAGCCTGCTTCCCCCTCCCTCTCTCTGCCTGCTTCTCTACCTACTTGTGATCTCTGTCAAATAAATAAAATAAAATCTTTAAAAAATATAGAATTTACCATATATTTGTCAAGGTTTTAAAATCCTTTTTAAAGTCTCCTCCCCTAAGATATCTGAAAATGTGACATGGGAAATCTTTGTTTTTATAAAAATAACTAGTGCAATGAAGACAAAAAGCATAGTCTCTTTATTGACTTCCAGTTTAAAAAAAAGAAAATCATAAAAAATAATTACATTACTTAATGCTAGTACATATTTCTTATTATAAAATTAACTTGAAGTTACCATACACAGTTTTTTTACTTGAGTTGAAAGCATATTTTCACTTTAAGACAAAAATAGTTACTACCCAAATTAGACAGTTATGGATATATAGCAGAAAATAAACATTTGAAAACAGTTTGGCATATGCCTATGTCCCAAATTTATACAAGCTCTGAATATTTCATACCTCCTCCTTAAGACAAATACAAAGTTTATGTCAAATTATTCTTTCTTTGCAAAGGTGCCTCTACGTTTAGGCCCAGATCTGATAATATATAAACCTCCCATGTGTAATGATGAATATTCATATGAATCATGCCAAGGAGGCTATAAAAGAAATTACATCATTCTTTTTTCTCCCTTTCTTGCCTCATGAGATTTTCCTCTAATTGACCACATAGAGATAAGAGTAGCCTGGTTGAGGCATGTTACTCGATTTGCCGAGATTGATTTAACTGCTCTAGCTCTGAGGCAGCTGCCTCCTCCCTCTCTTCCGCCTGTTCATTGACCCACTGTAGAAAAGGAGCCCCTACCCGGGCCTGAGACAACGGTGATCAGCTTTCATGTCGCCCATGCGGAAAATGGTACCATTTCTATTGATCAGTACTGAGTGAAATATAGTACTCTGAAAAGCTAAAAAGCCCTCTGATGCTGGTAAGGAAGTTCTGCAGTGTTTGAATAAGTGTGAGGGGGCGTGAAAAATGTTAACATGAAGAAATGCCTGCCCCAAATCATGTGGCAGTCATCACAGATAGCTCATGTGATCTAACTTACCACACACTTAACTCAAGGGAAGTCTCCATTCACCTTCATTTATCACATGATGAAGCCACTTTGTGGACACATTATGACCATACGTTCCTTATTCTCTCTTTTCCTGTGACTAAAAAGGTATTTCTTTCTTCTTGGTAAAGAAAACAAAGATTCTTTTGAATAATATGTCCACACTTACTTTTCTCTTGCTGTCAAATGGACTGTGTTTGTTTACATATTAACCTGAAAAAAGAAATTTCTGGGAGGAAAGTATTGCTATGTCTAAGAATAACATTCAGAGATATTCCTGCTTCGAAAGTTTCTTAATTATTTAGGGAATCAAGTTTTAATAGACAAAAACACTCCTAAACTCCAGGTCCTATTTTAATAGAACTAATTTTTTTCTAAACATTGAATTAAAACTGTACTGGTATTACACGCAATCACAATGACGAGATTAGAGATTTCCCTATTGTCATCGTCAGGATAGATCACAGGGAAGTTTGTAAGATTCAACATTTCACTGTACCTTAGAGTGGCCTGGGGCCCTGAATAAACAAACAAAACTTTTCTGTTTACAGAGCTTTTATCAAGTTGCACAGTTATCTGTGTGGTCCCAGGGACCAAAATGATAGGGGAAATGGAACAGGTATGATATGGGGCGATTTTGCACCTGCCTTCTTTCTCAATCACCTACATCCATCTCTCTCTTTCCCTTTCACACTAGTTTCACCTTAAATAATCTCACTCATTCCTAAAGATTCACCTGCTGCCTAGGGCACCTGGGTAGGTCAGTCGGTTAAACATCTTCCTTTGGCACAGGTCATGATCTTGGGGATCTGGGATCGAGCCCCATGCCAGGCTCCGTGCTCGGCAGGGAGTCTGCTTCTCCCTCTGCCTGCCACTTCATCTGCTTGTGTGCTCACTCACACACACACACTCTCTCTCTCTCTCAAATAAATAAATAAATAAAATCTTAAAAGAAGAAGATTTATCTGCTACCTATGTATTGATTCCCAAACGTGTACCTCCAGATCTTTTTCCTACGCTCCAGGCTCCTATATCTGACAATCCATACTTCATCTCAACCTGGATCTCCTCAGACAGCAGCAACTTAACTTGACCAAAATGGAACTCATTGTCTTTCTCTCTCCAAACCCTTCTGCTCCTGTAGTCTCTTATGACATACAACATGCCACATGTCATGGAAACCCAGGAGTCATCCCAGACTCCAAATCTTGACTCTGTTGTTTGACTGAATCCTGTTGGTTTGAAATTCTTAAGGTCTCTCATATCCAGCCTCTAACTAAGCTACAATAATGGGATTTGCACCTATGGATACAGGTAGGTATAAAATAAAGTTTGCCCAGATCCACTTGGGAGCAAAGGAGGTTGGGAACGGCATCATGGAAGGGGTGATCTTTCAGCTAGGCCTTAAAAGGAGGTAGGTATACAGGCCATTCCAGGCAGTGGTGGCAACATACCTAAGGGCTGGACAAGACAAAACTGCAAGCCTTTCACTATGACTAGGACATAAAGCTGAGTGTTATGGGGAGAATGTGGCAAGAGTGGAAGGTGAAGCAGTAAGCGGCGCCTTGGGAGTGTAGGTTATTCCAAGGATGTAAGCAGAGGAACAGTAGGTTCAGACCTGACTTTTAGAAAGCTTTCTGATGCAGGATGGAGGTATTAGATGAGAGACGGGACCAGGCTAGAAGAGGAGGTTGTTATTATATTCCGAGTGACAGGAAGACCAGTCTAAATTACAAGGGATAACAGAAAGAGGCAGTGCTGAAAACCTCTGATATGCAAAGAGAAAATATGGCCCATACAGCTCTTAGTGATATGACCTCTGGGCCGCTAGTTTGCCTCTTTTCTTCCCACCCTGTGCCTGGCCCTCCGCCTCCAGCCACACTAACTGCTTATGGTTTCCCACACACACTGAGTGTGCCCTTTTTTACCCCTGTGCCCTCTGCTTTATATATTCGTCCTTCCCCCCTCCTCTTTTCCCTAAATGAGCAGCCATCACCTCTTCTGAGAAAACTTCTCTGATCCCCCTCAAATCCTAAACTTCCTCCTCCACTCAGCTCATCCTATGTCTGATCTCCTCTGTGATCAGAATCTTCCCTTGTTTTCGCACACCATGATGATCCTCTGAACATTGACCGCACTCCTTTTGTGATCCAATTATTCAGTGCTTAACGCATGCGAGCTTTTCTTTTTAATGTACTGTTCATGTGGATGGTTTTTAGTTCTTAGCTCCACAATTAAATTCCAAACCCCTGAGGGCAGTCAATGCCTGTCTGGTATTTGTTTCTTATTATAGGGGAAGGAAGATATATCTATCATCATACCGGGCTATATATGGTATTTAGCAAATAGTTTAAAAATGCTTATTGGCTTAATTATCTTTTCTCTTTCACACGTACACACACACACACACACACACACACACACACATCTTCAGCTGTCTTAATTACATTGGATATTTGATGTCTTCGTAGTCCATGTCACAAGAGTAGATTACAGGTAAGATCACGTTATAATGAATTATTTCCCATTCTTTCATTGACATGTGTCCAAAAGTCTGTGCAGGGTCCAGAGTAGACATATGCTATACTGCTATGGACTGAACTGTGTCTTCCCCAAATTTCTATGTTGAAGCCCCAACCCCCAATGTGACTGTACTTGGAGATAGGGCTTTTAGGAGGTGATTAAGATTAAAAGAAGTTATAAAGGTAAAGTCCTAATCTGATGGGATTGACGATATAAGAAGAGGAAAATTCTCTTTCTCCCTGCACACACATGCTCCAAGAAAAGGCTGGGGGAGGGCACAATGAAAGGGTGGACATCTGCAAGCCAGGAAGAGAGCTCTCACCAGAACCAGACCATGCTGACACCCTGATCTCAGACTTCCAGCCTCCAAAACTGTAAGATAAATGTCTGTTGTTTAAACCACCTGGTCTATTGGATTTTGTTATGGCAGTCCGAGCTGACTAATACACATACCAAAGTTAGGGCAGTCACAAAGTTTCAGCATTAGACAGTCCAGATCATGCAGAGTCTCTGAGGCTCCTCACGAGGAGCCCATTTGAAAAATAATCCTGGATGTTAAATACCTTCACATTTGTTCAATCTGGCAATTCACAGCTTATATATTCAACACAGATAACAACAGATGATATGGTCTTAGATAAGAAAAGCAAAATTTTAAGTGTAAACTCTCAGGTAGTAGTTAATGAAAATGCTTGAGAAGAAAAAATGAAAGAAAATTCTTGATAAACAGTTAATTCAAATATACTCTTTCCTTGAAGGTCAGACTGTGGTTTCATTCTCCTTAAATGGTGGCAATCAATTCCCAGTGGGCAATAGGACATTTTGTTACATTCAAGATATTGGAAAAGAGGCCATAGTTCTCATGGAATAGCATCAAAGATATCTAAGATCACAAAGAAAATGATTGATTTTTGTAAAGCCTGGACTCCATCACAGCGCAAATTAAAACCATTCTCTTGGGTCTACCCACAGGGGAAAAGAATGTGAAAGGAAAGGCATCTTGAGTTTTCTTCCTATGGACCAACTACATTCTTGGCATATTTGTAGATTTTCTGGTGCAAAGGTGTGGTAGAGGTTATCTAGCTACAGAGAACAGAAATGTTTTCTATAATACCCCTTCCCTTCAGACAGTGCAGCAGCCTTCCCTCAAATATGCCTATCACACTCAAACTCCTTAACTTCCATTGTTGCACACTAAGTCTTAGGACCTTAAGTTTAGCCAAAACATGTTTAAAAAAGAAAACAACCTTCTTTTGCAAATTCCTCTGAAGCAAGATAAGATGATAATTATGTGGCTGTTACATCTATACAAAAGCCCTTCAAATATACAGAGAGGTCAATAACATGCATGCCCAGGTTAAACCTAGCCTACTCCTTCTCTGCCCCCTTGGTCCCAACTCTTTGTATACATACTTAGGTTAATTTTTTAATTTTATTACAGTGAGAAAAAATTAAGCCTCTAAATTATCACTTTAATAAATAAGACTATGAAAGTGATTAATAGCTTTTGAAATTATTGTCAGTAGAGCTCAGCCCTTTTTTTTTAAGAGTAAATTTGTGAAGAAGAATTAGACATATGCCATGGCCAGCCATGGGAGAAGGGAGAGTCTCATTTTCTCCCCTTTAGAGTTTCCCTTGATCATTAATCACTCAGATCGGCTACAGAACAACTCAACGTGAGGGGTGGGAACAGGGGAAAGAATGAAGATCCCCTGCAAAATGAACACATGAGTTCATCATCCCATAGGATTCTCAAAGGGGTCCAGGAACCAAAAAGGGTTAAGAATCACTGAGAGAAAAAGTCTTCAATAGACTTGAGACTCTAGAATAAAAAGGGTTAAATGTATTAAATATCACTGAGTTGGTTTAGAAATAGAAATAAGGAGATTTCATTGGACTTTCAACCTCTGTACACAATGGAAGGTGTTTGTTCGGTTAACTGTTCTAAAAACGACTTCCTGACAAGCAGTGGGCTGCAACACTTGCTCACAATAGTCTACATTTCCCACACAAGCCTCTGAGAAAATCCTGATTTCCGTGGACTGTTTCGGAGGAGTTCCATTATATTACAGTCGAGAAAAAGAGTGGGAGGGTGAAGGAAAAACATTGCTTTCAATTCTCTTACAATCTATTTTTACATGCCTGAGAAGGTTTTGAGCTATTAATGTAATGAGGCTAGATTCAAAAACAAAAAAGAGCAGTAGGGCAGTAAAGGCCCAGCATGGAGGGGGTGAGGCTGATTCCTTTAGGACGCCAACAGCTGTCTCAATATCACATGGATGTTTACAAAAATCATCACCATAAGTTTAATCAGAGGAAATCTTGATAAAAAGCAAATGTGTCATGTGAATGAGTTAGCTTTTCCCCTGATATTATTTTTTCATGGTCTATGGTGGTGTTTCATAACTCTGCTGCTCATCCACTAAATTTCGTGTTTTCCATGCTTAGCAGGGGAAATTTCTCAATTCTCTACCCTGGTGGTGCTCTAGAAGTTTGTTTTGTTTTTCTTTTCATGAAAAAATAAAATATATAGATTTTGGTCACCACGGTTGGTATTCAAGAATGGTACTGCATGTTACACCAGTCAAAGAATAGCTTTAGCTGGTGTAGCATCATTGAAAGTCAAGATGCACCAAATTTTATGACACTGTAGTAGCTATATAGTAATGCTCTAATGTTAAATTTCAAAATGACAATGCAATCAACAGCCACGAGTTATTGGAAAGCAGAAAACCTTAAGCATATTAATTCTTGATTATTTTTTGCAAGTTCTCTCTCTCTTCATTTTCTAGAAGGCCAGCATGCTAGCCTTCCTACTGGTTATCTAAACAGGTATTAATTATGAATATTATAATAGCAGTAATAGTAGTAATAGAAAAATATAATAGTATAATTGTAATAATATAACAGTGGTAGTAGAAACAGAATAATACCAGCTGAATCTGTTAAACATTCAATGATGATCCAATACTGAGCACTTCAAAAAGGACATCTCATTTAATCCTTGTTTTGTTTTTTCCATTTACAGATGATAAAAGTGAGGTTCAGGAAAGTTAATTACTTGACAAGGCAATACTGCTAATAAGTGGTAGAGCTGAAATTCAAATCAAATTTATCTTACTCCAAGTCCCATGTTCTTAACTCCTATGATACTACTTCCAACCATAGTCCTGGTATACCCTGTGAATCACAAGAAACTTCTATCAAGCAAGATAAACCACTTTCTTCTTCGAAAAACTTACCTGGCACTGGGACTCAGAATTTACTATTCAGCCTCTCTAGTCTTCCAACTGAGGTAAAGATGGAAGGAAAAAAGAGGGTAAGTGAACAGAGAAAACACATCATCCAATAGCCCTCATCCTGCATAGCCACCATCTTCTTTATTTCATGGTCATCTTAGTCTTGAAGCTACCATCCAGTCTAGGAGAAGAAATTTTATACAATTACTCCAGCTCCTCTGAAAGGAGTTTAATAACCTGCCAAATACCAAACAATCCTACTAGTATGGTTACTGCTATGATGGTATCAGCATACCGACTGGTACCCTATAAAATACAACAATGACCTTTCTTAACCAGGATTTATTTATTAGACTCTTTAATGTACCCTTATCATAACTGTATAGGTACAATAAAATAATTCATTAAAATGTCTTAAAAGAGGAATAATTTGAACTTGTCTCAAAGTTCAAAAATAATTAGAAATGGAAATAACTGGTAACACTTTAACATGAAGGAAAGGACGACTTTAAAAAAATGAAAGTTAGGGGCATCTGGGTGGCTCAATCAGTTAAGCATCTGCCTTTGGCTCAGGTCATGATCCCAGGATTCGGGGATGGAGTCCCACATCGGGCTTCCTGCTTAGCGGGGTGTCTGTTTCTCTCTCTCTCCCTCTGCCTCTCCATCCCTCTTGTGTTTACTCTCTCTCTCTCAAATAAATAAATAAAATCTAAAAAAAAAAAAAAAGTTGCTCAGATTCATACAGAGACTTATGGAACAGATGTCTGGGTTGTGAGTCACACTTGTTATACCCAGTCTGTCCCTTTGTTATACCCAGATTCAATTCTCCACTCTCAGTTACTCCATATTCTCTACTTGACCCCCTTGCCTTCTGTTTTGAACCGTCTTCTGCCTACATATCCTATGCTAGGACAAAATTATGATTACTGATAATTGGGCAATCTCAACAATACTAAAATAAGCAGGAAAAAAACACCCCTGCAATGTCTATGTCTAACACATACAATTTTTAAAAGTTTTTTTATTTTTATTAAGTAAATCCAATATGCTTATTTTGAATGATTTGAAAAATACAGAAAATATAAAGAAAAGTCGACCATATTAACAGGAACTGGAGATAACCACTATTAATTTTTTCTGTACTTTTTTATTTATATATATATATATATATATATATATTCATTCAATCATTCATTTAACAAAAATTATTGAATACCTACTGTGTGCCAGGCAATGTTCTGGTCGCTGAGGATATAGCAGTAAAGAAAACAGGCAAAAAATTTCTACCTCATGGAGCTTATATTGTAGTTGGGGAAGACAGATGACAAACCCCCCAAATGAGTAAGTTATATGGAATATTAGAAGATGGCAAGTACTATGGAGAAAAATATATCAGAGAAGAGGGATAGGGTGTATTGACTGTCATTTTAATTAGGATAAGTCAGTCACTAAGAAGGTGACATTTTAGCAAAAGGGTTAGGGTTAGGGTTAAAAGTCATACAGATATTTCACAAAACAACCTCAAACTAACATGACATAAAAAACAAGTCTTTATTTCTTGCTGTTTTGTTGGTCACCTGTGGTAGTTTTGTTTCAGGTAGCCATCATTAAAGTGTTTCTCTTCTATATATCTCTTACTCTTCTCATGAGATCAATGGGATTACTGAGAGTTTGTCCTTTTCATGATAATGGCCGAAGCCCAAAAGGTGAGAGCCACAACTCAAGCAACTCAAGTGGCTTGCACTGTGCCTCCTAACAGATCACTTGCCAAGCCCAAAGTTGAAGTGCATAGAAGTACTCATATGGAAAGGTAAAGATAATGAAAGTGAATCATTTTTAACAATAATCTAAACTATGACAGTCCTTCCTATTTTGTTTACTAATATTTATATTCTTCTTATATGTAAGTAATACTCACACCCCATGACAAATCTCCCCACCTAAATCTCACCCACTGATAACATTAGACTCTAAGTCCAAGTCCAGGTTCTCATAACCTACAACAGGTCTACATGCGCCTCCTCTTGATTAAGACCCATGATCTAAATAGACAGATTATTTTCCTTATCTCATCCAAAATATACTAATGGAACAAGGACTGGATAACCATAATAATCAGTCCTATTGGGAAAAAAAAAAAAAGGAGAATAATGAGGCACGTGGCAATCAACAGTCCTCTAGCAATTCTTGAAAGCCCATATAGGTGTATTGCCATGTCCTTCTGAGGGAAGATGTTGTTTGATTTAGCCTAAATCCCAATTCCTGGAAGTTTCTGCCTAGTCCATTATTCTTGAGAACTGTTGACAAAGCCTTCTGTGGATGAGGTCGAGATCTTTTCTTTTACATTCTCTTCCTTGGCCACTTTTCACACAGACATTGGAGAACACACCATTATTGAATCCTGAGTTGCTTTCTCAGTCCGCTTCCTGCCTACAGAAAGGTGAGAGGTGACTTTTGTATCTCACATAATCTTAGCCCCTTTTAGTTCAGGCTGAGGTTATTCTGTCAATACAATTTTCTCCAAGATCTGTGTTTTTAATTCCAACCAAGACCATTTGTCAAAAATCACATCCACAGTTCTTTTTGAGACACATCTTTCTTTCTAGACTCAATTATATGTACTTCGGACACATCAGCTTCAGTGAAGCATACTTAATACGATATAATAATAATCATTTATTTCTTAATCATAAGTTTACAGGTCACTGAAGCAGCTCTGCCCCATTATGCAGATTCACATTATGGGGAAGCTGGGATGGCTGTACTCCATGTATCCTTTATTCAGTTCCTGGCACCAGCAGACTATTCAGAGGTCATATTTTCTCATGACAATGGAAGAAGTGCAAGCATGGCTTCCAAGTGCAACCTGGAAGGGAATGAAAGGGAGGGAAAGGCATGCAGATACTTCAACTCCTTAGCCCAGATTTGGCAAATCACTTCAGCTCTGTTCTACTTCACCAAAACCAGTGATGTGGGCCCACATAGCTGCAAAAGGAGCTGAGAAATCCCTGGCTGGGAAATTGCCTCCCATCAGCTCTACACTGGGAAAAGGAGTTCAATCTTTGGAACTTCATGAACCTTCTCTGTCACAATGGAGAAATGTTTCACTATCTAGCCTTATATAAGAAAACACGTAATAAAATAGTTAAGGTATGATGTCACTTCCATAATCTATATAGAAAGCTCATTTGTGTATATAGTTCTAGATCTAAATAAGATCTAAATGAATTGAGAAAAAAATCTGGAATTATATATTAACACTGGGTATCAATGCTTAGTGACCCTATAGGAAGTTTTATTTTTTCACATTATACAGATATGAAAGATTTATGCTTTTCAAAATTAAATATAATTTTTATGATGAGAAAATAATAAGGTACTATAAAAAGCTCAAACAATTTTCTTTTTTAGAGCATGGTGACATTTGCTGCTTTCTCTGAAGATCTCTAGTAAAGCATTGTCATTCTTTTTTTTACTTTTTCCTTAAAAAATTTCATTCTGAAGAAAAAGTACCCATTTTTAATTTCTGTCATCTCTTTGGGAAAAATGATCATGCTCTGATTTTTGCTCTGCCACTGATCTTGGTTATTCTCTTGAAAATTCTCACAAAACCCTACATTACTCTGGATATATTGATAGCTGAGGGCATTACCTTTTGGTCACAGAAAAAGCAGGGATCATAGGTTTTCTTCCCTGTCATTTTATAAGGAACTATTTCAGGTGGCCTTTGTGTCAAGTCCTATGTCAGCAGATATGTTCCCAAGAGACAGAAGAGCTCAAGGCACATGGAAATTAATGTTCTAATCTTTCACTGGTAGGTCTCTATTCTGAATAGATTCACATGACAAATAGCCACGGTCATCTTACATTTGGTCATCTCTACTCACAGAAGAGACTGAATGTGTACTGCCCGTTCACTCAAGTTTTTTCTCATGAGAGTAATTTGTAAACTATACTTCAAGTAATTCCTTTATGAATGATTTCTTAGCAGGAGTGAAACTGAAGGCTTTGATCACCAGAAGCCTAAATAAATAATGATTTTTTTGGTTTATTCCGTATTTTATTTGTCCAAATATAATTTGTTAGACCCAGTCTTATTTTCTGTCCCAGAACCCCTGCCAATGATCTCCTATAAGAATAATTCTTTACAGAGTGTTATAAAGTGTGGGGGTAGGGCAGGTAGGGGTATAAAACAAATTAGCAGCAGTCTGTTTCCTCAAGGAGGTTAACATCTAATTGGGAAAATAAAGCATATGTAGAAAATTACTTAGAAAAAGATTTTTTAAAGATTTCATTTATTTATTTGACAGACAGAGATCACAATTAGGCAGAGAGGCAGGCAGAGAGAGAGGAGGAAGCAGGCTCCCTGCTGAGCAGAGAGCCCAACACGGGGCTCGATCCTAGGACCCTGGGATCATGACCTGAGCCGAAGGCAGAGGCTTTAACCCACTGAGCCACCCAGGCGCCCCAGAAATTTTAATAGTATTATCAATATGGTCATATTCCACACATACAAAAACAAGAAATCTCCTTCATGGAGCTCCCAGTATCCCTCTGAATTATTCAAAATCTTGGGAGGTTCACATGGTACAAAAGGAGATCTGACTGCCTTCTCTTCCCTACTGGAGAGATCATTTGTATCTGCAACATGCATAGTGGCTAATAATGCGGTCTCCAGAGCAAGACTGCCTGGGTTTGAATTCTGATTTTGTCACTTTCTAGATTGAGTCATTTTCTACCTTTCTTGACGTCAGTGCCATACCTATCAAATATGTAGTGTGAATTATATAAGTTAATTCACATAAGAGCTAAGAACAGTACATCATAGTAAATGCATAATGAATGTCAACTATTGATAGGTTGTTTCTAGTTGCCACATGGTGTTATTGTTGAAAACTTGTCCTCCCAAATCTGACAGATGCAGCTGCCTACTCTGCAATGATCCACCACTAGCTATTACCACGCAGGTCACCTCAGTTCTCCAGTGTAGGACTATCCTACCGTCTCTAAGGGGCTAAGATTAGCAAAGGATGTCTCACATTTGGGCACCCAGAGTTGTAGCTTTGACTTATCAGCTCTTTAAAGATCACTCCCAGTCACCTCACAGAACAACAGCCAGCATCCACAGTGCTTGATTAGAAATTGATCAGATAGTCACCCTTCAAACTACTACCCTTCTCCCTCCCTACAAGCGATCCATACAGAGAATACAGATGGCTTTTTTTTTTTTTTAATCACCAGTTCATTACACATGAAGGATGTGATAATAATTCTCTTTCCCTGGAAAACAGGGTTACTCACAAATCCCAACAGAAGATCATTATCTCATTCAGGCTAGGGAGACTTTAGAATGGGGCTGCCTTCTCTGATGCAAAGGTAACAACTCCCTAAAGAAGTCTCCCTAATGATACCCCTTTAAGCAACCAACACCTTCATTTATGGAGTAAGAACCAAGTAGGTGGACTATCTCTGATGATTCTACCATCGTGTTCCCTCTCATGAAAACAAATACCCCCCAAAACTCAAGTTTAATCTCTGGTGAGGCATATCACTATCATAAGAAAAAAAATAGTTATTTATTAAGTACTTATAATTTATTATACATACTTATATATATATATACTTATTATTAAGTACTTCACAAGTGTCATCCTCAGTTAATCCCACCACAACCTTCTGAGGTAAGCATCATTATTATCCTGTTTAGAGAAAAAGAAACTGAGAACACAAATAACTTAAAATTGTATAGCTAGTCAGCAGCAGAGATGATATTCAAATGCCATAATCTGTCTACTCATCCATTCTGAGACATCCACAGACCAAAGGAGTGGGCCTAGTCTAGTAAATTTAATGAAAAATGGCTTCCTTTGCAATTAAAATTTATTTTGAGAGTGGAAGAATGATGGCTTGGATGGTGGCCATTAGTGCTGACTGTAATAGGCATCATGTATATAATGTTATGTATATAAAATATATATATAATATTATGTATATAAAAAAGGATCTATATTCATTTGAGAAACTCAGGTTGAATTATAAAATTAATTCAATAATTTCCATAGATGCTAAATAATATGCTCTCTTCTCCTCAGGAAAAATTACTTGAAAAGAAAGAGGGAAATAATTAGCCTTGAACTAGAGATGGTAATAGTTGTCTACCTGCTCAGAGCCTCTTCTAAATAAGCTGTTCTAAGCAAAGCCTCCAGGACTCTGTTTGAACCACATGCCCTGCCTCCCTTCCGTGGTCACAACTGTTGACCCAGAGTTGAAAACTGATCCAAAAGGAGCCAGTCTATAGGTTAAAGTGGATCAATCAGATATCCACTCTTAAAATTTGAAGAACTATGGCAACTGAACCTATTGGTAGTTGAGTCACATTAATGGTAGAACAAGAATAAAGACCCATGTATTCCAGCTGGAGTGACTCTGCTTCCCACCCTTCCAAGGGAGGCCTGATTATTTAGTTCTTTTTTTTTTTTTTTTAAGATTTTATTTATTTATTTGTCAGAGAGGAAGAGAGAGAGAGACAGCATACAAGCAGGCAGAGAGGCAGGCAGAGGCAGAAAGAGAGAAGCAGGCTCCTTGCTGAGCAAGGAGCCCGATGTGGGACTCGATCCCAGGACCCTGGGGTCATGACCTGAGCTGAAGGCAGCGGCTTAACCCACTGAGCCACCCAGGCGTCCCTGATTATTTAGTTCTTACAATAAACTCTTTATGCAATTCTCACAAGAGGTTTATATTCTTGTAACCAAATAATCTCCAAGAGATCATTTACTATGCATCTGTTACATATCAAGGTCTGTAGTATCCTAGAAAGTACCCCATTGTAGAGGTACTTCTCTTTCCACTTAAAGATGAGAAAACTTGAGTGTCAGAAAGAAAAAATATTTCCAAAATCACATAGCAAGAATATGACAAGCCTAAGATTCAAAGCCAGGTCTATCTGATTCCAAAGCAATAACCATGCTAATACATGTTCAAGTATCCATAATTATACTTATTGTATATTTACTATATGTAGTATTGCCACTTATTATATATGATTATGTATCATATGGTATATTAAATAAAAGTAAACAATGCTTAAATTGATGCTAACATGACTTAACAAAATTAAACCTTTCCCAAGCCATATTAATCCAACAAGAGATTTTTCTTGCATAATAATTCACAGTAAGTAGAATTTAAGCTTTTATTTGGAATTTAAAAATGTGTGAAGAGTCCTGCTCCCATCCCTTCAACAACAACAAAATGTCAAGTAACCTGCAAATTCATAATACTCATGAAAGATCTGGGGTCTCAGGGAAACAAATGACCTCAAAATACAAAGAAACACAGGAGATAAGGAGTGAAACCTTTGCTTTCCTAGAGAAGACGCTGAGCAACATATGATAAGAAGAAAGCTTCTAAAATATTTAGCAAATTGCTGAAAGCCACCTGTAATCTATTTAGTATGAGAGTCTAGAAACCCTAGGAGCCATAAACACAAAGGGAATTTTCACCTACTCAAAGTCTCTTCTCCAGAGACATCATCAGGAACTCACAGGAAAGATTTGGGCCAAGTTAAGAATTAGGGAAAAAGCCCTTCTTGTACAGAAGGCCTGAAGGACGGAAATATCCACTGGAACACTGGATTTTTTTCCTTATATTTCCTTCCTTAAATCACTGAGAGAAGATACAGCAAACCCTGTCTCTTGGATAAAATGTCAAGACCTACTGCAGCTGGAGAAAGGAAATAGAAAACAATTAATGCCATCCCTCCAAGAAGGGCAGGAAGTCACTCTAGGCTTGATGTTTAGTGATCTCCTGCAGGTAGAGAAGGGAAAGAACCACTGAAAAAATCTTACCCCCAAGCTCAGGGACAGAGTACTTGCCTACGATTGTGACTGAACTAGTACAACAGCGAATGGCCTGTGCATTCACCCAGAACAAGTAAGCTAGCCAGCACTGAGTAACACATCAACAGAAATCTGTTGCCGAGAGAGGGACAAGAGACTGGAAAGAGACCATGTCTGAGGCACAGGCACAAAGGGAAGATCTAAAGCTAAAGGTGGAGCAGGTATTGAGAAAAACCAGCCACCACCTTAAGGACAAGGAATGTAAAACCTATAGTGTGCTGAGGATCACAGCAGTAATAAAACCACATCCAACTCAACACCTGATTAGACTGACTCAATATCCCCTCCCTTTCTAAAACCAAGCTAGAAAAAAGGGTGGACATTTCCAAGCACCAATAATAATAATTTCGGTTTCTTCTGTACTATTTTAGATGTCCAACATTCATATATATATAAAAAAAAACACAAAAAAAGAAAAAATAAATCATTAAAAGACAAAGCAATCAACAAATATGACCTAGATGTTGCAATTATAAGAGAATTTAAAATATGATTACTATTTTAAAAGCTCTAGTGGAAAGAATATACAACATTAGGGAATTTTGGCAAAGAGATGAAAACTTGAAACAAATCAAATGTAAGTGCTAGAAATAAAAAAAAAAGATGAAATATGCCCAACGGGTTAGTCAGCATACTTGATGTAGCTGAGGGAAAAAAAAATCAGTGAAACTGAAGACAGATCAATAAAAATTACTCAAAGAAACACAAGGAAATGGAGTGTCTAGGTGGCTCAGTTGGTTAAGTGTCTGCCTTTGGCTCAGGTCATGATCCCAGGCATCACAGGATAAGTATTTTTAAATGCCTGGTTACATTATACTCAAATTGATGAAAACCAAAGATAAAGACAAGTTGTTGAAGGCAATCAAAAAAGAGAAACATATTACATAGAGATTCAAAGGTAAGAATTACGGCAGATTTATCAGAAACTGTGTGAGTCAAAACCCCAAGCATAATCTAGAACAACTATTTTAAGGTGCTAAATACAAAATAACTGTCAATCCATAATTCTATACACAGTGAAAATAACCTTCAAAAGTAAAGGAGAACTATTTTCTGAGACCAAAAAGAAAAGAGAATTTATTTCCAACAGAAACAATTTTTAAGGGAATCCTTTCAGCAGAAAAAAAGAATGATATTAAAGAGAATTTAGATCTATACCAAGAAAGGCAAAGATAAGGAAACTGAATAAATGGACGTACATACATAATTCTTTTTCATTCATTTTTACTTACTCTAAAAACTGTCTAAGGCAACAACAGAATCAGTGTTTGATGTACTTATTGCACATATAAAAGTAAAATATAGGGATGCCTGGTGGCTCAGTCGGTTATGCATCTGCTTTCAACTCAGATCAAGTCCAGCATCAGGCTGGACTTAGCAGGGAGCCTGCTTCTCCCACTGCCTGTGCTCCCCCTGCTTCTGTTCTCTCTCTCTTTATCTCTGAAAAATAAATAAATAAAATCTTAAAAAAAAAAAAAAGTAAAATACATGACAAGCTCAAAGTACTGAGAAGGGCAAAGAACTGGGAATACACTGCTGTAAGATCCTTACACTTTATGTAAGGTAATATTATTTGATGGTAAGCTGGAATTGGTTAAAATGTATATTTTAAAACCTAAGGCAATCAATAAAAACTTTAAAAGAGGTATAAGAAATAAATCAGTAGTGGAGGTAAGACATGGAATCATAAATTTTATTCTTTAGAAGGAGCAGAAAGGGAAGCCTGTGTGGCTCAATGGGTTAAACAATTGCCTTTGGCTCAGGTCATGATCCTAGGGTCCTGGTGTCCTGGGATTGAGCCCCTATGTTGGGCTCCCTGCTCAGCAGGTAGTCTGCTTATCTCTCTCCTTCTGCCCCTCACCCCTCACCCCTCTGTTCATGTTCTCTTGCTCCCTCTCACTTTTGCTCACTCTCTCACAAATAAATAAAATCTTTTAAAAAATTAATAAATAAAAGGAATAGAAAAATAAAAACAAAATGATAAACAAATGGAGCAAATAGAAAACTGCTCCAACATGGTAGATTTCTATCTAGTCTATTAATAATTATGTTAAATGTACATGATCTAAATACATCAATTAAAAGTAGCTGTCAGATTGGATAAGAAAAGAAGACACTACTATAAGACCCACTTTAAATAGAAATTCATACACAGGTTAAAAGAGAAAGATGGTAAAAGATATACCATGAAAACACAAATCAAAATAAATTTGGAGAGGACTATATTAACATTAGACAAAGTAAATTTTCCAACGAGAATATTACCAAATATGTATTATCAAAAGAGGGTCATATCATAGGAAGACATAGCTTAAATGTTAATGTACACAACAAAAATGCTTCAAAATACATCATAAGCAAAACTTATAAAAGGGCAAGGAGACAGAATTTTTAAGGCAGTGGAAATATTCCGCATGATACCATAATGTTGGATGCATGTCACTATGTATCTGTCCAAACCTGTAAATGTACTAAAACCAAAGTAATGTAATGTAATTAAATTATGTAATGTAAACTATGAACTTTAAGTACTAATGATGTGTCAATGTTGGTTCACCAGGTTTAACAAATGTACCCTCTGGTGGGTTTTGTTGATAACAGGGGAGGCTGTGATGTGTGGGGAACAGGGGTATATGAAAAATCTCTGTATCTTCCCCTCAATTTTGTTACAAACCTTGAACTGTTCTAAAAAATTGATCCAATAAAAAAATTTTAAGTGCAGGGAAGAATAAACAAATCCACAAGTATAGTTAAAGACTTTAACAATCTTTAATCAATAATCAACAGAATTAGTGAATACAAAGTGAGTAGAGATATAGCTGATATCATGCTAAATAGTGAAAGGCTGAATACTTTCCCCATAAGATTAAGAAAAAGACGAACATGTCCACTTTCACCACTCCTACTCAGAATCATACTGGAGATCCCAGGCAGAGTAGTAAGGTAAGGAAAAGAGATAAAAAGTATACAGATTGAAAAAGAAGAAATAAAATTGTTTCTATTTGCAGAAAACATTGTTTTCTATGTAGAAAATCCCAAAGGATCCACAAAAAAAGGAGCTACTAGAACAAATAAATAAGCTCAGGAAGGACACAGGATACAAATTCAATATGCGAAAATTGATCAAATTTCCATAAACTACAAATTAACAATTGGCAACTAAAATAAATACATAGCTTGGGAAATTAAACAATATCTTTTCCCAACTGATCACTCCACCAAAGTAAAAAGCTAAAAGAGTACTTAAAATTTTAAATACATAGACAAAAAAACTTAAGTGTTAATAAATTTTGGAAAAGATTACCTTCTTCCCATATGATGAATTTAAGTAGATAATTTGTGTTATTTTAGAGATATTCAACAAACTATTTCCTAGAAAAACAATTTTGCTTCAAATTAAATTTCCTATATCAGCTAAAGCAATATAAAGTATTATAAGCTGTATTGTGCCATTTTCAACAGCATTGGTATTGATAAATATTCCTATCTTCATTTTCTACATTTGAAATACTATAGGAACAAAATGTTTGTTGAATGTACATTTTTTAATCATATTTAACAATGATTTGGCTCTAAAAACAGACCTAATGCTGTGTTGCCTACTGTATCATAGACTATGTAGCAGTATGCCAAACCTGCTTCTCCCATGACCATAGCAGACATCACTAAACACAGCATCTTGGTCCTTCCTTTGACTAGGCTTGGAATCTTTGTCAGCAGAGCCACTGCCTCCTAGCCACCACCAGGCAAAGAGAGTTGACATGCAAACTGAAACTTATTTAACATTCCAGAGTTACAACATGAAGTCCAAATTCCTTTGCAAATTTCACTTCCAAAATCTAACATACCCTGACATGCCCACTAGTCCAGTAAAATTTTCTTTGGTCCTCTCTCTGCCTTTCCGTATCTGCCCTTTCTTCCATGCCCAGCTGTCTCTACTTTAACCATAGAACCTTCCTTCACATATTCAGGTCCATAGTGAATACTCACTTTAGGATAATCAATACTACATTTTAATACTTAGTCTGTCCTTCTGTGGGGTCATGAGTTATGCCTTTGACTCCACAGATTAACAAGTGTCCCATCCTATGACTGTTGCATGGTCCATCACAGAGCTGAAAGAAAAAAAAGAGCTCAACAGCTACCATAGGGGGTTTGTTTTGTTAAAATGGGAATGCCTAGTAAAAAGGACCCTGCTGACTGTGTGTTAATAAAGAACTGCTGTTGTTTAATGTTCACTAAACATTAAAAAAAAATTCTACAACAACTTGTTCATATAGTTCTAAATTGTGTATTTTTTTTCTTTCCCGAACAATTTCTCACATCTTCAAAATTCCTTCACAAACATCATTTTAATGGATGTTGTGTATCAGCATATGTATGCCAGGAAAAAAAAAAGGGGGGAGACTGGAACGAAGTGAACCAAAAATGTTCACTTCATGATCAACCCTGAGAGGGAAATTTACTATGATATTTATTTGCATCTTTATTTTCTGTATTTTACAAATTTTCAACAACTAGAGTGAACTATTTGTATTCTTGAAAAAAAAGAAAGCTAATTTGAAAAGTATTGTCTCTCTTCACTGTCTGAGATCTCAGTTCCTTATAGGTAACAGCATCCTAAAATGGATCTTTATTTTTTTTTAAGATTTAATTTATTTATTTGACAGAGA
This sequence comes from Lontra canadensis, assembly GCF_010015895.1. Taxonomy (NCBI): domain Eukaryota; kingdom Metazoa; phylum Chordata; class Mammalia; order Carnivora; family Mustelidae; genus Lontra; species Lontra canadensis. Next base: position 5,641,917 of record NW_022631003.1, read on the forward strand.
GAGACACAGCGAGAGAAGAAACAGAAGCAGGAGGAGTGGGAGAGAGAGAAGCAGGCTTCCCGCCTATCAGGGAGCCCAATGCTGGGCTTGATCCCAGGACCCTGGGATCATGACCTGAGCCAAAGGCAGACACTTAACGACTTTATAGGCGCCCCCTAAAAGGGATCTTTATAAGATTAATGAGGATTCTGCAAATGTTCTATTACTTCTTGTGCTGAGAATAAAGAGCAAGATGAGATGCTGGTCAGTTCACTAAAATAAGTGGAGCACCTAGCACTTTAGCCACACACGCACACGCACATGAGCATCTTTAATTCTAAAATCAGGGTTTCTTTGTGGGACAATTACAAATCAGATATTTTTTGTCAAACCCTTCTTTGACAAATTATATATGTGTCTCTTTTCATTTTATAATTTCTGTCTTTTTTCTTTCATTTCATGAATGTCTCATCACTTTTCCTCTGCTTACTCTTTAATGGCCAGGAAGCCTATCCTAGGTTTATTTAAATCAGTTGGCAAGTTTCATCTAATGAATCTAAAGAAAAAGAATAAAATTAATTTTATCTTAGAAATACATAAAAGAAATATTCATAGAGCTTACTCTTTTTTTCCATAAAGCTCAGAAATTATTATTTGAAGAGCAGTGCACAGTCCTAATTTATAAAACACGATCTGTGGCACCTTAAAATATTCTTTTATTTATTTTTTAAAGATTTTATTTTTATGTAATCTCTACACCCAGTGTGGGGGTCAAACTTACAACCCTGAGATCGAGTCGGATGCTCTATGGACTGAGCCAGCCAGGCACCTCTAAAATATTTTCATAATTCAGGGCTTTCTTATTTTGTGTTCATTTTACTAATATAGAAGTTTTGACAAATACTAATCTGTCCTTTAAATGAAAACAGAAATCGAACAAACAGGAAAGCTTAATTTTATTTTACTACCTTGACTTCCCCCCACCATATGCATGAACATAATAGATATGTAACCCTAAGACCCCTACGAACTAAGGTCAAGTAAAGGGACGCTGATCTTATTCATCCAAAGAATTCTTTCCAGTTCTCTTTGTCTGGTTCCCTGTTCCACAGCTGAGTTTATAATTTAGTTTATAATTTCTCTATTAACAGCAGAACCTGCAACTTTTTGAATGATTACAGTAATCCCCTAGAGCCATTATTTACGATGATTTTCTTATTCAAATGCTTGCACTGCAGGGAGTTTTCTTCTCTAGTACATTGAACTTTTGACAGTCCATATGGTCTTAACGAATTTTCCAGGTGCTGAACACCATCCAACCTGTATTTTTGGCAGCCTACAGAGGTACTTAAGCCTGCCTTTGTCATTCTTCCTAATACTGCTTAAGATGTTTTTTGGAGGAGGAAGTTTGAAGTGGTTGGTAGAAAGGATCAAGTTTTAAATGCGTTTATTATCAGCACAAAAGTACTGTTAAGGAGAATTCACTTGTGAGAGAGGAAAACAAAAGCTGTTCATTTAATATCTAAAGAGAACTATAATTGCAGTATGTGTTTGAGATGTTATTATTTGTATTTCTAAATTGTAGGGACAAATTTGCTGTCTTTAATCCACTACAAAACGTAGTACACAATATTTTCTTTACCTAGCTTATAAATCTGGATCAGTTTAAGGTGAGCACCAAATTAGCCTGATTGTCAACCTTGCTTATTAAGGGATTCCAAATTGATTTCAGAATGTCAGCTAAGGTGAATAATGGCTAATTAGCTGATGATATGGATGGGTGGATAATCTTAAGACAGGCTAAAGAGGAAGAAGGTATTTTTAATATCATCAAATTATATTTAAAAGTTAGTGTGCGTGCCTTCACTTTTTTTCCCAATGTATTAAACGTCTACTTTACATATATTGTCCACAAAACCCTTAGGAGGTAGGCATCATGAATAACTTGATTTTACAGAACAATGACTCGTACCCATTTTCTCTAATTCTAAAGCCACACGCTTAAGCACTTAAGTTATGCTTGCTCAATTTGAAAAATATATCAAGATTATAGTGCAGGTTTTTGGCATTTAAAAAAAATGTCTGCCTCGGGAAAATCAACAAACAACAAGAGCAGCAACAAAAAACCCATTTCATGCTTTGTGTCCACAATTGTGTAAGTTGTGTGGGAGACAGAATTTCACTTCCCACTGCTGCTGTCTCCAAGCCCAAATAGTTGCATACGATGCAGCGCTTTGTGATAAGCTCAACAAATGGGTGCCTCTACCTGGGATTTTGAGTCTAGCACAAAAATTCAAAGAAGAAAAGACAATTTAAAATTCATATCCATGTGTTTTCATTCATTCCATTCATCACTAGTCCAAGATGGGATACAGGAAGACCCCGAACTTAGTTCCCCCTGCTGCCTCCCATAGACATACCAAATCTACAGCTACATATGGAATAGTTCCCACTAAAAAAAGAAACAAAACTGAAACTAGCTGAACAGCTATTTCACAACAAGGAATAAAAGGGGTACACTGAGACTAATAGGAGACACAGAGATGCAGTTGGCCAAAAACCCCATCCCCGGTGGGATGACCCACAATGGTGGGGGAGATTTCACTGGTCCACAGCCTCCCCCTGAGAAGGGAGGTGTTTGTGCCCCACATTGGGCATCTCAACCCTTTGGACCTGCACCAGAGTGACGAGGGTCCCAAAACATCTGGCCTTGGAGACCAATGGTGATTTTATCTGGGACCCAGGAGGTTGTGAGTATCTAAGATACTCCTTTTGAGGACCTTATACAGGAACTCATGTGTCCTGAGACCCATCACAAAGGCAGCAATTTGAGAACTGGGTGGATTATTTATGAAGAAAATTCATTTATTGATCTTAAAGCAGCTTTCAGAGGGGCAGAAATTCTCTTTGGGGGCACAGGCACTGTTGAGGGTGATTTTTGCATTCTTCCTCTATCTTACTAAGGCAAGTGGGAGCATACAGACATAGTCTTGCTAAAGCTATGGGCATGCCTTGTCCCCAGCACAGTTTTCCTGCCTTAGTAAAGTCATGGGTGTGCCAGGCTCTCAACACTCTCCTGCAGCCTTGCTAAAGCTGGTAGGTGAGCATAATCACCCAGGGGCCACCCCTTGATTGCCTGACCCTGGTGGCCAAAGGGGCTTTCATTTCTTGTCCCCATGGGACTATAACAGTCAGAAAGGCAGTTATTGGCAGGCTACCACATCCAGGACACTGCACAGGTATCAGACTGAAACATCCTCCAGCCTACCTATAAATAGGCTCATCTTCTTCTTCTGTAGCTTCAACCTGAGAGATAGGCTTAAAGTTTGCCACATATCTAGGCTACAGAAGAGCTTTCAGGGAACATAGGCAGGAACACACCATCTTTGAGCCCTCCACTGGCCTCCACACAACTCAATGATACCTCCCAGAAAGGAACTTATACATTCATCTGAATCCCTAAATTTTGCAACTGTTGCCCAGAGGCTACCTCCAGATCTCTTGGTCTAGAGGTCAATAGGGTTTATAGTTGTGGTCTCACAGGATTCTATATATTTGCATACTTAAAAAGCTGCTGCCTGAGGATCTGGCTTCCAATCATTCTGAAACTAGGTGCTGACTAGAATCACTGTCCTAGGGACACTGACTTGTCTTGGCATATCCTCATCAATGGAGACCTATGAAGAATAAATCAAGCCACTTAGACAATCATAAAAGTTTAAGAGATAACCAAAAGCTAGGGTAAGGTTGAATAGTAAGATTCATTTCTTATATGAGGCCACTCCTACATGACCGAGAGAGATAACTACTTTATTTAATACCTAGAAACAAACACAAAGAGTCATGCAAATTGAGAAAACAGAAGATGTTCCAAAACAAACAAACAAAAAGGAACAAGACAAAACCTCAGAAAAATACCTTAGTGAAGCAGAGATAAATAATCTAATAAAGAGTTCAAAGTAATGGCCATAAGTATCTTCTCCAAACCTAAGAGAACAGATGGATACAGTGAAAACTCAACAAAGACATAGAAAATATATAAAAGTATCAGACAGACATCACAGAACTGAAGAATACAACATAATAACTAAATATGTAAAGTAACTATCTAGATATCTAAATAAAGTATATATCTAGAAAAAGACCTAAAGGGAGAAATTGACAGCAGTAATAGTAGGGGACTTTACCACCTCACTTACGTCATGGATAGATATCCAGACAAAAAAAATCAATAAGGAAACACTGGCCTGAAATGACACATTAGACCAGACGGACTTAATAGTTATATATCAAATATTCCATCCAAAGGCACCAAAATAAACATTCTTCTTAAATACCCCATGGAATGTTCTCCAAGATAGATCCCTTGTTAGGCCACAAAACAAATCTCAATAATTTTTTTTGAAGATTTTATTAATTTATTTGACAGAGAGACACAGCAAGAGAGGGCATACAAGCAGGAGGAGTAGAAGAGGGAGAAGCAGGCCTCCCACCAAGCAAGGAGCCCAATGCGGGGCTCGATCCCAGGATCCTGGAATCATGACCAGAGCTGAAGGCACATGCTTAACCACTGAGCCACCCAGGTGCCCCCAAATCTCAATAATATAAGAAGATTAAATCATATCAAAAATACTCTCCAACCACAATCATATTAAACTAGAAATCAATTACAAGAAGAAAAATGGAAAAATCACAAATACAAAGAGATTAAACAATACACTACTGAAAAATCAATGGGCCAATGAAGAAATAAAAGGGGAAATAAAAAAATACCTTGAGACAAAATGAAAGAATAAATGCAACAATCCAAAATGTATGGGAACAAAAAGCAGTTATAAGAGGAAACTTCAAAGCAGTCTTGTCTCAAAAAACAACAAAAAATATCCCAAATAAGCAATCTAAGTTTACACCTAAAGGAACTAAAAAAAGGACAAAGCCCAAATTTAGTAGAAGGAAGGAAATAATAAAGAGCAGATTAGAAAGAAGTGAAAAAGAAAACATTCTTTGGAACTAAGAGTTGGATTCTTGATAATTGAGAAATCTTTAATTATAATCAAAACAAAAGAAAAAAGAAGGCTTAAATAAATAAAATCAGAAATGAAAGACAAGCTACAACTCATACCAAAAGGACTGCAAGAGACTATTATGAAAAATTATATACCAACAAATTGGACACTGTAGAAAAAATGGGCAAATTCCTAGATATATACAATCTTCCAAGACTAACTCAGGAAGAAATAGAAAATACTAATTTAGTTTAATTTAATTTAGTTTAATTACTAGTAAGGAAATTAAATCAATAATCAAAAACCTACCCAAAATGATTCAGGACCAGAGAATCTCACTGGTGAACTCTACCCAAACATTCAAAAAAGATTTAATACCTTTCCTTCTCAAACTCTTCCAAAACATTTGACAGCAGGGAATGCTTCTGAACTCATTTTACAAGGTCAGCATTCCCCTCATTCCAGTAGCAGATAAGCTTACAGAAAAGAAAATTACAGGCAATATCCCTAATGAATGAAGATACAAAAATCCTCAACAAAATATTAGCAGACCAAATTCAACAATCCATTACGAGGATAATATGCAATGATCAGGTGGGATTTATATTAGGGATGTAAGGATGGTTCAACATTCACAAATCAATGTGATATACCACATTAACAAAATGAAGGATAAAAATCATATGATCACCTTAATAGATATAGAAAATGTATTTCACGAAATTCATCCTCCACTTATGATAAAAACTCTCAACAAAGAGGGTAGAGAGGGAAAGTATCTCAATATAATAAAGGCCAAATATGACAAACCCCCTGCTAAGATCATACTCAACTAAGATTAGGAACAAAACAACAATGCCCACTCTCACCATTTTTAGTCAACACAGTATTGAAAATCCTAACCACCACAATTAGGCAAGAGAAAGATCTAAAAGACATCTAAATTGGAAAGGAAGAAGTAAAACTGTCACTATTTGCAAATGACATGATATTATACACAGAAAACTCTAAAGATTCCACCAAAAACCTGCTAGAACTAATAAACAAAGTCAATAAAGTAGCAGAATACGAAGTCAAAAGTCGCAATTAGTTGCATTTCTGTACACTGAAAATGAACTACCTGACAAAGAAATTAGGAAAACAATCCCATTCATAATTGCATTTTTTAAAAGAGTAGGAATAAGTTTAACCAAGGAGGTGAAAGAAATGTGTACTGAAAACTGTAAGACAGTGATGAAAAAAATTGAAGAAGACACAAATACATAGAAAGATATTCTGTGCTCATGAATTGGAAGACAAAATTTTGTTAAAATGTCCATACTACCCAAAGCAATTTTTATATTCAATGCAACCCCTATCAAAATTCCAAAGGCTTTTTTCACAGAACTAGAACAAATAATTCTAAAGTTTGTATGGAACCATGAAAGAACCCAAATAGCTAAAACAATTGTGAGAAAGAAGAGCAAAGCTGGAGGTGTCATGCTTTCTAATTTTAAACAATACTACAAAGCTACAGTAATCACAACAGTATGGAATTTGCATAAAAAAGAGACATATAGATTAAAAAAAACAGAGGGCCTAGAAGTAAACCCATATGCATAAGGCCAATTAATTCTTGACAAAGGAGGCAAGAATATACAATGGAGAAAGAGCAGCTTCTTCAATAAACAGCGTTGGAAAACTGGACATTCACATACAAAAGAATGAAACTAGATCACTATCTTTTTAAAGATTTTTATTTATTTATTTATTTATTTGACAGACAGAGATTACAAGTAGGCAGAGAGGCAGTCAGAGTGAGGAGAAAGCAGGCTCCCTGCTGAGTAGAGAGCCCGATGTGGGGCTTGATCCCAGGACCCTGGGATCATGACCTGAGCTGAAGGCAGAGGCTTTAACCCACTGAGCCACCCAGGCCCCCTGAAACTAGATCACTATCTTATAGCATATATAAAAGTCAACTCAAAATGCTTAAAGACTTGAATATAAGACTTGAAAACATAAAACTCCTAGAAGAAAACATAGGTGGTAAACTCCTTGACATTGGTCTTGGGGTTGAAATTTTTAATCTGACTCCAAAAGCAAAAGTAACAAAAGCAAAATTAAGTAAGTGGGACTAAATCTAAATAAACTTCTGCACAAAAAAGGAAACAATCAACAAAATTAAAAATCAACCTACTGAATGAGAAAATACATTTATAATATCCAAAATATCCAGAGTTAAAATCCAATATGTATAAATACTCAAACAACTCAATAGCCAAACATAAACAATCTGATTAAAAAATGCACAGAGGATCCAAATATGAATTTTTCCAAGGAAGACATACAGATGGGCAACAGGCACATGAAGAGATGTTCAACATCACAAATCATTAGGAACACGCAAGTCAAAACCATGATGAGATATCACCTCATATCCATCAGAGTGGCTAGTAGCAAAAAGAAAAGAAATAACGAGTCTTGGAGAGGATGGGGAGAGGAGAAAACTTTTGTATACTATTGGTGGGAATGCAAATTGCTGCAGCCACTATGGAAAACAGTGTGGAGGTACCTCAAAAAATTAAAAATAGAGCTACCATATGATCCATCTATTCTATGTCTTGGTATTTATCCATGGAAAATAATTTGAACTTATTATTTGAAATGATATATGCACTCCTGTGTTTATGCAGCATTATAATAGCCAAGATATGGAAATAACCTAAGTGCCCTAATGATCAATGAATGGTTAAAGAAGTTGTGGTATATATCAGGAGAATATAAGACATGGATGCTTTGGTTTTGTGGTTTTAATAGCAAAACCACTGCAAACAACCCAAATATTCATTTTCATGAAAATGGATAATGTGTGGCATATTCATAGAATGTACTATTCTATAATAGTAGAACCAAGTGATCCATATTTATAAGCTATTACATTAATGTCATAATTAATGTATATTATAACATTGTAGTTTATATGTAACTTATATATTAATTACAATAATACATCATTAGCTGTAATTAATCATGTGTTCGAATATATATTATTTATATCATATTTATAATAAATCTTATTAATATAAAAAAAAAAAAAGAAGTTGTGGTATACACATACATACATATAGGAATACTACTCAGACATAAAAAAGAATGAAATCTTACCATTTGTGACAACATGGATGGACCCTGAAGATATTAGACTAAAGGAAATGTCAGACAGACAAAGACAAATTTCTTATGATTTTACTTATATATAAAATCTAAGATATATAACTAATAAGCAAACAAGACAAAGTTCATAGATACAGAGAATGGATTGGTGGTTATCAGAAGGGAAAGGGGCTGAGATGGGTTGGTGAAATAGGTGAAGGGGGCCAACCATATGGTAATGGATGGTAACTAGACTTACTCTTGGTGATCACTTTGTAGTGCATACAAATATCAAATTACTATATTATATGCCAGGAACTAATATGTTATATGCCAATTTTACCACAATAAAAAAAAAAATTCATTTCTAACTTTGGCAACATCCAGTACCTAGTTTTCAGTAATGAGAATGGGAACAGAATTAAGAATCTAAGATGTCACTAGCAGCACTATAATAAGTAGGTCACTCCATAATATGATGTGCATTATGTTTGTAGCTGCACTGTTTTCAGCCTAGTTCTGTACCTGGTTCTTGTCTTGCTTAATTTTAGTTAACTATAATTGTTCTCTGTGTCTTATATACTTACAAGTTACCAGAGCTAAAGGATGATCATCTGCTTACCTCTGCATCATACCACTTTGTCCCTCAGTTTTCACCAGCAGTGATTATAACATTATCAGTTGTAAATCCATGCTTTCCTTTTTTCCTTCAATTGTAATACCTCTGATATTTAGCTAAGCAAATGGCCACTCAACAAAAAACTACATTTCCCAAATCTCCTTGAAGCTAGGTTGGCTCATGTAACAGAGTTCTGGCTTATGGGATGCGAGTGGAAATAACTGGTACAACCTCTGTGTCATGATGGATGGATGGAAAGTAGGAAGGAAGGGAGGGAGAGAGGGAGGAGGAAGGAGAGAGGAAAAAAAAGGAAGAAAGAAAGGAAGGAAGGAAGGAAGGAAGGAAGGAAGGAAGGGGAAGGGAAAGGAGAAAAGAAGGGAGGGAAGGAAAGAAGCATTCTCTTCACTTCAATTTCTCCTTTACTATTGACTTAGAAAGTTGATATGATGGTGAGAGTCAAAGCAGCTACTTTAGACCATAAGATGGAAATCACAAGTTGAGAATGGCAGAGCAACAGTGTAGAAGGAGTGTGGGTCCTGGATGGTGTGCTGCCTTTGGTCCTGGCCTGCTTTCTCTGGGACCATTACTTGACTTTGTGGCAAAGTCAAATGTGCATTCTAACTGTTATGGCCACCGGCCCTTTCAACAGCATTACACAACTTCTTGCCAGTCATCCTCAACTTTGGGTTGTAGTGAAGGTTTCTCAGGAAAAAAGAAACATTGCTTCATGTGCCTCACACTTGAGTTTTTGACATTCAATCACTTTGTCAGCCAAATATAATAGCTACTCCGCAGTAATAAAAGTGAGAAGAAATGATAGGGGGAACTGCTTGGCCACTTTTGCCACAATGGCAGAAAGGGAACCCCCAGAGTTGCGTGAAGAGACAGCAAATTCTAATGAGCATAGAAAGGTCAGACCTTAGTTTAACATGCTGCTTGGAAAATGGTATGAGGCCTTTCAGTAGTACTTAAATAATATTGTCATGCTGGTTTTCATTCTGAGATTCATACCACACTACCTAAATAGAAGCACAAATAACATAAAACAGCTGTGTTGCAGTTTATGATACTCATATTTGTTATTGACAAAATTGCAGTTGAGGTTATTTTTTTATTAATCATACTGAACAAATGTTCCAAAAGTAATTCTTTCTTTTTCCAATTAAACATAATCTCTATTCCATAAATTAAAATTAAACAAGTCAAACACAATGCAGTTATGAAGATCTCCCTTTCTTTTCTCAGCTTACAGTTGACCATTCCCATGTGCGTAAGATGAAAGGGTAGAGAAACAAGGTGGCTCTGCTAAACATTTTGGTATGTGAAGAAACCATTACAGCACTGATGATATGGGACTGCAATCACAGTCACATGTACATGAACTGGATGACTATAATAAAATACCGTGCATATCAGAGCCCTGATTTGACCCAAAGTGTTTCCTAATGGATGTCTTACTATGCATATATCTCTACATTCTTTGGGGTAAAAAGAAACACCTGAAATCTTTTCCAACCTATGGTTCATGTTCCATAGCTAGAGGGAAAAAAAAAAGCACAAAAGAATGAAAGAAAGAAACCCCATTTCTATTTCTGCTTTGCTGCAAGAATGTAAAAGTTTATTGCTTCCAAGAAGTATAATCAAGGCATTAGTAATTACAAGCATTAAAACAGCTATCCCTATTAATTTTCTTTATCCACCTGAAATACTAGAAAAATTTTAAAGTGTAGTTGAAATTGTAAAGAAAAAAAAAAAAAGGCCCACACATATGACATATCATAGAGTTATCTTCTTGAACTGTATCAATTTCCTTCCATACATATTAGAAATCCAAGAGATTTGATAACTTCTTCCCTCTGTTCTGATACTTATCTGGACAAGTATGTATCTTTTAATAGCATGAAGATGACCTGCTAAGAGCTCAGCTGCCAAAGATGATTGCTTTAAAGTCCTTGTAATATCAGCCTAAGGCAGCCTAAGAGATGAGCAAAGGGATTAATCACAGACCTTTGAACACGGGTAAGCAAACCACAGCCAAATGGATAATGTTTCACAAAGAATGTGTAATCTTTGGATGCTGGGGCTTCTTCTACCACATACATTCCATAATGGCTATAAATTCCATCATCTCTAAATATCCATTGAGCTCTAAGAGGAGTGAAATCCTGTCCATACAATGTCAAGACAGCCAACTGATTCAGTTTGTTTCAACAAGTATTTAAGAATAGTTCTACAGGGGCGCCTGGGTGGCTCAGTGGGTTAAAGCCTCTGCCTTCAGTTCAGGTCATGATCCCAGGATCCTGGGGTCAAGCCCCGCATCAGGCTCTCTGCTCAGCATCCACTCAGCAGGCTGTCATGGAGGTTTGAGTGAAAGAGGAACCTAAACTAAGGGTAGAGACTATAGAACTGGAATAAAGAGGGTGGATTAAATAACACTTTAGATGTAAAATCCTTAAGATGCAATATATAATTATCTGTATGAAGAAAGGAAGAAGGAGGTATTGAAAATGAAACCCAGGTTTTATCTTTCCAAAATTTAGGATATGGCCCATTCCCATCTTCCAGAGGAAAAACAGATTTCAAGGCAAAGATCATGCTTTGAACACTATAATCTGAGATGCCTATAGGACCATCCAAATGGAGATGCCAAGAGAACCTTTGGATAGCTACATGATGTTCTCAGGAGAGAAGTCCGGGAGAGTCTTAAATACACACATGATATGGGATATCTTTGAAGTGAAATGAAATTGTCCTGAGAGACAAGACAAGATCATCCTAGGATGCACCCACAAGGAGCTTCAGCATTTAAAGATTAGGAAGAGAAGGAGAAGTCTCCAAACCAAAATGAGAAATAGCTAAAGAAAGAGAAGAAAGATTAAAAAAAAAAAAATGAGGGAATTTGAGTTTCACAGAAGTCAAAGTAAAACCATGTTTGCAAAAAGGAGTTGATAAAATACAAAAACTAAAGAGAGTTCCTGGTAAGGTGGGAACTGAATATTGTCCTCTTAAGTCTTTAAATCCCTGGTGGTCTTGATAAAAGCCAATCAATGAAATGGTGTGAGTGAAAGTGAATAGTGCTAAAATGAAGAGTGCCTGGAAGATGGGGAGGTCTGGCAATGAAGTAGAGGAGGATGATGGGGCAGCAGCTTGAAGGTCTTGCAGGAGCCCAGGAAGACCTGGGTGGTTTATTTTTTTAAGATAAAAGGGACTATAGTATATTCAAATGCCTGAGATCCATGTATGGAAAATGCTAGACTTCTGAGCACAACATTCTCCATTTTTGAGGCATAGACCAACTACCTCTACTTCCCAGGAACATTTCCTGATACTCTAAGTTAGGTGATATGACCACAGACAATAGTCTTCAAATCTCTATTAAATCACTTATCATGCTATAATTATTGGTTTACTTTTTGTTTCACACACTCAAATAGAATGCATTTAAGCGTCTGAGTTGCTTATCTACTATATGCCTGTCATGTTCAATTCACTAGTCCAATAAGAAGGCCTAGCCCATGAATAAAATCAGTTCCATTTACTTGTTAAATACAAATTTTAATTCTCCCTATTAAAAAAAAATTTTAAAGTCTGGCTAGAGAGAAAGACTATCTGTGCTTTTTAAAAGGCTTAGATACGGCTTGCTTCCCTCCACACCGAGGCCTTTTAAAAAACCCAGATAGTCAGGGCACCTGGGTGGCTCAGTGGGTTAAAGCCTCTGTCTTCTGCTCAGGTCATGATCCCGGGGTCCTGGGATCAAGCCCCGCATCGAGCCCCGCATTGGGTTCTCTGCTCGGTGGGGAGCCTGTTTTGCTTCCTCCTCTCTCTCTGCCTGTTTCTCTGCCTACTTGTGATCTGTCTGCCAAATAAATAAAATATTTTAAAAATAAATAAATAAAAATTAAGGAAAAAAAACAAACACAGTCTTTCTCTTTAGCTGGAATTTTTTTCTTTTAAACCACGAGACTCTTAACGTTAGAATAAACTGAGGGTTGATGGAGGGAGGTGGGCAGGGATTGGGCTAAATGGACACTGGGCATTAAGAAGGGCACTTATTATGATGAGCACTGGGTGTTAAATGTAAGTGATGAATCACTAAATTCTACTCTTAAATCCAATATTATACTATATGTTAGCCAACTAGAATTTAAATAAAAATTTGAAAAAATAAATAAAAGGCCTAGATAAAAAGATTTCTAACTTATGTTCGAACTTATTAAAATGTATTAGAACACATAAAGCTATATAGACCAAATTTCTTCTCTAACTTACCTGCAAGTACCATACTTTATGCATTTTTGTATCCTCCACTGAATCCAGCAAGGCACTAAACATAAGCTAGGAGGTTCGATAAATATTTATTGACTGATATTTCATTTACCTGCATGAAATTTGATATATACAAAGCAAAAATATTGCTGCTGAACATTGTGGTAAAACAGTAATTTCTCTTCGGTGTTAGTAGAACAGCTTGTGTCACCCATCAATTTGACAAAAGAATGTGCACACAAAACAGCAGGTAAATGAATCATGGTGAATAAGACTATCCATTTGCCACATAAAATAGATATATTGGTCTCCCTACAATATGCAATCTTCTTTAGCTGTCAGGTGATTAAATTACCAGCTTAAATTCTAATTGCTTAAATTCATTGTGTTGGAAACAAATAATAAAGTTAATCTACTCTCAGAAGCACTTCTGATGGGCAGAGAAGCTGTAGAGCAACATAAAATCAGGACCTTTCCTCCTAAGAAACATTTAGAAGGTGACCAATCTATTGCTCTCAATGTCAAATCTATACAGGACATTTTCCTCCTTGCAAAGTACAGTTATTTTATTTTGTTGATGCTCCTACTGCCTCGGGCACAGATGTACTAACAGAACTAGAAAGTCAGGAAAACAGCTAGAACTCTGATGTTGTAATATTCAATCTTTCTCTACCTTTCCCAATACATCAGACAAATGTCATCAAATGTACATTTCTGTGACAGAGGTCAGTGATTCTCTATACCTGTGTTTTCAGAAGTGAAATAATAGTTCTTGGAAGGAAAAGAAAAAGGAATGGGTTACATTTCTAATAGAAACCCAAGACAATGCTTGGTTAAAAACATGGGCCCTATCGTTAAAAGAATGATATTTTTAGGTTTAAGGTAAAGGAAAACCCTTCTCTCAGTCATTCTGGCACAACTGCAGACCCAAAAGAAGTTGAAAATTGCACCCTTATTTCAAGCTATAAAATAAGATACCATGGTGGACTAGGGCTTTTAAAGTCTATGTGACTTCTGAGAAATATGGCTACATGAGCTCCTAAGTCTAGCTTTCCTTCCAAAATCTCACTAAGGTGACCAATAGAATACTCAAATTGGAAACATTGCCTTAGCACTGGACACTAGAAGAGATCTCCATTACTCCATACCCAAAATAAAAAAGGGTAGAAGGCTCCCATGGGAATCAAAATATTAGACAACAAATAAGAGATATTTCAACCAATTTTTATTAACTAAAGGACACTTTCAGACCATGGTATATTTCTTCTTTCTTGCCTTTGCAGTCTAATAGCACAGGACCACACAGCCAACACTGGAAGGCTCCATGGTTTGCTTGTAGCAAAGGTAGAACTGAAGCAGGCCTGGAATTACACACATGGGATATCTAATACATGTCACAGAAACATGGCTCCATGCCATAATACCTCACAGCATCAGCTCTCTCCCTCCCTGGTCCTCTCATACTGGTAATTTATATTTTTGTGGATTTGGTTGTTTGCTTCTTCCCTACTTCCTTCTATCTAGACTCACAGGGCCTCCATGTAACATTTGGGAAGATCAGGAAGCATACCAATTTCTAACAAAACCCACTCAACTCCTACAAAGGCTGGCAAGCATAGCCAACCTTCTGGAAGTAAAAGAAAACTGAAAAATCATGAAACCTAAAAAATTTTGGAGTATAATTAAAGGGAAGCACTTAGAAAAATTACACTTATCCACTGACTCAACAGGTACGCTTTTGGGGACACTTATCATGCTGAAGGCACTATATTAGGTTAAAAGGAGAAAACAAAACAACCCTGACACTTCCTTCTTTTGTGAAAGAAACTGGTTGCCTCAGATACTGATTTACTGCCAGAATCAAATAAACTTTAGAAAATGACTAATCCATGTATCAGCAAGATTCAAGGGACCAGTGAGTTGACAGCACAATTAAGAGGGATAAATCAAAGATTAACAATTAGTTAGTAATGAAAACATAATCACTAAGTTAAATCCACAACGGAGACCGTTAGACCGATCAGTAAACTCTAAGATTACTTGGAGAAATTTAGCTAGACTCCCATGGAAGCCCTAAAAACTTTAACTATGAGAGAAAACAGAAAAAAGAGAGAAAGAAATAGATGCTTCAATCTATGATCAATAGGGAAGGAAGGAACGGAGAAAAGAAGGAAAGAAAGAATCAAAGCAAGTAATAAAGGAACAATTTGCTGAAGAAAGTCCTTACTTCTTTGTGAAATTGACAAGCTATTTACAATATTTATATGAAAAGTCTAAGGACCTAAAAACACCCTTCTGCCTTTCCACCTGCTTGTGTTCCCTCTCACTCTCAAATAAATAAATAAAATATTTAAATATATATGTAAAATAAAATAAAATCATACTTAGTATAATTTTCAAATTATATAAATAAAGAAGATGGCCCCAAATGAATAAAATCAAGTTGCATAGTTTTCTTTCAATAGCATTTAATCATAGAGTACTATATACTACAGTATTCTTTTTTTTTTCCCTAAAGATTTAATTATTTGAGAGAGAGTGTGTGCACACACATGGGGGAGGGGCAGAGGGAGAGAGTGAGAGAGAATCTCAAGCCAACTCTTGCTGAGCACAGAGCCCAAAATGGGGCTCCATCCCACCATCCTGAGATCATGAACTGAGCTGAAATCAGGAGTCTGACACTTATCCAACTGAACCACCCAGGTGTTCCAACAGTTTTCTTTTGTCTGTTTTTAAAATTTATTTATTTATTTGAGAGGGGAGGACCAGAGGGAAAGGAACAGAGAATCCCAAGCAGACTCTCTACTGAATGCAGAGCCTGCCACCGGGTTCAATCCTGAGATCACGACTGGAGCAGAAACCAAGAGTCAGACACTCAGCTGACTGTGCCACCCAGGCACCCCAAACACAGCTTTTTTTCAATAACACTTAATCATAGAACACTATGTAATAACATCTTTACCATTATAAATTAAAAGGTAATGGTGCCAGAATTCAATATCTGGCAAAGTTATTAATGTGTGAAGCCAACAAAAAAGATAACTTCATATGTGGAAAGACTCAGAAAATATAGCAGCCAATCAAATATCCTTCCAGAAAAAAAATCTACTTTAAATGAATGCAAAACAATGGCACGGGAATGGGAGATTAAGGATTAAGTATGAGAAAATTATTATAAGAATCAATTAGCTAATATTAAAATTAGAGTGCTATACCTAAATACCAGTAGTTATATTAGACACACAAATCTGATCACCAAACACAAGGTTTTAAAGTAACAGGAGGGGCACCTGGGTGGCTCAGTGGGTTAAAGCCTCTTGCCTTCGGCTCAGGTCATGATCTCAGGGTCCTGGGATTGAGCCCCACATTGGGCTCTCTGCTCAGCAGGGAGCCTGCTTCCCCCTCTCTCTCTGCCTACTGTGATCTCTGTCTGTCAAATAAATAAATAAAATCTTAAAAAAAAAAGTAAAGTAACAGGAATAAATTAATAAGTAAAAAGTAATAGGGCTAATTCAAAAGGAAGGAAAGAAAACAAGAGTTTAGGTTTATAACACCAATTTAAATTGACAATGGCTGGGAAGAAAGACATAAAAGCAGCAATCCCTGTATTTCCAGGTAAATTGCTTACAATTTTAAGGTGAACAGCAGTTGTATGAAAGTCTGTGTCTTCTAAATGACACTGATTCCAAATCATTGTAGAAAATACGTTAAAACAGATCATACAAGCAAAAAAAGTTTTTTAAAGGCAAGAAACACAGACACATGTAAAGGAGACATGACAAAGAAGGTAAATAACTCACAGCCCCTTACTGGAAGAAATTCCATGAAGGACTGCGCAGCTGGTGCTTAAAAGAAATGTGAGAGGCAGTTCTTACTGCAGAGCAGAAACAAAAAGCCATACTAATTTCCTATTTAGCTCTTCCATGTAATGTACACCAGCTTCTTGACTGTAAAGTATAGCCGTTCATGGCTCTCACAAGGCTGACCCTTGAATGTTGTGAATTTGACAATTTCAATCTCAATCTCAGATTTACTGCCTTTTTTTTTTTTTCCTGCCTTTTTGCTGCCTTTTTCTTTTTCCTGCCTTTACTCCTCCCAAACACTCCACTTGTATCTCATTCCCAGAGGACCTTGCCTTCTCTTGGTTGTAGATTATGGTATAGAGGAAAGAGAATGGGTTCTGGGATTCAGGGTAATCAGAATGTCGGTCCAGTCTCCATCATTTTCTAACTTATCTTAACATGTATGCAATTCTTTCCAAGTCCAATTTTCTCCTTCATAAAATTAAGGTAATATACCCCTCAAAAGGTGTTGTGAGAACTGAATGAGTGCTATCTCAGTATCATTTCTCAGATGTGGTGGTTAATGAGAAAAATGTATTAAGCGGACACTGGCCCACGGGGAAGATGACAGAGTAGGAGAACACTGAGTTTGCCCCAGCCTATGGATACAACAAGATAACACTCACATGAGCATAAAAACTCAGCAGGGAGCCTGCTTCTCTTCTGCCTGCTGCTCCCTTGGCTTATGCCTGTTCTCTCTCTCTCTCACTGGAAAATAAACTAATAAAATCTTGGGGGCAAAAAAAAAAAAAAAAAAAAAAAGAGACTGTCAGAACAAACTCCACAACTAAAGGCAGAGAAGAGGCCACATTAAAGAAGGCAGGAAAGGTGAATCTGCCGAGTTGGAAAAGGACTGGAGCTGTCTGTGGTGGGAAGGGGGCCAGTGGTGCAGAAGGGTGAAAAACAGACCTTCACACCAAGGAGCCCACAGACCAGGGAGGATGAATGCCCGTAATATTTGCCTTTGAAAGCAAGAGGGGCTGAATTTCATGAGTTCTTACAACCAGCAGGACATAAAGCCTGGAATTTTAAAAATCAGTAGGTTCAGCTCTGGTAGAGCCTGGAGGGCATTAAGAAGCAGAATTTCCAAACTTAGAGAGAAAGCATGACAAACAGCCCTTGCAGATAGAGCACAGAACCAGCAGTTTCAAAAACATGGGGTGGGGGGAGGTGCAGATGGTAGGAAGAATGATTTGCTTATCTCAGAGCATAGCCAGGAGAGACGGGAATCATGGGGAGACTCCTCCAGGAGCAAAGCAGCTAGCAGGCTCCATTTCCCTCACCAGCCCCCACCATAAACAATGGCCACCTGCAGGAACTAGCACTGACACTTGCTACTTAACTTGCTTACATAAATCACCCCCCTCCATACCCCCTTAAGCGGATCCGTCCTTCCCACTCACACTCATCTTAGTCCCCACACTGCGGGGCCCCTCCCCCAGAAGACCGGCACAAACCCTGTCAATACCACATCTGCCAACCCACTCATTTTGCAGGACCTCAGTTCCCATGGCAGAGGGTAAGTCTCACTTCATAAGCAGGTTACTGAATACTTTGTTAAAACACACCCCAACCCTTCTGGGGACCAAATACTTCCCACACTAGGCAGAGAGAGTCTCTGAAGACATTTGGACTGAAGGAAAAAGAGGTCAGGACTCAATAGCAAAGCACATGCAATACACGTAGGAGATACTTCCAGAATTCCAGGCCCTGAAGAACAGGGGACATCACACTGCAGGGCACTACAGGACCTCTTCTTCATAAGGCTACTTTCATTAAGAGCAAGAGAAGTAGCTGACTTTCCTAACATGGAGAAACAGACACAGAGAGACTAAATGAGAAGACAGAGAAATATGTCCCAAATGAAAGAATGGGACCAAAACACAGCAAGAGACCTAAGTAAAATAGATATAAGTAATATGCCTGATAGAGAATTTAAAGTAATGATCATAAAGATACTCACTGGATTTGGGAAAAGTATGTGTGTAGAATTTGAGATACATAGTAATCTGTGGGGCAAATCGGAATTAGTTCATTAAATTACAGACCTTAGAAGTTTTCTTGCTAAGGCTTCCATGTAACTCTCCCTAAGTATATTCTCCTGCCCTTAAGGTATTATTAATAACTTCATTATCTTCTCTGGGAATGAGTTCTTTCCCAAAAGCACCTAAACTTGTGCAGTGGAAGCAAGGGTTCCAGATAAAGGCTTAACCTGGACTTTTCCCCCCTGTTTAGTAATGAAGCTTCAGAAATTCCTTGTAACTATAGAGAAACACATAAGATATCCTCCCAATAAGGAGAGAAAAAAATAAGTCTTTGTGTGGTTTCTAACGTCTATACTTTTTCTGATAAGTAGATCAATTGTTAGAGAAAAGAAACAGGATGAGCACTGATTGTGAGTAAGGCTTGATCAGGAGTGGCAATATGACAGCCAGGGAGGAAGACAGGTAAAAGCAAAGAGGTAGTCCTCTGGGTCTGAGAGGCAAAAGATGACCTGAGCCCAGTCTGGGATCACTCTAGGGTAGGCCATGAACAATGGGAAGGACTGCCATGAACAAGATTCTCCTGCAGTGACCCCAGCTGAGGCCAGCATAGAGGGGCCATCCTTGCATTCTAGTTTGGAAAAAGCACCTGCTTCTCACAGTGATTCTCCGGTCACTGCTTCCAGCACGCCCCATAATCACTGTTTGGCCCTGGAGAATAGCGGGTCCATAGCTACACTCCTGGACACCTAATGGAAGAAGGGAAACACACATCAGAGCTACTGCTTCACCTGCCAGATGGTAAGACTGTCCAGGACCTTAGGGCCAGACTCAGGACACTGGTGTACTCTAAACCAAGGGCAGAGAGGAGTGAAAACCATGCCTATACTCTTATAAGTGGACGGTGGAGAGTACTCTTCCTCCTCCCCATCCCCTTATGTAAAGTCCTCTAAGCCATTCAGGGCAACCCTGAATTCTCTGATGAATACAGCTTACACTCAATCTGGTCTCCCTACCTCATATTCAATGCTTCTTCCAGTTGACAGGCTTTAAAATACTTGATGCTCCCTATCATGCTCCCTCTGTCTTCTTTCCTCTGGGCTAAGTTTCCCTTGATCCTTCAATTAAATAATAAGTATGCCTGAATGGAGCCATTTGAAGAAAATTCCCAACAGTCTCACTGAAGCAGGGAACCCCATCTGTAACCATCAGTGTAAACATTAAATAGGGAAATCCCTTTGATACTGTCTACAAGACAGCCATCAACACAGTGGGCTCTCTTAAAGTCATCAGCATTGGAGTGATGAGGATTACACAAATTAAAAAGCAGCACCCAAGTGAAAAAAAAAAGTTTGTTTGTTTTGTAAGTAAACTGTCTGGAATTGTTCACAGTGATATGCTAGACACTGGTCTCAGTGTCCGTGAAATTGTAAGCTCTTTGAGGCCAGAGCCAGGATTTCCTATTACTTTGCAGTCACTTTCTTATCACTTTTCTTTCCTTCCAACTTTCCAATTTATTCTCACTTTCCTACCTGCTCAGACATGGACACACAGTTTGCACTTGGTATATTCTTAACAAGATGTTTGTGGATTGACTATATGATTGGTCTTTATTCCATCATCTTTAAAACCCATAGGATAGAAGTGTCTACCAAAGCCTGCACTGGGGTAGACAGTTTGTACTAGGAAACTTGACACGCTGAATGGTGGAACTCCGATAGGGAATAAATTCATTTCTCTGCATAACAAACCAATTCGCTTACTTCCACACAGCCCTCATGATACTACACCAATTATTTGATGGACACTGGAACTACAGACCTGAAAATGTGAAGGAACTTTAATTGAAGAGTGTCTTTGAATCCTGCTTTCCAAAAGGATCTATATGATCAATGAGATAACACTTGTAGAGAAATCTGACAAGAGCAACTAAGGAAGAAACAATTAGAATAAATTCAAATGTAGTTACTGATCATAAAACTAATTTAACCATTAGCATCATTATTTATTGAAGAGATATTTATTTAATACCTGCTGTGTGCCACAGTACTAGCCTGAAACCCTGAATAAGATTACTCAACTATTGCTAATTATTGCTAATTATAATTAGACTATTGGTACAATAATTCTACATTAGAAAAATAAACTCAAAATCTCAGTTACAACAGCAAATAATATTTTTCTTGCTTACAGCTCTACTTATTACCAAGGGTTCAGCTTGGTTTGAATCTAGATTGTGTTGCATTCTGGTTCGCACCATGAGATTTCTTTCTGAGACCAGAAGCTACTCATAGTACAATCTTCACACATAGGACTGTAAGAGGGGCAAGCTGAAACATATCACGTTTCTCAAGACCACTTTCTGTTGGCCAAAGAAAGGCATATAGCCAAATACAATATCAGTGCAA
Source organism: Lontra canadensis (assembly GCF_010015895.1). Classification (NCBI taxonomy): domain Eukaryota; kingdom Metazoa; phylum Chordata; class Mammalia; order Carnivora; family Mustelidae; genus Lontra; species Lontra canadensis. The sequence continues at coordinate 5,663,151 of NW_022631003.1, forward strand.
TAAGGAAATCAAATCTGCCTACTCTAGAGGGAGGAACTAAAAGCTCACATGGTAAAAAGACATGGCTATGTAATTCCTTGGCAAGGAGGAAGGGAAGAATTAGGAAAAATAATCCAACCTACTATAAAGGTATGACTTATGTTCATGAGTTCAACTGAGAGGAAAAAAATAAATAAACCAAAAATTTATAGGAATTCATTAAACAGAGTTACATATACTGAATATATTTTAAGGTCATATTTGCTGCTATTGGAAGAACAAGGAGCAAGAATGAAAGCAGACCAGTTAGAAAGCTGTAACAATTGTCTAAAAGAGATGGTGCCCTGGGCTATGGTATTGACAGAGATGACCAAGAGCAATAGATAGAGTTAAGGTATATTTTGGCAGACGTGGTCACTATTAGATACTGTAGGTGGGGAAGAAGCATGTTTGAAGAATGTCACTTCAGTTTCTGGTTTGAATAATAAGGGAAATGGTGATAAAATGGGGAAACGTGAAGGGAAGAGTGTCACAGACTTTGTGACTAATTCCCTAATTCATTCCTTCAAACTGATTATTCTAAGCCAGTTGTCCTAAACAGGACAAGCTCCTCCTGTTGTGGGCTCTCAGGAAATGTCAGGTGGGGAACTTTTGGGTTTTCCTAGTGACCGAAAAGTATTTCTCATTCAAGGTCTTATAATGGGAGAACATTATAAAACTTTGTTTTATAATGAAAAACTTTGTTTTTCAAAACTTTGTAAAGTTTTGAAATATCTTCCCTGGTTTTCCCTGAAGCACCAATAAACCCCTGTTGAGAAATCCTGGCCTATGACTATGATGATAGTCTCATTCTGATCACCAGTGATTGGGTCAGGAACAGATGCATGACTCTGCCCTGACAAGTAGGACAAATATTCCAGAGAATTTCCATGAAAGATTTTCCCAGTCATAAGACAGAGAAATGAAAAGAATCAGTCCCCTTTCCCCCAAACACTGTTTGGATGTGATGCCTGGACTGTCTGCAGCAGACATGACAGAGGCCAATTGGAGGACAGCCAAGGAGGATGAAAGAACAAAATAAGGGAGAAAAAAGGGAACCTCTCAATATCACTGAGCGGCTGAATCAAACAATCCCGATTCCTCCCTCATCCCCAAACTGGATATTGGGTGATACATCCCCTTATAGTTTAAGTCAGCTTGAAATGATTTTTTTATTACTTGAGTAAGAATGCATCCTAAATAACAGAAGGAGAAAATAGGTTTAGGAGACCAAAAAAAATGTCCCATTTTGGATAAGAGCTAGATATTTGAATCTAGACCACTTAATATGTGTCTTTGGAGTACATACGCAAGACTGGACCTACTCTGGGAATCTATACTGGGAGCCTGGAAGTAATGACTATATATATTGTGGAAAGTGCAATGAATAAGACCTTCACAGTCTGCACCATGGAAGATAGCATACTAAAATCACTGAGCACTTTGATGAATTATTCTGGCCTTTTCTGAGCGTGTAGGTGATACAACTCCTCATCTCAAAGTCATGAAGCATATACTTATTTATGATATCTTCTGGTTGTTTCATGGATACTCAGTCCTTTCTCCCTAACTAAATTATAATCCCCTAGAATTATTTCTTTCATATCTACCATAGCATTAAATAAAATGCAAAGCACTCAAGTAGTTACTAACGTGTGTTCACTGAATTATAATTATTCAAAAACACATTTCATTTTTATAATTGTTGATTAAAGAACAATTTTGCGGACTATATTATATGTCTTAACCCAAAGCCCACAAACTGGAAACCCACAGATATGTATTTGGGTGGCATAATGTTTCAAAAATCTTTAAATATGTGGTTGCCAATATTTAAAAACTGGAAGATTTCACACTAAAACCTGGCCTTCTAGCTTCACTTGAAGATATTATTGCACCAGTCCATTTTCCCACCTATCAACAAGCTAGAGCTGAGAAGAGGGCATTGCCCTCTATTCTCCAGGCTCCATAGCCAGCTTCACTGGCATTTTGAGTGAGTGCCCCTTAATCTCTTTGGGATTCTCTACAATCAGTGGGTGAGCCAAGTGACCTGATGTCAACATTATGTGATCCTGAAGTCTTGTCATTTACAATGATACAGCAAATTAGTGAAATTGCAGATTGTTTTTCCTTTCCTGTCCACCCCTCCTCAGTATTTACCCATCATAATGGCTGACCCACGTTTTAGTTGACGTGTACTGTCTGGTGAAAAAAGAATAGTCAAAGTCCCTGTGGTCTGGTTAAAGATAAACCTACAATTTTCCCTGTTTGCCAAAAGAGAGCATCTTCCATTAGTAAGGTAAAAAAACCTAAGAAACTGGGCAAATGATGGTGCTCTCTAGTGAAATGACCTAACCAGCAAGAAGAACACTGGCTCATCTTTCATCTTAATACTAAAGAAAAGGCTTATAGGTTTACAAATTTTTTCACTGGTTTGGTGACCCATTTCAAACAAGTATTTACATGTTAAGATAATAGAGGCATCTGGGTGGCTCAGTTGGTTATGCATCTGCCTTCAGCTCAGGTCATAATCCCAGGGCCCTCAATTGACCCCTGCATCACCACCACCATCACCACTACCACCACCATCATCACCACCATTATCACCACCATCATCATCCTCATGATCATCATCATCATCATCATCGGGCTCCCTGCTCAGCAAGGAGCCAACTTCTCCCTCTCCTCCTACTTGTACTCTCTCTCTCTCTCGCTGTCAAATAAATTTAAAAAAAAATTTTTTTTTAAGTTACCAGATAATAATAAATACTTCTAACTGTGTAGCATGAATTTCACTTATGATCTCTTATTTTCTTTTTCAGTGAAAGAGTACTACCTGGTCTTGACCCCAACCAGTAGCTGTAAGCATACATTTTCAGCTCTTGCAGCATCCTGCTGTTCTATTGTCTCCATTGCACTAACAGACCTCCCTCATTTAATCCATTTGAAAGACAAAGAGGCTAGGCATCCGAATTTCAGCTCATCTAAGGTTTACTAAAATAAATGGAGCCACCATGGTCAATAGCTTATTAAGCAACAAATGTAAATTTTATACAGGGTTACATAGAGCTACCCTCTTCTAAACTGTAGAAACCATGTATCTGAAATACTCTTCTGCAAACACTGTGTTTAAAGGCTTTGTATTGATACCTACTTGATAATGTTAATGCAAAAAAGCAAGATTTGGTGTCTCCAACTACAGAGAAAATAGGAAGTGGACTCTCCTGAGAGCAGTGAATTTGGCAAATACCCTTCATGTTATGAAACCAAGGCAAGATATGTAGTACAGAAGAAATGTAAATCAGTTGCTCAGACGGTCATGGAAACACTGTTAACTGTTATGGTTAGCATATAAGGATGAAAAACGAGATCACCACACCATTTGTCTTCAAAAATTTTTCTCTCTTGAACACATAATATTCTAATGCCTTTATTGCTGAAATATAATGCACTCCTTTTTATCCTCACTCAACAGTATTTAAAGAGCATATGCAATTAGAGACAGACAGGCAACCATAAGTGGTAATGGGGAGAATGATCTTTTATACATTTAAAGTGTCAAAGAAAAAAATGACTTAAGTTTTAAGATTATGTTGATTGGGAAGTCTTTCTCGGTTATAAAGGAACATATTTAAAATAGTAGGTTACATTTAAAAGTTTTCAAATGTGATTATGCTAAGGAACAATTATACAAAACAAGTCTCAATTTCCATATATAGGGAAAGAGAACTTTTGCTAAGGTATCTGGAAAAGATGCTTTAGTTTTTGCCTTGCAGTGCAGCTAGTACATGGTGTGATTCATGAGTAAACAGTATCCTGAATAAGGCTTCGCTATTATATATGCCACTTATGCTCACCCCGAAGAGACATCAGAATTTTAATAAAACCTGAATCAATATAATAAGAAATTAGCACTGGCCAAAAGTCTGCTTGTCATTTTTTCAGAAGTAGATAGCTTCAGGATGCTTACTTTTTCTACATTTTGATGAATTCTATTCACAATCATATTTTCTACTACTTTAGGCCAAAGTTCCGGTATTGTTTTAATCTTTAAAAGAGAATTTGAATTCCATTATTCCAAACTGATTATTTTAATCTCTTCCACACTTACTAGAAGAATGGAAGTATCCACCCAGAACATAAATAAAGCATATATTATTATATATCAATGATGTAATCTAGAATCTAGGAATCAAGTCCATTATTATACTTTTTTTCTGGAACAAATTACCATATGACATGTATAAGCTATATGCGTTGAAATTAAAAAGTTGTCCTATGAATTCTTTGGTTAAGAAATTTCTAAATGTGAAATTAGATGATTTAATAATATCAAATGTAGATAACAGATAACTTAAAACTTCTTAGGGAGTAAGTTCAGAAGTAAAGTTATATAATTCTAAGAAGACAGCAAAGAAGCCCACAAGTGTTTGGTTCTTTGATTGGATAAAACATACGATAAAAGTCAAATACTTAACAGCTTTCAAACTTATTTTAAAAATAAAATGGGGTGGAACATTGAAACTGAGAGAATTCCTTGTGTTGGCTTCTTAATACTTTTATCTCTTCATGCATTCATTCATTCATTTAGTCAATACTTATTGAATCCTTACTATAGCTAGCACCTGACAGAAGTTTCAAAAAACTAAGCAAATATCATTTTCTCAAATTATTGCATATATGTAATTATATATAACTATACATCTATAAAGCACTATTCTTATATTCCTTATATTCCTATGTCTATTCATAAAAATATAAAACATATATTGGTCTAATTAGCCAGCTGGGGAAGTAAGCATGAATAGAGTCTGGTACTGTACTTCCCCTACCTACGAGAAAAAGCTTTGGAGCTGCAGTCTCCCCGGGGGAGACGCTGTCACATATGCCTTTCTGGGAGGGATTAAGAAAGCCAGAGCAGCTGGGACCCATTTTCAAATATAAAACTGACATGAAAGGCTTTACATGAATGACTAAAACTCTAAGTTGAGATAAGCTGGAAGAGCCTAAGAAAGGGATGCATTAGTCTTGGTGTTAAACCAAAGAAAATTGATTAGATCACAAAATGGGTAGGTTTAACTTATGATCCTATAAGCCCGGGCAAATGAAAAACAAAGATCTGCACCCTTATTTATCAGTCCTCTTGCATACCATACTCAGAAGATGATAATAATTAAAGGTTATATAAGAAATGTCACAGGCTGAACTAAAATAATTAAGACTACAATTTGTTGACATCTTTCACTTTTCAAATTTTTAGATAATTTTCTGTATATGCCATTCTTGAAATGTAAAAGATCAGTAGCTTTTTTGCAAATACAAGGTAGTATTTGCCATTTTGTGTTCCTCTGTCATCTCCTACTGGGAGTGCCTCTTCATTGGTTAAGTGGTACTTTTTCTTGAAGATTTTCATAAACAAGAGCAATTTAATATCAACTTACAATAGGATCTTATGTTGTATTCTTAGATATCAAAGTATTCGTCCATAGTTTAAATCTGGGTTATAGTCAACTAAGATTATAAGAGTCCTGGGAGTTTAGGGTAGGATCAAATTAAACTAAAAATAAAGAGCTAATCCTATTTTATTTCCCATTTCTCTATAAAGAATATCGAATGATGACCGTGATGATTAAGTTTCTAGACATAGGGAAACAGCACTATGCAATCATGCTTTGATGTTTATGAAGTGTCAGTTTCTAAAATAAATATAGAAACCTACCAGTTAACACTAGTGCTTGCTACCATTACATTGCAGAAGTATATAGAATTAGTAAAAATAAAGAAAAACAGTATATTGCTTAATAGTTGACAACCAGAAACGTCTGCTTCTTCAGCTTTAGCTGATTCTAGTCAAATACAGCCTTCTACTGGGCCCGGCTCCAGATTTCACATGGCAGGAAGACCACAGCGCTACAGATATCATTTCAATATCACAACCTCCGGATTCTGAATTAAAGGCATTTCTAGATTCCACACATTTCATTTATTTAGAAAAATTAATGTTACATTGTTGTTCTTTGATGGTAGTAACATACAATTCTCATTTTCTCTAAATTTTTCTTTGTCTAAAAAACCAAAGAAACATTCTCATTCATGAAGGAAGTAGAATTACTCATGTTATTGTTTCTAGAAAGCCTACTCTCTTGCCCTTTCTTCTACAGGTTCCAATAAATTTGAAAAACAGATAAAGCAGACTAAACAGGGATCAAAATAAACTATGAAATGTGTGTGGAACTCTCTGGTATTGGCTGCATTAGAGCAATAGTAAAGATCCCTAATAGTGGTCCCACTCTTTCCCAAAATTTAGACATTGGGTCCTATCTCAGAGAAGGCTAAATCTATAAAACTCTCTTACCCAAACATTAGCATGGAGCATCACGCCCTGTGGAATGCCAGAGAGAGGATGTGCACAGTTACTTCACCCACTGAATACCATGAGCCAATGAATGACTTCTTGCCCCACCCAACATGTCATTCTCCTTCCCATGGAAAGAAATCAGTATGGTGTACAGAGAAAATCAGCACATTTTCCTTTCAACACTGTCTTCCTTTCAGGGCTTAGGGTATAGTCCCTCTCAAGAAAATCAGAAGAAATGACTAAGTAGTCCCCCAGAAACTAATTTTATGGAAATATAATGTTTTCATATTATTCATGTTCTCTTAAAAAAAGAAAAAAGAAACTCTGTTGTTTTGCCATAATACTTTCCAAAATTAATAGATTACACAAGATCATTTGGCGAGTTTCTCTCTTCTCCAGTGAAAGTCACTAACGGGACGATAAAATCAGCCATCTGTTCTATTGACTTGAAAGTCATCATAGATGTACAGATTTAATCAATTATATCACCTCACATGTGCTTTTGAGTATCTGTCTAATGAGAAACTTGGTTAATGGCAGCTGAGGTGATCCTGAGAGACACTGCTCCATGTCATCATGTTGGAGGAAGCTCTCTTACAAGGTGATTTCATGCATACATTCACCTACCACATGACAGGTGGTGTTCAAAACAATGGAGCCACAGGCAAGGCTCTGTTCTCATAGACTTTCATTCTAGAAGGTGCTTATAGTCAATAAGCAAAAGAAATTCTTAAGTGAGACGGTTTTATGAAGTGATAGGTATAATGGAAGATACTGAACCTTGATGTAATAGTTACTAGAGATCACCAGCTAGAGATAGGAGATGGGGAGGATGTGGATTTAGTGGTCAAGAAAAGCTCTCTGAGGAGAAGCTATGTAGTCTGAGACCAAAATTAAAAGGAGCCATACAGGGGCGCCTGGGTGGCTCAGTGGGTTAAGGCCTCTGCCTTCGGCTCGGGTCGTGATCTCGGGGTCCTGGGATCAAGCCCCCCGTCGGGCTCTCTGCTCAGAGGGGAGCCTGCTTCCCTTCCTCTCACCCTCTGCCTGCCTCTCTGCCTGCTTGTGATCTCTGTCAAATTAATGAATGAAATCTTTAAAAAAAAAAAAAAAAAGGAGCCATACAGACCTGAAAGGGAGTATGTTAAAGGTCATAAGACACAAAGTTTTGGGGCACCTGGGTGGTTCAGTTAAACGTCTGACTCTTGATCTCAGCTCAGGTCTTGATCTCAGGGTCATGAGTTCAAGCCCCACACGGAGCTCCACACTGAGCTCCACACTGGGCATGGAGCTTACATTATTTAAAAAAAAAAAAAAAAAAAAAAAGCATCGAAAAAAAAAATGAGAAGCTACTGTTTCAGCTTTTATAGGATCCAACCTATTTCATTCCAAGAAAATTACTCCATACAATGTTACCATACAGTTCAACAGCTTACTCCTTTGTAAATAACAAATGGTAAACCAGTGGGAAATGGCATAGAACTAATGATGAATCCTTGTGGTGCAGATCCATGATAAGGGATGATGAATGAATGAAAATATAACCACTGCCTCCTAAATGCGAGGCACTGATAATGGCTCTTTTATATTCTGCTCACTTTGAACAAATACATCTTTCTTCATGTAGTAAATTTGTATTAAGTTCCTCTATGTGCCAGGCACTGTATTCAGCTTTCAATTAAAAAATGAACCTGACACAGTACTCCCTACCGTGGGCTTATGCTCATTGGAGGGCAGTTGACAACTGAACAAACAATTGTGATTTGGTTCAATCAGTGCCATCAAATGAGTAAAACTGAGGTACTAGAGGTGCACATGAAGTTGATTTTAGGCTATTTGATTTTTAGGAAAGGGGTCAAGAAAAGCTTCCTGAGATGAAGGAACATTTAAACAGGATATTACGGATATGGAAGGAATAGCCAGGCAATGTGGCTGAATGTAGCCTATAGAAGAAAAAGAATTACAAGTTATTCTCCGAATCTGGAGCCATTGAAGGAAACTGTCAAGAGATAAGACTGCAGAATCAGCAGAGGCAAATCGCATAGAACCCTGTCTGCTGAGCTAAGAAATTTGGACTTTATGTGGCAGCAACCAGGAACCACTAAGGAGCTTTAAGTGGGGAAATGACCTGACAGATTTGTGAGTTTTTTAAAAAATCTCTCCAGCTTCGATGTGGAGATTTCAAGGTGGGAAGGGGAAAAAGCGAGTTGAACACAAAGTGAACAAAATCCATTCGAGTAGTTTTGCTATGAAAAGTTGAACACCCCCAGTGAGCTGGATTTCCAGCCAAATCTCACAGTGTACTGCTTTAAATGAGCTTAAACCTTACTTACAAACTTCACTCACCACTCAGGTGGTGAATTTAATCACATAAGGTTGCACTGTATTATTTACTTCATGTATTTTGAAATGTGAGTTTTTCATTGAGTCAGCATGGCTATATCACTTAGCTCAGGAAAACATGTCAATCCTTATGCCCCTCAAAACTGCCATTAACATGCATGACATCAAATTTTTCTAGGTGATGTGAAATTAAATCACGACTCTTTGCAATGTATTCTAATCAGCTCCTCCATTAACTGTTTTCAAATGGTAATCGACTCGGCTCCAAATGAACAGTTGCATACTCAGCTTGCTCTATGAATTCTATGAATGCATAAACCATAACAAGTTTAATTATATTACTTTCAGAAGTCATTTACAGCAATTGAACAAACTAAGAAAAATTCCAAGATTCTTATGTGACAGCGCAATTAAACAATATGAACTGCAGACTCCACTTTATATTATAAAATTTAGTTAAGATGTATTTCCTGAGAAAAGGTCTTTTTGGAATATAGATATTATTCAGTTTAAGGCTTTATAACTTTAAATTATGGACCACCAAGCAAAATTATCAGATGATAATACATTATGTTTTGTTACGTACTATAGTAAATAAATTTCTCTAACAGAGAGAAATCCCCTCTTTTAATAGGGAGTGAGGATTCAATGTCTACAGTAAAAAGACTACTTGGGGAAAGATAATCCTTATTTTTACAGTACCTACCATGTGCCAGGTGCTGAGCTAGGGACTTTATGTATTTTGACCTATGTCATCTGTTTCATACTGAATATTTGATTGAAGAAGCCATCTTCCTCTAGTCAGAATTCCTCAATTTCAAGTAGTTAGGTAGTTATAAAAGAGACCAGCAGCATTTCAAGTACCTATTGCTGCATAACATACCACCCCCAAACTTTAGGAGTTTAAAATAACAACCACAATTTATCATCCTTCATGATTCTGTGGGTTGACCAGAAAGTTCTGCTCTGTGGTGATGGCTCGGGCACTGCGTTAGTTAGAAGGTTTATTGTAGCGGGCTCACTCCCATGGCAAGGAGTTGGTGTTGGCAGCTAGCTAGGAGCTCTGTTGGGAATGTTGGCCAGAGGCCTTGGTTCTTTCCTTTGGAGGCCTCTCTACACGCTTGCTTGGATTTCCTCGTAGCATAGGAATTGGGTTCCAAGAAGAAACATTCTAAGAATTAGCATTCTAGGAGTATAAATCTGGCATGCAAACACTTTTTGTGGTAGGCAAAATAATGCCCCCCACAAAGGTAACCAAGCACTAATCCCTGAAGCCTGTGACTATGCTATCTTCATAGCAAAAGAGACTACAGATGTGATTAAGATAAAATGGAAAGATTAGCCTGGATTATCTGGGAGGGATAAATAGTCACAAGACTCCTTATAAGAGGGAGGTAGGAGTAAGACAGATTTGAAGATGTTATGCTTTGAAAATGAAGGAAGGGGCCCCACGCCAAGGCATGCAGGCAACTTCTAGAAGCTGGACAAGGTAAAGGAATAGATTTTTCCTCTGGGGCCTCCGGAAGGAATGCAGTCCTGCCGACACTTTGATTTTAGCCCAGTGTGACTTCTGCCCTATAGAACCATAAGATAATAACTTTGTTTTAAGCCAGGAAGTTGGTGTAATTTAAAATAGCAATAGGAAATTAATACATTTGTCAAGCTTCTGCTTTGAACCCATTTGTTAACACTCAATGGCTAAAGCCCAGAGTCACTGGAAAAAAATCATGGAGACATGGTTTGTTGTAACAGTATACCACCACAGTGACAATCCAACCCAAGTACTAGTTTCTTCAAAATACATCCTGTGATTTAGTCTTCTGTTGTTGCTGTAACAAATTAACACAAACTCAGTGACTTAAAACAACAGAAATATATGATCTCACAGTTTCTGTAGGGTATAAGCCTGACATGGGTATTATCAACGAATAATCCAAATGTTGGCAGGGCTGCACTCCTTAGCAGGAGCTCTGCAGAAGAATCTAATTCCAAGCTCATTCATGCTGTTGGCTGAATTAAGTTCTTTGGGGTTGTAAGACTGATGCCTCCATTTCCTTACACGTTGTCAACCAGGGGCCGTCTTTCTCTAAAGGCTTCTCTCCAAGATCACATGCTACCCTTACATCTCAGAACCACCAACAGCATACTTGGAATTCTCCTTTTCTGCTGCTACATGTTTCTCCAGCTGTAGAAAGTTCTCTGTTCTCAAAGGATCATGTGATTAGATTGGTCCCACTTATGACAATCTCCCTATCTTAATAGCTATAACCTTAATTACCTTTACAAAGCTCCTTACCTTTTCCATGCAAGGTAACATATTCACAGGTTCCAGGGATTAGGGCACAGATATTTCTGAGGGTCATTATTCTGCCTATCATCGTTCTCCAAAACTGAAACCTCTGTGACAAGGAGAGGTTAGAAGTACAGCATCAGTCTACTCTGTGCCTTGTCTAGGAGAAAACCCTCAAAGGAGCAATTAGCATAGATAAACGCATCATCATTCTGCTGTTCACTAGCTCCAACAGCATTTCCAGGAGACAATTTATTTGAGATGTTACTCCTCCAAAATTAGTCACACTTGAGTATTTCATAACCAGCTCTGCTCCATCATTAAAGAGCAAGTCTTCTGAAAAAAGCAGCAAAGCTATTTTTACAATAACCCCATAAACTGCCTTCCTTGACAATGAAGAACAACCTGAAAATAAATTGATTCAAAATGACCTCATCACATGGTATAATAAACTGTGTACCCACAGCAGTGGATACCTCTCACATGTCTCTTTACTCTCCAAAGATTTTGCAGTTTTTGTTTCTGTTCCAAATCTACTAGTGGCTTTTTCATTGTCAAACGCAATGTAATTAGAGCCTCTGTGGTGTGAATTCACCACATTCTTTGTGGTGAGTTATGATTATCCTATGTTTTAAAACATGTATCTCTTATTTACAGATGCATAGAGACTAAGATGAATAGGTAGGTAGAGACAACAACAAGACTTTAAAAAAAAATCCAAATGCCTTGTTGATTCATCTCAAAATACTAATTTTTAAAATATTGTATTGGACTTGGGGTGCCTGGCTGACTCAGTCTGTAGAGAATGCAACTCTCAATCTCAGGGTCATGAATTCCAGCACCACTTTGGGCAAGGAGCCTACTTAAAAAATAAAATAACAAACTGAGGGCTTGGGAGGGGAAAGGGGTGGGGGATTGTGTGAGCCTGGTGGTGGGTAGTAAGGAGGGCACATATTGCATGGAGCACTGGTGTGGTGCATAAACAATGAATTTTGGAACACAGAAAAAAATTAAATTAAATTAAAAGAAAAAACAAAACGCTATTTTATAAAAATGTATTGCATTGGACAACCTTGACAGAACAAAGCCATAAGGAAGACAAAGCTTGGGAATTAAGGAATATTGAGTTATACCAAGTGAGGAATATTTTATCCCAACATCTTTGTTAATTGTCCTTCAGGTGGGAGAAAAATCTATAAATGAGCTGGTGTAAGGAAAGGGCACATTACTGAAATCTTCTTACTCATGATGCAAGCTTAAATTCTGTTCCTGAAAGGAAAATTTCATAGTGCTGCCCCTACCACCACCAATGCTAGACATAGCCTGGGGAATATTAGAACTGCCAGGGAACAATTAAGTTTGGAAGCTTTAGCCTAACTTTATGCAGTGAGGTAGAAGGGAGCCTCCTTCTGGTCAATTACATAGAAGAGAATTTTGGTTTTTACCGAAAGCTCTTTGCCTATTTTACAGCTGGAAGTGTAATCAGCTTCTCTTATTGAAAAAAGATTCGGCAGTATTAATACAAGCAGAGCAAAGAAAATAATCATTCTGAACTAACTCGGGAGAAATGTGCCCAAACACACACGCACTTCTAAGTAAAGGAAGCTCCACCCTGTTTCAACAACTAAATAATCATTTTACACAATAATCAAATTACAAAGAAAGCACAGCGTACACATTTAATATGTTCTCAAGTATCAGACAACTTGGGACAAAGCCTACAAGCTAAATAATTTGCCAGTGAATTTTGTAATGACCTTTTCTTTATTAAAATATTCGTTAATTTAACACAGTCTAGATGTAGACTTCTAACATATTTTTTAAAAACAAGGAATGCTTCACTAATTTGTGTCTTGTGCAAGGGCCATGCTCACCTTTAATGTATTGTTTCAATTTTAGTATATGTGCTGCCGAAGCAAGCACTAGACTTTAATATTTATTATAATAAATGTACTACAGGGGCATAAATCCCAATTCATATATTTTAATTTACAAATCCACCAGTTTGATTAATGGAGCCATTTTTCTCTCCAATCATGTTAAACTACATCCATAGCCAAATCCCTGAAGTAAATTATGAGCTCATTCAGGAAACATCCTGCCAAGAGAGTATTTGGCACACAGTAGGCAGTCAATAAATACTGAAAATGATAAACATTTATTCTACCAAAGCATACATAGCAGTATAGATTTTTAACCACATGTAAACTCTTCAATTGAAATGTTAACAACAGTCCAGTCAGTCCCTCATCCAACACACCTGAGAGTTGCTTTCCCTTCCATTAATTGAAATACAGTCAGGAGAGAGACATTAATTAATATTAATCAAGCCGACCATGAAAGTAAGGCAGTGCTATTGCCATTGTGTCCTGAGACCACAGAGTAATGATTTTAGAGTCACTGCATTCTTTGTTCCCTCCGTTTATGCTGGTATTTAATTGCATGTGATAATATAGACATAATCACCGATCAAGAAAAATCAGGGTGGGTGGGATTGGGTTCAGGTGTGTCCTTTTCCGTAATCTTGAAGGCTTCCTCAATTCCCATTCACAGAATTGTGAATACTGAACGGGGGTTTGCCCTGTACCAGGTGCTGTACTAGGCACTTGATATATGGAAGTGAAAGGAGATGTGGTTCCTGTCCTCAAGAAGTTTATAATCTAGCCCACATAAGTTGAAACTCCTAAGTGCAACACAATATTTTAAGTGCTGAGATAGAAGAATGAGAGCACAGAGGGGGAAGCTGTCAGTGTAGAGTCATGTCTAGCAAAGAAAACCTAGAAGAAATTCTCCCATTGTACCCGAGCACATCAGTTCCCTGCCACAAAAAGCATCTGAATGACTCCATCTCCTTGTGAGTGTTATAGGAAATGTTAAGGAATATCAAATGTAGGAGAAGGCGGCCCTGGGACAACCTGGGAAGGACTCACAGAATCACAGTATAGTTTGCAATAGGCCAGTCCTCCACCAACAGGATCTGCCTGAGAGCAACTACCAGAATGTACTCTGCAGCTGGGTGCCCCATGTGGACACACCTGTACAACCTGATATATGGCCTTACACTGTAGATAACTTTTCACCTTGGCTTTCATTCACCAACCGCAGGAATAAGCAAGGGCTTGGAACCCTGACTCACCAGGGCCAAAGCCTCCCTTTTCCCTAGACAGTCCTCCAAAGAGACTGTGTGTCCTGTATAAAGAGAATTTCTGGAGGTTTATTTAGAATTCCCAAATTAATCTGAGTTCCGGAGACCCATGCACTCCCTCTCTCACTTGAAGGCCATCCCCAGGCAGCCATGACCATGACTGGGTGGGCATGTCATCTCCAGCTAGGACTATGTCTCCTACTTCCTCCTTGGCATCCTCCACAGTTCCGGCCATGGTGCCTCACAGCTAGCTCATTAGATGATTGATAATAACAAGCATGATAAACAACCACAGAAACTCTCCAAAGATGACCAGAATGGTAAAATCCCAAGATTTTGCCATGTGTTAGAGTTTATGTATGGTTGGTGGGCAGGATAACCTATTAAATACATCTATACTCACCTATTAAAAACCTTCTGTAGGTTTTATATTCCCATTCTCTCTTCCTCCACAGTATCATACATAATAGAGGATCCGCTATCATGTGTGTTCTTGATTTGTGCTGCCCAAGAAGAAACACAGAGTCTCCTGTTGATGCTAAATAAGGCATTTTATCTGCCTAACATAAGTCACCATATGGAGCAGATTCTACCTGTCTGGGTGATATCCAAGACATTGTGAGACCTTATGTCCAATTTATCCAGGGTTCTGATTTACCAACTAATGTCCCAAGGTGTGGCCTTACATGGCCGGCCTGTTTAAATAGAGCCAGGCACAAGAACCCATGGCCAGGAAGCAGAGGGAGGCTTTTGAGCTCACTGGGAGGCCACAGTTCTGTTACTTGCACCCTATTCTGGACCCATGAATCTCCTGTTTGTTGCAAGAGCTTTTATTTGGAAAATTCAGGGACAAAGGGTCTGTTTGCTTTAAGAAGAGCAAAGAACATGCTCAATAATTTATGGGAAGTTTTATTTGATTACTGGGTCAGTGGTTTAATTTTGCATATGTTCTCATGTATGTAACCACTGTGTTTTATGTGAGGATCATCTTGTAAACTAAATGCGCTGGCAGAGGAAAAACCTCTTTGCAGCACCCAGACATTAGGGAAACTGGAAGCCAGTTGCTTTTCTCGCCAGCTTTACAGCTAACCACCAGCAAAGTTATATCCTTGCTCAAACACTCTCTTCTGCAGTGGTTAACTCTTTTGTCGACCAATTACCTTCTGGCTAAATTTCAGTCCGAGCCCTTATCCTAGTGTTATTTTGTTGAAGAAAATATTATCTAACTTAGGAATGTTTCTCATGTCTCATACGCTTAGCAAATGGCAAACTAATAACAAAAATAGAAATGTGTGTGTGTGTGTTCACATGTGCACTCACACGTGCATAGGTTGACATGCTTTGTTTCAAGGGGCCAAGAGTTAAGTGTATTTATAGGAACTTCAGAGCCTCTTACATTTACTTCAATCCTACTAGGGATGGGAGACCCAATAGTGCAGACAATTCCCATCTGAAGTTGCCATTATGATGTAAGTAGGTGCTGTCATTGAACTCAAGACAGCCTGTTTGGGTTTTGTAAGCAACCCTAGACCTCGCAGTTCTCTAAGGTGGTTTTCAAAGAATTATGACAGCATTTCACAGCTACAGCTACCATGTGTGATTAGAACCTACCAGATGATATTGTACTGGGCATATTCTCTTTAATCCCTTTCCCACATTGCTGAAACCTTGCAGGACATATATTTTTATCCTTATTTTGTAGATCAGGAAACTGAACTTCAAGGAAGTTTAAAAGTGGAAAAGATGATATGTGAACCTAAATTAGCCTGACTCCAAGGTCAAGCTTTTTCCACTACATGCATAGCCATTGACTAAATACTTCTAGGATTACAGCCAGCCACACAACCTTATTTTCTAAACCCTGCTCTTCTTCTCTCTTCTTTTTTGCTTTAAAATTTTTAAAATTAACATATAATGTATTATTTGCTTCAGGGGTACAGGTCTGTGATTCTTCAGTCTTCCATGATTCACAGCACTCACCATAGCACATACCCTCCCCAGTGTCCATCACCCAGCCTAAGCCCTGCCTTTCTGAGCAGTTAATACTCTTGAGAGATGAATGTTACACATGTGGCTTTCCAGCTAGAAGTAGTCACAGTCATTTACCCACTCTGCTGAGCTAAGGCCCAGAGAGCATCGCTCCAACCACTTGATATCAAGAGAGCAGGAACAAGCTTTACTAAACACCATACCAATAAAGCTGCTCTCAGCCACTCCTAAGAAAAATCTGATGCGCATGACTCACTCAACAGAAATTTACTGAGGTGCTCTCTGGACCAGGCACTGTATTATGTGCTGGACTTAAAACAATGGGTAAGAGATGGTGCCCACTCTCAAAACACTGGCAGTGTTAGGAAGACAGACTAGCAAAAGAACAATTTCTATACAGAGTGATTAGAAATTGCTGTTGAAACAAGCATGAGATTATTAGATGCAGAGCAAGGGCAACCACTTGTCTTGGAGTGTTTAGAACAACTTCCAGGAGACAAATCACATCCCAGCCGAGTTCTAAAGAACAAATAATTGGTGAGCCTGGCCATTGAAGTGAGGCAGTTAGTTTACCAGGCAGAAAGGACAGGATACACACAGACCTAAAAGTGAGAGGGAACCTGCATGTTCCAAATCCTTGAAGGTCTCCTGGGTTGCTGGAGGGGGTAAGAATAGAGCATAAGGACACTTGACACTTAGAACAGATCATGAAGCTTCTGGTGAGAAAGAGTAGGACTCCATCCTAGAGGGAACATATTCCCTGATTTAGATCTCTCAGCCATCCAAAGAGAGCCTCGGGGAGCTAGAACCATTGCTCACCTAACCCACCGTAGGAAAAAAACACTACTCTTTTAAGATTTTTCCCTTTGTGCTCCTCACTCAGCCCTGAAGAGCGATTGTGGTGTTCTTCCCCTTGCCAGTGACATGACTCTCTAGCAGTCTCATGAATATTCATGAGAGAACTGGGGGAAACAAAGCAGGGGAGGGCTGGTACCAAAGAGGGTGTCATTCATTCATTCATTGGTCCATTTGTTTGTTCGACCATTCGTTTTACCCAAGCAATACAGCAATAAGGGTTTAAAGCTGGGGTTGCCAGTCTACCACGTGTTAAGTCAAATGTAGCCTATCACTTATGCATTCTTTGTGACAGCTTTCACACTAAAAGAGCAGAGCTGATTTGTTGTAACAGAGACAGTATGGTCCACAAAGCTGAAAATATTTACTGTCTGGCCCTTTACAACAAAAGTCTGCTAACTTCTGCTTAGTTGATTTAAGTACCAACTCTGCCATTTGAGCTCTGAACCTCAGTTTCCTCTTCTCTGAAGCAGAGATGATAATTATGGTATTACCTAATAGATTTTCTGTGAGGATTAGATCATTTTTATGTGTAAGGGACCCAGCACAAAGTAAGCACTGATTAAATATTAGTTGTTGTTTTTTCCTTTGCCAGTATTGCAGGAATGGCTGGGAAATTGAACAAAGCCTACATTCTGGTCTCCATGGCTGCTGAGCTATTTGAAATGCCTGTTATGTTGACACATAGAGAATAGGGTATCCAGGTGTGGATTATGTAGGAAGAGTTAAGGCTAGGTATACACATTTGGGAGTTAATCACATATGACATATTTAAAGCTATAGACCTGGATGGAATCACTGGAAAAAGCATATGTGGAAAGTAAAGGGGGGCCAGACACCAAATCCAGTTGAGGTTTGTTATCATAAATTTAAAGTTAGCCTAGTAAGCACTGTTACACTTTCTTCCAGCTACACTCAGTTGTATTGACTCAGTGATGGAATAGTAGCAAAGCCAAATTTACTCAAGGCGGGAATTCTCCCAGAAAAAAAACAGTATGAGGAGTGGGTCAAAGAAGCTATGTATACATGGATATTATTTAACAATAGACTTAGAAATTTTAACCAGGTAAAGATGGATGTTGTATAGTGAGATAACAGTAAAGTGAGTAGACTGGGATTCCCAATGGCATCCAAGAATTACAGGAGTGGAGCACTCTCACTTACTTACACTAGAGTAAGTGAACAGGCGAGGTAAGAAGAGGTGGTCAAAAAAATAAACAGAAATAGTGATGATTAGAAATTTAGCAAACTAATGGTTAAAATCTATAATGCACGGGGGGCATGATGGGGAGGAAGGAGATCATTGTAAAAAAAAAAAGCGGGGGGGATGCAAAGTATATAGCCTAATTCCATGTGCTTCAATGACCAGAGGGATTAAAGAGGAAATGGAAGTAATGGTATAAAAGCAGTCTTAAACAAAAAGGTGGGCACCTACCCCAAATAACTTCAGTCACAGATAAGCAACTAAGAGAGAAATGCTTACGTAGTAGAGGCTACATGTAAATAATGTAAAGAGAGTACATTACTAAGGTAACATTGGCTGCTGTAAGAATTAGATGAAACCCAAATGCTCAGTGGCTTAACTTAATAGAAGTTTACTTCTTGCTCAGTAAATTCCATAGAAATGATCTCTTGGAGGAGGAAGGGCTCTTTTCAAATATTATTCAAATACTCAAGTAGATGGAGACTCTCCCATTTTCAACCTGTGGTTTCTCAGGCTGCCATGGGTATTGACATTAAGACAGTAAGAGAGAGGGGGACAAGTATTGCATTATAGCCCAGGCCTGGGAGTGGTCAACATCATTTTCTACCATCTGGTAATGTGGCTAGGAATGGAGTGTGTATTTTGTGCACAGAAATAAAAGGAAATAAATTTGTTGACTTGCAGTGGAAGTCTAGGGAACAGTTAACCAGGATACTTTGGTGGAAGTTGATAAAAAAAAAATGATAAATCATGGTATATTTAAAAATATCATGGACTCAGAAGTATTTGATTTAAAAATTTAGCTTTACTGGGATTCCTAGGTGGCTCAGTCAGTTAAACATCCAACTCTTGGTTTCAGCTCAGGTCATGATTTCAGGGTGATAAGATCGAACCCCACATGGGACTCAGTGCTCAGCACAAAGCCTGGTTGAGAGATTCTCTTTCCCCTCCGCCCCGCCCCCTGCTCATTCTCTCTTTTTCTTTCTCTCTCAAATAAATAATAAAATCTTAAAAATATTTAGCTTTATCGTATATATGAACTTGAACAAGTCATGTAAACTTATCAATACTTATTTATAAAATTGTGATAAATAGTAGTTCTCTTGTCCTAAAAGGTACTCAAAAATATCAAAATAGGATACCATGTATTAATAATGTCTTATAAATTCTGAAGCACTGCATAAATGTCAGCTATTTTCATTACTACTGAGAATATAACCTGGAATCTGCCCTATTCTTGCTCCTTTAAGTTAACTACACATCCCTGTGCAAACTGGCATTGTAATTCTATAAAAAACTATTTCAAATGCCTGCATTTCTTACCCAAAAATCCTCGTACATGCATTCCACTTTCCACCTAAGTTCTGACTTTTGGCAAACCCAACTTCCCACTCCTCCAATTTGGTATTTCATTTTCTACCTATCTCATAATATTGAGACCCAAGTTCTGGGTTTCCATCTTGTTTTGCACTCTGACACATCAACATGGCAAAATCCGTGCCTGTTAATTCCTATGCCTTCACAGAAAGTGACCCAGCTACACTGCTCCATTTTCTGTTGACTACCTTTGTGCTTTTGAAAGATTCTTTTTTTTTTTTTTAAAGATTTTTTACTTATTTATTTGACAGAGAGAGAGATCAAAAGTAGGCAGAGAGGCAGGCAGAGAGAGGGAAACAGGCTCCTCGCTGAGCAGAGAGCCCGATGCGGTACTCGATCCCAGGACCCTAAGATCATGACCTGAGCCGAAGGCAGCGGCTCAACCCACTGAGCCACACAGGCACCCCTTTTGAAAGATTCTTACCTAGAGTTGGGGATGCTGTATACTACACAACCCTACAGGCCACTGTTCATGTAGTTAACTAAATTATTACAATGTTCTAGCAGATAGCAGATATTTATCAAGACAATATTCCATCAGATAGAAGTTACGTGTCTTGAAGAAAAGGCCCTGTTCCTAGTTCAGGCTACAGTACCACATGGACTTGTGGTGGTCCTTTATGTGAGGTCTAGTACTATCCAAATATGAAGGAGAGTCATGTGATCTGTCTGGTAAGATTAAGCACAAAACTCAAGAAGATTGCATCTAACAGGCTCAGGACTGTGTCACAGCCTTGTCTCTTGCAAACCATAGGTAAAAAAAAAAAAAAAAATATTTACCAGTCCCTAATGATAGAGAATTGTTGATTAAAAGAGCAACACAACAGTAAAGCAGGTGTTGAAATTTGTTATCCATGTAACTGTGTTCATTATTACAAAAACCTGTATTTAGATTTCCTATCTTAATGGATTGATTCTTTAAAGAACAAGTAAACAAAAAAACCCCTTTGTTTCAAAGCCAAATGTAAATATCCATTCTATCATAGTTAAAATAAAAACAATGAATCCAAGTGTCCATGCTTTTAGATCACAATCCTCTTATCCTCTGGACCAAAATTTACATTGATGAGTCTATATAACTAATGTCCAGGATTCTCTGAGTTGAGAACCACAGGTAAATTCAGATATAAATATACATAGGGAACAGCAGCCAAAATATCCATAACCTAAAGGGAATGCCCCAAAGCAAATAAATAAGGAACATACCTCAGCTTCTATGAATCTCCATACAGGTTCTATATAATCTCTATACTAATCCATTTACCTATGTACACCCTTTCATCTCTACCTATTCACCGATCTTTAAAGACACAGCTCAAAATCTACATTCTTCTTAAAAAGACAAATACTGGGAAAGAGACAAGATGGCAGAGGACTAGTGGACTGAAATGACATCAGGTCCCAGGAGCTCAGCTAGATAGTTATCAAACCATTCCAAACACCTACAAACTCAAGGGGAGATCAACAAGAAGAAGAACAGCAATTCTAGGAACAGAAAATCAACCACTTTCTGAAAGGTAGGCTATGCGGAGAAGTGAATCCGAAGTGACAGGAAGATAGACCATGGGGGTGGGGCTGGCTGCTGGCAAGCCGTGGAGCAGTGCAGCACAAAATCCAAACCTTTAGAAGTCTGCTCCTCGGAGGCACATTGCTCCAGAGGCTAAGAAGGAGTGCAGTCTTTGCAGGGACAGTGTGGTCTCAGGACCCATGGGGTCACAGAAGGATCAGGGGTGTCTGAGTGTAGCAAAGCTTGCAGGTATCAGAGCAGGGAAGCCAGCTACAGAAATGGAGTGAAGGAGTGAGTGCTCAGCACGGGGATACCTTAAAATGTGATCCGCAGCACTGTCAGTCCACTGCTCTTGGTGCAGGGACCACACAAGTGGCAGATCCAGGGAGACTCAACTTCCTTCTCTAGAGGGAGGAATTGCTGGGTTTGGAGACTCCAAATGGAGCTGTGTGTCAGAGACAGAAATGCTTGGTCGCAGGCTGGGTGAGCTTAGAGTGCAGCTGGAAACCAGGGAGAAGGGAGGGATTAACCCCTTTTCTCTGAGGGTGCACTGAGAAGTAGGGACCCCAAGCTCTCAGCTCCTCCAGGCCAGAGATTGGGAGGCTGCCATTTTTATTCCATCCTCCAGAGCTCTACAGAAAGTGTTCAGGGAACAAAAACTCCCAAGACTGAACCCAAGCAGATTACTTAGCCCGGCCCCTGGCAAGGGTGGTGCAATTCCGCCTCAGGCAAAGACATTTGGGAAGCAGTACAACAGGCCCCTCCCCTAGAAGATCAGCAAGAACATCCAGCCAAGACCAAACTCACTGATCAAGAGAACAGAATTCAAGAGATAGGGGAGAGCAATGCATGGAATTCATGGCTATCACCCCATGATCCTTTAGTCTTGCAAAGTTAAATTAAATTTTTTTAATTTTATTTTTTTCTTAGCATGGAGGACAAGGGGAGATGGAGAGGAGAAGGGAGTTGAGGGAAATTGGAAGGAAAGGTGAACCATGAGAGACTATGGACTCTGAAAAACAATCTGAGGGTTTTGAAGGGGTGGGGGGTCGGAGGTGGGGGAACCAGGTGGTGGGTATTAGAGAGGGCACAGATTGCATGGAGCACTGGGCATGGTGCAAAAACAATGAATACTGTTACGCTGAAAAGAAATAAAAAATTTTTTAAAAAATTTTGTTTTTTTCTTATTCTAATTTTGTAAACTTTCCTCTTTCCTCTTTTAACATGTTTTAACTAGTTTATCTTAACAATACCTTTCTAAAATTTTTTTTCAACCTTCACTATGATAGTCATATTTTATCCTTCATCATATTTAACCTTATTTAACCATATTAACCTTATTTTTTGTATATATATATAGGAGTTTTTTTTCTAAAAAATTTTGGGATACAATTTCTTCTAATAGATCAAAATATACCTTAAATCTAGCACAGGGATTTGTTCTAGTCTCCAGCCTGAGCACATTCTCTCCCCCTCCTTTTTTTTTCCTTCTTTCTTTTTCCAACCAACTTACCATATCAATTCCTTTTTTAGAATTTTTTTAAATTTTCATCTTTACAGTCATATTCCATCCCTTCCCTTCATCGTGTTTACCCTTATTTTTGTATATATATAAGTTTTTCTTTCTTTAAAATTTTGGTAGGTAGTTTCCTCTAAGAGACCAAAATACATCCAAAAGCAAATGGATGGCTCTGTTCTATTCACCAGTCTAATATATATTAGACTGGTTTAAAACACACACATATGTGTGTGTACATATATATATACATATACATATGTATATATATTCATATATATATTTAAAAATGTATATATTTTTAAATTTCTTTTTAGTGCATTTCTTCTCCCCCTGGTTTGGGGTCTCCTCTGATTTGGTTAGTGTACATTTTTCTGGGGTCTTTCCCACCCTTTTAGAATTTTATTCTCTCGTTCATATATTCTTTTTTTTTTTTTTAAAGATTTTATTTATTTATTTGACAGACAGAGATCACAAGTTGGCAGTGAGGCAGGCAGAGAGAGGAGGGGAAGCAGGCTCCCTGCTAAGCAGAGAGCCTAATGCAGGGTTCAATCGCAGGACCCTGGGATCATGACCTGAGGCAAAGGCAGAGGCTGTAACCCACTGAGCCACCCAGACACCCCTCATTCATATATTCTCATCTGGATGAAATGACAAGGTGGAAAAACTCACCACAAATAAAAGAAAGAGAGGCAGTACCGATGGCTAGGGACCTAATCAATACAGACATCAGTAATATGCCAGATCTAGAGTTCAGAATGATGATTCTCAAGGTACTAGCTGGGCTTGAAAAAGGCATGGAGGATATTAGAGAAACCCTGTCTGGAGATATAAAATCCCTTTCTGGAGGAAAAAAAGAACAAAAATCTAACAAAACTGATCAAAAAAGGAATTAATGAGGTAAAATCAAGAATGGAGGCTCTTGGGGTGCCTGGGTGGCTCAGTGGGTTAAAGCCTCTGCCTTCAGCACAGGTCATGACCCCAGAGTCCTGGGATCAAGCCCCACATCGGGCTCTGCTTGGCAGAGAGTCTGCTTCCCCCTCTCTCTCTGCCTGCCTCTCTTCATACTTGTGATCTCTATCTGTCAAATACATAAAAATCTTTAAAAAAAAAAAAAGAATGGAGGCTTTTACTGCTAGGGTAAATTAAGCAGAAGAGAGAATTAGTGATATGGAAGGCCAAACGATGGGGAATAAAGAAGTTGAGCAAGAGAGACAAACAACTACTGAAACATGAGGGGAGAATTCAAGAGATAAGTGATACCATAAAACAAAACAATATTAGAAAAATTGATATTCCAGAAAAAGAAGAAAGAGAGAGAGGGGCAGAAGGTATATTGGAGCAAATTATAACCGAGAATTTCCCAATTTGGTGAAGGGAACAGGCATCAAAATCCAGGAGGCACAGAGAAACCCCCTCAAAATCAATAAAAATAGGTCCACACCCTGTCACCTAATAGTAAAACTTACAAGTCTCAGTGACAAAGAGAAAATCCTGCACGCAGCTCAGGACAAGAGGTCTGTGACATATAATGGTAGAAATATTAGACTGGCAGAAAACCTATCCACAGAGACCGGGCAGGCCAGAAAGAACTGGCATGATATATTCAGAGCACTAAATGAGAAAAATATGTAGCCAAGAATACTATATCCAGCGAGGCTGTCATTGAAAATAGAAGATGAGAGAAAAAGTTTCTAGGACAAACAAAAATTAAAAGAATGTGCAAACACCAAACCAGCCGTACAGGAAATATTGAAAGGGGTCCTCTAAGCAAAGACAGAGCCTAAAAGTAATAGCCCAGAAAGAAACAAAGACAATCTACAGTACCAGTCACGTTACACACAATACAATGGCACTAAATTCCTATCTTTCAATAGTTACCCTGAATGTAAATGGGCTAAATGCCCCAACCAAAACACACAGGGTATCAGAATGGATAAAAAAAACAAGACTCATCAAAATGCTATAAGAAGTCTACAACAGTCTACAAGAAACTAAGTTTAGACCAAAGACACCTCCAGACTGAAAGTGAGGGGGTGGAAAACAACTTACCATGCTAATGGACATCCAAAGAAAGCTGGGGTGGCAATCCTTATATCAGATCAATTAGATTTTAGCCAAAGACTATAATAAGAGATGAGGAAGGACACTATATCATACTCAAAGGGCCTGTCCAACAAGAAGACCTAACAATTTTAAATACCTATGCCCCTAACATGGGAGCAGCCAAGTATATAAACTAACTAATAACAAAATCAAAGAAACTCATTGACAATAATACAATAATAGTAAGAAACTTTTACACCCCCCTCAGTGAAATGGACAGATCATCCAAGCAAAAGATGAACAAGGAAATAAAGGCATTAAATAACACACTAGACCAGACAGACATCACAGATATATTCAGAACATTCCCTCCCAAAGCAACAGAAACACACAATCTTCTCTAGTGCACATGAAACACTCTCCAGAATAGAACACATGCTGGGTCACAAATCAGGACTCAATTGGTACCAACAGACTGGGATCATTCCCTGCATGTTTTCAGACTGCAATGCTCTTAAGCTAGAACTCTATCACAAGAGGAAAGTTGGAAAGAACTCAAATACATGGAAGCGAAAGAGCATCCTATTAAAGAATGATGTGTCAACCAGGAAATTAAAGAAGAATTGAAAAAAAATCTTGGGGACAAGTGAAAATAAAAACATAACTGTTCAAAATCTTTGGGACACAGCAAAGGCAGTCCTGAGAGGAATGTATATAGCAATACAAGACTTTCTCAAGAAACAAGAAAGGTCTCAAGTACACAACCTAACCTTACACCTAAGTGAGCTGCAGAAAGAATAGAAAAGAAAGCCTAAACCCAGCAGGAGAGGAGAAATCATAAAGATCAGAGCAGAAATCAATGAAATAGGAGCCAAAAGAACAAAAGAACAAATCAACGAACCCAGGAGCTGGTTTTTTTAAAGAATTAATAAGATTGATAAACCCCTGGCCAGAGTTATCCAAAAGAAAAGAGAAAGGACCCAAATTAATAAAATCATGAATGATACAGGAGAGATCACAACCAACACCAAAGAAATAAAAACCATTATAAGAACATACTATGTGCAACTATAAACCAGCAAATTTGACAATCTGGAAGAAATGGATGCATTCCTAGAGACATATAAACTACCAAAACTGAACCAGGGAAAAAGAGAAAACCTGAAGAGACCCATAACCAGTAAGGAGTTTGAAGCAGTCATCAAAAATCTCCCAAAAAACAAGAGCCCGGGGCCAGATGGTTTCCCAGGGGAATTCTACCAAACATTTAAAGAAGAAATAATACCTATTCTCCTGAAACTGTCCCAAAAATTAGAATAGAAGGAAAACTTCCAATAGAATGGAAGGAAAACTGCCAAACTCATTTTATGAGGTCAGCATTTCCTTGATCCCAAAACCAGACAAAGACCCCATCAAAAAACAGAATTACAGACCAATATCCTTGATGAACATATATTTGAAAATTCTCACCAAAATACTAGTCAATAGGATTCAACAGTACATTAAAAGGATTATTCACCATGACCAAATGGAATTTATTCCTGGGCTACAAGGTTGGTTCAACATCCACAAATCAATCAATGTCATACACTACATTAGTCAAAGAAAGGACAAGAACCATATGACACTCTCAATAGATGCTGAAAAAGCATTTGACAAAGTACAGCATCCTTTCTTGATTAAAACTCTTCAGAATGTAGGGACAGAGGGTACATACCTCAATATCATCAAATCCATCTATGAAAAAACCACAGCCAATATCATTCTCAATGGGGAAAAACTGAGAGCTCTTCCGCTAAGTTCAGGAACACAGCAGGGCTGTCCACTATCACCACTGCTATTCAACATAGTACTAGAAGTCCTAGTCTCAGCAATCAGACAACAAAAAGAAATAAAAGGCATCTGAATAGGCAAAGAAGAAGTCAAACTTCACTCTTTGCAGATGATATGATACTTTATGTGGAAAACCCAAAAGACTCCACTCCAAAAGTGCTAGAACTCATATAGGAATACAGTAAGTGCCAGGATATAAAATCAATGCACAGAAATCAGCTGCATTTCTTTTTTTAAAAAAAGATTTTATTTATATATTTGATAGAGAGAGAGAGAAATCACAAGCAGGCAGAGAGGCAGGCAGAGAGAGAGGGGGATGCAGGCTCCATGCCAAGCAGAGAGCCCAATGAGGGGCTCTATCCCAGGACTCTGAGATCATGACCTGAGCCAAAGGAAGAGGCTTAACCCACTGAGCCACCCAGGTGCCCCTCAGTTGCATTGCTATATACCAACAGCAAGATAGAAAAAAGAGAAATTAAGGAGGCGATCCTATTTACAACTGCACCCAAAACAATAAGATACCTGGGTATAAACCTAACCTAAGAGGCAAAGAATCTGTACTCAGAAAACATAAAGTACTCATGAAAGAAATGGTAGAAGACACAAAGAAATGGAAAAAACATGCCATGCTATTGGATTGGAAGAACAAATATTGTGAAAAAGTCTATGCTACCTAAAGCAATCTACACATTTAATGGAATCCTTATCATAATACCATCAATTTTTTTCAAAGAAACAGAACAAATAATCCTAAAATTTATATGGAACCAGAAAAGACCTCGACTAGCCAAAGGAATATTGAAAAAGAAAGCCAAAGTTGGTGGCATCACAATTCCGGACTTCAAGCTCTATTACAAAGCTGTCATCATCAAGACTGTATGGTACTGGCACAAAAACAGACACAGAGATCAATGGAACACAATAGAGAGCCCAGAAATAGACCCTCAACTCTATGGTCAGCTAATCTTCGACAAAGTAGGAAAGAATGTCCAATGGAAAAAAGACAGCCTTTTCGACAAATGGTGTTGGGAAAATTGGACACCCACATGCAGAAGAATGAAACTGGACCATTTCCTTACACTACACACAAAAATAGACTCAAAATGGATGAAAGATCTCAATATGAGACAGGAATCCATCGAAGTCCTTGAGGAGAACACAGACAGTAACCTCTTTGACCTCAGCCGCAGCAACTTCTTCCTAGGAACATCGCCAAAGGCAAGGGAAGCAAGGGCAAAAATGAACTACTGGGACTTTCTCAAGATCAAAAGCTTTTGCACAGCAAAGGAAACAGTCAACAAAACCAAAAGACAACTGACAGAATGGGAGAAGATATTTGCAAATGACATCCCAGATAAAGGAGTAGTATCCAAAATCTATCAAGAACTCATCAAACTCAACACCCAAAGAACAAATAAGCCAATCAAGAAATGGGCAGAGGACATGAACAGACATTTCTGCAAAGACATCCAGATGACCAAAAGACCCATGAAAAAAAGCTCAATAGTTCTCGGCATCACAGAAATACAATTCAAAACCACAATTAGATACCACCTCGCACCAGTCAGAATGGCTAAAATTAACAAGTCAGGAAACGACAGATGTTGGAGAGGATGCGGAGAAAGGGGAACCCTCCTACACTGTTGGTGGGAATGCAAGCTGGTGCAGACACCCTTGAAAACAGTATGAATGTTCCTCAAAAAGTTGAAAATAGAGCTACCCTATGACCCAAAAATTGCACTACTGGGTATTTACCCTAAAGAAAGAAATGTAGTGATCCTAAGGGGCACATGCACCCAAATGTTTATAGCAGCAGTGTCCATAATAGCCAAACTATGGAAAGAGCCTAGATGTCCATCAACAGATGAATGGATAAAGAAGTGGTATATATACACAATGGAGTACTATGCAGTCATCAAAAGAAATGATATCTTGGGGGAGGAGTCAAGAGGGCGGAGAAGTAGCAGGCTGAGACTACTTCAGGTAGCGGGAGATCAGCTAGATAGCTTATCTAAAGATTGCAAACACCTACAAATCCAACGGGAGATCGAAGAGAAGAAGAACAGCATTTCTGGAAACAGAAAATCAACCACTTTCTGAAAGGTAGGACTGGCGGAGAAGTGAATCCAAAGCGACGGGAAGATAAACCGCGGGGGGAGGGGCCGGCTCCCGGCAAGCAGCAGAGCAATGGAGCACAAAATCAGGACTTTTAAAAGTCTGTTCCACTGAGGGACATCGCTCCAGAGGCTTAACCGGGGTGAAGCCCATGCGGGGTCAGCGTGGCCTCAGGTCCCACAGGGTCACAGAAGGATCGGGGGTGTCTGAGTGTCGCAGAGCTTACAGGTATTAGAATGGGGAAGCCGGCTACAGAGGCAGAGCCGAGGAGTGAACTCTAAACTCGGGGTTACCTTGAACCGGTCGCAGGCTCGATTAGCTCGGACCGTGGCCGGACGCCAGGGTGACGGGAGTAATTGGGGGCTGTTCTCTGAGGGTGCACTGAGGAGTGGGGCCCCGGGCTCTCGGCTCCTCCAGGCCGGAGACTGGGAGGCCGCCATCTTCATTCCCGTCCTCCAGAACTCTAGGGAAAGCGCTCAGGGAACAAAAGCTCCCGAAAGCAAACCTGGTCGGATTACTCAGCCCGGCCCCTGGTAAGGGCGGTACAACTCCTCCAGGGGCAAAGACACTTGAGAATCACTACAACAGGCCCCTCCCCCAGAAGATCAACAAGAAATCCAGCCAGGACCAAGTTCACCTACCAAGGAGTGCAGTTTCAATACCAAGGAGAGCAGCAGAATTCCAGAGGAGGAGAAAGCAAAGCACAGAACTCATGACTTTCTCCCCATGATTCTTTAGCCTTGCAGTTAATTCAATTTTTTATTCTTTTTCAATTTTTTTTCTCTTCTTCCGCTAAATTTTTTTTAACTTTTACCCTTTTCTTTTTTAACGTTTTTTAACTAGTTTATCTAATATATATATATATTTTTTCTTTTTATATTTTTTCTTTTTTTGTTTTCTTCTTTTAATTGTTTCTTTTTTTTTCTTTCTGAACCTCTTTTTATCCCCTTTCTCCCCTCTCACGATTTGGGATCTCTTCTGATTTGGCTAAAGCATATTTTCCTGAGGTTGTTGCCACCCTTTTAGTATTTTACTTGCTCCTTCATATACTCTTATCTGGACAAAATGACAAGGCGGAAAAATTCACCACAAAAAAAAGAACAAGAGTCAGTACGAAAGGCTAGGGACCTAATCAATACAGACATTGGTAATATGTCAGATCTAGAGTTCAGAATGACGATTCTCAAGGTTCTAGCCGGGCTCGAAAAAGGCATGGAAGATATTAGACACCCTCTCGGGAGATATAAAAGTCCTTTCTGGAGAAATAAAAGAACTAAAATCTAACCAAGTTGAAATCAAAAAAGCTATTAATGAGGTGCAATCAAAAATGGAGGCTCTCACTCCTAGGATAAATGA
The DNA here is from genome assembly GCF_010015895.1 of Lontra canadensis. NCBI lineage: Eukaryota > Metazoa > Chordata > Mammalia > Carnivora > Mustelidae > Lontra > Lontra canadensis. Next base: position 5,693,100 of record NW_022631003.1, read on the forward strand.
GGCAGAAGAAAGAATTAGCGATATAGAAGACCAAATGACAGAGAATAAAGAAGCTGAGCAAAAGAGGGACAAACAACTACTGGACCACAAGGGGAGAATTTGAGAGATAAGTGACACCATAAGATGAAACAACATTAGAATAATTGGGATTCCAGAAGAAGAAAGAAAGAGGGGAGCAGAAGGTATATTGGAGAGGATTTCCCCAATATGACAAAGGGAACAAGCATCAAAATACAGGAGGTGCAGAGAACCCCCCTCAAGATCAATAAGAATAGGTCCACACCCCGTCACCTAATAGTAAAATTTACAAGTCTTAGTGACAAAGAGAAAATCCTGAAAGCAGCCCGGGAAAAGAAGTCTGTAACATACAATGGTAAAAATATTAGATTGGCAGCAGACTTATCCACAGAGACCTGGCAGGCCAGAAAGAGCTGGCATGATATATTCAGAGCACTAAACGAGAAAAACATGCAGCCAAGGATACTGTATCCAGCTAGGCTATCATTGAAAATAGAAGGAGAGATTAAAAGCTTCCAGGACAAACAAAAACTGAAAGAATTTGCAAACACCAAACCAGCTCTACAGGAAATATTGAAAGGGGTCCTCTAAGCAAAGAGAGACCCTAAAAGTAGTAGATCAGAAAGGAACAGAAACAATATACAATAACAGTCCCCTTACAGGCAATACAATGGCACTAAATTCATATCTCTCAATAGTTACCCTGAATGTTAATGGGCTAAATGCCCCCAATCAAAAGACACAGGGTATCAGAATGGATAAAAAAACAAAACCCATCTATATGTTGCCTACAAGAAACACATTTTAAACCCGAAGACACCTCCAGATTTAAGTGAGGGGGTGGAAAACAACTTACCATGCTAATGGACATAAGAAGAAAGCTGGAGTGGCAATCCTTATATCAGATCAATTAGATTTTAAGCCAAAGACTATAATAAGAGATGAGGAAGGACACTATATCATACTCAAAGGATCTGTCCAACAAGAAGATCTAACAATTGTAAATATCTATGCCCCTAACGTGGGAGCAGCCAACTATATAAACCAATTAATAACAAAATCAAAGAAACACATCAACAATAATACAGTAATAGTAGGGGACTTTAACACTCCCCTCACTGAAATGGACAGATCATCCAAGCAAAAGATCAACGAGGAAATAAAGGCCTTAAATGACACACTGGACCAGATGGACACCACAGATATATTCAGATCATTTCATCCCAAAGCAACAGAATACACATTCTTCTCTAGTGCACATGCAACATTCTCCAGAATAGATCACATCCTGGGCCCTAAATCAGGTCTCAACCGGTATCAAAAGATTGGGATCATTCCCTGCATGTTTTCAGACCACAATGCTCTGAAGCTAGAACTCCATCACAAGAGGAAATTTGGAAAGAACCCAAATACATGGAGACTAAACAGCATCCTTCTAAAGAATGAATGGGTCAACCAGGAAATTAAAGAAGAATTGAAAAAATTCATGGAAACAAATGATAATGAAAACACAACGGTTCAAAATCTGTGGGACACAACAAAGGCAGTCCTGAGAGGAAAATATATAGCGGTACAAGCCTTTCTCAAGAAACAAGAAAGGTCTCAGGTACACAACCTAAGCCTACACCTAAAGGAGCTGGAGAAAGAACAAGAAAGAAACCCTAAACCCAGCAAGAGAAGGGAAATCATAAAGATCAGAGCAGAAATCAATGAAATAGAAACCAAAAAAACAATAGAACAAATCAACGAAACTAGGAGCTGGTTCTTTGAAAGAATTAATAAGATTGATAAACCCCTGGCCGGACTTATCAAAAAGAAAAGAGAAAGGACCCAAATAAATAAAATCATGAATGAAAGAGGAGAGATCACAACAAACACCAAAGAAACACAGACAATTGTAAGAACATACTATGAGCAACTCTACGCCAACAAATTTGACAATCTGGAAGAAATGGATGCATTCCTGGAGATATATAAACTACCACAACTGAACCAGGAAGAAATAGAAAGCCTGAACAGACCCATAACCAGTAAGGAGATTGAAACAGTCATCAAAAATCTCCAAACAAACAAAAGCCCAGGGCCAGACGGCTTCCCGGGGGAATTCTACCAAACATTTAAAGAAGAACTAATTCCTATTCTCCTTAACCTGTTCCAAAAAATAAAAATGGAAGGAAAACTTCCAAACTCATTTTATGAGGCCAACATCACCTTGATCCCAAAACCAGACAAGGATCCCATCAAAAAAGAGAACTACAGACCAATATCCTTGATGAACACAGATGCAAAAATTCTCACCAAAAATACTAGCCAATCAGATCCAACAGTACATTAAAAGGATTATTCACCACGACCAAGTGGGATTTATTCCAGGGCTGCAAGGTTGGTTCAACATCCACAAATCAATCAATGTGATACAACACATTAATAAAAGAAAGAACAAGAACCATATGATACTCTCAATAGATGCTGAAAAAGCATTTGACAAAGTACAACATCCCTTCCTGATCAAAACTCTTCAAAGTGTAGGGAGAGAGGGCACATACCTCAATATTATCAAAGCCATCTATGAAAAACCCACCACAAATATCATTCTCAATGGAGAAAAACTGAAAGCTTTTCTGCTAAGGCCAGGAACACGGCAGGGATGTCCATTATCACCACTGCTATTCATCATAGTACTAGAAGTCCTAGCCTCAGCAATCAGACAACAAAAGGAAATTAAAGGCATCCAAATCGGTAAAGAAAAAGTCAAACTATCACTCTTCGCAGATGATATGATACTATATATGGAAAATCCAAAAGACTCCACTCCAAAACTGCTTGAACTTGTACAGGAATTTAGTAAAGTGTCAGGATATAAAATCAATGCACAGAAATCAATTGCATTTCTCTACACCAACAACAAGACAGAAGAAAGAGAAATTAAGGAGCCAATCCCTTTTACAATTGCACCCAAAACTATAAGATACCTAGGAATAAACCTAACCAAAGAGGCTAAGAATCTATACTCAGAAAACTATAAAGTACTCATGAAAGAAATTGAGGAAGACACAAAGAAATGGAAAAATGTTCCATGCTCCTGGATTGGAAGAATAAATATTGTGAAAATGTCTACGCTACCTAAAGCAATCTACACATTTAATGCAATTCCTATCAAAGGACCATCCATTTTTTTCAAAGAAATGGAACAAATAATCCTAAAATTTATATGGAACCAGAAAAGACCTCGACTAGCCAAAGGAATATTGAAAAAGAAAGCCAAAGTTGGTGGCATCACAATTCCGGACTTCAAGCTCTATTACAAAGCTGTCATCATCAAGAGAGCATGGTACTGGCACAAAAACAGACACATAGATCAATGGAACAGAATAGAGAGCCCAGAAATAGACCCTCAACTCTATGGTCAACTAATCTTTGACAAAGCAGGAAAGAATGTCCAATGGAAAAAAGACAGCCTCTTCAATAAATGGTGTTGGGAAAATTGGACAGCCACATGTAGAAAAATGAAATTGGATCATTTCCTTACACTACACACGAAAATAGACTCAAAATGGATGAAGGACCTCAATGTGAGAAAGGAATCCATCAAAATCCTTGAGGAGAACACAGGCAGCAACCTCTTCGACCTCAGCCACAGCAACTTCTTCCTAGGAACATCGCCAAAGGCAAGGGAAGCAATGGCAAAAATGAACTATTGGGATTTTATCAAGATCAAAAGCTTTTGCACAGCAAAGGAAACAGTTAACAAAACCAAAAGACAACTGACAGAACAGGAGAAGATATTTGCAAACGACATATCAGATAAAGGGCTAGTGTCCAAAATCTATAAAGAACTTAGCAAACTCAACACCCAAAGAACAAATAATCCAATCAAGAGATGGGCAGAGGACATGAACAGACATTTCTGCAAAGAAGACATCCAGATGGCCAACAGACACATGAAAAAGTGCTCCATATCTCTCGGCATCAGGGAAATACAAACCAAAACCACAATGAGATACCACCTCACACCAGTCAGAATGGCTAAAATTAACAAGTCAGGAAATGACAGATGCTGGCGAGGATGTGGAGAAAGGGGAACCCTCCTACACTGTTGGTGGGAATGCAAGCTGGTGCAACCACTCTGGAAAACAGCATGGAGGTTCCTCAAAATGTTGAAAATAGAACTACCCTATGACCCAGCAATTGCACTGCTGGGTATTTACCCTAAAGATACAAACGTAGTGATCCGAAGGGCCACGTGCACCCAAATGTCTATAACAGCAATGTCTAAAATTGCCAAACTATGGAAAGAACCTAGATGTCCATCAACAGATGAATGGATAAAGAAGATGTGGTATATATACACAATGGAATACTATGCAGCCATCAAAAGAAGTGAAATCTTGCCATTTGCGATGACGTGGATGGAACTAGAGGGTATCATGCTTAGCAAATAAGTCAATCAGAGAAAGACAATTATCATATGATCTCTGATATGAGGAACTTGAGAGGCAGAGTGGGGGGCTTGGGGGGTATATAAGGGAAAAAATGAAGCAAGATGGGATCAGGAGGGAGACAAACCATAAGAGACTCTTAATCTCACAAAACAAACTGAGGGTTGCTGGGGGGAGGAGGGGTATGGAGAGGGTGGTTGGATTATGGACATTGGGGAGGGTCTGTGAAATGGTGAGTGCTGTGAAGTGTGTAAGCCTGATGATTCACAGACCTGTACCCATGGGGCAAGTAATACAGTATATTTTAATTAAAATAATAATAAATAAATAAATAAATAAATAAATAAAGACAAACACTGTACAACCCCAGTTATATGAGGGATCTAAAGTAGTCAAATTCACAGAATCAGAAAGTAAAATGGTGGTTACCAGGAGCTAGGAGGAAGGGGGAAATGGGTAGTTGTTTAGTAAGTATAGGTGTTTCTGTTTTGCATGATAAAACAGTCATAGAGATCTGTTACACAGTAATGGGAATATGCTTAACACTATTGACCATACACTTAAAAATGTGTAAGACAGCAAATTTTATATTATATTTCACCACAATTCCAGGCTTCAACTTACATTACAAAGCTGTAGTGATCAAAACAGTATGGTACTGGCACAAAGAAAGACACATAGATTTCTAAAGCAGAATAGAAAACCCAAAAATGAGCCCATGAATCTTCCACAAAGCAAGAATGACTATCCAATGAGGAAAAAGACAGTCTTCAACAAATGGTGCTAAAACCCAGATAGCTACATGCAAAAGAATAAAACTGGACCACTTTCTTACACCAAACACATAAATAAATTCAACAGATTAAACCTGAAACCATAAAAATCATAGGAGAGAACACACACAACAAACTCTTTGACCTCAGCCATGGTACCTTCTTTCTAGATAGTTTCCTAAGGCCAGGGAAACAAAAGCAAAAATAAACTATTGGACTTTATAAAAATTAAAAGCTTCTGCACAACAGAGGAAACAATCAACAAAATTAAAAGGCAACTTACAGAATGGAAGAAGATATTTGTAAATGACCTATCTGATAGAGGGTTAGTATACAAAATATATAAAGAACTTACAAAACTCCCAAAATGAATAATCCAATTAAAAAATGGGCAGAAGACTTGGATAGATTTTTATCCAAAGAAGACATAGAGATGGTGAACAGACACATGAAAAGATGCCCAACATCACTGATCACGGAAATGCAAATCAAAACTACAATGAGATCACTTCACACCTGTCAGAGTGGCTAAAATCAACAACACAAGAAAGAACAGGTGTTGGCAAGGAGGTGGAGAAAGGGGAACACTCTTGAATTGTTGGTGGGAATGCAGACTGGTATAGCCACTCTGGAAAAAAGTGTGGAGTTTCCTCAAAAAGTTAAAAATAGGGGGTGCCTGGGTGGCTCAGTTGTTAAGCGTCTGCCTTTGGCTCAGGTCATGATCCCAGGGTCCTGGGATCAAGCCCCCACATCAGGCTCCCTGCTCGGCAGGAAGCCTGCTTCTTCCTCTCTCACTCCTCCTGCTTGTTTTCCCTCTCGTTGTGTCTCTCTCTTGTCAAATAAAAAAATAAAATCTTTAAAAAAATAGTTAAAAATAGAACTTTGCTATGATGCAGCAATTGCACTATTAGGTATTTACCTGAAGAATACAAAAATACAAAATTTAAAAAATAAAACAGGATCATAGGGGAAGAGAGGGAAAAAAAAAAACAAGATGAAACAGAGAGGGAGACAAGCCATAAGAGACTCTTAAGCACAGGAAACAAACGGAGGGTTGCTAGAGGGGAGGGGAGTCGGGTGTTGGGGTAATTGGGTGATGAACATTAAGGAGGGCATGTGATGTAATGAGCACTGGGTGTTGTATACTACTGATGAATCACTGACCTCTACCTCTGAAACAAATAATACATTATGTTAATTTTTTAAAATTAATTATAAAAGTAAAAAGAATACAAAAATACTAATTTAAAGGGATACATGTACCCCAATATTTATAGCAGGATTATCTACAATAGCCAAATTAATGGAAACAGCCCAAGTGTCCACCGAATGATGAATGAATAAAGATGTGGGAGATATATGTAATGGAAAGGTGTATGTGTGTGCATATGTGTGTGTATAAATATATTTATGTATGGACACACATATATACATACATACATATAATGGAATATTACTCAGCCATAAAAAAGAATGAACCCTTGTTGTTTGCAAGAACCTGGATGAAGCTAAAAGTATTGTGTTAAGTAAAATAATTCAGTCAGAGAAAGACAAGTATCATATGACCTTACTCACTTGGGGAATTTAAGAAACAAAACAAATGAATATGGGAGAGGAAAGAGAGAGGCAAACCATAAAACAGAATCTTAATTATAAAGAACAAACTGAGTTTGCTGGAGGGGAGGTGCGCGGGGGAATGGTTTAGATGGATGATGGGTATTAAGGAAGGCACTTGCTGTGATGAGCACTGGGTGTTGTATGTAAGTGATGAATCACTAAATTCTGCACCTAAAACTAATATTACACTGTATGTTAACAAACTGGAATTTAAATAAAAACTAAAAAAAAGAAAAAAGAAAAAGAAGTAAATTTTTAAAATTCTACCTTCTTCTGAAATCCTTTATTAGCCATCTCTGTCTGAAATGACCTCATCCTCTTCCCCAAAATTATTGTCTGCCCTTTTACTTATTGTTTAGTCATGCATCTACTTGTAACAACTACTTTCATCTAAAACTGTTAACTTAGCATGTTTAATATAATATGTTTTTATATTTTGAAGCCTTTATGAGACAATGAGAATGAAATTATTTAAAATCAGTGTCTGCATCTTGTGTCATACCCTCTCTGTGCCCAATAGGCACCTGCTGTTTTAACTCAGCTCAGTCACAGCAGGACCCACAAGATTTGGAGAGCCAAGGCTGAATCAGGATTCAGCATAAAGGATAGTGTGAGAAACAGGTAAGAGAAAAATCATCAGAGAAGGCATTACTAGCAGTCGAGGACACTAAGCAGATGGTGGCTGATTTCACTTGCTCATCCTTTTACTCAATAAAAGATTACTGAGTTCCTATGTGGAAGACACGTACCTGCTCTGTAGGATACAGGCTGATAAAATCTCTGCCCTTAGGAACTTATAATCCAGCAGTTTCTGAATCCTTCTCCCAAGAAACCTGGGGAAAGAGTACCAGTCATGTTGGTCCAGGATCTCAGGGCTGAAAGTCCTGATATGGTAGAAATGCAAGGAGCACAAAAACACAAGCAAGGGAAACAAAGAAAAATGAGAAGTTACATTGGCCATCAGGTATGAGAATAGAGTACAAATGCCAATACATGAGACAAAGACAAGGACAAAGTAAATGTAATAATGGGGCAAGAATTAAGGACCAAGTCTAGACTAGGATAAAAATTAGAAGGGCTTTGGCCATTGTCAGAAACAGGATACCTAGATTTCTCTCTTAATGCATGCACTTCCAATTACAGTAGGTGGGTTCCCAAGGGTTAAAAGCCCAGGTTCAGGCAAAGTGGACAAACAGAATAAATCTACAAGAAATCAAATTAAAACTACTAAGTGCCACAGTCAGATGTCAACTATTATAAGAAGGTGCCAGAGGCCATATAATAACATAGCAGTTATGTTATTGTCAATGACAACTCTTGATGTCAGAGTACCTCGGTTCAAATCACACCTATGCATTATTTGCTATGTGTGTTGGGCAAGACAAGGATATGCCTCAGTTTTCTCATATATAAAATAGGGACGGTAATTATACCTGCTTTACAGGTTGTGTTAACAAGGATGAAAGGAGTTAATTCATGTAAAATGTTGAAGAGAGTGCCTAGCACATAGTAAGTTATCTAAAAGTGTTACCTATTATGAGTTAAAGGCATGAACGATACCTTCCAGATGTAAAGGCCAGAGAAAACTTTGTATAGGAACCGGCATTTTCGTTTACTCTTGAATGATAGGTATAAGTGGATGCATGCTAAGGGAGTGCAGGGGCAGGGCAAAACAGCCCAAATTATGTTTAGAGAAGAGAGAGAAGAAGGCGAGAAAGGGAGGGGCAGGGAGAAAATGGTTGAAATATAGGGCATATGTCAGAGAATAACAGACATAGAACTGGAAAGGTGAATTTCAGCCAGGTAAGACTAATGTCAGGTGAACCAGCCCAAACCTTATTCAGAACATAATGCAGAATCACTGTGGGATTCTGAACAGGGGAGGGGTACAGTAAGAGCAGTGAGATGAATTTGAACGTATGAGCTGTGAAGACACTGAAAGCCACGTGCCCAGGCAAGAAATACAAGTGCCCTGGAAAGATATGAAGGGTCAGAAAAGGGTTAGATACAAAAGGCATCATTGAAGCCCCGCAAAGTGTAGAGCTATAGTAAAGTATCTAGAAAAGAGAAATAAAGCCCATCTGTAAAATACACAATCTATTAACATACCGAAAACATGTCGTATGTGTGTCCCACTGTGACAACAGATCATTGGAATCCCTGTTCACATTGTTTATCTATGTGGATTGTTCATTCCTATGCACATTCCTTGGGAAAGAATTCAAGTTCCTCCAAATATTTTCTCGGCCTGGATCCCCAACCTTATCTCTCTCCAACCCCAAAAGCATACCCTAGGCTACAGCCAAATTCCATGGTTATTCCTAGTCAGTTAAAAAAAAAAAAAAACACACACACAAACAAAAAACCATTGTAAATCATAAAGCACCATGAAAACTTCAGGATTTATTTATTATTTTCCTATCTTTTGTTTTCTTCATTTTAGGCCTTCACTCACCGTTTTCCCCCCCGGAAGAGTCTTTTTATTTCCAACTACCAAATTCTTATCTAACCTTTGAGGTCCAGCTGAAACTCTGCTTTCCTCATGAAGCTGTCTTCCATCTCTCCAACAGGAAATGATCTCCCTCCTGTCTGTTGATATAATACACTTGATATATTACTCTCCCATCACTATGATTTCATGCAAAATGCAATAAATGTGATTTGTAAACATGTCATAACTATGTCATTACTAATCTTTTATTTTTTTTGAGAGAGAGTGTGGCGGGGAGGGGTTGAGGGAGAGAGAGATTTTTTTTTTTAAAGATTTTATTTATTTATTTGACACAGAGAGAGAGACAGTGAGAGCAGGAACACAAGCAGGGGAGTAGGAGAGGGAGAAGCAGGCTTCCCGCTGAGCAATGAGCCAGATGTGGGGCTATCCCAGGACCCTGGGACCATGATCTGAGCTGAAAGCAGACACTTTACGACTGAGACACTCAGGCGCCCTGAGAGAGAGAATCTTAAGCTCCATGTCCAGCATGGAGCCCAACATGGGACTCAATCTCATGACCCTGAGATGACAATCTGAGCCGAAATCAATAGCTGGAGGCTTTATCAACTGAGCCCCCAGGTGCCCTCAATACTAATCAATTTTTTAAAATTTTAATAGTGGTTGAGAGTTTACAGACATGTCTCATCTATATATGTACAGAATAAACCAACCCTTTTAACAACTTTTTATTCTTAAAAAAAAGGGAAAATTATTATTATTCTCATTCTTTCCTGCTGATGAAAGAATAAATGAATTACCCAAGGTCATGCCACACCAAGGGTTGAGCTCAGATCCAGGAAATTTGCTACCACATGTTCTCTCATCCACTAAGCTCCTCTTATACCCTCCTTACATGAACCCTTGCCCCCCCACACCTCTCAGGCAGTCCTCATGATGTGCTAGCCCCATACCAATGAGCAGGATCTCTACTGAGGGCCATCTCAAAGGCAGAGGTTCTGTCACCTTTCTTTTTTAGTTTTCAGGTAATCATTAATCCACCTGCCATGGCAGACATTTCTGCTTTCCCAAAACTCTCTGCCTCCAGCCCATTCATTATAGAGCCCCCAGCAGCCAGGACAATCTGATCAGAGTTGCAGTCAGAATGAAGCCTGTCTGTCACCCTGGACACAGGAAACATGGAGGAATGCTGTTTGTCTCTGAAGAGCAGACTGGATCAGACTGCACCAACCACTACTGACTTTATACAGTTTTCTTAGTACAATGCTCAGCAATACAACAGATATTCTGCCCCATGTCGATCCAGTGCAGGAAGGACGAGAGAGGAGTCCTCAAAATTTTACATGAAACTATAATATTCTGTGACTTTCACCTAACCATCTTGCTTTTCCCATCACTCAGTTATAATAGATAGTTTTTCATTTTTCATTTGCTAGCTTCTGAGCTAGACCAAAGGGACAATCTAGCAAAAGGAGAAAATGATTGAGTGGTACAAGACACTAATTCATGAAGTATAACTTCTCTCTGCCAAATCCTTTTCCTTGTCAAATTTTTGCCGAAATCAATAGGTTATTTTTGGAATTGTTAAACATAGTACTGAATCAAGCAAATTGTGCTACAAATAATATCACAAGTACTATTCAGAAGAAGAAAATAATAGCTGATTAAGTGCCTACAAGCAGTCTTCCTAGGATAATGTTTTCTAATGAATTATATGACGTGTATATTTAGGAAACGATTTTTCCCTTCAGAGGAATGCTCCTTTATTGATTTAGGAAAAAATCCAAATGATGCCCCCACAAATAGTCAAATTCTTGGTTTTCAAATAAGTGTTTTCATTTAAATAACAAAGATACAGGGAGAATAATATTCAATAATCTAATATCATATTTTGAGGACTTTCCTCACTCTGATTTTCTTAAATCTTTACAGAAATCCAATGCTTCATTGTATCTTTATTTTAATCTTTATTGCTTTTCTGGTTATAATAATAATGCATGCTACCATAAAAATTCGAATTTCAGAAAAACATTACACAGAAAGCAAAGAATCCTGCAATTAGTCTGAATTGTTACACTTCTAAAAAGTCTTTAACTATAGTTTTAAGTTTTCTCATTCTGTTAACCCTCTCCTGACCTCTCGAGATCAGCCCAGTTCATCCTTGTATGTTACAGCCCTACCCTCTCCAGTGCGTGTGCAAACATCCCCCATAATTTTAAAAAATATCCTTTGACCCTTCAGTATCTTTTGGCCTTACAATTGTCTCTCATTTTTTTCTCACCTGAATATCTCAAGAGTAAGTTTTATTCATATCTCAGGTCACTGTGATCTGGTTCTGGTTTCTTTCCCTTCTAGTCAAATAAGCCATGATGTTCTAATGTCCAAATATGATAAACACATTTGTTATCTCAGAAATCCTCTCTCTGACTTTAACACTGTTAATCTCTCCTTCCCCAAAATATGCATCTCATTGGTTTGATTACATTTTTCTGTCCTGGTCCTCTTTCTGCTTCTCTGGTAATTCTTACTTGCTCAGTTTTATTTTTCTATCTTCCCCTGCTTGTCATTCTTATGCTGATGCTTTGTCTTTTGTCCATTCTCCTTCTGGCTCCACATGGGTTGTCTCATCTGAGTTATCTAATTGATCTCAAGGCTTTTACAACAACCTATTACAGAGTGCTAACTCCCAAACCTTATTAATCTCCAGCCCCTCACAATATCTTCAGGTTCCATACTCACATATGTAACCTGTGTTCCCAAAAGGCACCTTTAAATTGACATTGTCCAGAGTGAATTCCTCATTGTCTCCCCCTATTACCAATGCAAAAGACCCCCTCCTGCTGTCATCCATGTGTCCGCTATTGACACCATCATCCACCTGCTCACCCAAGCAAGACTCCGGGACAGTCATTTCTCCTTTTTTTTTTTTTTTTCCATTTCCTTACACACTTAACCATCTAAACATATTTTGAGTCTGTTCTCTTTTTCTAATTTAGGCTCTATCCTTTCTCTTATACCATTTCACAACACTAATTTTCTAGATCCTAGTCTTGGCCCCTCAGATACCTTCCATACTGCTTTCAACATAACTTTTTAGAAAATTAAAATCTGATCCTATTATTTCCTGTACTAAATGACCAATGATTCCCCTTAGCTTTCAAATAAAAACCCAAGCTCTTTAGTATGGCATTAAGGTCTTTTATAACATGGCTTCTATAATGTTTCTACTACCATCTCACAATTTATGACCCAACAATGCTAAATTACTTATGATTCCCTGCATACATTATGCTCTTGTCTTTATGACTTCTATTCCCTCTTGATTTTCTGTTTATACTACCTTGCCTTTTAATTCCTACTCATTCATTTCTTTATTTAGGAGAACAAAAATTAAAGTTAACATTTACTGTTTCAGAGGCTCAAAGGACATGCAGACTGGATTTCTGTTCTGAGTAACAGTTGATTTGACTTCTGCAGAGCAACCTCCTGCTACGACAGAGGAGAACTAAGAAAAGTAGACAAAATATTTTTAAAGATTTGATTGAAGGCATATGAGAGATTCCAAAACAGTGAGGATTTAAGGGACAAATATCCAAGAAAGAAGGAAAACGTGGAAAGGCAAGCTCAATTTTCCCCTCAAAGCATTTTCTGGCAGGAATATAAGTTAGTACAGCCACTTTAGAAAACTATTTGGGAGTATCTACTGAAGCTAAACTTCTCATGCCCTGTAAGCAAGCAATTCTACCCTTAAGTACCTGCCCCACAGAAATGTGTAGCAAAAGACAAGGAGAAGAATGTGCATAGCAACATTATTTGTGATAGTCCCAAATTGGGACTATCTGATATTTCCATCAGATATTAGAATAAATTATTCATATTATACTTACACAATGGAATGCTACACAGCACTGAAAATTAATGAACTATTGCTACACACAGCAACATGAATGCATTTTCTAAACAAACTAGGTATGAAAATGCCACATACAAGAGGACATATTATAAGACTTTATTTATAAGAAGTAAAAAAATAGATAAAGTAAATGCATGATGTTAAAAATCCAGATAGTGTTTCTCTTTGTAGAGAAAGATTGGATCATGGTAATATTCTAATACTTGATCTGATTAGTACTTAGCTGGAGGTATTCACTATATTATCCAGCTATATGTCTGTAATTCATTTGAAATGTGGTATATATGTTACACTTCAATAAAACAAAATGCCTTCTAAAAAAGGAAAACAGGATGGAGGAGGAGCAAGAGGGCAGAGGAGCAGGAGACCTAAATTTCATCTGGTCCCAGGAATTCAGCTAGATAGTTATCAAACCATTCTGAACACTTACAAGTCGACAGGAGATCGAAGAAAAGAAGAGCAGCAATTCTAGGAACAGAAAATCGACCACTTTCTGGAAGGTGTGATGGGCAGAGAAGTGAATCCGAGATGATATACAGGAAGATGGAACGTGGGGGGAGGGACTGCTTCTCAGCAAGTGAGAAACCAGCAGAGCACAAAATCAGAATTTTTAGAAGTCTGCCTCACAGAAGGATGTTGTTCCAGAGGCTAAGCGGGGGTGGAACCCTTGTGGGGACAGTGTGGCTTCAGGACCAGTGGGATCACAGAAAGATTGGGGGTGCCTGAGTGTGGCAGAGCTCTCAGGTATCAGAGCAGGGAAGCCAGCTGCAGAGATGGAGCTAAGTTGGGGGCTCTCAGCTCAGGGTTACCTTAAACCATGTTCCAAGGCACAGTAGGGCCAATGCTCTTTGAGCAGGGACCCCACAAGTGGCAGATCTGGGGAGATGCCTCACTTCCTCCATTAGGAGAAGCAGCACAGGAGCACACCTGCAGGAATTGGCTGGGTCTAGAGACTCCAAACAGGGCCATGCACCAGGGATAGAACTACTTGGTCACAGGCTGGGTGAGCTCAGAGTGTGGCCAGAGACCAGGGAGATGGGAGGGATTGACTACTCTTCTCTGAGGGCGCACTGAGGAGCGGGGCCTGAGCTCTCATCTCCTATGGAGCTGGAGATTGGGAGGCCACCATTTTCATTCCCATCCTCCCAAGGTATACAGAAAGGGTTCAGGGAACAAAAGCTACTGAGAGCAAACCTGAGCAGATTACTTAGCCTGGCCCCTGGCAAGGGCAGTGCAACTCCACCTCAGGCAAAGACATTTGATCAGAAGATCAGCAAGAACATCCAGCCAAGACCAAGTTCATCAATCAATGAGAACTGCAGAATTCCAGAGCTAGAGGAAAGCAACACATAGAATTCATGCCTTTTTCCCATGATTCTTTAGTCTTTCAAAGTTAAACTTTAAAAATTTTCTTTATTTTTTTCTTCTTCTATTTTTTAAAAAATTTTCCTCTCTCCTATTTTAACCAACATCTTATCTGATCAATACCTTTTTTTTAAGGTTTTATTTATTTATTTGACAGACAGAGATCACAAGTAGGCAGAGAGGCAGGCAGAGAGAGAGAGGAAGGGAAGCAGACTCCCCGTAGAGCAGAGAGCCCGATGTGGAGCTTGATCCCAGGACCCTGGGACCATGACCTGAGCTGAAGGCAGAGGCTTTAACCCACTGAGCTACCCAGGCACCCCTGATCAATACCTTCTTAAAAATCTTTTTTAATTTTCATTTTTATAGTCATATTCTATCCCTTCATTGTACTTAACCTTATTTTTTATATACATATAAGTTTCTCTTTTCCTAAAATTTGGGATATAGTTTATTCTATAAGACCAAACTATATCCTAAATCTAGTGTAGGGCTTTCTTCTAGCCTCCCACCTGACCACATTTGCTCCATTTTTTTCTTTTAATTTTTTTCTTTCTTTTATCAATGAACTTCTTATCAATTTCCTTTAAAATTTTTTTTAAATTTTCTTCTTTAAAGTCGCATTCCATCACTTCATCGTATTAACCCTTATTTTTGTAAATATATACAAGTTTTTCTTTCTTTAAAATTTTGGGAGGAAGTTTCATCTAACAGACCAAAATATACCCCAAATCAAGTGTATGACTCTGCTCTGTTCACCAGCCTGATTATATCTTTTTTTCTTTTGTCTCTCTTTACCCACCTAGTTTCAGGTCTCCTCTGACTTATTTAGTGTATATTTTTCTGGGGTCATTATTACCCTTTAGCATTTTGTTCTCTCATTCATCTATTCTTCTCTCGACAAAATGACAAGGTGGAAAAACTCACCTCAAAAAAAAAGAGAACAGGGCCACCTGGGTGGCTCAGTGGGTTAAGCCTCTGCCTTTGGCTCAGGTTATGATCTCAGGGTCCTGGGATTGAGCCCCACATCGGGCCCTCTGCTCAGCAGGGTGCCTGCTTCTCCCTCTCTCTCTGCCTGCCTCTCTGCCCACTTGTAATCTCTCTCTCTCTGTCAAATAAGTAAATAAAATCTTAAAAAAATAAAAAAAAGAACAAGAGGCAGTACCAACTGCTAGGGACCTAATCAATACAGACATTAGTAAGTTGTCAAAACTAGAGTTCAGAATGACGATTATAAAGATACTAACTGGGCTTGAAAAAAGCATAGAAGACACTAGAGAATCCCTTTCTGGCGAAATAAAAGAACTAAAATCTAGCCAAGTTGAAACCAAAAAAGCTATAAATGAGGTTCAATAAAAAAGGGAAGCTCTTACTGCTATGATAAATGAGGCAAAAGAGAATTAGTGATATAGAAGACCAAACGATGGAACATAAAGAAGCTGAGAAAAAGAGAGAAAACAACTACTGGATCACAAGGGGATAAATCGAGAGATAAGTGATACCATAAGACAAAACAATATTAGAATAATTGGGATCCCAGAAGAAGAAGAAAGAGAGGGGCAGAAGGTGTACTGGAACAAATTATAATCGAGAATTTCCCTAATGTGGCAAAGGGAACAGGCATCAAAATCCAGGAGACACAGAGAAACCCCCTCAAAATCAATAAAAATAGGTCCACACCCTGTCATCTAATAGTAAAACTTACAAGTCTCAGTGACAAAGAGAAAATCCTGCACGCAGCTCAGGACAAGAGGTCTGTAACATATAATGGTAGAAATATTAGACTGGCAGAAAACCTATCCACAGAGACCGGGCAGGCCAGAAAGAACTGGCATGATATATTCAGAGCACTAAATGAGAAAAATATGTAGCCAAGAATACTATATCCAGCGAGGCAGTCATTGAAAATAGAAGGTGAGAGAAAAAGTTTCTAGGACAAACAAAAATTAAAAGAATGTGCAAACACCAAACCAGCCATACAGGAAATATTGAAAGGGGTCCTCTAAGCAAAGACAGAGCCTAAAAGTAATAGCCCAGAAAGGAACAGAGACATTCTACAGTACCAGTCACCTTACACGCAATACAATGGCACTAAATTCCTATCTTTCAATAGTTACCCTGAATGTAAATGGGCTAAATGCCCCAACCAAAACACACAGGGTATCAGAATGGATTAAAAAAAAAGTGCTACAAGAAGTCTACAAGAGTCTACAAGAAACTCATTTTAGACCCAAAGACACCTCCAGATTTAAAGTGAGGGGGTGGAAAACAATTTACCATGCTAATGGACATCCAAAGAAAGCTGGGGTAGCAAATCTTGTATCAGATACATTAGATTTTAAGCCAAAGACTAGAATAAAGGATGAGGAAGGACACTATAGCATACTTAAAGGGTCTGTCCGGGGCGCCTGGGTGGCTCAGTGGGTTAAGGTCTGCCTTCAGCTCAGGTCATGATCTCAGGGTCCTGGGATCAAGCCCCGTGTCGGGCTCCCTGCTCAGCGGGGAGTCTGCTTCTCCTTCTCCCTCTGCCCCCCTCCTTTGCTTGTCCTCTCTCTCTCTCTCTCGTTTGTTCTTTCTCAAATACATTTTAAAAAAATCTTTAAAAAAAAAAAAGGGGTCTGTCCAACAAGAAGATCCAACAATTTTATATATCTATGTGCCTAACATGGAAGCAGCCAAGTATATAAACCAATTAATAACAAAATCAAAGAAACACATCGACAATAATACAATAATAGTAGGGGACTTTAACACCTCCTGACTGAAATGGGCAGATCATCCAAGCAAAAGATGAACAAGGAAATAAAGGCTTTAAATGACACACTGGACATCGTGGATATATTCAGAACATTCCATTCCAAAGCAAAGGAATATATATTCTTCCCTAGTGCACATGGAATATTCTCCAGAATAGATCACATCCCGAGTCACAAATCAGGTCTCAATTGGTACCAAAGATTGGGATCATTCCTTGCATATTTTCAGACCATAATACTTTGGAACTAGAATTCAACCACAGGAGGAAAGTTGGAAAGAATGCAAATACATGGAAGCTAAAGAGCATCCTACTAAAGAATGAATGGGTCAATGAGGAAATTAAAGAAGAATTGAAAAAAATCATGGAAACAAATGAAAATAAAACAGAACTGTTGGGGCGCCTGGGTGGCTCAGGGGATTAAGCCACTGCCTTCGGCTCAGGTCATAATCTCAGGTTCCTGGGATCGAGCCCCGCATCTGCCTCAGCATCCCTGCTGAGCAGAGAGCCTGCTTCCCCCCCTCTCTCTCTGCCTGACTCTCTGCCTACTTGTGATCTCTCTCTCTGTCAAATAAATAAATAAAATCTTTAAAAAAAAACACACACACAACTGTTCAAAATCTTTGGGACACAGCAAAGGCAGTCCTGAGAGGAATGTATATAGCAATACAAGCCTTTCTCAAGAAACAAGAAAGGTCTCAAGTACACAACCTAACCTTACACCTAAGTGAGCTGCAGAAAGAACATCAAAGAAAGCCTAAACCAAGCAGGAGAGGAGAAATCATAAAGATCAGAGCAGAAAGCAATGATATAGGAGCCAAAAGAACAATAGAACAAATCAATGAACCCAGGAGCTGGTTCTTTGAAAGAATTAATAAGATTGATAAACCCCTGGCCAGAGTTATCCAAAAGAAAAGAGAAAGGACCCAAATTAATAAAATCATGAATGATACAGGAGAGATCACAACCAACACCAAAGAAATACAAACCACTATAAGAACATATTATGAGTAATTATATACAAACATATTTGACAATATGGGAAAAATGGAAGCATTCCTAGAGACATATAAACTACCAAAACTGAACCAGGAAGAAATAGAAAACCTGAACAGACCTATAACCAGTAAGGAGATTGAAACAGTCATCAAAAGTCTTCCAAAAAACAAGAGCCCAGAGCCAGACAGTTTCCCAGGGGAATTCTAGTAAACATTTAAAGAAGAAATAATATCTATTCTCCTGAAACTGTTCCAAAAAATAGAAATGGAAGGAAAACTGCCAAACTAATTTTATGAGGTCAGCATTACCTGGATTCCAAAACCAGACAAAGACCTCAGCAAAAAGGAGAATTACAGACCAATATCCCTCATGAACACTGATGCAAAAATTCTCACCAAAATACTAGGTAGGATCCAACAGTACATTAAAAGCATTATTCACCATGACCAAGTAGGATTTATTCCTGGGCTGCAAGATTGGTTCAACATCAGCAAATCAATCAATGTGATACATTAATAAAAGAAAGAACAAGAACCATAAGATACTCTCAATAGATGCAGGAAAAAACATTTGACAAAGTATAGCATGCTTTCTTGATTAAAACTCTTCACGATGTAGGGACAGAGGGTACATACCTCAATATCATAAAAGCCTTCTATGAAAAACCCACAGCCAATATCATTCTCAATGGGGAAAAACTGAGATCTCCCCCCCTAAGGTCAGGAACACGGCAGGACTGTCCACTATCATCACTGTTATTCAACATAGTACTAGAAGTCCTAGCCTCAGCAATCATACAACAAAAATAAATTACAGGCATCTGAATCAGCAAAGAAGAAGTCAAACTCTCACTCTTTGCTGATGATATGATACTTTATGTGGAAAAGCCAAAAGACTCCATTCCAAAACTGCTAAAACTCATACAGGAATTCAGTAAAGTGTCAGGATATAAAATCAATGCACAGAAATCAGTTGTATTTCTATACACCAACAACAAGATAGAAGAAAGAAATTAAGGAGCCCATCCCATTTACAATTGCACCCAAAATGATAAGATACATAGTAAACCTAACCTAAGAGGCAAAGAATCTGTACTCAGAAAACATACAATACTCATGAAAGAAATGGAGGAAGACACAAAGAAATAGGAAAAAAACTTCCCATGATCATGGATTAGAAGGACAAATATTGTGAAAATGTCTATGCTACCTAAAGCAGTCTACACATTTAATGGAATCCCTATCAAAATACCATCAATTTTTCTCAAAGAAATGGAACAAATAATCCTAAAATTTATATAGAACCAGAAAAGACCCCATATAGCCAGAGGAATGTTGAAAGAGAAAATCAAAGCTGGTGGCATCACAATTCCAGACTTCAAGTTTTATTACACAGCTGTCATCATCAAGACAGTATGGTACTGGCATAAAAACAGACACACAGATCAATGGAACAGAATAGAGAGCACAGAAATGGACCCTCAATTCCATAGTCAACTAATCTTCGACAAAGCAGGAAAGAATGTCCAATGGAAAAAAGACAGTCTCTTCAACAAATGGTTTTGGGGAAACTGGACAGCCACATGCAGAAGAATGAAACTGGACCATTTCCTTACACCACAGAAGAAACTGGACAATTTCCTTATACCACACACAAAAATAGACTCAGAATGGATGAAAGACATCAATGTGAGACAGAAATCCATCGGCAGCAACCTCTTTGATCTCAGCCACATCAACTTCTTCCTAGAAACCTTGCCAAAGACAAGGGAAGCAAGGGCAGAAATGGATTATTGGGACTTCCTCAAGATCAAAAGCTTTTGCACAGCAAAAGAAACAGTCAACAAAACCAAAAGACAACTGACAGAATGGGAGAAGATATTCACAAATGACATCTCAGATAAAGGGCTAGTATCCACAATCTATAAGGAACTTATCAAATCAACACCCAAAGAACAAATAATCCAATTAAGAAATGGGCAGAGGACATGAACACACGTTTAGGCAAAGAAGACATCCAGATGGCCAACAGACACATGAAAAAGTGCTCAACATCACTCGGCATCAGGGAAATACAAATCGAAACCACAGTGAGATGTCACCTTGCACCAGTCAGAACGTCTAAAATGAACAAGTAAGGAAATGACAGGTGGTGGCAAGGATGTAGAGAAAGGGGAACCCTCCTACACTCTTGGTGGGAATGCAAGCTGGTGCAGCCACTCTGGAAAAGAGTATGGAGGGTCCTCAAAAAGTTGAAAATAGAGCTACCCTATGACTGAGCAATCGCACCACTGGGATTTTACCCTAACAATACAAATGTAGTGAACTAAAGGGGTATGTGCACTTCAATGTTTATAGCAGCAATATCCACAATATCCAAACTATGGAAAGAACCTCGATGTCTATCAACAGATGAATGGATAAAGAAGATATGGTACATATACATATAATGGAATATTATGCAGCCATCAAAAAACAAAATCTTGCCATTTGCAACAACGTGGATGGAACTAGAGGGTTTTATGCTAAGTGAAATAAGTCAGTAAGAGAAAGACAATTATCATATGATCTCAATGATATGAGAAAGTTGAGAAACAAAATAGAGGATCATAGGGGAAGGGAAGGAAAAATGAAACATTAGGAAACCAGAGAGGGATACAAAACTTAAGAGACTCTTAATCTCAGGAAACAAACTGAGAATTGCTGGGGGATGGGGGATGGAAGGGATGCGGTGGCTGGGTGATGGACATTGGGGAAGGTATGTGCTACGGGGAGTGCTGTAAATTGTGTAAGACTATTGAATCCTGACATGTACCCCTGAAACAAATAATACATTATATTTTAATTTAAAAAAAAAAAGGAAAACAGGATATCTGTACCTAAATAGAAAATAGTATTATGTACAATTGAAATGGGGATAGAAATATAAAGCTATGTTTTAGAGAAGCAATTTTGAGAAATTGTGTATCTCAGCACACATGCCTTAAAACCTATTACAAAAAAATTACTGGAGAACTATCAACCACAGGTAAGTGTCCAAGACATACATATTATACATATTACTACCACAAAGAACTCGGGCAGAAATTTTATTCAGACACAATAAGAAAACTCCTCATTCCATAATATATGCTTTATTTTTCGAAGAAAACCAAAATCAAAAATGGTTCTCAAATTTCTCAATTTTTTTCCAGCTGATATCAACTGGGAGTTGTGATTCAATTTATTTGTTTTAGCGTCTGGTGAATGGTTTGGATGGAAGCTGCTAGAAGGCTTTTCCTGGACTTTGTAATAGATTACTCTGTCTCTTTACAGAATGCTTCACTGTGTGTGTACTTGGAAGGCACTCCAGGTTTTTCACCTTCATATTCTGATCCAGAGAGGGACTATATAGATACTTCTGTACTTTTCAAAGTTCCAGAAAAGATTTCAGTAGCTTCCAAGTCTTGGAGATCAGGAAAGAGTATATTGAAAGAACTTTGTTTAAAAAAAGATAGAAACTAGATCTATTTTCAATGCTAGATCTGTGCATTTAGATGTTTTAAAATGGTATGCAAATGAGCTACTTTCAGCTGGCGGTCCAGCAGGAATAGCAGAAAGGATGGGAGTTGAGTAGATATAGAATTGGGAATCCACTTTCTGGCTACTTGTTGCTTCCACCTGTAGTTCAACAGTGCAGCTACCAGTTGCTCCTATTTCTGACCACCAAGCTTCCTTACACCCGTGTACTGCACTGGTTTCCTAGGCAGCCATGGCAGGGTGGCCTCAGCCAGTAGCCATAAGCAGAGAGCACATAGGTGCTTTTCTTCCCCAAAAGGAGCAAGCTCCCACTATCTCACCTTGAACAATCAAAATTTAACATACTTATTGATAAATCCATAGATACAATCTCCCTGACCACACAGAAATCTGAGCCTAGGTAAGAACTTAGATATTTTTAAAGTTCTTTACTCTATAATTCTGGAAAATGGGACTTTGCTTTGTCCCCCCAGATATAAGTTTCTACTTTAGTAAACTACTTAGATCCACTCTGGCTTACTCCTGTCAGTGTCTTCCAGAACCAACATCTAGACCTTATCTTCTTTCAGGTGTTACTGAAACATTTCCCTGAAATGAACAGCTCTCTGGCTACCTATCTGCCAGATCACCTAGAATTCAACTGAGTTGTACATTTTCCACTACTATGTTTCATCTATCAGTTCAGAAATGTCTGTCATCCTGGATTCAACTCCCACTCCCACCTTTATATTAAAGGCTTTCTATTACAGATACTATGATCAGGAATAGAGGACTTACCCCAACCTCTGGTAATTGCATCTAATGTTTCTGTGATGGACAGACACTAAGATGGCCCAAATTAGCCCTGTCTCCTGTATTCATAACTTTGTATAATTCCTTCCCTTTGGTGTGAGTGGAAACTGTGACTTGCTTCCAACCAGCAGTATTCAACAAAGGGGATGCTCTATCATGTCTATGATTTTATTACCCAAGACTGTAACTTCCATCTTGCTAGCTGACTCTCTCCCTTGTTAGCTTTGATGAAGCAGGCTTCCATATGGAGAGGCCCACATAGCAAGGAACTAAGGGCAGCCTCCAGCAAATAGTCAACTAGGAATTGGAACCTTCAGTCCAACAGCCCACAAGGAACTTAATCCTGGCAACCAACAATCATGTGAATTTGGAAGAGGATCCTTCCTCAATTTAGCTTCAGATGAGACCCTATTCCTGGCCAAAAATCTTGATAGCAGCCTTGTGAGAGAACCTGAAAAAAAACAAAAAAAACAACAACAAAAAAAAAAACAACCCAGCTAAGCCATGCCTAGACTCCTGATGTATGTTTTTTGAAGCCACTAAGACAATAGATGTATGTTTTTTGAAGCCACTAAGTTTGTTGTAATTTGTTACATAGCAATAGATCATTAATACAGTTTCCAGTATCTGCTACACTCCAAAAAGGTCACTAAAATTAAGTGGATTAGTCCTAGAGAAGTCCCAAATTATATTTTTAATAATAAGCCCCAACTTGGTAGGTTTTTAAATGTGAGAAAAGTGTAACATATTTATAGAAATCAATTTTAATGCTATTAAATTATGCCATTTTTGAGTGTCTGAGGTGAGCTGATGAACAGTGAATTTCTAAACTTTTTTTTATTCCAATTGATAGAGACATTGTACATTTTCATAACCTGTGGCAGACAATATTTTCCAAAGATGGCTGCAACAATATCCTCTATCCTGTGTGCTCTCATGCAATGTGACCTCCCCACTCCTCCATTAAAGACAGAGTCTAGCTCCCTCTTCTTGGGTCAGACTTTGTGACATGTTTGTAATCAATAAAATGTGCAGAAGTGTAGCTTCAGGATTTCTGAGGTTAGGTCAGTTAAAACCATGCAGCTTCTGCCTGTTCTCTTTGCAGTTTTCCTTTAGGGCACTTCCTTTCAGCTTGTTCCTTCCCAGAACCCAGCTACCATGTTGTGAGAAGCCAAAGCCAAGTGAAGAGGGCATGCCTAGGAGCTCCAAATGACACGGTAGCCTTTGAGTCTGGTACCAGACCCATTAGTGAAGAAGTCTCCTTATGGTTCCCCAACATTTTGGTTCATGCCAATCATGTGAGTCTTCCCAGATGAATTCCTAGATATAGCGGAGCAGAGACAAACTGTGATGGTCAGTTTTATATGTCAAACTTGGCTAGGCTATAGTACCCAGTTATTCAATCCAATACAAACTGAGATGTTGTTATGAAGGTAATTCTGTAGTCATGATTAACATCTATAATCAGTTGGCTTTATGTAAAAAGACATTATCTGGGGTAAACTAAGTTAGCCTGATCCAACCAGTTGAAAGGCTTTAAGAACAGAACTGACTGCCCCGAGGAAGAAGAA
Source organism: Lontra canadensis (assembly GCF_010015895.1). NCBI lineage: Eukaryota > Metazoa > Chordata > Mammalia > Carnivora > Mustelidae > Lontra > Lontra canadensis. The sequence goes on from NW_022631003.1 coordinate 5,717,306, forward strand.
ATTCCACCTGTGGACTGCAGTGGCAGCCCCTGTCCAAGATTTTCAAGCCTGCCCTTCTTGAAAGCCTGCCCTGCAGATTTCAGACTAGCCTAATTAACCCTCCCAATCATGTAAGCCACATTCTTTGCAGTTAGTTTCTTAATACATATATATCCTGCTGGTGCCGTTTCTCTGGTGGAGTTCTGATACATAATCCATCTGGCTATGCCCTGTCTAAATTCTTTACCCATAGGAAACATAACTTAATAAAATGGTTGCTTTTTTATACCACTAAGATTTAATTACTTTTTATACAGCAACAGACACAAGAACTCTTCCTGTTATTTAACCAACTTCTATAGAATTCTCTAAATCACAAGAAAACACTGATTGTATGTATGTTGCAGCTCTCTCACACATTAGACAAAATATAGAGAAAGCAGACTACTGTTCTCAAATCTGAACACATTATCATTCATTACATCATTGAGACTGAAATGTAAAAGACACCTTTCTATCTTTAAGACTATATCAAAAATATACAAGACAAAAAATATTCTTAGAGAACACAACTAGATCTGTAACCTCGATTTTGCCTTGTTATATCAATGTGGCAGTCACACAAATAATAATGATATAACATTAATGATGGTGAACAGTATTTCTTTTTTTTTAAGATTTTTTTATTTATTAATTTGACAGAGATCACAAGTAGGCAGAGAGGCAGGCATTGAGAGAGAGAAGAGGAAGCAGGCTCCCCTCTGAGCAGAAAGCCCGATGCGGGGCTTGATTCCAGGACCCCGGGATCATGACCGGAGCTGAAGGCAGAGGCTTAACCCACCGAGCCACCCAGGCACCCCATGAACATCATTTCTTTACTTATAGTTCTACCTTGTTTTACAGAACTATTCTCTAAAATCTTCCATATCACCCAATTTTTCTGAGAATGCCTTATTTAAGGTTTCAATCAAATGAGCATAAACATGTTTTTTTTTCCTACTTCTACCTGTTGCCCACCAGATTTCCCCACTCATCAGCACCCTTTTGAGGGCAGTGCCCTAGCATACTGCCAGCACCTGCTGTCCATGGTGCTGATTTCTGTGCCAGCAGGACTGCCTCTTAATGACACAAAGCACTGCCTCATGCCACTGATGAATCCATTGAGCCCAGATACCAAAGCGAGACTCAGACTTGGATTTTGCCAGGTGCTGCCATGAAAGGTTATGAGGGTTCCCATGGTGTTAAGGGCAGGGTGAGGCTAAAACTTCAAGTGTTACTAAGGTGTCAGTGCCCTAAATGTATCAAAGTTTCATTTTCTCTATACCCACCTTATTCATCCCTCAATTTTTCTTTGTATCACGCTTTTTGTTTAACAGGCACCAATGCAATGCTGCTTACTCTCTCTCTCTTTTTTAAGATTTTATTTATTTGACAGACAGAGATCACAAGTAGGCAGAGAGGCAGACAGAGAGAGAGAGCGAGGCAGGCTCCCTGCTGAGCAGAGAGCCCAATGTGGGGCTCCATCCCAGCACCCTGGGATTATGACCTGAGCTGAAGGCAGAGGCTTTAACACACTGGGCCATCCAGGCTCCCCTTGCTTACTCTCTTGACATAGAAATTACAAGTTTTTTTGGTGTGTGTCTGAAAATGGATTTTTCATTTTTATCTTTGGCCCTTGGTTTCCTAGAGATAAATGGATAAGCATCACACTGAAAAGCAAATGTCAAAAGCAGACAGCATGTTGTACTCAAAATTGGTCCTCATTTCTGATTACCAAGCTTGCTTGTTAATTCTTCTCCCTCTTATAATAAGCTCATTCCCTCAAAAAAAATTTTTTAGAACTTCTTTCAAACAAGATTCTGAGTGAGCCTGCCCTGATATGTTTAATTCTAAGGTAAATAGTACTAAGGCTTTAGCTGGAAATGCCTGTTTCCACATTTCTTTAAGACTTTAGTTTAGCTGAAGGAAAGTTGTAAGTTCTTGCTTCATTTTGACAAGCAAAAAAACCCAGAACCCCAGTTTTAATTAATACATCTTATTTGGGTGTGTTGGCTTATTTAGAGTTACTGATTCTTATCTTGCAAAGAGTATGGAAGTTAAGGGATGGGCTTTGGAACAAGACTGTCTGAGTTCTTCCCCACTCTGCCAATTACTGGCTGTGAGACCTTGGAAAAGTTGCTTAATCACTGTCTGTCAGCCTCAGTGTTCCTAGCTGTAAATTGAGGATACTGATAGTGCACACCCCCACAGGATTCCAGTGGAAATTAGTTCACATTAATAAGCAGCACTGGCAAAAAATGGTGATTGGCATATAGTAAGCACTATATATGGATTTGTTAATATGATCTTTTTAATCTTTAAATTCAATGCAATTAACATACACTGTATTATTAGTTTCAGAGGTAGAATTTAGTGATTCATCAGTTTCACACAACACCCAGTGCTCATTACTTCAAGTGCCCTCCTTAATGTCCATCACCCAATTACCCCGTTAATATTATTTAACAATTGCTTAGCTGCTGTAACTTTACCAGTCACCCAGACAAAGAGCTCCTCATTTAGTGACACTAGATGAGTAAGAATTGATGTGATCTGGGAATGTGCCAACACTTTTACTTATTTTAACACCTCTGTGCATTCTGCACAAAGTGAAGGGAGACACATAGAGGAAATTGTGAAAATGTTTGTACTTATCTGTAATAAGGCATTAAACTAGTACATGTCACAATTAGAAGAGTGTTTTGCTTGGGAGACAGTTTACAAGCAAATGTGTATTATTGGCATAGAAATATCTTTACTATGTAAATACAGCCATGCATTTTCATCAGCAGCTGGCATACTTATATGATGCTAATACATAGGATATATATGTAGCCAACATGTGAGCTTCTCTGTGTCAGACTACATTACTTAATTATAGTCCATTGACATAAATGTCAGAATGATTATTTTGATAAAGAGGAATATCGCCAACAAAGACAATCTCTATTCACTGCTAATTTGTATATTTTCCTTATCTATTAGTTAAAAATACTGAGTGAATGAATTATCTTAATGAATTAACAAAACAAAAAAGGTATAAATGAAAACTCGGATTCTTGCACATACACACACACACACACACACACACGTACACACATATTCAAGAAGCTTTATTTCTAATAGTCAAAAACTGGAAACAACCAAGTTCTCTTTCAGTGACTGAAAAGGTAAACACACTCGGGCACATTCGAGTCATTAAACGCTACTCAGCAATAAAAAGGAATGAACTATTGATACATGCAACAACTTGGATGACTCTCAAGAGAATTGTGTTGAGTGAAAAATAGTCAATCTCAAAAGATTATATATGATATGATTCCAATTATATACATCTCTTGAAATGAGAAAATTCTAGAGATGGAGAATTGATTAGTAGTTACCAAAGGTTAAAGCAAAGAGTTTAAGTGGATGTAGCTACAAAATGGTAGCACAAGGAATCTCTGAGATGAAACTGCTTTGTCTCTTGGCTGTGCTGGTTTCAGACGCAGCTACATATAGGATAAAATTGCATGGAACAAAGTACACACATATACAAAGGAGTGCATGTAAAGCTTACAGCAAAATATGAATAAGCTCAATGGATTTTATCAGTAGCAATCTCCTACTCGTGATACTGCCTTACAGTTACAGAAGATGTTACCATTAGAAGCAACAGGGTCAAAGGCATACAGGATCTCTATTACTTCTTACAATTACATGTGAATCTATAATTATTTCAGAATAAAAGTTTTACAAAAAAAGGAGCACTTAACTTTCATAACAATTTTTAAAAGATTTATTTATTTTAGGATTTTACTCATTGATTTGTCATAGAGATAGAAAGAGAACAAGCAAGGGGAGTGGCAGGCCCAGGGAGAAGCAGGCTGATGTGGGACTTGAGCTGATGTGGGACTTGATTCCAGGACCCCGGGATCATGACCTGAGCCAAAGGCAGATGCCTAACCCACAGGGCCATCCAGGCGTTGTATTTATTTATTTTAGAAAGAGGAAGAGCACGAGCACATGCATGCATGAGTGGGGGGAGGGACAGAGCAAGGGGGAGACAAGCAGACTCCCACTGAGTGAAGAGCATGATGCAGGGCTTGATCCCAGGACCCTGAGATCATGACCTGAGCCAAAACCCAGAGTCAGATACTTAACCAACTGAGCCACATGGGTGTCCCTAAAATACCAATTTAAAAATGAAAAATCTAAATCTAAAAAGTAATATGATTTAATTACCAGAAATTTACAATATCAGTTATTTTTAAAGGAGCAATTACATGATTTTGCTTCAATAAATATTTATTGACAGTCTACCAAGCTCCAGGCACAACAGCAGGCATTTCAGAAAAGCAAATACTATTTGACCTTCAAGGATACTCTTGTGGTAGGTACTATGGTTCCTATTTTACAATGAAGAAACAGACGGAGTAATATTAAGGAACTTTCCCAAAGCCCCACATTGAGTATATAGCAGGTCTGGCACTTGTGCCCAGCCCAGTGCTTTTTCTAGCACTAAATCAGATCACCCTCTGTCATACAGAAATGTCCTAACATTACAAAACAACAGCTATTTAGAATGAATTTAGGAACTTGCATGGTACATTTTGTCTTTAGTTTTTTTATCATGAGAAAGGAGTAACTAATAACCTCTTGTTGCTATAATCCCTAAATTTTTTAAACTTGTTTAAATTCAATCAATTCACATATAGTGTATCATGAGTTTCAGAGGCAGAGTTCAATGACTCATCAGTCTTATATAACACCCAGTGCTCATTACATCCCATGTCCTCCTTTAATTTCCATCACCTGGTTACCCTATTCCCCACGCCCCACCCTTCAAGCAACCCTCAGTTTGTTTCTTATGCACAGTCTTTAAATTTTACTTTACTTTTCTGCTGTCCTCATCCACAAGAAAAACCTGATCACTCCCCTATCCACATCTACAAAGAGCATCCCGGTTCTTTCCCTACACTCATTCCATTAAAATACCACTAAATCCTCTTGGCCCACCCCAACCACTGAGCTGCTAAAGATAAGAAAACAGTAATAGTTTTCTTCAAGTAAAGAGGAAGATTGTCCCTCAGGGAGCTTTATAGGCCAATCTATTTATATATATTTTTTAAGATTTTATGTATTTATTTGACAGAGAAAGAGATCACAAGTAGGCAGAGAGGCGGGGGTTGGGGGGAAGCAGGCTCCCTGCTGAACAGAGAGCCTAATGTAGGGCTGGATCCCAGGACTCTGAGATCATGCATGACCTGAGCCGAAGGCAGAGGCTTAACCCACTGAGCCACCCAGGCGCCCCATTTATATTTCAAGTCTGGATCTGATTTCCTGGGTCTAAAATTGCAACTTATATATCTTATTCTTTCAATGTTTGCTACATTTGACTTAAATTTTTTCCTTAAGTTTGCCATTTCCCTCAAAATGTAGTAGCATGTATTGTTTAATATTAATATTTTCCCAAGATATTACTTCCTAGTAAAAAGAGGGAATCCATTATCTCAATTTTTTCAAGGTTGCCTTTGAAATATATTACATTATGCTGAACCAGAATATAATTTCTATAAATAGCTTTTGTTTATATATCAACCAACCCCACAAAAAATATAGACCTTTCCAGAGGCAGTCTCAAAGCAACACAGAGGGGTAAGTATTATCATTATTCCCAGCCTTCCCTAGTCAATAAAGGCCCCTCAGTCTACCAGTGACTCAAACCAGGAACCCGGGAGTTATTCTGGACACTTCTTTTTCCTCCATCCCCACAGTCCATTTATTAATGACATTTGTCCATTCTGCATCTGTAATACATGCTGGTTCTTTCCGCTTCTGTCCATTTGCATCATCAACCTCAAAGGAAATTCCACCACCATCATTGTCTAAGGGACAATGTATTAAGTCTCCTAACTGATCTTCTTCCTTCCTCTAATTTCCCTTCCATTCTCCACACAGAGGCCTGAAAGCTCATGTCACTCATCTAAAACTGCTCAATGTCTTCCCATGTCACTCAAAATCAAATCCAATGCCCTGAACATCCCTGAGGTTTGAAGGTTCCTACACTGATCTCAGCTTCTCAAACTCAGCCCGATGTATACCCGGCCACTCTCCTCTTATTTCTTTGGATACGACCACATCACCTTCCTCTAGTTTCTTCAAACTTGCCGCCTTCTTCCTCACCAGGCTCTTAATAGCGTTGTTTCCTTGTCCTGGCACAGCCTTTCCCCTTTCTTCCCTCAAAACTGGCCATCTCCTCATCAACCTTCAAGTCTCGGTTCAAATGTCACTTTCTCAGAGTGTCTTTTGTCACCAGCAAACTTAAAAACAGTCTGCCATCAGCCCTTCGGTTCTCCCTCACAGCAATCCATTATTTTCCCTTAAAAACCTTCGCAATCTGAAACTATATTCTTATTTGGGTTTACTATTTTCTTTCCTATTATATACATTTTAATCAGGCAAAGAATGCTTCTGACTTGATCACTTTATAACTATGCCTATCACACTGTAGGCCTTCATAAAAATTGTTGAATGAATGAAAGTACAAATGAAGAAACTGAGGTTCAAAGATACACAATATTTGCTCAAAGACTTTGGAGTTAATAATCAAAGCCAGAACTAGAACCATAATTCCCTATTTTCACCCAGCACTTGAGCCACCATATTATACTGTTCTTTCTTTTGGCGGGGGGAGGGCAGAGGGAGAAGGAGAGAGAGAGAGAGAATCTTATGCAATCTCCTTGCCCAGCAGGAGTCCAACACCGGGCTTGATCTCACAACCCTGAGATCTGACCCAAGCCAAAATCAAGAGTCAGACACTTAACCAACTGTGCCACCCAGGAACCTCTATCACACTTTTCTTAGAGGAGTATAAAGTTTTGTGGTTTTTCATAGCATGGAAGTATAAAAACTAAAGACATTCAGAATTCAAAACCCTAACTCCAAAGCAGCTGCATTCCATAACTAATATGAACCATATACCATCACCACTACTGATTCAGCTCTTTTGAATGTAACTATTAATTCTTAATCAGTAATTGTTCATAGTTATTCTCAAACTGCAAAAGACCCAGAGAATAGTTGCCACTTCAATATATTTTTCACTGATGTGTAACATCAATACAATGCCTTATTTTACTGTTAAATTCAAAATAATGAATGTTCCAATGAGGAGTTAATATGAACAACTTTTGTCATAATATCATAAATATTTTTCTGATGCTTCTGTGTACTATTTCATTTGTACTTAGTAGCCTTCTAGTTATCTTTGTATTTAAATGTGAGCAACTCTGAAAAACAATGAATTTCATATGCTTCAAAAAAATTGTCAAGGATTGTGTGCTAAATTGGTTTGAATTGAAGTTTTTCAATTTTATATCACCTATTAATCACAGACTATACAACCTGGAAAAACTAAAAGTCATAATGTTTGCAAGAAGTCATAAAAATGTCTAAGGAGCATTTGAATACGACAGACTTCTTTGATTTACAATTTTACAAAATTTCTTGAAAACTGTTCTCTCTACTTTATCATATTGTCTATGGAAAACACTTCCACTTAATTCTATTTTTACAGTCTCTAGACATGTATCTATCATTGTTATAATCATTGTTTTACAGTGATGCATACGTGAGCTCTAGTGGTAGAATTATATATATACTTTTGTTCTCGTGTATTCTTATACATTTTATTCATCTTCTTTATTGGATCATAACCCTCTTGTAATGGAAATCACATCTACAGCTATTTCCTTTGACGCTTTTCATAAAGCCTCACCAAACATCATGCCCACTCTAGCTACTTAATAAACATTGGCTCATTGCCTGAAGAAAGAAAGTGACAACTCAGTCATAAAGAATTCACAGCGGTGCATAAATTTATCAATTTAATTTTTACATTCCTGTGAGAGGTGATGTACCAAAATATTTTCTAATCTTAGGTGAGATTCTCTTGGCAATCAGACAAGCAAAGGGGGAAAAATGTCACTTATATTTGTGGCTGGCTAATTTCGTGATAATAGGCTTTTCAGTGTGTAAAAATTAAACTGCATGAATGAAAGTGGAAAAGGATGTGTCTATTGGTGCAGGTTTCTTTAATTTGCTCCTTAATGTACTACTCAGATTTGGAATATGTGATGTCAACTTGGGAGACATATATATATATATATATTTTTTTTAAGATTTTATTTATTTATTTGACACACAGAGAAAGATCACAAGTAGGCAGAGAGAGAGGGGCAAGCAGGCTCCCCGCCAAGCAGAGAGCCTGACTCGGGACTTGATCCCAGGACCCTTAGATCATGACCTGAACTGAAGGCAGAGGCTTAACCCACTGAGCCACCCAGGTGCCCTTGGGAGACATATATTAACAATCATACTTCATAAGAGAAGAAAAACATTTCCTCAGATTATACAAAAATGCAAAATAGCATTTGTTTGAAGATGAATGGGCTTTGAATCTGTATATTTCTGGGTTCGGATCTTAGATCTGCCACTTACTTATTATGTGACCTTGCATAGTTAACATACCCTCTTGGAGATTTGATTACCTCAACTGCAAAATAGGAATTTAAAAATCTACCATGGAGCATTGTTATGAGGATTAAACGTATTAGAACCTGTACAATGTCAAGTATTGCTAGCATGAACAAATGCCTACCTAATGTTATTCTTAAATTTTCTTCCATAGTATCTCCCCTTTTGCTGCAGATAATGGTTGCTGGAAAGGGAACCAGTAAGGGGAAGAAATATGTAAATCTTTTAGGATATAAGATAGTCACTGTAGCAGGCAGCAATCCTCCCCACACCAATTTCTCCACTCCTGCCACTCCACCTCCTCACTACAAGCAAAGTTCATTAGTAACAGCAATCTCCTCAAAAAATCAAACTGAAGGAGGCTCTGCAAAACATTTATCTACCTGATTTTCCTCTTTCCCCATAATAATTTCATCCTAAAATGGAAGATAAGGTTATGACATCTGAGGACTGTCCACCAAAATCTTTAATAACCATTAGAGACTTGTCAGTCACAAATCAGGTCAACACAGCCCACTAGGCTCTCCCCACAACAGTCCAGTCCTCACACAGGTCACCAGAATTCTTACCTTACAGTTTAGCTTTGGTGTTGTCTTTCCATGCTGAAGAACATTCTGGCACTCTCCATTTCCTAAAGTTTAACTACTTACCATAGTTCTCATGGCCTTCTGTAACCAAAACCCACCTGTCTATTTACTCTTTTCTCTCAGTATATCTTGTCATGAGGTCAAGGAGCTGTTGATAAGTCCCAAACATTCCCTAAACCACATGACTTAATTATTACTTTCTTTCCACCTGATATGCCCATTTTCCACGTGTAACTATTAAAATCCTATCCTTTCTGTGAAATGAACATATCTTACCTTCTTTAGTTTAACCTGTTTTAAACTCTCTCATCCCTTCTTTATCTAAATGCCTACTCACCATTCAAGTTCCAAATGTGGGAGCTATTCCCACTTTGAAGCCCTCTATGACCTCCCCAACTCCCTTACCACAGGTAGAACTGATTAGCTGACCCATACTCCTCTCAGGGTCTCTATCACACTGTTTATTCACGTTTCTCTACCTTAGACACCAGGTACCTCTGAAATCCCTGATCAAAACAACATCAAGGTTGGAAACTGCTGCTCTACATAGGAAAATTGACTCAAATTACTCAAGTTTGCTATATACCTTATGAAAATCCTACCTTTAGGTTACAACTATTAGTTTTTCAAAAGACTGCCCATCATAAATATTGAATAGAAAGAAATCTTAAATATCTTCATCCAAATATGAGATTGAGGCCAGGAAGAATATAAATAAACAGGGCAGAAGGCAAAAAAGAGGCCACACACATTTGGAAAAGATTAAAATTAACACATAATGTACTCGGCAAAATTTTTTGAGTATAGACTATATTCAAAGCTCTGTGCAAAAAGTTATTTTAAGAGTCTAGAGATTATGATGATGTCAGATTTGAGAGACTTCCTTTTTTTTTTTTTTTTAAACTAAGGCAGACTGCCACATGCAGCACCTCATCTGGATGTGTCTGGAGTCTTGGAAGCTTCACTACCGTATGTTCCTCTAGAAATGGGACCTTGAGAGCTTGTTTGGAGGTTCTAGCAAAGACACACAGCTACTCCTATACCCCCACTGGAGAAGAGTCATCTTTCAGGGAAGGCTGTCCTCTTTGACCGATTGTGCAGCTTTGGGAAGGGCATACACGGAGCAGTGAGGGAGGAAGGGGACACCCACCGAGCCAGCTGAATGGGCCAAATCAACCCTGGTGATGGATGGAGTGACAGACATCACAGCCAGATTGTCCTTATACCTGAGAGACAATTTTTTTTTTTTTTTTGAGAGAGAGAGAGAGTGAGTGTGTGACAGGGACTGGAAAGAGGCAGAGGGAGAGAGAGAATCAAGCAGGTTCCACACCCAGCATAGAGCCCAATACGGAGCCCCATCTCACACCCTAAGATTATGACCTGAGCCAAAATCAAGAATCTGGCACTTAACTGAGCCTCTCAGGTACCCCCTGAGACACATTTTTAAATCTAGAATCCATAGGAATTTGTGACTGAATATGAAGTGTAGGGTAAATGAGAGGGAGTGGTCAGAGAGGATGACTCAGAAAGCAAGAGGAGAACAGTGGAGTCATTCACCAAGATAAAGGAACAGAGAGAAAAGAGAAAAACATGATATGGGGTGGAGGGTGTTGACAGGAGAGGAGGGGTTCCAGAGGCCACCATGGATAGATGGGCCATCAGTAAGACAAGAACCAGGCGGGGTGAGGCAGGCTTAGATAGAGATGATATGATGATGAGGGTTTGGGAGAGAACACAGGCCTGCATCCTTGCCTTCTGGCTGATGATCCTGACTCACAAGAAGAGTCAGAAAATCACCACATGGCCTGGAGGGAGAGGGACATGGTAGTGATGGAATAGAACAATGCAATGCCTAAGAGTCTGGTTGCAACACTCCGAATGGTACTCTGCTGTCACAATCCCACCGCGTCCTCCTAAAAACTTTCCTAGATGCCTTATCCTGGATGAACTCTCACCGTGGTTCAACTTCATGGAATCACTGCTTGGAGCTTAGGATATCATCAAAGGCACTGGGTTTCCAAACTGAGCCCTGCAAAGTCCCAAGGACTTCATGGAGGTGCTGCAGGATCCAAAGAACACTGAAGGGATTGAGTTCTAAGTACATATCCTGATCCAGTCAGTGAGAGTCCCTCTCAATTTCTTTTACATGTTGGGCTTCTCGGAAATAGGGCACTACTAAAAAGAATTCCACTGTTAAGAAATTATTTTTTTTAAAAAACGGAAAAATGTTTAGAATTCACTGAAGTGTCTCAATCAATAACGAAATGTGACTTAAGTAATTTGTCATGCATCATAAAGTAATGTGGTTTATAAATTTTCCATAAATTACAGTGGATTTTAAAGTATCCCATTAATAATGTCACTCTCACTAACATTTTCAGCTGCATTCCTGAGCAAGAGAAAAAATAATGATGTTACTAGTGTAGTAGGAATTTCACAAAATCCAGTTACACTCATGGGAATGTGTTATTGGTATGAAAGTTAGCTTTCATAAGTCTTGATGGAAATAAATGTTGACAACTGGCAATCTCTGTGATAGCCAAAGTCCTTAATACTCGTAAATTGTCCAATTCACCCACTTCCAATCCAGAACAAGGGAAGAACAGATGGCTCACTGAAGGCTCGGAGAGTGGGGGCCCTTTCTAAGGGCCACAAATCAGACCTGTGGACACCTTTATACAACAGAGTTTCTTGTAAAGGTTTCATAGTGATAATGAGTCAAACAAGGCTAAAATGTACTCAGAAGAGCCAAACCAGAGCAAGAGCATCACATCTAGCAAGGAGAGAGAAGCACATAAGTGGAAGTGAGGGTCAGGGTGGTGAGGAAAGAGATGGACTCAAAGCAAATTCAGGCCCTTAGATGTGTGGAGTGTGGGAATGCCGAGCCACCTTAAACAGCTGGGGCAGGCAAATGGATGCTCGAGTCTACCTCAAAGAGCATTTACTCCTTTAAGCCTCGGAAACAATGGCTTTTTAAAACTATGCCTCAACTGGGGTGTCTGGATGTCTCAGTTGGTTAAGGCTTTGGCTTAGCTCATGATCCTGGGGTCCTGGGATCATGGGGAGCATTGGGCTCCCTGCTCAGCAGGGAGCCTGCTTCTCCCTCTGCTGCTCCCTCTGCTTGTGCTCTCCCTCTGTCAAATAAATAAAATCTTAAAAAAAAAAAAAACCAACTATGCCTCAACTTACGTGAGCATTCTTGGGAAGCTTTGTATAAGCACAAAGAAGAGAGAAATACATTTTTAGCTTTGATTAACAGTATGATTTCACTATACTCTCAGCCACAACCATCTGTGGAAATCACAAAATATTTACTGGTGTATCTTGTTCAGGGTTGTGTTTCCACATCTAGTGTCTTGGCCCATCTCCTAGGCATGATGAGATAGGCAAAGTAAATAAAGACTTGATGCAAGGAACAAACAATCTTGGGGGGAAAAAAAGGATGCCTGGCCAAAGGGAGCTGAAACTGAACTTTGTTGATAAGACACAAATTTAAAAATCAGAAAAAGCATCACTGGGGAACAAATCATTGCATACAATAGAGAGAGAATTCCCTGACCACACAACTGTAAGATGCCATAACGTGGTGATAAAGCAAAGATGGAGCAAGCAGATAGTTTCGACCATAAGCAGTAACCATGGGAAAGGAGTTCTCTAGAGTACTAACAAAATAGAATTGGACACAACAGATAAACCAACACATTTAATTCCAGGTTTAGAGTAGAGTCTTATTAAGCCTGTTGGTAACCATCCAACTTAGAGGAGACACCAAGACCTGACTGTCATTTCAAGAAACTCTTGTTCTTCTCTGTCATATCTCTTTCCTTCATATGCCTGATAATAAAAATGTTATAGTGACTTAATACTATCATTAATAATGTATAAAATATTTATTACTAGGCATTATGTTAAGTTTCTAAAAGAAATCATTTCATTTAACTCTCAAAATAAACCAACCAGCATCATTAGGAATGATGGTGCCAACGGTATCTTTAACTCAGTCTATCAGCCACTCTCCATGCTTGATATGGAAGACTGACTTTTTTTGAAATGTATTAGGCAAACTCATGTAAATTCCCTTTCCAATCAGCTTGCTAGCACAAGCCACTTCTAAATAGAAGTTCTGAAACTATCTCTGAGTATTACGCCCACAGATGAGAAATTAACATTGAGAAGTTTGTTGGTATGCCAAAGGTCACCCAGCCAGGATTCAAATCCAGGTGCTCTGACCACAAAGAACACACTCCTGGTCTATATACGCCTTACTGGCCTATACAATTGGGCCAGTAGCCCTATATGGTAGGCTAACAGCTTCACATGTATAACCTTCAGATTTTACACTTTATATTAGTTGTTTCTGCTAATTAAACATTTTATTATGTGTATCTGTGAAGGCCCTTTAAGGCTACAAGATACAAGCACTTTCAGTTGAACCTGGTAGTGGAGGTTGGTTGTAAAGATGCACAAGGAACTGGAAGACCCAGAAAGGTCTTTCACTAGCCATTTGGTTTGCCCTCCTGAACCTGGTAAGTCATTCATCTCCACTCAGACCACAGACATCCCGTGAAATTCAGTCATCATCTGTTACTCATTCTTGTGACTCAGCTTCCCTTTGTTTCAGCATCTGTTCAATTGTGCTCTCCCTCTACCACTGCTACTACTCTTGCTGTGTCTCATCTTAAAAATTCCCAAAAAGGAAGGATCCAACTTGGTTGATAGGTCATTATCCAAAATGAAACTCCCCTATGGTATGTTATAAAACATTTGAGGAAAGCCTCTGATGTGAAAGAGAGAAAACAAACAGATAGAGGAAAGCAAATTGGAAAAACTACACAGGGAGAAAAAAACCTCAAATTATTAATATATTCACAGAGATACAGAAAAAAAATACATCCATGAATCAGTAGGGTGGATTTTTAAAAGGCTATTTGGAAATAAAAGAGTTCTTGAAAAAAATGTTTAAAGATGACAGTAGAGTTAGAGTGAATAAGCCAAGAGTGTAAATAAAATGAAATACTAAAAAAATTCAATTAATTAAAAATAAGGCTGAAAAATATGAAAAATAACCAATGATTAAATGGGACAAATAGAAAGCCAATGGCATAATCATCAATTAAACCCAACCAGATAAATAAGTACATTAAATGAAAATGGTCTAAATACTCCAATTAAAAGGCAAAGATTATCAATCTGATTGGAAAAAAAAATGACCCAAATATATACTATGTACAAGAAGCCACTTTAAATGTAAAAATAGGTTAAAAGTAAAAGGATGAAAAAGATGTATGATGAAATCATGCCAAGAGCCCAGGAAAAAGTTTTGGTATAATTGAAATGGTTCATATACATTGTCAAAATTGACTAAACTGCACACTTAAATGGGTGTGCTTTGTTGTCTATGAATTATATCACCATAGAATTGATGTTTAAAAATTTAAAAATGATTGTAAAAAATAAAAACACAACAGAAATCCTGAAATAAATATTAAGGAAATTCCTCAGAAAATAGAAAAATAACAGAAGTGGTCTATAGTAGAACAATGACAGGAAAATCAGAGAGTTAATTTAGGAGACCCAACCTTATTATAATACATGTGTTCCAGATAAAACACAGAAAGAGGAAATAAAAATCAATATCAAAAAATGTTAACAGAACTGAAGGATTTGAGTTTCCAGACTGAACGCCCAACACAATGGATGAAAATAGACCCACATTAAGGTGCATTCTTGTAAAACTGGCCACTAGGATGAAGAGCAAATTTAAAAACTCTTTCAGAGACAAGAGGTTTTACCTACAAACCATCAAAAATAATGATGGCATTTCGGCTTCTCATTAACAACAGCAGAGGCTACAAAACAACAGAGCAATGCCTTTAAAATTGCACAGGAAAATGGCTTGCCTCCTAGAATTTTGTATCCAACAAACTATATCACTCCAAACTACATAATTAAGTCTGAAGGTAGAATAAACACATTTTAGAATACACAAGCAAAAGCTTTGCCACCCATCCTTTCTTTCTCAGAAAGGTACTGGAGGATGTTATCCTATAAAATGGGGGAGCCGATGAAGAAAAAGACTCAGAACATACAATAAAGAGAAAAATGAAGGAAATCCCAGGATAAGATCCTAAGACAGCCCAGCAGCAGGACTTAAAAGCAAGTCTTGAAAGCCACTGTATAAATTTAAGTGGGTTGGAAGTTCTTGAGGACGTTACTTCCAAAAGTGAAACTAATAAGAGATTTAGACAACTGGGTGAGAACTGGGGCTTAAATTTGTGATAAACAAATTAAAAGACTAATCATCAATAAAGAAGATAATTATCAATTCCAAGAAAAACCCAATGTTGTCTATGAAAAATAATTATAGAATACTATGTTACTCAAGTGTAACCAGCATTTGCATATTTACAGTTATTTTAATGCAGAATATAGATCCAATAAAATTTTTCAGTACTATAAAACTTTATAGAGAGGATGGGAGAGTGGATGGAAGGGAAGTGTGTGTGTGTGTGTGTGTGTGTGTGTGTGTGTGTGAGAGAGATGGGGGTAGGCAAAGAGGGGAGGGAAAGAACTTCACCTCCCATAGTCAGAAAGCAGTGGATAACATCTACAACTGAAAAATTAAGCAGCAGCAGTCCTCTGAAGTTGTTTGTGCTTTTCATAATGAGCATTATAGAACTATTTGACTCTCAATGTAGTACTTTGATACAAGGGAAATTTTGTTTTAAAAAATATGGAAGAGACGCAAAGATAGATAGATAGATAGATAGATAAATATTTTTTTTTTTTAACAAAGCTAAGCCAAATTGGGAGAGCAGCAGTTGAAAAGATTTAAAGAGTGAATATCACATTACTTCTCCCTCAATCCTTCCTCATTCCTCTTGCTGAGCGGATGCATCACATAAAAATATGACTAGCAGTAGGAAAGCGAGGCCCTCACATAACTCATTATATTATTTGTGAGACTGACATAGTCTTTTCTCTAAAGAGCTCAGCTGCTGTACTGAGAATATTAAGCATGGAACATTTCAACACTATGAAATTAAAAACAAGAGAAGTGTATGGAAAGAAATAAGAATGAGAGATTACAAAGAGCAAATGAAATCAAAATCTTCATTAGAAGATAATTAACACCAAGCCCCTGAATAATTCTGTAGCTTCCCCAGGACGTTAATGATAGAAATTGGTAGAGTTATTAGTTTTTTCATGAACCATTCCCTCAATAGGTCACTCTCCCTACTATTTATCACTTCTATCTTTTGTTGTCCTGAAAACACTCAAATATGCTCTGACCATCTGAAGTCATCAAAACCAATCTACGCCACTTTATTTTACTAAGATTGCCTGAGTCTAGTTTGGGGAAATATATTATCAGAACTGCCTGCGGCTTAACCTCTCTGTTACTGGTGCTTTGCTCTGTTCTTTGGAAGGCCAAATAATAAATTAAAATAGTCTGGCCTGGCTCGGTCCCGCATTCCTGAAACTTTTCTTTCTGATTTGGCCTCTACCAGACCTTTGGTCATGAACTGGGGAAAAACTGGGAATACCTGGTTAGAATATTAACTCTTTGGGCCTCAGTTAGTCTACCATTGAACAGAACTGGCTAAAAATCATTAGCCAGAATTAAAAACATCTCCTCATTCCCATTACGAGCTGGTCTGTTGATCTCCTGCTTTAGGACTCCCTTTGAGAATTAAAAAAAAAAAATTTTTTTTTAAAGTAGGGCTTGAAAAAGAAAATAGGCATAATTTTATCCTGCCTTTAAAATGCAAAAAGAATTTAATCAAAGAGGACCTGACAATAATTCCCTTTTATTGCTCACTTTATCACAGCTAACAACCACGTTAGACCCTTTATATAATATTATCTCTCATCATCAATGTAATTCTTTATAATAGCTATTATATCTGCAAATTACAGGTTGAGGACACCAAGGCTTTAAGCAACACAGTCTTCCCTAGAGCACCTGATTGGTCACAGAAGCAGAGTGATCAGCTGGAATTGGATCTTCCCATAATTAGAATCTTCCACTGTGAGGTGTGTCCTGGTAACAAAATTATACCTATCCCAAAGTTGTTGTAAGGATTAAATAAATAAAAAATACAACTAAAGCTCTGAGACCGGTGCCCTGAACACAGTGTTTAAAACATATTAGCTCTTAATGAAATTTTAACTGTCATTAGAGATCTAATAAGATAGTAACCTTACCTTCCTTTTCTTTTTATTTCCTCTTGTCCCTTGGCCAAAAGGAAGTAAGAGATGCAATATGCCTTTAAGTAGAAAGAGGTAGGCGGTTCCATGACTTAAGTCAATGCTCTTCCTCCAGAAGATCTTCTCAGTTGATCTGTACACAGGTCCTATAGGACAGAGCCTGTTCTGAAAATCATAATCCACTTCTTTAACCAGAGTTAGTACCTAGCACGGAACCTACAGTCTTGTGCGTGTTAGTCTTTCGGTCAGATGGTTATTGAAGGAGTCATACTACTTCCCGTGAGTTCCAGGGCCAGCGTCATAAATAAAGGGATGCTTATTGCTCATTCCCTTCTCTCTCCACAGAGAGTAGAGGTGAGCTCAAGATGAAGTTTGCATGGATTTCTAACACTCTTTGATTAGCTAACTCATAGCACCATTCTACTTGGATAAAAAACACGCCCTACTTCTAGAAGCTGTAGCTATCAGCTGCTTTAGAACAGTTACTTCCATCAAAAGCCTTTCTTAACATCACTTCAACCCTCAAGCAATCATGCTTCATGCACTTATCTCACACTTTTCCCTATGGACTCCCTCCCACATGCTACATATTCTTAACATTCATATAAATCTCTTCCCTTCATCCTTTCCCAACAAACACCAGCCAGTTCCAGGTGAATTTTCTTTGTTCTCCTCACATGAACCTGGGTCTTTAATTAAATCTTGATGGCTTTTCTGAGTCAATCCCTTACCTCCCACCTCCAGGCTGTTGGCAGATTCACAGTTGTTGTAAGGCTGCTCATCTCCACCTCCTTCTCTTTCTCTCCCTTTTAGACCTCTCTTGAAGTTTCTTCTAACAATAATGTGAGAAGTAAGTTCTTTGGTGTCCTCCTCATGTGTCTGCCCATAGGAAAGATTGAAAAAAAGAAAAAAAGCCAGACTCTGGGAAACATTTCATTACTTACCACTCTATACAAATAACTTGCCTTAATCCCAACAGCACATAAATGAATATAGATATAATTCTTCTGTTATTAGAAAGGAGCATTACAATAGTGCATCTCATAAGACCCACATGCATGTACAATCGTTCACCCATCTGTGAATCCATCTAAAAATACCTTATTTGCCTACCATGTGCTAATCACTGTGGTAAAGCCAGAGAGACAAAAGGGAATCAGATGGAAAATGGATTAGAGGAGGGAGGGCCAGACTAGGACCAAGGAAGCCAGTTAAGACAATAGTGCAATGGTGTAGTAGTTCACGCAAATAATGCTAAGTTTCTGAAAGAACCCAAACAGTGGCAGTAGAATTAGGAAACAGGACAGAGATATGAGATATAAGGAGGCTGCATCGGAAGAATTGCAGGCAATTTTTTTAGAAGGATGAGGGTATTTTGTGTTTTAAAAACAAGGGGGAGGGGCGCCTGGCTGGCTCAGTGGGTTAAGCCGCTGCCTTCGGCTCAGGTCATGATCTCAGGGTCCTGGGATCGAGTCCCACATCAGACTCTCAGCTCAGCAGGGAGCCTGCTTCCCTCTCCCTCTCTCTCTGCCTGCCTCTCTGCCTACTTGTGATCTCTGTCAAATAAATAAATAAAAGCTTTAAAAAAATAAAAAATAAAAACAAGGGAGAAAAGAAACAAAAGTCTAAGGTACCTTCAACATTTCTGGATGAGACTGGGTGCATGATGTTATCATTCCGTCAGATGGTTAGGAAAAATCCGTCTAGAGGGAAATAATGGGTGCAGTTATGGACACTAAGATACCTGTGGCATATCAAGGTGCAGATAACTGCAAAGTATTTAGACTAACGCCAGAAATATAAATTTGTTGGATTAAATACTTGCCACAGAGTAGAATTTCATGCTCAATGTCCTCGGTGGGTATCAAAAGCTGTTTTATGAGAATATTCAGGGAGAATGGCTTGCAAGACAAAATTATCTTCACTTCAAGAAACACTAAAACACTTCTTTAGGAGCATAAACCACATTCTATTGGCCTGTCACAGAACTGCTCTAACTAAAGTGAATCTTATTCTGATGTCATTGTCTAAATGGAAGGTGTTTATAAGATACAGACCTTGGGAACTCCTGCATTTCTCTTCTGGAATGATGACACTGAGGATCTGATTCATGTCTTTTGCAGGCTCCTCACCCAACCCTGAGAGAAACTCTTGTTCCACCCAGTTCCACCCAAGAGAAACTCTTGTTCCACAGTGTTTACAATAAAGTGCAGCAATGGGTGGATTTCTAAACAGCAGGTACATTATAGGCATTTTGGATTGCATAACCATGATGAGATTTCACCTTCTTCTCATTGGTTTCTCTAAAGCTTAAGGCTAAATTTAGAACTTATAGCATATTTAGTTTCATTCCTCCTCAATGATATTTTTTCTTCCTTGTTTTTCTTTGTTCCTTCTGTCTCATACGGATTTTGTGCTACTCAGTTGGATTTTCTTATATCCTTATTAGCAGTTTTAAATCATTCCTGAGACAAGATGTATTGTTTATAAAGTATTTATTCATTCACTTCCCCTTAGAGTTCATGAATCTTCAGCCTACAGATGGAGTCACTGAAGAGAATGAGATGCCCAGAGAGCACACGAAAAGAAGAGAAAAATGGATCCTCCATATTTTAGGGTGGAAATAAGAGGAGGAATTGGCAAAGAAGACTGGAAAGAAATCATGAGATGACCCTGAGAGAACAGTGCCAGAAAACTCAGAGAAGGAAAACCAACTGCAGAGAATCAAATGCTGCAGAGAGATGAACCCTAATGAAGTCTGAATACAGTCCATTGGATTGGATAATTAGATGATGGCCAGAAATGGCAATTTCATTGACTAGGTGGAATCAGTTGCCTGACTCCCAAAGAATGAGTCAAAGGAGAAAATAAGGACAATCCTCCAGTTATGGAATGACTAAGGCACAGAAATAAAGGGCACAGCTATAAGGAATATAGTTGATGGATATTGTAAATGCATTGTGTAGTGACAGATGGTAGCTACACTTGCCATGAGCATAGCATAATATATAGAGATACTGAATCATTATGTTGTACACCTGAAACTTATGTGACATTGTGTGTCAACTATACGTTCTCAAATTTTAAAAAATTAAGATAATTCTCATGAGGCATTTGACTCAGAAGGGAATAGGAGATATTAAGAGATAGCTAGTGGTAGACTTGTGACTGGGGATGGAGTTGTTTTCTATACAGAAAATATTTGGGCATATTAACACTGCAAGGAACAATTGAATTAAGGGAGTAAGAAAATGTGGGAAAGAGCAATATGAATCAGTGGGTTAGGTTTGGGTGACTGAAGTTTAGGGGCAAAGATGATGTTAAAGATTTCAGAGCCCAGCTGGTAGCCAAGAAGGTAACTGGAATATAGGACATTCAAGAAGATTTAAGACTAAGTATTGAATTTTATCATCCATGTAGACACTAAAGTCATCCAGAATCATGGCATGACTTGTAAGTCTGTGATCCAGTTGCCAAACCCTCAACAAATGTGGAGTGACTTCGATTGGATGATAGCCAGAACAAGCTAGATGGTAGCATGGACAGAAGGCTATGTCCAAAATGAAAAGCGGTTTTGTTTAAACGTAAAAAAGAGATGTTGTACCAGGGGTAAAGGCAATACTGGGAATAATCTAATACTGCCTTGGAGCCCATGGACTCTGGACAATGAGAGGCAGTTTTAAACAGTCTCCTGTGAGACCTCTGTAGGCAAGGCATTGGAAGAGAGAGATCCAGAGAAGGAACTTCTGGTAGGGCTAGAAGGTGGGAGATGAAGTGCCACTCTGCTTTTTTTTTTTTTTAAGATTTTATTTATTTATTTGACAGAGAGAGATCACAAGTAGGCAGAGAAGCAGGCAGAGAGAGAGAGAGAGAGAGGGAAGCAGGCTCCCCACTGAGCAGAGAGCCCGATGCGGGGCTCGATCCCAGGACCCTGAGATCATGACCTGAGCCGAAGGCAGTAGCTTTACCCACTGAGCTACCCAGGCGCCCGCCACTCTGTTTTTTGTTTGAGAAAGATTAAAGATGGGGGTTAGAAGAAAATCATATCCACCCTTTCCCCATTTCCTTGAAAAAGTGGAGATGACCATAACACACACAAGCCTCCAAAGGATTACCTACATTACAGTTTAAGGATGTCCAGCGTGGAAAGCAGATCTGAAATGTTGAAGAAATGGAAGCTTCTTCTAACACAAAACACTAGGTAGCAGCTGCCATAGTGTTTACCATGAGGGGACCTATTCTATGAAACTTCTATTTATGTGGAAGAGGAAGAAGAAGGGAGAAGGGTAAATAAGATGACCACATCACCAGTGAGTGTCTAATTTGTTAGGGTTGGGGGGAATGGGGAAAACAAAGTTTTTAAGGTATTAATAAATTTAATAGTTCTAATTAGAGACACAGGGCACTCAATCCTTTCCTTTTAGAACTCATGGGGAATGAATTGTTTAAGAAGCTCTACTATCATCTTGGGGGAAGAAACCCTGAACTTGTTTGTATCCTTTCATAAATCAAAGGATATCAAATATACTTGACTGTTTGCTTATGACTTTTATTTAAAAAATTACTTTCTTTCATGTGTACAGCTTAAAAAAATACCTATTAGTAGCTATAGTCACTTTGATGTTCTAGTAATTCTCAGTGAAAATTTTTAAGTGAAATATAGAGGTCCATTAATGTTTTACATGGGGTTCAAACTCTTGGGCTTGGGAGGGGTGATCCAAGTAATCAGATTTTTTCTGCAAAGATCATTTTGTATTGCATGTTTTCACACTTAAATCTTACAGAGTTTTAATTTAGAGCTTTGAATACTGCACAATCCGGGGAGCAGCCAGATTGACACACTAAATCTTAATGTTCCTAAATTAAAAAGTCAGTAGCTATTTGCCAACTAAATTTTCAATCTGCTACATCAATTCTTGCATAAAAACTATACCCTCTGGAATTCTCCATTTTTATAGCTCTCTTCCTCATAATGAATAATGTATATTTGATACAGTATCCAGCTCTGCCCTTTTTGCTTTAATTTTGTGTATTTATATAATTTTATAGGTGTATAATTTTCTATAAAACTAAAAAGGACTGTTACAGTGGTTATTTCCAACATAAATGGTGCATTATAAAAACAATTATAATATTATAAATATTGCTATCTTCCTTTCACCAAAACAACCCACAACCAATTTAGAATCTGGAGCAGCCAAACTGTTCCAATATTTCTATCTTACACATTTGATTTAAAATAGTTATGTTTTACCCATCATTATTATCTGATTTTTGAAACTATACACGAGCTATTGAATACCCAGTTCAAAGTAGAAGCAATCATTTAAAATGAACTTGCTTCAAATAGATCTTCCTGAAAGTTAAAAAGTGAAAGCTGTTATGTTCATTGACATTTTCTGCTATCAAAGTGCAGCACTTCAAAACAGAAAACCGAACCATAGAAGTAGCACAATTTACAGAAGAAATTGGACATAAAAGTTTTTATTGTATTTAAATAAGCTTTTTCAGATCCACCACATTTCACCTGACCAGTCAGGTGAAAGTCAGTCACCCCACCCATCACCTTATCTCAACTTCCTTTTACATTGGCAGTAAAATATGACAGTGTTTTCTTTTATGGCTTATTGCATTGCTATCATACTAAAAATAAGAATCCACACTCCAAGAATATTTTTACAGTTCTTCCTCATTTTCCTAATACTTTTGTAATTATTTAATCCATACCATTTCTTTTTTTTTTTTTAAGATTTTATTTATTTATTTGACAGACAGAAATCACAAGTAGGCAGAGAGGCAGGCAGAGAGAGAGAAGGGGAAGCAGGATCCCTACCGAGCAGAGAGCCTGATGCGGGATTCGATCCCAGGACCCTATCCCAGGACCCTGAGATCATGACCTGAGCCGAAAGCAGAGGCTTAACCCACTGAGCCACCCAGGTCTCCCTAATCCATACCATTTCTTATAATGAATGCGAACTAGAGTTCCGATTTCCTTCCTTCCTTCCCTCCTCCCCTCCTTTTCTTCTTTTCTTTCTTCTTTCTTTCCAAATGTAAGCCAGTTACTCCAAAACCTTATATTAAATAATATATTCTCAGGGTGCCTGTGTGGCACAATTGGTTCAGCAGCCAGCTTCCGGTTTCAGCTCAGGTCATGATCTTGCAGTTGAGAGACCAAGCCCCACCTGGGGCTCCATGCTTAGCACGGAGTCTGCTTAAGTTTTTCTCTCCTTCGACCCCTCCACTCATCTCTCTAAAATAAATAAATAAATAAATCTTTTAAAATAATAATTCTTTCCCCATTGATTTTTTTCTTAAAGATTTTATTTATTTATCTGACAGACAGAGATCACAAGTAGGCACAGAGGCAGGCAGAGAGAGAGGAGGACAAAGAAGACTCCCTGAGAGCAGAGAGCCCGATGAGGGACTCGATCCCAGGACAGTGGCTTTAACCCACTGAGTCACCCAGGCGCCCTCTTCCCCATTGATTTTAATGGCAATTTTACCATACACAAAATGCTGGCATTAGTAACCATTTACAATATCCTAGTGCTTATGACATGCCAGACATTATTCTAAATACTTTACACATATTGCTCTTACAGCAACTCTATGCAGGATGGACTACGTTATCCCTGTTTGATGGATATGACATATGAAATAACAAAGGTTTGAGATTTTCCCAAGGTTACACACTACAGTGCTCTCTTCTGCCACACACACCTTGTCCTGAACTCTGTTCTGTCCCATTATCAATCCCTCAGCAGGCATCACACTTTCATTTACTGTAACTTGTGATATCTACCAGGAATTATACTCTTCATTGTTTCTTTTCTGTTTCCTCAGTCCATCTTTAACATAAATTTCATCATTACCTTGAGATTCTCAGTCCATCTTTAACATTCTCAGTCCATCTTTAACATAAATTTCATCATTACCTTGAGAAGTTAAAAAATATACCTTGAATGGAACTGTATGAAATTTACAAATTTGAGGGAGAACTGGTATCTTTAGAACACTGTATCATTCCATCCAGGAACATGCCAAGACTCTTCATTTACCTGGATCTTCTTTTTATCCCCCACATTAAAATGTTATGGTTTTTGTCATTTAAATTTCATATACTTCTTGCTGAATTTATCCAGAGCCATTATATTTTTTCCATAGTTTTTCATAATATTCCCTGCCCCTTTCAAGTAAAACATCAGTCAGAAAGTTTGTGATTCATACATATCTCTCCCATCTTACTGAATTCTCTTATTTGCTTCTAAAAGATTTTCAGTTAACTAGGTTGGGTTTTGAGACATCTATTTTCTAAAGAGAAAAATAACTGTATCCATTTCTTTATACTTCCTTTGGTTTCCTGTTGCATTGCTTTGATTATGACTTCCAGAACAATATAAAATAAAGTGGTAAGGCAGAAAGTATTGTTGCCCCAGTATCTGTTCTCTCCTTTGTCCATAGGAAACCCCGATTTTTACATGAACACATGACTACTCAGAATAAGGGCTACAGTTTCCAGCATTCCTTGCAACAAAGTATAGCCATTGAAGCAATTACTAATCAATGTCAGCAGAATTATGTGGTAACATCCATGAGCATCCTTTAAAAACCAGCAAATACCACATTTGTCTCCTATCCTAATTGTCTTTTTCTCCATCCTCTGCCTTAAATACAGATATGCTATCTGTTGAGTTGTATTCTTAAAATATGAAATGGAAGACCACACCCAAGGAGTGATAGAATAAATCTGGGTACCTGAAGAGGCCATGGAGTAGACCCACTCTGCCACCCTTAACAGCCCCCTCCCGTGTTCATTCTCTCTCTCTCTCTCTCTCTCTCAAATAAATAAATAAAATCTCTTTAAAAAAATAATGGAAATACTACTTGTGTTTCACTACTTAGTATGGTACTTACCATTGGATTCTCATGTATATTGTTTCTCAATTTAGCACAGTTTCCTTCTAACTCTAATTTATGAAGATTTTAAAATCAGAAATAACTATTACTTTTATCAAATGACTCTTCAGCATTTATTTAGATCAGCACAGTCCAACAGAACTTTCCACAATGATAGAAATGTTCCCTTCTGTGGTAATTCCACAGCCCCCAGCTGCATGTGACTACTGAGTACTTAAAATGTGGCTAGTGGGAATGAGGAACCAAATTTTTTAAATAATATAATTTCAGTTATTCAAATTTCAATTGGAATAGTTATATGTGACTAATATGTACCATGTTGGACAGAGCAAACCAGATGATTACATAGATATTCTCTTTTGGTTAATAGAAGATATTGAAATAATAGGTATAGTAATGCAAAACCAACCCTTATTTCTAGAACAAAATCTTGCTAATGCTAGATTTGACTTGCTAATACATTATTAATGCAATAATATGGAGAAAACTGCATTCACCAGGATTCCTAGGGAAAGCACTATATTTGTTCAGAAGAAAGGCTTCATAAATCTCTTGGGGTAGCATATAAGACCTAGAGGGAATGTGCAAATAACAAGGATAATAGAATTTGCTCTCCATAATTGAAAGGGTATGGAATTTTAATTCCGAAACAGAAAAACTGAGAGGGACAGAGTAGAGCCTGAGAGGCTGACTACTACTTGAGGGAAGAAGGAGAGAAAAATAAAACATTAGGGATACTGGGAAAAGGAACTGGGAAGAAGAGAAATTTCAGGTAGAAATTTTTCTGCAAGATTCCATATACCATGAGATATAATTCCTGCTTTGGTCTCCACAAATTTTCAGTAAAGTCCATAAAGATCATTAATGTTGTGAGGGGTGTGTGTGTGTTATTTATTGGATGTCTTACAGATATTCTATTTTTTTGTCCTCCCAGCCATTGGTAGGATTTAATTTCCTCAACCTTTAAAATTACTTATGACTTGCACTGACCAATAAATGTAAGTGGAAGTAACATGGGTCATTTTTAGACAGAAACTTTTAATACCTACACATGGTTTTCCATATTCACTTTTCTCTGCCATGGCTATTGGTCATACTCCAGAAGATGGAATGTCTGGCATGTATAACCATAAATAAGGACTATATTCAGCAAAGTCCACAGTCTACTTGTGGTAGACATGGGGTGAATGGCAAACAGATCTCTGTTGTCTTCGACCACTAAAATTTTTAGGTTGTTACTGCAACATAACCCGGTGTATCCTAACCAATACGGAAATTGGTAGTATGGAGTGGAATGCTGCTGTATTAAAAACAACAACACTAAAATATTTGGCACTGGATTAAGGAATGGGAGATAGACGGTGAAGAAAAAACACTGTTATAGCATGAAAAGATGAAAATCTATTTTATACAGTGAGAAATCACTTGATGCAAAGTAAAAACAAAAGCATACAGCAAATATGAGAATTACGTCCAGAAAAGAATTGTGGTTATACTGGTACATGAAGCTGAATGAAATCAAATAGGAAAGAAGTCATCAATGTTTCTGAGGGACTTGTACTGAAAAAGTACCACCAACCTAGGCTAAAAACAGTTATGACTGTAAGACAACCACAGGTCTCAATCTTCTATGGAACAGAAAGTGGGCCAATAAAGCTGTTTGCTTCAATCAAGGACACAGTCCTTGATGCCCACTTCATATATAACCGAAGGGAATGAGAGAAGATTCTCTTAGAGGTGGAAGCTAGAACAATGATGAAGAATGGATGATCAAGGGAGCCAACTCAGGGCTAGCTTAGGAAAAATCCCTATATCCATAAAAGGGGCACTTTTCCCGTTACCCAACTTCTGTATATATTGAGTGTATGAGGGGCAGGTAACATTTTTAGTTCAGAAGTCTGTGGAAGCTACAACCAGTCTTGACACAGTCTATTAGGCCTTACCTCCTTCTTGATGAAGAGAGACTATCACGCATCACCCAGAGATCCTGAACTTTGACACTGGTTTTGTTAGACTATTGAAATTTTGAGCAGTCTCCCTTAGATAGGAAAAAAAATGGACTTTGAATGTAGAAAGGAGAGTAAACCAAATAACTGGCAACCAGAAAGGAGTTCTCTAGTAATCATTAGGACTATTTGCAAATATTGCATTTCTTTCTACTTCCAGGATGAAGGCAAGATTGTTCTTACTCAACTTATAAAAGTTAGATGCAACATGTGACTTGCCTTAGCCAATGATATCTAAGTAGAAATTATAGATATAGATACATGCATATATATACACTATATATATATTCACCATATATATACACATAAATATATATAATACATATAATATATATTATTAGCATATTATATAATAGGTACTTACATATAATATATGGACATAAATATATATAATATTTATATGTAAATATTATATATAATATATAAATATTATATATATATATATAAAATCTCTCTGACAATGCATTAAGAGCCAGAATATGATTCCCCATGTCTCCTCCCTCTGCTAGCAGTCACTAAATAATTTCCAAATGGTCGACTCTCTGAAAGCCTGCATCCCTGTGTGAAGAAGTCCCCAGCTGACCCTCAGCAGAGAAGCAAGAAATAAGCTTTCATATTTTTAAACCACTATGAGTTTGGGGTTATTTGTTACCACAGCAAAACTTGTGTATCCTGACAGATATAATGTGATTGGGTTTTCTGAGTAAGCCAGAGAAGGGGGTGGGCTCTGTACTCAGTGATGCAGGGCCAGATAGTGTCATCCTGAGGAGACAAGGAGGCAGATGTCTTCTGGATTATATTCAGGACATAGGCATCTATACTCATGTACATTCATTGTTTTCCTTTTGTGCTATGATTTTTCAGTTTTTCTATTAGTTATGCTAGCCTTAAAAATGGGTAGACAAATTTTATTGGGTTTCCCCCCTATGATTTGGAATAGTGAGAGGAACAAAGGAACTATCTGTCCCTTAATTACTATTTTAGGTTCCCTTAGAAAACCATTATGATCAAAAGTATTTCACTTAAAGGTGAAAGATACCTAAATTAAACTAGCTTTAGAGAAAGAGAAGAAAAAGAAAAAAAGAAATTTATTATTTTTCATGTAAGAAAGACAGCAGTGACTCAAGCAATGTTGGGATCTTTCTCTTTTCTTTCTTTCTCTTTTCCTTGACTTTCCTATCTGTATCTGAGTGTTATATCTGTATGTGTGGGCACACCTTAGTGTCCATCTTTCAGAGTTTCTGACCATGTGTCTGTCCTTGTCATTGTGTCCCTGTCCACATCACTTTCTCTTCCTCTTCCTCTCTCTCATCTCTCATTGTAGATGGGCTTAATTTGTGTGGGAAGGGGTAGCTGTGACCCTTCCCAGTTATAGATTCACATGATGCCTGTTAGAAATCCAGAAAAGAACTTTTTCCACAGATGCAAATACAAAATTATAGGAAAGAACTCCGATTAACTCTATTTGGATCAATGCCGTACTTTGAATCAATACATCCAGAGGTATTTGCAAATATGATTCAACATGATGGATTTGTTGCTGTGGCCAGAAATCAGTGTACTGTGTTTTCCCACTATCATAGTATCATATAATTGGAGGTGGGGAGGTTTATCCCCAAAAGAAGGAATGGTACCGACCAATGTAGGGAAAAAAAAAAAAAAGAGAGAGAGAGAGAGAAAGATGCAGGCAGAGATGTAGTTGTTAGGTAAACTCCGTAGGTATCTATCCCCCAAAATATGGGCTTAGCTCTGGAGGGGAATAAATCTTTGGCAATATTTTTCAATTCCTTCCACAATCATTGGTCTGCCCAGGTTTTCCTAACCATGCTTGAGTCAATTTTGATAATTTATATATTTTTAGAAAATGTAGATTTTCAACTTTATTGGCAAAAAGTTGAACAGGCTTTTCCTTAAACATCCATCAAAATGTAAGCCAATGGCATAATGCCAAGAGCAAATCGGTAAAAGCTATTCTCTGGAGGACTAAAACAAAAGTATTTCAGGCTGCAGCTCTCTCTTGGTTTGGCTTAATCCAGGAATAAAATTGAGTGTCTAGAGAATGGATGGACTGCATATCCTTCAGGCAAGTCTCCATATATATTGCTTTTCACAATTGAGCTTTTGATAGGTACTGGACAGCAGAGATTTCTAGGTTATAACCTCTGACAAGATCTTGGAGCACAGATTATTTTACAATGCTCAATTTCATATGTTTCATTGGTCAGTCAAAATGGAGTGAGTTGACAGTCTTGTATGAAAGTTGAGACATCTAAATAGGATATGTCTGAAGAGAAAACACAATGTCCGTCCATAGAATAAATACTTAGGGATAGGGCCAAGCTTTTCTCAGAACAAAACTGCTGAACAAAACACAACACAGAATGACAAATAACATTCTGTGAGAGCTGAGAGAAGCTACCATGCCACTGTCAGACAGTACAGATAAAGCAGGTGGAAAAGAAAAGCATCATTAGGGTTTCATCAAGAAAGTCGTAGTGGAGATGGGCTTTGTGAGATGAGACGGATGTCAGAGGGCAGAAGGGATGCAGATGAGCAAGAAAGAACTTCATGAGCATGTCTGTGAATATATTTCTTTAGAGTTTAGGGAATGGCTGGAAGGATAAAACAAAGGTGGTGAAAATAGGAAACAAACTGTTGTCCAGCCACAGTAGTGTAAGGAGGGCCAAGCCAAACATTGAATGATGTGGCAAGTGGCTTGAGGTACCAAAGACCCTGCAGGTCCCAGCCCCAGCTGAACTTCCAATGGGATTCTGCTACATGACTGACCCTAGTTACAGTCCCATAAAGTAGAGGAAGAGTACAGCTAAGCTCTGACTGAATTCAAACCAACCCGGAGAAATATTATAATGCTGTCATTTTAAGCCACTGCGTCTGGGCGTGGCCTATCCCACTAGGATACACTCAGGTCTGGAACTGCTTGCTTAACCTTGCGCTGCCCTTATACCAATGTGAGCAAAGTAATGGGCCATATCCTGACTCTCAACCAACTTTCACAAAGGTCCTATGAATTTCTTTCTTCTTTCAGAAGGAGGACCTCAGAGGTGGGGGTATGGAAGAAAAGTGAGTCCAGTACCAATGTTGTTAACTATACCGTGCCTATCAATATTCACCTTATACAAACTTTTTTCCATTTTCCCCACCTAATAAAATGTGTTCCTTCATTATGATTTCAATGATGCTTGGAATTACTAGATGTTATAAATCCAAGTTTTTCCATTAAGATGTACATGATGGCTAACATTTCCATGAGTAAACCATTGCATGGGCTGATCTCATGAGCTCCAAAAGCCCACTGTACTAGCTATACAATGCTCTTGTCTTTGTTTTTTAATGCAGCCCAGTTTGGAGGTGTTGAGTTCATGACTATTTGTGAAAATCTAGAATGCAATTTAAAAATATAATGTCGTGCACCTGAGTGGATGAGTGGGTTAAGCCTTCAACTCCTGATTTCAGCTCAGGTCATGATCTCAGGGTCCTGAGATGGAGCTCTGTGTTGGAGCTAAGAAGGGAGTCTGCTTGAGATTCTCTCTCTCTCTCCCTTGCCCTTCCCCCCACTCACACACTCTACCTCAAATAAAAAATCTTGTTTTCATAGGATTTTATTTATTTGTTTGACATATAGAGATCACAAGTAGGCTGAGAGGCAGGCAGAGGGGTGGGGGGAAGCAAGCTCCCTGCTGAGCAGAGAGCCCGATGTGGAGCTCGATCCCAGGACCCTGAGATCATGACCTGAGCCGAAGGCAGAGGCTTTAAACCCACTGAGCCACCCAGGCACCCCTCAAATAAAAAATCTTTAAAAAATAATAATAGGGGTACCTGGGTGGCTCAGTGGGTTAAAGCCTCTGCCTTCAGCTCAGGTCATGATCTCAGGATCCTGGGATCGAGCCCCACATCGGGCTCTCTGCTCAGCAGGGAGCCTGCTTCCCCCCTCTCTCTCTCTGCCTGCCTCTCTGCCTACTTGTGATCTCTGTCTGTCAAATAAATAAATAAAATCTTTAAAAATAACCATCATAATAATAATAAATACCATAGGAAGTTTGTTGGAATAGCTCATTCCTTGATTCAACTTTACCAGACAATGGGAGAAAAAAATACTCTGATTCTTTACTTACTCCATTCTCCTCTATGTAAACTGTCTTTCTTCTTTCACCTCTAGATAATTTAGCCTTTAATAGCCTCTTGCTCTAATTCTCTATCAAAAGGCAGCATCAATTGTTCTTTCAACTGATCTGATAGCCTCTTAAATGTCCTTCTATGATGGAAGACTGCATTTTATCAAATTACTTCTTTCTATGTCTCTCTGACTGTGAGGACATACTCTTACTCTTCCAGTTCCAGAATGAGTACACAGCAAATAGCAGGCACTTTGTAATTCTTAGCAGAACTGAAATTAAATATGAAAACTAAAAATGTTTCAGAAACTGTAAGCAATCTTCAGTGGAAGAAAATATTCTCGTGATTAATTTTCACAAGACCTTTTTAAGAAAGAGATGAATTTTGAATATAATTACTTATAAATTAATTGTAAATCAATGGTGGAGAATAATAGAAAAATGAGAACCAGAAATAGCTCAAATATAAATATAAAAATCATGGAGAAGAAGCAAGAAGGTGGAGGAGTAGGAAACTGAAATAGCATTAGGTCCCAGGAGTTCAGCTAGATAGTTATCAAACCACTCTGAACACCTACAAACTCAATAGGAGATAGAAGAGAAGAGCAGCAATTCTAGGAACAGAAAACCAACCACTTTCAGGAAGGTAGGACGTGTGAAGAAGTGAATCCAAAGCAAGGGGAAGATAGACCATGGGGGGAGGGGTCGGCACCCAGCAAGAGGTAGAGCACAAAATCAGAACTTTTAGAAGTCTGTTCCACTGAGGGATGTTGCTCCAGAGGCTACACAGGTATGGAGCCCTCATGGGGACAATGTGGTCTCAGGACCCATGGGGTCACAGAAAGATCAGGGGTATCTGACTGTGGTAGAGCTACCAGGTATCAGAGTGGGGAAGCTGGCTATAAAGATGGAGCCAAAGAGTGAGCTCTCAGCTTGGGGTTACCTTAAACCATGATCCAAGGCACAGCCGGGCTACTGCTCTTTGAGTAGGGACCCCACAAGTGGCAGATCAAGAGAGATCCCCTCCTTCCTCTTCGAGGAGGACAGGTGCAGGAGCATGAGGCAGGAATCTGCTAGGTTTGGAAACTACAAATGGGGCTGTGTGCCAGAGACAGAAGCACTCGGTCACAGGCCGGGTAAGCACAGAGTGGGTGGGAGAAGAGAGGGATTGACTGCTTTTCTCTGAGGGCACACTGAGGAGTGGGGTCCCAAGCTCTTGGCTCCTCCAGGCTGGAGATTAAGAGGCCACCATCTTCATTCCCATCCTCCCAAGCTGTACGGAAAGTGTTCAGGGAACAAAAGCTACTAAGAGCGAATGTGAGCAGATTACTTAGTCTGGCCCCCAGCAAGGGCTGTGCAATTCCGCCTTGGGCAAAGACACTTGAGAATCACTGCAACAGGCCCCTCTCCAGAAGATCAGCAAGAACATCCAACCAAGACCAAGTTCACCAATCAACCAGAACTGTGTAACTCCAGAGCTAAGGGAAAGCAATCCATAGAATTCATGGCTTTCCCCCCATGATTCTTTAGTCTTGCAAAGTTAAATTTTTAAATTTTATTTCTTTCATATTCTATTTTTTTAACTTTTCCTCTTTCCTTTCTAAACTTTTTTTAAACTATTTTATCAATACCTTTTTAAAAAATCTTTTTAAATTTTCATTGTTAGTGTCATATCTTATCCCTTCATTGCATTTAACCTTATTTTTTGTATACATGTATACATGTAGGTTATTTTCTTTAAAATTTTGGGATATAATTTCTTCTAATAGATCAAAATATACCCTAAATCTAGCTCCAACCTAATCACGTTCTTTCCTCTTTTTCTTTTTCTAATCAACTTATCAATTCTATATACCAGCATATCTGACAATCTGGAAGAAATGGAGGCATACCTAGAGACATATACACTACCAAAACTGAACCAGAAGGAAATAGAAAACCTGAACAGACCCATAACCAGTAAGGAGATTGAAGTAGTCATCAACAATCTCCCAACAACAAGAGCCTAGGGCCAGATGGCTTCCCAGGGGAATTCTACCAAATATTTTAAGAAGAATTAATACCTATTCTCCTGAAACTGTTCCAAAAAATAGAAAAGGAGGGAAAACTTCCAAACTCATTTTATGAGGCCAGCATCACCTTGATTCCAAAACCAGACAAAGATCCCAGCAAAAAGGAGAATTACAGACCAATATCCTTCTCACCAAAATACTATCCAATAGTATCCAACAGTATGGAGGGCACATTGCATGGAGCACTGGGTGTGGAACATAAACAATGAATTTTGGAACACTGAAAAAAAAATGAAAAAATTTTTTAAAAAGATAAAAAAAGGATTATTTATCACGACCAAGTGGGATATATTCCTGGGCTGCAAGGATAAGTCGACATCCACAAATCGATCAATATGATACAATACATTAATAAAAGAACAAGGACCATGTGATACTCTCAATAGATGCAGAAAAAGCATTTGACAAAGTACAGCATGCTTTCTTGATTAAAACTGTTCACACTGTAGGGATAGAAGGTACATACCTCAATATCATAAAGCCATCTATGAAAAACCCACAGCCAATATCATTCTCAATGGGGAAAAACTGAGAGCTTTCTCCCTAAGGTCAGGAACATGGTAGAGCTGTCCATTATCACCACTGCTATTCAACATAGTACTAGAAGTCGTAGCCTCAGCAAATAGACAACAAAAAGAAATTAAAGGCATCCGAATCAGCAAAGAAGAAGTCAAACTCTCACTTTTTGCAGATGGTATGATACTTTATGTGGAAAACCCAAAAGACTCCATTCCAAAATGCTAGAACTCATACAGGAATTCAGTAAAGTGTCAGGATATAAAATCAATGCACAGAAATCAGTTGCATTTCCAACAGCAAGACAGAAGAAAGAGAAATTAAGGAGTCGATCCTATTTACAATTGCACCCAAAACAATGAGATATCTAGGAATAAACCTAACCAAAGAGGTAAGAACTTGTACTCAGAGAACTATAAAGTGCTCTTGAAAGAAATAGAGGAAGACACAAAGAAATGGAAAAACGTTCCATGCTCATGAACTGGAAGAACAAATATTGTGAAAATGTCTATGCTACCTAATGTAGTCTACACATTTAATGGAATCCCTACCAAAATACCATCAATTTTTTTTCAAAATGGAACAAATAATCCTAACATTTATATGGAACCAGAAAAGACCCCAAATAGCCAGAGGAATGTTGAAAAAGAAAGCCAAAGTTGGTGGCATCACAATTCCAGACTGCAAGTTCTATTACAAAGCTGTCATCCTCAAGACAGTATGGTACTGGCACAAAAACAGACACAGAGATCAATGGAACAGAATAGAGAGCCCAGAAATAGACCCTCAATTCCACGGTCAACTAATCCTCTACAAAGCAGGAAAATATGTCCAACGAAAAAAAGACCATTTTTTCTCTTCAACAAACGGTGTTAGGGAAATTGGACAGCCACATGCAGAAAAATGAAATTGGACCATTTCCTTATACCACACACAAAAATAGACTCAAAATGGATGAAAGACCTCAATCTGAGACAAGAATCCATCAAAATCCTGGAGGAGAACACAGGCAGCAACCTCTTCAATCTCAGCTGCAGCAACTTCTTCCTAGAAACATCGCCAAAGGCAAGGGAAGCAAGGGCAAAAATGAACTATTGGGACTTCCTCAAGATCAAAAGTTTTTGCACAGCAAAGGAAACAGTCAACAAAACCAAAAGACAACTGACAGAATGGGAGAAGATATTCGCAAATGACATCTCAGACAAAGGGCTAGTATCCACAACCTATAAAGAACTTATCAAACTCAACAGCCAAAGAACAAATAATCCAATCAAGAAATGGGCAGAAGACATGAACAGACATTTATGCAAAGAAGACCTCCAGATGGCCAATAGACACATGAAAAGGTGCTCAACATCACTCGGCATCAGGGAAATACAAACCAAAACCACAGTAAGATACTACCTCACACCAGTCAGAATGCTTAAAATTAACAAGTCAGGAAATAGACAGATGCTGGTGAGTTTGCAGAGAAAAGGGACCCCTCCTACACTGTTGGGGGAAATGCAAGCTGGTGCAGCCACTCTGGAAAACAGCATGGAGGTTCCTCAAAAAGTTGAAAATAGAGCTATTCTATGACCCAGCTATTGCAGTACTGGATATTTACCCTAAGGATACAAATGTAGTGATCCGAAGGGGCACGTGCACCCGAATGTTTATAGCAGCAATGTCCACAATAGCCAAACTATGGAAAGAGCCTAGATGTCCATCAACAGATGAATGGATAAAGAAGAAGTGGAATATATATACAATGGAATAGTATGCAGCCATCAAAAGAAATGAAATCTTGCCATTTGCAACAACATGGATGGAACTAGAGGGTATTATGCTGAGTGAAGTAAGTCAATCGGAAAGACAATTATCATATGATCTCTCTGATATGAGGAATTTGAGAGCCAGGCCAGGGGGGTTTGGGGGATAGACAAGGAAAAAATGAAACAAGATGGGATCAGGAGGGAGACAAACCATAAGAGACTCTTAATCTCACAAAATAAACTGAGGGTTGCTGGGGGTGGGGGGTAGAGATATGGTGGTGGGGTTATAGACAGGGGAGGGTATGTGATATGGTGAGTGCTGCAAAATGGGTAAGCCTGATGATTCACAGACCCATACCCCTGGGGCAAATAATACATTTTATGTTCATAAAAATAATTTAAAAAAATATAAAAATCGTTACTAATTCTCAAACATAATTAAAAATAAAATGACAAATCGATTGCTTTTTTAGTTTTCTAATATCCTCTATTCTTTCTAGAACTTGAAATCCAGTTTATAATTTGATTCTAGAAGCAAATACTATATTCCAGGTTAGTATATTATCTATTAGGGGATCCTCCATAATTAACTTCAAGGCAAGGTCTTAGTTGTCAGGAGAATGGAGGAAGGAAAGCAAAATAACTGACCAGTAAGGACTTTCCTCCTTTTATCTATCTTTATGGCCACAGAAGAAATAGAGATAAATCAGAGATTAGAGACAATGATTATAAAATTCCAGTTAGAATCTTCAGACAACTCAGGAGCTATTATAGTCACCAAAACAAAAATGGATATTAATGAAAAGAATAATCCATGGAATTTCTGAAAGGGAATAGTTCTACCAGCAATCCCAAAGCCTGACTGACATAGCACCCAAATTAGTAGCCGTATTTCCAAGAAGACACCCCACTGGTAGAGCAGAACAGCAGTGTTAGACTAAGCTGAGATCTCACATGGATTTCGTCAACCATCTTTTAAATGGCCTTTATTAAAACAGAATTTACATATGATAAACCACTTATTTTAAATATGCCATTAAAAGAGTTTTGACAATTGATAACTACCACAATTTGTAATCATCATCACTATCCACATATAGAACAATTCCTCACCCAGAAAAATATTCAGTGTCTCTTTGCAGTTAATCCCACCTCATTCCTAGACCTAGGAAATCACTCATCTGCATTCTCTCTCTCCCAGTAGGTTAGTTTTGTATTTTCTAGAATGTCAAGCAATAGAATCACACAGTACATATGCTTCTTTGGCTTCTTTGCTGCATATATTTTTGAGAGTTTTCCATGTCGTTGTGTGTTCTTTTGTCTTTATTATTGAGCAATATTTCACTGTACAGCTGTACCTCAGTTTGTTTATTCACTCGCTTGCTGATGGATCTTTGAGATGTTTTCAGTTTGGTGGTATTATGACTAAATTTGCTATGAATTTCATGAGTGAGGCTTTGTGTTGACATATACTTCTACTTATCTTAGGTAAATACCTATGCATGGAATTATTTGATGATTTGACAACTATATGCTTAAACTGTTAAACAGTTTTCCAAAGTGTGTGTACTATCGGACACCCCTTCCAGCAATGTATGAGTTACAGATGTTTCCCATCTTCAACACTTGATATTGTTAATCTTCATTTTTTTAAGGCATTCTAGGGGGTGAGAAGTCGTCTGTGACTGTAGTTTTAGTTTGCACTTTCCTGATGGCTAATAATGCTGAGCATCTTTTTATGTGTCTTATTGGCCATTTATCTATCTTTTTTTTTTTTTGCCAATTATCTGTCCAAATCCTCTGCTCATTTTATTATTGGATTGTCTTCCTGTTTTTGAGTTGTAAGAGTTCTTTATATATTCTGGATACAGTTACCTTTTTCATGAATACTGAAAACAATTTCTCCCAGTCTGTGGTATGCCTTTCATTTCTTCAGTGGTTTCTTTGAAAGAATAAAAGGTTTTAATTTTGATGAAGTCCAATTTATCTTTTTAAAAAGAATTTATGGTTTGTACTATCAAAGAAATGATTGCCTACTCCAAGGTCATACTGACTGTCTCCTCTACTTTCTTCGAAAAGTTCTATAGTTTTGGCTTCTACATTTGGGGCTGTGATCCATTTCAAGATGATCTTTGTATATAACGTGAAGTACATGCTGAGATTCATTTTATTCCTGTGTATATCCTGTTATTCCAATACCACTTGTTGAAATATTAGCAACAGACCCATTGAATTACCTTGAAATCATAATCAAAACTCAATTTATATTCAATCTGTGTGTATATTATAATTATATAATTTCATGTCTGTATAATTATATACTCCTATATAATTATATATTTCTATATAATTATAATTAATTTGTGTACATATATCCAGACTCTCTATTCTATTCCATTGACTATTCTTATTCTATTATTCACGATATATCTAAGGTTCTGTAACTTTATGGCATCTTGAAATTAGTGTAAGTTTTTTAACTTGATTATTTTTCAAGATTGTATTCAACGTGCTAGATTTCCTGCATTCCATAGAAATTTGATAATAAGTTTGTCAATACCTACAAAAGAAAGGCTACAGTAATTTTGATTGGGATTATGTTGAATTAATAGAACAATCTGTAAAATCTTGAAATTGTAATAGCTCTGATTCCCCCAACCCATGAACCTGATACACATCTCCATGATATACATGAACCTGATATGCATCTCCATTTGTTCAGATCTTTAACTTTCCTAAGCAATAAATGGTAATGATCTAGGTGCAAATATTAAATATATTTTGTTAGATTTATTTTTATGTACTTTATTTTTGTGCTATATACATAGTATTTTTTTTTCCAATTGTTCCTTACTCGTGTAAAAAATTCAATAGAGTCTTGTATATTGAATTTGTGTCATGCCATCTGGCTAACTTCACTTATTCTAGTAGCTTTTTTGCAGACTCATTAGGATTTTTTAAATATACTATCATATCTTCTGCAAATACAAAGTTTGTTTCTTCTTCTCCAATCTACATAACTATTATTTGTTTCTCTTGCCTGTTGCAACAGCTAAGATCTCCAGGAAAATGGTGAATAAAAGTAGTAAAAGCTACACCCTTGCCTACTCCCAATCTTAGAGGGAAGGCATCCAGTCTTTCACTAGTAAACATAATGTAGTTGCAAGTTCTTCAGTCTCCCTTTATCAGGATAAAAAAGTGTTCTATTTCTAGTGCCAGGATTTTTAAAACTAATTATTAAGTGTTGAATTTTGTAGCACTTTTACTGTACCTACGGTAATAATAATCTGATTTTCCACTCTTATTATTCTTTTAATATGGTGAATTACATTAACTGATTGTTGAAAGCTAAACTAATCATGCATGTCTGGGATAAATCTCCTTTGGTCATGAGGTATTATCCTATTTCTATATTGCTGGGTTTGATTTACTAATATTTTGTCAAGAATTGTTCTGTGTTCCTGAGGGATTTGGGCCTTTAGCTTCATTATCTTTTGATGCCTTTGTTTTCAGGGAAATTCTGGCATCATAAAATGACACATGAAGTGTTCCCATCTCTTCTATTTTCTGGAAGCTTTTATGTATGACCAGTATTATTCTCTCTTAAATTTTTGATAAAATTCACTAGGAAGTCCATCTGAGACTACAGTTTTCTTTGTGGGAAGGCTTTTAATCATAAATTCAAATTTTTTAAAAGATACAATATTACTCAAATTTTATCTTTCTTTTTTTTATTATTTGTGACTTTCACTTACTTATATTTTTATTTCCATTTTAGCAATGCATTTCTGTCACTTAAGTCTATTTTTATCTGGTGTACCTTTGTAGGGACTTGTATAAGATATATACTTGGGCATGAAATTTGAGGATTTGTTTATCCTAGCGTATCTTTATTTTCTTTTACATTAACCTCTGCTTTTATTATACTTTTACATTTTTTTTGTTTCTTTGGTTTTATTCCATTTTTTTTCCAAACTGTGTGCTTTCCTTCTTGATATTCAACCTTTCTTTTTCTTTTTTTTTTTTTTTTTAAGATTTTTTATTTATTTATTTGGCAGATAGAGACATACAGAGAGAGAGGGAACACAAGCAGGGGGAGCAGGAGAGGGAGAAGCAGGCTTCCTGTTGAGCAGGGAGCCCGACGTGGGCCTCGATCCCAGGGCCCTGGGATCATGACCTGAGCCGAAGGCAGCCATTTAATGACTGAGCCACCCAGGCACCCTCAACCTTTCTTTTTCTTTAGAAAGCATTTATTACTATAAATTTCCCTCTAAATACCTCTCTTGTCCATCCCTCAAGTTTTATTAATGTTTTCATTACCATTGAGTTCTGAGCCTATTTAATCATCATTATTTCTTTTGATTTAGAATTACTTAGAAATACATATTTTTAAATGTTCAAATGCATTATGTTTGCTTCTTTTACATTTTTGTTATTGATTTTATACTAGATTGCATTGTTGACAGAAAATATGAGCTGTATGATACTTGTGTTTTGCAATCTGTTGAGGCTTGGCTTATGGCCTAGTCTATAATCAGGTTGGTTGGTTTGTTCCTTATGTTCTCAAAAAGAATATACATTCTTTAATCACTGGTTCTATAAACCAAAGTTCCCTCTGGATCTATTAATCAAGGCTGCTAAATGTATAATTCAAGTCTTCCATATATTCATTACACTTTTGGTCTACACTCAAATATTGTATTTGTTCACTTTTTGTGTTATTACAACAATTTGGCTCTCTATATTTGAGACTTTATAAATTTTATACTGCATTTTACGTATTTTAGTGAGTTCTGTAAAGTTAGAATTTCCTGTTGAAATTATCATTATAGTGTGACTCTATCGTTAACGATACTTTTTATCTTATATTCTACTTTAATATTGACACAGACTCCAACATTTTTTGGCCAGTATACATTTTTTAATTATTTTTATTCTTTTACTTTCAATCTTTATTAGTCTTTATGTTTCAGGTGTGTCTCTTACAAACATGCAGATTGACTTTGCATGTTTGTATCTAATAGTCTCTGTCTTTTAGCTGATGAGTCCGGCAGGTTTATAGATATTATTACCTGGACTTGTTTCTATTATCTCGCTTGTGCTTCTTCCTTTGTTGTATTTTTGTATGTTTCTTTATTTCTTCAGGCAAATTATTGGTTTACTATCATTTTTAAGAAATTTTGGGGTTAAAGATACATAACAGAAGTTTGCTTTTAAATCACTTTTAAGTGTACAATTCAGTGACATTAATTACATTCACAATGTTGTGCAACCATCACCATTATCTATTTCCGTCACCTGAAACAGAAACTCTGTAACTGTTAAGCAATAACTCCCTCAGTCCTCCCTTCCTCTAGCCCCTGGTAAACTTACCTATTTTCTGTGTCTATGAATTTACCTACTCTTGATATTTCACATAAGTGGAATCATACCATCTTTGTCCTTTGGTGTCTGGTTCATTTCACTCAGCAAAAAATCTTCCAGGTTCATCCATGTGATAGCATGAGCAGAACTACTTTCCTTAATAATATTCCAATTATCTATATACTGTATTTTATTTACCCACTTATCGGTTTATGAACATTTGGGTTGTTTCCACCATCTGGCTATTCTGAATAATGCTGTAATGAACAAAGGTCTACAAATAACTGCTTGAGTCTCTGCTTGCGATTATTTGAGCTATATACCTAGGAATGGAATTGCAGTTTGCTTGCTTATTTAGCTGTTTCCTTCTACTGATTAGAAATTACGGACTCCATATCTATTCTTTATTAACTTTTAAGCAATATTTTGCATTCAGTATAACAAATCATGTCTACAAGTGAGTATTTTAACTCCCTCCAAATAACACAAGGAAT
Source organism: Lontra canadensis (assembly GCF_010015895.1). NCBI lineage: Eukaryota > Metazoa > Chordata > Mammalia > Carnivora > Mustelidae > Lontra > Lontra canadensis. Next base: position 5,758,895 of record NW_022631003.1, read on the forward strand.
TTGGAAACTTAACTCATAGCCTCCTTCCTGACTTACATAGATTTATCGTCCAGGATTAGGTTCTGTGGTCCTTTTTAACCCCACAAAGTATTTATTATCATTACTATAATTATTATTACTGGTATGCTGATATGACACAAACTAAATAACCACTAGAAGAGTATAAATAGAGCATATAACTTAAAAAAACAGGAGATTAAATAAGTAAAATCTTGATGGAAATCTTTCAGTGTAAAAATATTCTGATTCTTTAAAGTTAGCCACTACATAAAAATAAAGAAATAAAAATTTAAAATCCTCCCATGGTGAGTGCTGTGAACTGTGTTAAGACTGATGAATCACAGACCTGTACCCCTGAAACAGATAATACATTATATGTTAATAAAAAAAAATTTTAATTCTCAAAAAAAACCACTCAAACTTTCAATACTGTGCAGAGCAAACAAAGTACAAGGGTGACAAATTTCAGTCCAGTTTAAAATCTATGATGTAAGTCGACGTTGCCATAATGTCTAACTCTGGTTTGTTCATACCTGTGTACTGATAAAAAATGATATATCATTTACCTTGACTATACTAGTCAGTTTCTGAACTATGCTATCTTAAGTACCTTAAATTCTTTCTTCGATGCATTGCTTGTGGCTCAGTGGACCGATATGGCTCAACTACTTCACTGGTCAGTATTTGGTCCTCAAGTGCCTAGCGCATGGCAGCCCAGTTCCAGGTCCTGGAGACACAGCACTGAACACAAAGACAAAAATGAATGCCATCAGATTTGAACAGATATCTCCAAAGAAGACATACAAATACATGGGAAAATGCTCGTTGATACTAATCATTAAGGAAATGCAAATCAAAACCACAAGCTACCACCTCCCATTTATCAGGATGGCTATAATTTAAAAAAAAACAACAAAAACAGAAAATAACAAGTGTTGATAAGGTTGTAGAGAAGTGGGAACCCTTGTGCACTGTAGGTAGGAATGTAAAATTGTGCAACCATTGCGGAATAGAGGATTGTGGTTCCTCAAAAATTAAAAATAGAACTACCATTTTAAAAAATAGAACCACCACAGGATCCACCAATTCCACTTTTGGGTGCAGCCTGAAAAGAAATGAAATCAGAGTCTTGGGGAGCCTGGGTGGCTCAGTGGGTTAAGCCTCTGCCTTCGGCTCAGGTCATGATCCCAGGATCCTGGGATCGAGCCCCGCATCGGGCTCTCTGTTCAGCAGGGAGCCTGCTTCCCTTCCTCTCTCTCTGCCTGCCTCTCTGCCTACTTGTGATTTCTCTCTGTCAAATAAATCAATAAAAAAAATCTTTAAAAAAAAAAAAAAGAAATCAGAGTCTTTTTTTTTTCCCTTAAGATTTTATTTATTTATTTGAGAGAGAGAGAAAGAGAGAAAACACGAGCAGGGGAGGGGCAGAGGGAGAAGCAGACTCCCTGCTGAGCAGGGAACCTGACACAGGGCTTGATCCCAGCACCCTGGGATCATGACCTGAGCTGAAGGCAAACACTTAACCAACTGAGCCAACCAGGTGCCCTGAAATCAGTCTTGAGGAGATATTTGTGCACTCATGTTTATAGCAGCATTATTTAAATTAGCCAAACCATGGAAGCAACGCAAGTGTCCATAGAAAGATGAGTAGATAAGCAAAATGTGATAATATACATACACTGGAATATTACTCAGCCTCCAAAAGGAATGAAATTCTGACACATGCCATAACCCAGATAAAACTTTAGGACATTATGCTAAGTGAAATAAGCCAGTCACAAAAAGAAACAAATGACTATATGACTCTCCTCATATGAGGTCTTTAAAGTTGTCAAAATCATAGAGACAGAAAGTTTGGTGGTTCCCAGGGCCTGGGAGAAGGGGGCAGAATGGGGAGTTAGCATTTAATGGGAATTCGATTTCACAGGATAAAGAATTCTGGAGATGGATGGTAGTGATGGTTGTACAACATGAAACAGTACATTTAAAAAAGGTTAAGAAAAAAAAGATGGTTAAGATAATAAATTTTATGTATATTTTTTACAATAAAAAAACTGAAAAAAAAATTCCATGAAGGAGTTCACACATACTCAGAAAGAAAGGAAATGAACAACTAAAACATGTACTAAGCCAAACAGTGAAAGTGTCCTAAAGAAAAGCAAAACAGGGTAAGAAGATGGGGAATGCTGGGGAAAGGGGCTGGGTGGTTGCAGACTTACTCAAGGAGGTCATGTTTGAGCAAAGACCCCTAGCTCTACACTCCCTTTCTTAGAGAATTGCTGTGTGGAGGGAGTCTCTGAGTCAGGACTACATTTCCCAGCCCTTCTGGTATCTACATATAGCTGCATAAGTGATTCTCACCACTGGAATTTGAGTAGACAGGCTTTCTCTTACCTCTGAGCCAGGTTTTATGAATCCAATATGGCTTCTCCACTGGTTCTTCCTTTTTCTGCCAATGGAAGCAGAGGACTCTGAGGCTTCAAATAGTGCTGACCAAGAGAAATATAATGTGAACTATATATGTTATTTTTAATTTTCCAATAGCCATAATAATACATGTTTTTAAAAAAATGGGTAAATTCATTTTAATGATGCATTTTTGAACCCAATATTTCCAACAATTTTTTCAACATACATCCAAGATAAAAAATATTAATGAGGTACTTTATATTTTTTTTCTTTCAAAATCCATTGTATGTTTTACACTTACAGCACTATTAACCATTTTTCAAGTCCTCAGTAGCCACATGGGGCACCACATTGGACAGCAGAAGTCTAGACTATGGTGGAGCCATAGATGAAAAGAGGTGGGTCCCTGACTCTCCATACGGGGGACTGCCACCCATCAACCAGGAACACCCACTTGTATCATTACGTGAGGGAAAAATAAACTTCCTTTGTGTGCATCTTCCAAAGGTTTGAGATTTATTGGTTGCAGAAATGGATTTTTTGAAGTGGTACAGAATATAAAAAACTGAAATATAGAGCATTGGCTTATCAATCAAGTAAGAGGTAGCACAAAAGAGACATTAGAAGCCGGAAATCAGAGACTCAAGTTATATGCTTGTAAAACGCAGTGACCCTATAGCATTATAGTCACTGAAAAGAACAAGAATGCCAACAGACGCTGTAGTAGTCTGCTTGGGCTGCCAATAACAAAATACAACAGACATGGTGGCTCTCATAACATAAATCAATTTTCTCACAGTTCTGATGGCTGGAAGAAGATCAACCCCAGCAGGGCTAGTTTCTGGTAAGAACCTACTCCTTGGCTTTCAGAGAGCTGCCTTTTTTGTGTCCTCACGAGGTCTTATCTTCCGTATATGTGTGCTCCTGGTGTCTCTTCCTTTTCTTACAAGAACCCTAGTGCTACTGGATTGGGTTCCCACCATTATTTTCTCATTTTACCTTAATTACCTCCTTACGGTCCCTGTGTCCACATACAGTCACACTGAATTTGAGGGACACAATTCAGTTCATAAAAGATACCTCAGGCTCCTCTGTGCACTGAACAGAACACAAGTAAGAATGTGTTCAGGAAAGAATCAGCTGGTTTTGCAAGCAGAAATGAAAGAGAATGAAGAGAACCTGGACATTAAGGTGAATTTGGAGCCTTGTGGGTCTGGAAAGCAGACTGATATCTACCAGTAGGAGAAACCAACCAGTAGGAGATAACATCTGAAATGAGCAAAAGTACCCATTAAATTATTTTGGTTAAGCACAGTTCTGCAGGGCTAAAACACAAATCGTGCTAACATATTCTCTTCCCACCAAGCCTCTTGCTTCAAGGCCCTCAAGTTAGCCCCATTATGTTAAGAGAGAAATAAGTATACAGGCAATGAGGGGAAGAAATAGAGCAAGCTTAAGAGTAATTTTTAAGAAAGAACTTTGGATGTGGTTACTGGCACATGGAACTGACTAGAAATCATGGGAATAATATTTCCAAAGAAATCAAGGGAATAATGTTTCCAAAGCAAGGTGATCTGAGCTTAAAAAGCCTGTGACTGAAACATCCTCCCAAGGACCTCAAATATCCAACAGCAGGATGCAGGCTTTGTAAGTTGTGCACGCTCCAAGGAAGTCAGATTCCTTACTTCTGATCTCATACAGCGCCAGAAAGGATAATGGACAAGAAAGCACACCCCAGGGGGCAGAGCCAAGGACCACAGCAAACAGTGTACAAGCAAGTTCCTCCATGAACCAGAACCACAGTCCAATGAAGGAACCTCCTTCATCTCCCAGGCAGGGAGCCTTCATAACGCCTGACCAGTCGGATTCTCCATTGCAATGGACTAGTTACTGTTATGGATTTCCCAGTCTGCCCTTTTCCAAATAAGAGTCTCTGTTGTTCTCATATTCTTGACTCTTAATGTTTATGTGAGGCGTGTCATGGAGTTGGTGGGCAGAAGGTTTGCCTTTGAATTCACAGGTCTTTGAGCCAGAGGAACGCAGGACCCAGAGCGCCTAGACCTTGTCCTGGACGTGATATCTGGGTGGAACTTCGTGTTGTCTCCTTTAGGAAGGAGGCCACACAGATAATCGGTGGCCAGAGGCCAGTCTGTGGCAGAAATAGCTAACCGCTTCATGAGTTTGTACTCCCTTCCCTAGTGTTTGGTTCTCACTGGGATGTGCTACAGAACCAGTGATTGTGATCACAGCTCCTCGAAATCTGGTGTATCCATGTAACCAGCTGCTCTTCAGAGAAAGTGAGAAGAAGGGCTATGTGCTTTGTCTACTGTCCATTTCTCCTTCCAACAGCTAAAAACAGAAGTCTCAGTGGACTGTCTGAAGACAGCACACAAAAATGGAAGGAGCCTGGATCCCAGAGTTGCCACAAACAGAAAATCTACCTGGAGTCCGGGAATACCATCATCAGACTATTCCATGAGTGAGAGATTGACATCTGTTTTAAGACATCACGGGAATTAAAAAGTTTCTTTGCTATAGAAGCTCACATTAATTGAATTAATGTGCTCCTGAAAGAGGTGAAGGAGAGAGAAATACAACTCTAGGCAGAGGGAAACAGGTCAGTAAATGCATGGCCCTTGGGCAGGAGAATACCAACTGTGTTTAAGGATTAGCTAGGAGCTGAGTGTGGCTGAAGCAAACATGGGAAAAATTGAAGGTGATAAGATCAGAGTTGTAAAAAGGTCCTTAAAACCTTGTATGCCACTGTAAGGACTTTAGCTTTTACTCTGAATGGGGTGGAAAACCGTTTTAAGTTTTGGGAGAGAGAGGAGGACATGACCTGACGTTTTAATTTGGATCACTGTAGCTGGTGCTTAGGAACAAATCACAGGGGAACAACAGAGAAATCAGCTTGGAGACTATGAAAACAATCCAGGGGAGACCCAGAGGTGGTTTGGAATTGGGAGGTTGTGGTGGTGGTGGTAATCGGTGTTTAGATTCTGAAAGTATGTTTAGGGTGTATGTCTGAAATTCAGGCACACATGGCATTATGCTTCTGGGTGGCTCAGATTAGAGAACTATATGTGCATCAAGAGTAGAAACTGGTTCCCAGCAGCTCACAAAGTGCTTGGTGTCCTCTGCAGTGAAAAGGGAATAGTGCTATTGTCTTGGTACGGGTATTAATAACTAATGTGTAAAATGTTAATGAAACTACCTGAAGGTCTAATGGATGCCTTCTGAGTCCCCAACCCTTAAAGAACTCCTCCCTGAGATTTAATGCTATTAACCTACATGCATCTTCGGTGCCACCTTTTATATTAATCATGAGATTGTCACTGGCCTCAGAGACCAGGCTGCTTTGGCTTCGTTCTAACAGTCAACTGTGACTGTTCTAAAGCAAACAAGCAAACATCGGCCACCTTTTTAAATAGGAAAACTGCAAAGATGTCAGTTTAATCGCCATGAAATTCAGTGAAGCTTCCCCTCAGGCTACACGGAGGTTTCTTTCTCTTACTTTCTCATTGCATGTTGAACAAGAGAATCATCAGACAACAGTGAACGCAAGACTATTCTTACTAGTGTGCAGATTTTAATTCATCTCTTGCTTTTACATGTTTAATTTGAGCCTGATAGTTGCAACATGTGGTATTCCCCACCAGCACTATCGTGCTTTTCCTCCCCTCACATGTCCCCATTAGGCTTCAGCTGAGCTTGTAATTGTTTTCCTCCTATAGAGGAGTCACTGGGGGTCGGGGGTGGGGGGAGGTAAATCATTTATATAACTCTGTTTTTCCTCAACTAGCAATTTTGCTTGGTTTACACTGACACTGACTAAGGTGAAATCTTGTTGAAATTTTTCATTATTAAAAAAAATTACAAGATTACAGAAAGTTGAGACAAAGAGCAAACACCAATTACCCTAAGTGGATACTCCAGCACCATGCCCTGTAATTGCGAACATCAATAAAATATTTAACAACCATGAGACAAGTAAAGAAACCATGAAAATGGAAAAACACATTTCCAGGGTAAAATTTTTTTTTTAAAGATTTTGTTTATTTATTTGACTGAGAGAGATCACAAGCAGGCAGAGAATCAGGCAGAGAGAGACAGAGGAAGGGAAGCAGGCTCCCTGCTGAGCAGAGAGCCCGATGCGGGGCTCGATGCGGGGCTCGATGCGGGGCTCGATCCCAGGACCCTGGGATCATGATCTGAGCCGAAGGCAGAGGCTTTAACCCACTGAGCCACCCAGGCGCCCCTCCAGGGTAAATTTTAGCGAGCTTAAGAAAACAGAATTGGCCGTGTGGGAAGATAATTAAACAAAAAGAAACCCAGTAAAACTGGGTGTGAAAATAGGAAGAGATCCTCCTTGAATCAAAAGGACTGACAAAATTTAATTTCATCAGCAAAAAAATGTTGAATAACTGAAATAAACAGGATTTTACACATGCGCGCACGCACACACACACACACACACACACACACAGGATATGAGACCATTTTACTATGCTGGTATAGGCCTAAGGGGGAAAAATAAATGCAATAAAATATTAGATATTATTTGCAAAAAAAGAACACATAAGGGTAGGAAAATATTGTCACTTCACTTAAACTATGTAAAATATAAGATAAAATAAAGGAAATCATGCTTTCTTGTGGATAAGGACCTACAACTTTTAAAAATAACATTAAACAGAAGAAACATAATTTTTTTGGCATTCTTTTGGCCAAAACATAATGATTTTTGGTGGGTCTTTTATAACAGAGAACATCTGGAGAAGGGAGAAAGAAAACTTATTTAAAGTAAGTTTATCTTTAAAATGTAGATCAGGGGCACCTGGGTGGCTCAGTGGGTTAAAGCCTCTGCCTTCAGCTCAGGTCATGATCCCAGGGTCCTTCAAGCCCCACATCAGGCTCTCTGCTCAGCGGGGGGCCTGTTTCCTCCTCTCTCTCTGTCTGCCTCTCTGCCTACTTGTGATCTCTCTGTCAAATAAATAAATAAAATCTAAAATGTAGATCAAAAGAGTATGTCCTAATTCTTAGGGACTTGTAGGTTCCTGTGCGATATGGTTTCATTCTTCATAAATGTGTGCAGCTGAATATAAAAACGAGACAAAAGTCTCTGTTCCACCATCTCAGAAGCAACAATTTATTTGCTAGTCATGCTCTCGATAACCAGTGAAGATTTTATTCATATCTTTTAAATCTTTGACAAGAATAATAATCTAGGGATCCTGAATGATTTTATTAAGTGGGTCAGGAAGGCTGCTGTTGTCCACACTACCTTCTGAATCCTTCTCCTTTTATGAGGAGACTCTTTCCTCCTACCTTGTCACCTCCCATTCAAGGCTTCCTCCCATTCAAGGCTTCCTCCAGGAAGAAGGACCAACTCCCACCCCAGTGTTATCACATTCTGCTCACATCTGTAGCACTCAACTATGGCACCCTGAGCTCTTTCTTCTTGGGGCCAATGCCTTCAGGGTCCTATTCTCTACAGCCACACTGATATACTTATCTGAGAGCTATGAGGCCGTTAGTGCATATGCCCAAGAAGCAGCCATGTTAGTTTGTGACCAAAGGAGTAGAGAGGAACATCTTGGGAAATATTTATGGAAAAAGACCAAACGTTAGTCCAATCATGATGTCTCTGCTATTGAGAGGGAAGCAATTAGAAGAACATAGTGTCTACAGTCCAGATTTGGCCACCAGCCCAGGCCCCATGCTTAGAAAGGGGTAAGAAGGTAAAAAAAATAACTACCAACAAAGATTGTTCTCAGACTCCCTATTTCAGCACAGAGAGGCGCTGACCTCATACGACTTTGCTGGGGGTTGGGAGGAGGGTGCGAGAGGACCCCAAGGCCATGTCCCGTACTTCATGGCAATAGCACCTCACAGAAGCAGCAGCGGCAGCAAGGCCAGTCCTAAAAGCAGTGAAGATCCAGTGCTGGACTCGTGTGATGACAGCAGTGGCAGCTGTCACCCTTGATGGGGGCACAATGGCCTCACAGAGTCTCCCAGACCTGAATGCCAATAGCTTTGCTGGCCAGAGGTGGCCACGCTCCCTGGAGACCCCTGCTGTCCCACATCACTTGTAGGGCCAGAAAGAAACCAACATATGATCTTCCCATCAAACAAGATGGGAAGGACCTCTTTGAGGGCATGTAGGACCAGGGACTCCCAGAATTCACTGGGGAGGTAGGGGTGAGTCTCTAAACAAGGCTAGAAAGAAAGTCCAATGTATTATGTGAAGTATTACAGAGAAATTACCCCCATTGTCATCCCCGGGGGTGGGCTGACGAAAGATGTCTTACTGTGCTATGTGTGTAATGTTGGCTAAATGATTACTCTCTCCAGGAACAGCTGGCATTTTAACAGGGACTTCCGGTAGACAATACATTTACCTCTGTACATGAACACTTCCCTTTGGTTGTTAAGAGGAGGCCTGGGCTAATACATCTCCATTTGGGCTCCACTGGGCTCTACTTCTCTAGTTTTTCCAAGGTGGAAGTCTTTGCAGGTGATAAGGTGGCTTTGGGTTAGGAAAGGCAGTATCTCTAGTATTTAAACATAAGATTCTAGTCCTGAGCTGCTAACCCCAAAGTCTTCTTTCCACCACTTCCAACCCCAACCTCCTCTTTCTAGTGCACAATGAAAACATCTTCATGTGGTCCTGCAAAGGATTACAATGAATAAATGCTATGAATATCATGCTATTAGACAGGCATAAAAAGTACATCCAGCCATCTAATTCTAAGCTTAGAAGAATGAAGGTCACAAAGGTCAGCCTTTGGCCTGATATTTTCTAACATTCTCCTTATTAATGTATGTACATCTCACAATGTAATAAGTAGAGATGTAGTCAGTTTCATCAAGTATAGAAATAAAAAATGATTTCAGCAGTATCCTTATATATCTGTACTAAGTGATAAGGACTTATTACCAAATGGTTTTAAGATGATAACCTAAGTGTCAGATAAGTATTTAGAATGAACTGGCAGGTTTGGAGGACTTCCAAATCAACCCTACCACTTTATTTTTATTTTTTAAAAAGATTTATTTATTTGAGAGAGAGAGACAGAGAGTGCACATGAGCAGAGGGAAGGCAGAGGGAGAGAGAATCCTCAAGCAGACTCCCCACTGAGCACAGAGCCCGGCACAGAGCTTGATCCCAGGACCCTGAGATGATGCTCTGGGCCAAAGTCAAGAGTTGAAATCAATAGTGCCAGCCCTACCACTTTAAAGAAAAACCTGGGGCCTAGGTATGCAAAACTTTTGTTCAAGGTTACCCAGCAAGTGCTGGCCAGACTTGGTCTAGAAACTCACTACTCTTCAAAGTGAAGTCCTTCTCTTCTATAAGGCTCTGGAAATTAAGGTGAAGCTTGTACCTCATCTTCTCCACAATCTCAATTCCAGGGCACTGGAATTCCCATTTTTACTGTCCCACTCGCTGCGACCCCTCCAAACCACCACAACCAAACCTGCAGTATAAATATGGCACCATATAAAGGGAGGCCCCATTTTATAGTCTCCACTATCACATTCCCAGAAACACCTTGTCCAGCTCAAAATTCACCCTAGCTATTGTGGTCTAGAATGTTTGTTACAGTACAACCCCTTCTCCACATCCTGGCCTTCAACATGCACACACAACACCACACGTACCACACATGCGCAACAAGGATGCTAGCTTTTCGTTCAGTGAGAACACAAATCACATGATCACGAAGGAAAATAACCTTGCTCCACAGTGCTAAAGATGATAAGGAGTCTGTAAAGATAAAGAATGAATTCCTCTGTTCCCTATGGGACATGTAATCACAGTTTAAGCACCTCTCTTAGAACAGCTGGACATCTGGATGCAATTTGAGATGGGAGCCATAACTGCCCTTTGGTATTACAATGATCTTTTTTTTTTTTTTTAAGTTTTGTTTACTAAGGCTATGAGCATGAACCAATCATGGACTTATTCTCCTGACATTGCTTATAGTCAGCCAAGAATAAATCATCTGTCTTCTCTGAACTTGCAAGCAGTTAGAGAAACAAATGTATCACATTCCCAGGCCCCTCAATGGGTGAAGATAAAGGCCATTTTAAATAAGAGTCCTCAGTTTAAGAGCTGTTAAACTGATCTACTCAAAGAGACCTGAGAATTGCCAGGATGTGAAGCCGAGGTCCTTCTGTTGCCCGTGCGGAGAAAAATCAGGTTGTCATTCCCTCTGTGACTGCACTTTTGAGAACAGATGCTCCACCATGATGATACCTGCAGGAGTGGAAGAAAAGGACAACATCTGAGGAAGCTGAAATAGTAACTGGATGGCTCAGACTGACGACATGAATGAAGTATAATAAATCTTGGGATTTGGATCCAAAAGGATAAAAGACCATTTGCAAGTTTGAGAGGCTATGGAGCAAGTCTTTTGCACAGAGGAAGGTCACATGTCATCTGTGTATATTCTCTAGATCACAGTCCTTGCTGCTCATTCTTCTGGTAAACTTTTACCTCACCTGTGAGTTCTCACTGACCACCTCGACCCCTTCCAATAACCAGTGACACAGCCACAAACCAGTAAGAGCCAGCCGCCTGCAACTCTGCACCTACTTCAGAGAGTAACACACCCACCCAAATCTTCACTGATGGCACCAAAGGCTCTATTTCTGAAACCATGGATTCAGAAGCATTCAGAAACACTGATGAATAAGCATACAGCCAGCAAGATGGTAAGGAAAAAGACACTAGGCATTGGGTAAGAAATACCCAAGCCCAACACCAGAGCAGGTAAACTGGAAGTCTCTGGGTGTGGAATTCAGGTACTGGTATTTTAAAAAATCTCCCCAAGGAATTCTAAAGCACAGACAGAGTTGAGAACCACAGGCCTCATACGATATGGAGCCCTGAGGACTATGGCCATGTGCGTAGTGCAATACTCTTCCAAAGTCAATGACTTTCCAGGCAGAGCTTATATGGCGCCAAAGTGTTTGACATTTCTTCCACCAAAAGGTAAGGTCTGTCAAAATAAATTAAAAATGGATGAAAGACCTGAATGTGAGACAGGAAACCATCAAAATCCTAGAGGAGAACACAGGCAGCAACCTCTTTGATCTCACCACTGCAACTTCTTACCAGACACATCTCACCAGAGGCAAGGGAAACAAAAGCAAAAATAAATTATTGGGACTTCATCAAGATAAAAAGCTTCTGTACAGCGAAGGAAAAAATCAACAAAACTAAGGGCAATCTACGGGATGGGAGAAGATATTTGCAAATGACATATCTGATAAAGGGTTAGTATCCAAAATCTATAAAGAATTTATCAAACTCAACACCCAAAAATAGATAATCCAGTTAAGAAATGGGCAGAAGACAGGAATAGACATTATTCTAAAGAAGACATCCAGATGATACATGAAAAGATGCTCAACATCACTCATGATCAGGGAAATATGAATCAAAACCACAATGAGATACCGCCTCACACCTGTCAAAATGGCTAAAATTAACAACACAGGAAACAACAGATGTTGGCAAGGATGCAGAGAAAAGGGAACCCTCTTAAACTGTTGGTGGGAATGCAAACTTGGGCAGCTACTCTGGAAGACAATATGGAGGTTCCTCAAAAAGTTAAAAATAGAGCTACCCTATGACCCAGCAATTGCACTCCTAGGTATTTACCCAAAGGATACAAAAATACAGATCTGAAGGGGTACCTGCCTCCCAATGTTTATAGCAACATCATCAACAACAGCCAAACAATGGAAATAGCCCAAATGTCCATCTGCTGATGAATGGGTAAAGATGTGTGTGTGTGTGTGTGTGTGTGTGTGTAATGAAATAGGACTCACTCATCGAAAAGAATGATATCTCACCATTTACAACAATGTGGAGGGAGCTGGAGTGTGTTATGTTAAGTAAAATAAGACAGAAAAAGACAAACACCATATGATTCCTCTCATCTGGAATTTAAGAAACAAAACAGATGAACACAGGGGAAGGAAGAAAAAAGAAAGAGACCATTAACTAATGGTCTAAATGGTCTAACTAAAATAAGAGACCATTAACTACACAGTACAATCTGAGGGTTGCTGGAGGGGATGTGGGGGAGGGATGGGCTAAATGGGTAATGGGTATTAAGGAAGGCACTTGTGATGAGCACTGGGTGTTATAGGTAAGTGATAAATCACTAAATTCTGCCCCTGAAACCAGTATTATCATATATGTTAACCAACTAGAATTTAAATAAAAACTTGAAACTAAAAGAAGAAGAAAAGAAAGGTAGTGTGTGTGTCCTTTCCTCTCAAATATGGGTGGATCTTTGACTGTTTCGTCCAAAAAATATAGCAGAATTGATGCTATCTTCTTTCAAAGGCTACATCATAAAAAGCAATACAATTTCCACTTTGTGGGCTTGGGAACTCATTTTGGAGTCCTGAGTCCCCAAAGAAGTCCAACTGCCTCAGCCACCAGGCCATAAGGAAGGAAGATCAGGCTACACTGAGAAGCCATATGCAGGGATCCTTCTTGATGCTCCACCCAACTTCCCAGTCACCATGAGTGTCAACTGAATAACTGAGAGATTGACAGCTTATCTACAAAATCTGGGGCTCGAAAGCATCAAAGTAAATAAGTATATTGGAGTAATGTCTCTGAATTTGCCCAACAAACGCTCATTTTCCAGTTTTCCTCCAAATTTAAGATCACTCTTACTTTAAGCAAACGGAAGCTACATCACGAGTTTTTCTTGCTCTGAATAGTGGCTACATTTGAAATGAAACAGAAAAAATACTCTGAAAATGCTAGAAAGGTCTCTAACAAAACTGCCTAACCTCAGAGTAACAACCACTATCATTCTGAAATACCAGAGAAATGAACAAACTTTAGTAATTTGAATGTGGGTCTTAAAAGCCGAATAGTGGTCCCAAAAAGGAATATCCATGTCCTAATCCCTGGAACCTATGGCTGTCACCGTATTTGGAAAAAAGGTCTTTGCAGAGGTAATTGAGTTAAGGATCTTAAGATGAAACCATCCGGAATTATACAAGTGGAAACTACATTTACTAACAACTGTTCTTGTAAGAGATACACAAGAGAGGTAACAGACAGAAGGGGACCAGGCAATGTGACCACTCAGGTAGAGATCTGAGTGAGCCAGCCATACATCAAGGACTGCCACCAGAAGACGGGAAGAGGCAAAGAACAGATTCTCCTCTAGAGCCCCAGAGGGAATGTGGTTCAGCCAACACCTTAAATTTCGACTTCTGGTCTCCAGAACTGTGAAAGAATAAATCTCTATTATTCTAAATCAAAGTCTGTAATGATTTGTCACAGCAGCTACAGGAAATTAATACAGTTGGGGGGAAAAAAATTTCCTAATCCAATGTTCCGCTTCTATAGAAGTACAAAATTTAATAAGTTAGTTTTATTCTTTATACTTTCTCCTCATGATTCTACCTATAAGATAAATTTCAGTTCAAAATGTCATTTCTAATATAAAAATGTCAAATTATTGTTGTTATTTTTCTACATGTTTAATGTTTCCATGCTTGTCCTTTGAGTATGATCTAATAGTGATTTTTAGGCTATATTAATCAGCAGCCTAAACAGAGTACAAAGTGAAGGACTTGATTGTGCATTCTAAGTTCTGCAGACAGTGCACTTAAATTCTGGGAGGCGAAGAGTGGATCTCAGAGCACTAGTTACAGAAAGAATAAGAAGAATGATATCCCTTCTGTAAAGTATATGACTTGTAGGGCAATGTCTGTAGACATGCTTTAAAAAGGCTGTCTCAAAATCCCAATAGCAGGACATCCTACAAAATGACTTACCAGTATTCCTCAAAACCATGAAGGACAGCAAAAACAAGGAAAGTATGAAAAATTGTCACAGCCACAAGGAGCCTAGGGAGACATGAGCACTAAATGTAGTATCCTGGAAGGGAAAAACATTAGGAAAAATGTAAGGAAATCTGAATAATGACTTCAGTTAAAGAATAACATATCGTTATTGGTTCATTAATTCCAACAAAAGTACAACACAAATATAAGGTGTTAATAAACAGGTAAAACTGGGTGCCAGATGTAGGGGCACTCTGCATTCTATCTTCTCAATCTTCCTTTAAATGTAAAACTGTTCTAAGCAACAGTCTACTAAAATACACACCGCACGCACACGTGTGTATACACACACACACACATACACAAAGCTGTCTCTATCAATATTCATATTTCAGATAAGAAACTAAAGTTGAAGGAAGTGAAACATTTAATACAAATCAGTAATGTTGAGGAAATTTTCTCGACTACTTCCCAGAATGCTGGTGCATGTCACAAAGAATTATTTAATAAGGCTTTTTGCCCTGAATTATTGGCGATGTTCTCAGAAAGGCACACTACCAAAAGAACTTTTCTGGAATTACAAAAAAGAAAAGAAAGGAAAGGAAAAGAAAGAAAAGAAAAAAACAGCTGGTTCCGCTTGCAGTCTAGTTTCCAGGACTAACTGGCGTGCCATCTGCTCCCAGCATAGAGTGGTAACCATGGTTCACGTGTCACACCAGCGTGCGGTGTTAGGAAGTTTGCCCCAACAAGCCTGGACAACTTAGCTTCCGCGCAGGTTGCAGGGGGGAGGGGTGGCGGCAGCGGCGTCCAGAGTGCGTATATCGTTTTTTCCAAACTCCATCTGCTTTCCCCACCCCTGGCTGTGCCCGCGGTCTCCAGCGCGGCAAGCCGAGGGGACCGGAGCGGGCCTTTTACGCATAACAAAAGAGCCCTGCTCCTCCTTCTCCCGCCGCCCCGCTCCGCCCCCACCTTGGCTTCCCGCGGCCGCCCGGGCCAGCGTCCCCGACAGGAATTGGCTCCCGGGCCCGAAGTTTCCAGGTACCCGGAAGGGGGAGGGGGCTGAGGCGGCAACAATTGGGCGGGTGAGAGCCAAACGCGCGGCTCGGAGCGCCAAGACTCCGAGGGGCGGTGAGCCCGGGCCGTGCCGCCACGTGATTGGCCGGGACCGCCCCGCCAGCCTCCGCTGATTGGTGGATTCTCAAATTCGGTCTCAAGGCGCCAGAGGAGGTGTTTTAGCGGGGACTGCGATCCAAGGCTGGAGCGCTGGCGCTGCCCGGACACCGCGGGGTCCCAGCCAGCTCAGGGCACTCGGAGCGGGGATCGGCGCGCCTCACTTTCCCCGCCCGATGTCGCCGCCCGCCTGCTGATCGCCTCGTCCCGCTGGTCCCGCGCCGGTGTGGGGGTCGTGGAGGTCCCCAGAGGCAGGAAGCCTCCTCAAAGTGGGAGTAAGTAGCGTGCGGCCCTAAGCGCTGCGAGGAGGCGGGAATTGGGGGGAAAGGGGACACCCCCGCCCAGGCTGCCAGCCTGCCACCCCTCTCCCCTGCCGGCGGGGATCGAGGCATTTCTGCCCCCGGACCAGGCGTGCGTGGGGTGTCCTGGTTCCAGCTCTGCCTCCCGTGGAGCAGTAGAAGAGACATGTCTTTCCTCAGGATCTGAGGGGTTCATTGGAAGAGTTTATCCTTGGGGTCCGCTTGGAGGCCTGGGAAGGGGCTGCGCTAAAAGCTGAGTGGGTTTGGACTGGCGATCAGATTTCCTTCCCTCCCGCCCCCACCCCCCGATTCAAAACCCCCTCAAAGCCGAATTCCTCCCAGTTCTTTGCGCCAAAATTAACTGACCCAGGAGACCCTGTACTTTCTGACAGATTTGCCCTCCACTCTCCTGACTTGGTAACTTTGTTTTGTGCTGTTGCTCTTCATAAAAAATTACCATTTTTGTGTATTTCTTTTTCTATACAGGTTTTTAGTAGTTTCCAAGCACACTTTAAGTGTTCGTGTTCATTTCATGTGTGTTTTAGAGTTGGGGGGGTGGCTACATTCCTGGAAATTCCCAGGATGAGTTTAGGGAAGGGAAGTTCATGTTCATGGGCAAGTGATAGATATTTTTGTTGGAGGAGAAAACATCCAATTGTAAAATCATAATTGTGCTTTACAGATGGAGGTAAATTGTTTAACACTAAAAGACTTGATCAACCCCAGGCAGTCCAGACTAGATTTTGCAATTGAAGATGGGGAAAATGCGCAAAAGGTAAGTACACTTAAATACCTTAAAGCTCTAACATATTTAGGATGGTGGTGTCTTATTCAATAAAGTGTTCCAACATGCCACCCATACTTGTCTTTTAAACATAATAATTAGTTTGATGAACATTATAGAAATATCCTTTTTCTTTTGACAATGGAGACTTCCAAACCATTATTGTTGAGTTTCTCACTGATTTTGCAGTGGAAAGAGGCGAAGTTAAATGTAGTGTTGGAACCAATTTATATGAATCAAAGATGTGCTGGACACGGCAATTGAAAGTTTGTAATACTTATTTATAGCTGTCAAGAATGGAGTTAGCTAATGCTGAGCAGGAATGTTAAGCCTCAATTCCCAAAAAAATAGACCTTATACTGTAAATGCTGTATTATTAAAGTATGTGGAATGTTCTTTTGTACCAGTGATCGATCTCCTAGCGGCTGTTCCATTCCCCCAAAATTATGACCTGTGCCTCCTTTATATGGGGAGATAAAATGACTTGGCCCACTAGTGTACTCCGAATATTTGACAGTGCTGCTGCTGGTTTTGTACTAAGCCTCTCTCTCCCTTTTTGCACCCCTTGTGATTTTTAAGACCGTAGTTGTGTCTTCAAGAAACGTAATGAAATAAAGTGGCCATAGTAATGTCTAAGCTATCACTATTGCCACATCAGCACAGCTGCACTCACCATCCAGTGCCCTACTGAAAAGGTATAATAGCTCGTTAGCAAATGTCTAAGCATTTTTAGGCAGAAACCAAATAGATATAACAAACCCAGATATAGAAACTTTGCATACAAATCTGAGCATCACAACTTACTTGGGCACTGAACTTCTCTAGGTCTCTATTTTTAGGCTTAGTTAGCATCAACAGTGAAACTGCCTGGTGGAAAAACACCTGTTATGTAGACCTTTGAAGAATACTTGACGACTGTTTATTTGGATAGGTGTGCAATTGTATGTTTTTTGTAGATTGTTGTTCCTAGCATTCAAAATTTTTTTGTTGGGAGAAGTATGCCAAAACATTATTGTTTTCAAGAGGACTTTCTAAAAATTACCTAAGCTATATGAAGATGAAATGCCCAGACTTTAAAATGTAGATTGAGAGTTTTGGCTTTGGGAGTTTCAGAGCAAGACTTTTTGTTTTTCTTTATAATTTGGACGGAACAGCCTTGAAGGAATGTGTATACATTTATATAAAGCCTGAGTCAGTGTCCACTTCTTTCCTTCTGGGTCAGTGATTTTTTTAAGTGCCTTCAGCAAGGGCACTCTACTCTAGTTAGCATCAGTAAGGGCTATGTCCAGTTGAACTTTCCCATTTTAATGCGTGTGGAGAAGAACTCAAATTACTCAAAAGAGATTGGAAAAACAGTTAAAATGTTTGAAATGGAATGTATGAGCAGGGATTATTTCACCTCTCAAAGAGAAGGAAAGGAATGAGAACAGTGCTTCTGCCTGGATACGGGAGGGGTTTTGTCCTTTTTTCACTTTGCTTTGTAGTAAAGAAGGGATTTCTAGTGATGGCAAGAACATGGGAGTTGCAGTAACAGAGATCTGGGTTTGATTTCCTGCTCTGCCATTTATTAGCTCTGTAACCTTGAACTAATACATTTATTCAGTCACTCAATAAATATTTATGTTCTTGGTGCTGGGACACAGCGGTTTAGGTTTCCTCACCTCTCTCAAGCCTGTTTTTTTCTTCCGTAAATTAGAGCTAATAAATAGCACCTCCCTCTTTAGGTATTTGTAACCCAGTAATACATGCTGTTCACACTATCCTCAGTGGAACTGGCGACCCAAAGCCAAACAAGTCGTCCCTGCCCTTACCTGCGAGACTTTCAGGGTCTCAGATGCAAAACTAACCAACTGTACTGTGATTTGGTAAGTGCCATCATAGGAGCAGGCACGAAATGTTTGGCAAAATAAAGAAGGAAGAAATAAATTCACAGGGAATTCTGGGAGATTTGGGAAGGTTCACAGAGGAGTTAACATCTGGGCTAGGCCTCAGTGGCTGAGGACATTCAACCTACAAAAAAACAAGAGTGAGCGAGACGGACATTGTAGGCAGAGGAAACCACATGAGGTGTAGACATTCAAGAAATGCTCTAGATTTTCAGAGTGGCCAGAAGCTAGTGGTGTTGGATTGTTACTTGAAACCCTCTGAGAAATGACTAGTACAGTGTTTTGTGGGTCAGCTGGCATTTAGAGGATTTCTTTTTTGACTTTCTGCACATTGGTCAACAACTTTAAGTACTGTATTGTGCATGCATTTTCTTGCTACTTATGGAAAAATTTCTGTAAACATATAAGAGCTTTCAATTTCATTACCCAGGTTTACTGAGGCCAGTTATGAGAAATAAACCAGAGTCTCCTCTTAAGTTGTTTACAGCTCTTTTGGGGAAGACAAAAGGAAACAAATGGTTTGGCACACAGGGGTGAGCAGTAAGGATTAAGCTGTTGGGGTGTTTGGTGAAAGAGATAATGCCTCACAAGGGCTGGAAGGAAGGAATGCTAACTTAAGCAAGTATAGAGGAAGGGAACTGGTAAGGAGTGGAAATGAGCAGGTATGTTTGGAGAAAATACCCAGACTTGGTGGGCACAGGTTTTCCTTGGAGTTCATTCATAACTTTTTGGAGTAATTAAGAAAAAAGGTTAAGTTCAATTCGGAATATATCTATATTTGCTCCTGTGTGATTACAGGTAGATAAATATGTACAGGAGGCACTGGTTATCTGATTGTGGAATTCATGAAAAGTCCTAGCCAGATACAAACTTGGGAACTGTCAGGTTGGTTTTAAAGCCATGGACATGACAGTGGGTGAACTCTCCCAGAGCGAACAGAGAAGACTGAGGGCAAAGGTTTTAAGAGTGGAAAAAGAGGAACCAAGGAAGGAGACTGAGAAGAAATAGTCCAAGAAATAGGAAGAGAACCAAGAGAGAAAGTGTGCTATTTTAGACGGGCTGTGTGTTTTGTAGAGCAAAGAACAGTCAACAGTCTCAACCATGGCAGTGAGATCAAGTGAGGTGTTTTACTATTGAACTGGCCAGTGAGAGGTGACCTAGGTGAAAGCATTGGATCAGAAGAGCCTGGTGGTTTGAGGAACCCCGGGGAGATGGGTAGGGGCAAGCCCTTGGTGTGGATTATTCTAGAAAGTGTGCTCTGAAGCGAAAGAGAGTTATTGGTCGGTAGCTAGAAGGAGACACTTCCTAAGGTGTCATCTTTACAGTGAGTCCTAAAGCATAGGTAGGGTTTCTGTGGGCGAAGTTTCACTGAGAGCATTAAAGACAAAGTCATGGTGTAGGGCAGGTTTGAAGAAAAACAAGTGTACTATTTGGGTAAAATGTGGAATAGGCGTGAGATGGAACTGGAAAAGCAGTTGGCAAAATATTGCCAAGGTCTCTGCTCGGCAGGAAGCCTGCTTCCCCCCCTCTCTCTGTCTGCTTCTCTGCCTACTTGTGATCTCTCTCTCCCTCTGTCAAATAATTAAATAAAATTTAAAAAAAAAATAAAAAAGAAAAAAAAATATTGCCAAGGGCCTGGACAAGGCTGATCATCGTATATGTTATCTGAGGGACACGATCAAAACTGTGTCTGAGACACAAGCAGGACTCGAACCAAGATCTTCTAACTATAAAACCTCTCTCTGGCAGTGTACGGCAGAGTCAAAATTCTGGTGTAATTCATGATCACACACATCTGTAAAGCACTCACAAGTTACTTCTCCTATCCCACCTTCCCAGCACTTCTATGGCAAGTAAGCAAGGCTGTGTGGTCTCCATTTGCATATGAGAACTGGAGAGCCTGTTTCTTGGGTCACACTTCCCCAGGCCCTCTCTAGCCAAGGAAGGGGACTTCCTGCTCATCGCAGCTTAGATTTCCTGGCAGGCAGATCTGACATAGAGTCAGTGTACAGGAGGTATGTAGGGGGATTGTGGGGGTCCAGGCATGTGGGTGGAAGGGGAAGGCTGCCGAACTAGACAGAGGGAGAAGCAGATCTGTAATACAGTCTCAGGGGAGGTCTAGACTTAACCCAACTGGAAGTTCTAGGATGACCCCTCAGAGCCATCCCGAGTCATTCGTTTCTGAAGAGATCTCAGTGCCTCCCTGTGGCCACCACACAGCTGGGAAGCCTTGGTGGAAAGCCTTGGAGGTAGTTACTATAGTTGGAACCCCTCATTTTATTGATAAAGAAACTTAGGCCCAGATGGAACAAGCATTTTGTTCAGGATCAAAAAGATACAGAACTGAGACAAAAGCTACATTTCCAGATTCTAACTCCCTTTCCGCTTAACACGGTGTGAGGATTGCAGGCTAGACAGACGAAGCAGGGTCCGGTTAGGGTACAGTTGACTTTTTCTGCCCATCTGAGATCTCAGAATGCAAATGCACGTGGCATTTTTTTTCTTTTGATGTAGATGTATGCTACAGTCATAACCTAGCAGGTAACCTAACTCCCCTCCTGCTTTAAGTTTTACTTAAACTGTAGTGAAAATATATCAAAGTGTTAGAGGAAATAATGCATCTAAATTGTTCCTCCGTAGGGAAAAAGTAGGAGCTCATCATTCCTACAAGAATAGGTACCCTAGAGGCAGTACAGAAGGAGGGTGGATCTCTGGCCACCTCAGTGAGTCTGGGCCACACCCTTTACCACAGGGATACTTTTTGGAAAACTAGATAAACGAGGAATAGTGTTCTTTCAGCATCTGTAAGGGGCAAGGCGTTGTGCCAAAAATTGTGAGGAATGAGACACATGGAACTTGCTCCCTGACCTCCGGAAGTGCACAGTCTCGTTAATGAGTGAAGATATGCACCTGAGAAGTTAAATAGCAATATGACAGGCTATGTATCATATTAGCTCTGAGTGCCAGAATGAACAGGAATAAAGTATGGGACAGAGGGGAACAGGTAACAGCTACGTTTTATTGAGAGCTCAGTATCTGCCAGGAACTACTCTAATAACCCTTGAGGTTGGTATTTTTATGAACTTCATGTTCGGTGAAGAGAATTAAAATTCAGTGAAGACAAGTAGCTTGCCCGTGCTCACACTGCTGCTAAGTAGCAGAGAAGGTAAGCTATCCCAAGAGCCTGCCTGCAGAGCTCCTTCCCCATACTGCCTCTCCGTAGGTGTCAGTGAGGATCCAGGGCCTGCTGGGTACCTTTTGTGGGAGCTATGGTAAAGGTGACTTACCCCCAGTTTGCACCCAGGACAGGCTCATTTCTAGATGCAGGATTTCAGAAACTTCTGCTGTAGCCCTTTCTTGCCTCCCAATGACTTCTATACTGAATGAAGGTCATATGTGACCTCGGGCAAGTTATTTTACCTCTCTGTGCCTCAGTTTCTTCATCTGGGTCACAGGATTGGATGTAGAAAATAATAGCACCTAGGTCACAGGATTGGATGAGGAGGTAATCGATGTAAAGTACATAAAAGGGGGTGTGGCCCATAGGAAACATTTAATACTTTCCCCTCAGAGTTCCCTTGTAGAAGACTTCATCAGAACTGCACACTAGTAGGGATGTGTTAAGAGATGTGGATAGATGAAGTTTCCGGGCAGGCTGCTTACCACCTATGTGGTGGGAAATCATCGCCCTCATCCCCACCTCCCTTCCTTCCAGTGACATGAGGGCAGAGCCTCACCCTGGCCGGCTGGCAGCTTCTGCTGATCCAAGGAACCGGGGTTGTCCCTGCTAACACAAATTCCAGTTGCTCCCAGTCTTTTTTGCCTCTCTTCATATGCTGCTCATTTATAGGAAAGCACCTTTTTTAAACCACTGCCCAGCCAAAACGTAAGCATGCAGTAGCTGCAGAGTGACACGTGTATAGGAAAAGGAATGACGAATGTTTAACACATCTGCCTTCATCATTATGTGAGATACTATTGCCTGGAGGTGAATTCTGGTATAGACCGAGTAGAATCTTTCTGTTTTCAAAAGACAAATATTTATTTTAGGGGAAAAAAACTTGTTTTCATTGCTTGGTAAATGTGGCTTTCATATACCCAGTCCTTCATAATTGACTAAGGAACATATTGGATCCATCATTGATCTTTTCTTATAATTATCTAAGACAGTCTACTCAAAGTGTGGTCTGGGGGCACATTGCTAGTCCATAAACTATTACTGAACTGCAAAAAATTAAGAACAGAACTTGAATAATTATCATATGATCCCTCTGACATGAGGAATTTGAGAGGCAGGGCAGGGGGATTGTGAGGGGAAGGGAGGGAAAAATGAAATAAGTTGGGATTGGGAGGGAGACAAACCATAAGAGACTCTTAATCTCAGGAAACAAAAAGGGTTGCTGGAGGGGAGGGGAGGGAAGGTTAGGGTGGCTGGGTGATGGACATTGGGAGGGTATGTGCTATGGTGAGTGCTGTGAATTGTGGAAGACTGATGATTTACAGACCTGTACCTCTGGGGCAAATAATACATTATATGTTAATTTAAAAAATTGCAAAAAAAAAAAAAAAAAAAAGAACAGAACTTGAGTCAAATGCTTAGAAAGCTCTGTAGCAATCTGATCTTACCCCCTGTGGCATCTAAGCCTATGATCAAGGGTCTCTTCCCATTGAACAGGCTGTAGGTTGTTTGAGTGACAAACTCTAACGGTGAGTCACAGGTGGTGGAAGTGGCATGTGAGTCCTATGAAGTAAAATCACGTATTAGTATGTGGGAGTTTGGAAATAAAAAACCCTGGCCCTTCACCATGGATAGTTTGAAAAGCACTGCTCTAGGGGAATTACAGCCCTCCAGGTTGGTTTGACATGTGGCATTTCGTTGGATACTTTTCCATTGGTCCTACTACTAATTGCTGTATTAGCACCGGTGAACATTGAATGACAAAAGCATAATTGTACTGCACTAGTTCGTGCAAACTTGTAAATAGAGAAGCATTATGGACTCAACCCACAGTTGCCCTTATCATCCTCAACTATTATAAGCATCTACCAGTGACAGATACACTTATGACTTTGTTCACAGAGATGCATGAGAAGTATGTTTAGTAGTGGTAAATGACAGGCACCTGGGTGGCTCAGTCAGTTAAGCATTTGGCTCTTGATTTTGGCTCAGGTCATGATCTCGGGGTCTTGGGATCGATCCCCACATCAGGCTACAGGCTTGGCAGGGAGTCTGCTTGAGACTCTTTCCCCCCTTCCTTTGCCCTTCTCCCTGCTCTAAAATAAATAAATCTTAAATAAAATAAAATTTTTTTAAAAAGCAGTAGATGGTGATCATTTTCTCACTGAGCCCCTCTTGGATTCCACAAGTCCTTCTGTCTATTTTCATTAGTCCTAGCCTGATATTTTTCAGCCCTAAACATGGGGTCTCTTTGTACCTTCATGTCTTGGTGAATCATGGGAACAAAATGCTCTTAGCTTATACCTGCCCTTTCTGTTTCTCGCTAAAAGGTTTCTTTTCTTAAAATAGGAAAATATATTTGTTGATCGTTCAAGGATGGCCCCGAAGACTCCAATAAAAAATGAACCAATTGATTTATCAAAGCAAAAAATCTTCACTCCAGAAAGAAACCCCATTACTCCAGTTAAGCTTGTTGACAGACAGCAGGCAGAACCATGGACGCCCACGGCTAACCTGAAGGTGCTCATTAGCGCCGCCAGCCCTGACATAAGAGACCGGGAGAAGAAAAAGGGACTGTTCAGACCTATTGAAAACAAGGATGGTGCCTTTACAGACTCTTTGCAGGTAAACAGGCTATACTCTTCAGGCTTTATAGATTTTTTAAATTTTTACTTGATTATTTAAGTCATAGAATTCTCAATTCTTCAGTTACTATTGAGCCAAAAGCAGTACTAAACTACATGCTTTTTTTTTTATTGTTTATTTGTATATTCTTGCTATTGGGGTGATTTAATGGCATGTCAAATACCTGTAATGATAAAATTCCTTTAGGTAGGCAGTATCTTTCATCTACAAATCCCTGTTTTTTATAGATATCAAAATATATCAAAACTTAGTATCTTATTTGTAGCTAAAATGGAATTCTTACTCTGTCTCATTTTTTTCATATGAATGTTTTTTTCTCTTCTGTATGCTACTCCCTTGAGTACTCCTAGTACACATTTTAAAAATGACAATTATTTTTTTAAAAATAATTTTTTAATAATTAAAAAATAACAATTATTTAAACAAAACTATAATTTTGATTTAGTAAAGAAGCTTAGACTTTTTTTATTATGTTGCTACAAATTATAATTTTGCTCCTATTTTGAAGGCAATAGTGTATTTTAGACCTGGGAAATTTCATTGTTTTTATGTATGTTCAGTTCTTTGGTTTGGGGCCTTAAAGTTAAATCATCTTTAAGTTATCTGTCCTCTAGGGAACCAGAGCTATTGAATAAACAGCATATCTATATTTAAAAAAAAAAAAATCAGTGGTCAATAATTTTCAATCTCCCATCAAACTTCTCAGATTTGCTAAGAAAAGTCAGTTATTTCTCCATTTTCCTCCTTTTGGGGATTTTTCATGCTATAAATATTACCAAAATGAAGAAATTGGGACAGGAGAAGAGTAAAACATGTCCTGAATCTGGTTTTGGGTGCCAAAGATATTATGTACATAATAAGTATGTAAATATGTGTGTGTGTGTGTGTGTGTGTGTGTGTGTGTGTATGTAAGTATATATATATATAAAAGTATATTTTATATGACCAAATATTCTATCAAAGGTAATAAAGAATACATTTAAATAAGATATTCCTCAGTAATTTTTAAGAATGTAAAGGGATCCTATGACCCAAAAGTTTGAGGACTACCGTTCTAGGGTTTACATCTAGTAGTGAAATTATTAAGTCATTGGATACGCAAATATTTACAAAGTAATTGCTTTCCCAAGTATGTATGAACATTTATCAATCCACATTCTCCCTGACATTTGACACTGTCAAATTTATTAATTTCTGCCAACCTAATGGGTATACAGTTGTGTATTTTTGTAGTATTCATTTGCTTTTCCTTGGTTACCAATAAGGCTAAGTCTCTTTCCACATGTTTATTGGCCACAATGTTTTTTTCTTCTTCTGTGAAGTGTCTGTTCACATAATTTGCTGATTTTAGTTGGGTTCTTTTTCTCCATGCTGATGTATAAGAGTTTATTGTATATTCTTGAAAATAAACCTTTATCAGTTTAATGTGTTACTTTTCAATTTGGTGTATATCTTTTAACATGTTACTTG
This sequence comes from Lontra canadensis, assembly GCF_010015895.1. NCBI lineage: Eukaryota > Metazoa > Chordata > Mammalia > Carnivora > Mustelidae > Lontra > Lontra canadensis. The sequence continues at coordinate 5,784,563 of NW_022631003.1, forward strand.
TTGTAATCAATTTTCCCTGAACTATTTACTCAGTCCTTCTTGTTCTCCCAAGTTGGCAGTGCTATCTCTGTCATCTGTTTCTTGGCTATCTTTTATTCCATTGGCCAATCCATGCATCCCTACACCAATAATATATTGTAATAAGCATTGGTATCAGGGAAAGCAAGACTCAACTTATTTTGCCTCAGAATATATGGGCTATTCTTCACCTTTTGTTTTTCCTTATATACTTCAGATTGGATTTTAATTGGAATTGCACTACATGTAGATTAATTTGAGAAGAATAAACCTGTTTATGGTAATGCACCCTCCTATCCATGAAGATAGTATATTTCTCTAAGTTTTAAGTGCATTTCTCAAAGATCTAAGTTTCAATATTTTATGCAAATAGACTTTTGCTAGAATTGTTCCTAAAAACATCACTCATATTGCTATTGTAAATAATGTCTTTTCATTTCATTGTTCTGTTACTACTGTATGGCAATACAAGTGATTTTTGAGATACATTGTTTTGCCTTTACAGCTACATTGCTAAATTTGCTCATTATTTTTAGTAATTTGTCTGAGATACTTTTGAGTTGTATATAAACAATCGTGTCTTCTGCAGAATGAAAGTTTTGCTTATTCTTTTCTAATCCCTTGCCTCACTTTCTTTTTCTTGTCCTCATGCACTGACTAGGATCTTCAATATGGTGTTGAAGAAGAGCAGTGATAATGGGCATCCTTATCATTTTTCAGATTTTAAGGGAATGCTTCCAAGATTTTCCCATTAAGACATGTGTTTGCCATTGGATTTTTTTAATGGATACACTTTTTATTGAAGAAGTTCTCCATTTCTAGTTTTTAAGGCATTTTTGAAAATTATGAATGGGTATTAAATTTAGCAAATGCTTTTTCTGAAAGCCATTGAGAAAATCATATCACTTTTCTCCTTGAATCTGTTCACTGAAAAGCCTTTTACTTTCTCAGGCTTTAATTGAGCCTTTTTCAAATGTGGGTTGATGAAACAAGGATACTACTCAGGGTACTTGCCATAAGAAAGAATAAGGAGTAAGACTTAGCTGCCCTTGTTCAGTTCCATTTACCCTTAGTCAGTTGTTAAAAATAAAACACTGGTGACACAATGCCGGCCAGTGGATCTCAGCCTTTTATGTCAGGAGGAATCACCCAAGATCTAGATTCGGATACATCAGGTCTGGGATACGGCCTGAGACTCTCCATGCTCCTGGTGATGCTAATCTAGTGAGCACATTAGTAGTGAGGGTGTAACAAGTGATAAACAACTTCATTTTTCACTTTTTAAGTTTTTAACCAAAAGACTCACCTTCAAGTTTCAAAGGAGAAAAAATTCAGCCCAAAGAAAACAATCAGTAAAACATCAAGAAAATTGGATTAGGAAATGTATTTTAACCAAAATCTAGCATGATACGAACTGAGATGTCTCCCTCACTTTGCTAATAACTCTCATTTCTCTATACATTTACCTTGCATTTTTCATACAATTTCTCTATTAGGATGTTAAGTATGACATCTCTCCCCTCCCTTTTGTCTGCCCTTTGTAGCTTGATGTGGTTGGGGACAGTGCTGTGGACGAATTTGAAAAGCAAAGGCCAAGCAGAAAACAGAAAAGTCTGGGACTCCTGTGCCAGAAGTTTCTAGCTCGCTATCCAAGTTATCCCTTGTCAACTGAGAAAACAACCATCTCCCTAGATGAAGTTGCTGTCAGTCTTGGTATGTATCATCAGATTACCTGCAGTCCTATCTGTAGTCACAGTGGGAAACCAGTTTCCTTGGGCAGGCTGAAGTCTTCAGATAGCTTCTCATTAAGCAAAGGGTGGGCTCCGAACGGTAAGGATGAAGCCGAGCTGCCTCCTGTCATCAAATTTCTCATCCTTATGCATAGGATTCCAGGGAGTCTTCTGGGCCTGAGGGTCAAACAAAAATTGGGTTTTTTTTAACCTTATAAAATATTTGTATAAAAAGACTCACACTAAAAATTAATATCACATTTTTAATTTCAGATTATTTCAGACAGACAAAAAACACTTAAAAATGCCTTGGTCTTTATTTTTAATAATGCTTCTAAGAGTTCAGACCTGGTATTATTTGTTACCAAACAGGATTTGAGAGCAAGACCATTATGTTTGAAGCCATATACTAGCATATTTCACAGCAAGCCTGAAAAAACGAGGAAAAGCACATCTGGACATAACTCAAATAGCTAAACCTCATAACAAAGAGGAGTGCATGTGTTCACATGGCTTTGGTGTGTGTGACGTGCAGTGGTGTATGGGCTCTAGATACGCAGACAGCCGCTCAGAATAGAGACCCCTAGTGGACATGGATTGCAGTTCGTCTCAGAGTAACATTGTTGACAATCTTTAATAAGCAGAAATCACAGTGGTAGAGGTTGTCCCCTTAAAAAACAAGGAGGTTGTACATACAGAAAAAAATAAAAAATCAACTAAACAGGCTACATGATAGGTTATATTTTTAATTTGGGTTTTTTTTTTTATTCTCTTTCTTCCCATAGCCCTGAGAAATGTGTCCTGTTAGATGATTGTCAATCTGAATTATTCAAACTGATGGCTAAAAACATTTTGGTTACCAGATACTGAGATAATGAGAAAGCAATAGGTTATGATAGAAAGACCATGGATTGGGCTTTGGGTCAGATGGGGTTGGATTTGAAGCCCAGTTCTCCAATTTACAGGCCCTGAGAGCTTTAAAAAAGGTTAATTAACCTTTTCCTGTCTATAACAGAAGGATCATAGCGCCTTGCAGAAACTTAGCAAAGTTGGGGTAATATCAACAACATGCCTAACTCAGGGCCTAGCATGGATAATGCTACTCTTATGTGGAATAATTTCTACTCCGCTCTTATTAGAGCTTCCTCTGCCCTCCCCAAATTGTCCTCTCAACCTCTAGGATAAGCAAGCATGGTGTCTTGGTTGGGGAGCCCAGAAGTAGAGCACAGTATTTCGCATCGGTGCCAATGAAACAAGAAGGGGAAGGTGACCCAGTTGGATAGAGGCTTAGGATACACCCATTCGAGGTACAGGTTCCTAGAAACTAGTCTTAGAGAGGGTGAGAGTAAAACAATAGCACACAGTGTCCTTCTCACTGGGGTTCATGAGGCCAGCTTCCATCCTGTACCAACTTCCAGCCAGGGACCTTGAACTGATATCAGTGGGAAGACAAGAGCTTGGATGTTGGAAGGCTTTGTTACAGATCTGGGGGTGAGAGGGATCAGACAGGAAACGGGACTCCTGCTCTCATGTGAGCTACAGATGCCTGTGTTATGGCTGGTTAGGGCAGAATTCCAGAGATTTTTACAAACAGCTTCCAAATGCCTCACGATCACCCAGACCTGCCAAATGACCTTGCCCTCTGTCTTCCTGTGATGTCCAAAAATGGGGTCCCTTCTTGGAAGCTATTTCAGTGGCAACCATTTCTTGGGGTTGAGTCTAAATTCCCTGGTCTAACCCAGGTCACAAGCTCTAAGACCATATGTTAACCAAGAATGTTCAGAGCATTTCAGTCGCATCATTTCCCAGATTGTGGTCCCATGTAGATTTGACATGGATATTACAGGTAAGAAGTTAAAGAACTAGGGGCGCCTAGGTGGCTCAGTCAAGTAAGCATCCAACTCTTATTTTTGACTCAGGTCATAATCTCGGAGTGGTGGGACTAAATTCCAGGGTTACTTCTAATCCAGCCAGTCTGACCTCAAAGCCCCTGGGCTTAACTGCTGTACGTATTTTTGGTAAATGTGATAGACAGCTCTTTTGAGTGTTGGGAAAGTGGGTAGACAATTGATGAACTCTACACTCAGCAGGGAGTCTTCTTGGGATTCTCTCCCTCTGCCCCCCACTCCCCGCTTGAGCGTGCTCTCTCTCAAATAAATAAACTCATTAATAAAATCTTTTTTTAAAAAAAAGAAGTTAAAGAACCAGGAGTGACTTTAGTAAATGGATAATAGCACAGCCTTAGACTTGAATTTATTGGGCTGAGAGATGTTCTCAATTATCTCCCTCGAGGACTCAGGGAGTGGTAGTGACCATTAAATCCTTGGGGAGGCATAACTAATGCCATGACCAGGATTAATAGGATTGTGTTGATCCAAAAGAAAAGGAAGGCTGGGTACCAGGAAATACCTTCCCAACAGAGCGAGCCCCAGAGTAACCCAAAGATCTTGAGACCTGTGAAATGGGACTTTTTAGTGTCCCAGCCTGTGGGCAGTTAAATAGTCCAGATTGAAAAGATGATTATCTAGGCAGGCAGCTGCCAGTGTGACTTTTATCAGCACCACCTATTAAACACCCATTGTACATCTTAAACATTCATCTCACCCTCCAAGTGGTCAGAATCTTCCTTTACTTTCCCCTTTTTACGATGTCTATACACTAGATGGAGAGGAAACAGTTTGTATCTAATACAAAATAACAAAACAGCCCAGCATATGGCTGGCCCTGGGGTGTCTCAGTTGCATTCACATGACATTTCTAATGGGAAGGTTTATAGACTGTTACACTCTAAACAAGATGTGTTAATATATGAAAACAGACTGGAATAGAAAACCAGGCAGATCTGGACAAGGGGCTGCTCACGGCCCTTGCCAGCACCTTCCAGCAGGCATCTGGCACTGAAGCCTGAGCTTCTAAGGGTGAAGAACCTTTCAGGGTCAGGAGCCAAAATGTTCTGGTTGACTGAGAAATGTGTCTTCATGCATAGGAAAGAATTTCACTTCACCTCTGAAGTTTTCATCATAATTTGGTCAGTTTTTTTCTATTAAATCTTAGAAGGGCCAGAAGCTATGTTCACTGAGTCTGCTCTGATTATAGAACAGCTTCTGGCAAGTGAGCAGAAAGAGGGCATCTTTGTAGCTGGACCAGTTTTCTGGGAGCTGCCTGGAGGCTTTTGTTATGGGGACTTAGAGGAGAGCAAAGGAGCCAGTGGGTTCCAAAAGCCTAAGGGTCTGTTGCACAACAGGCTGAGGCAGAGGAGGTTTTAAAATCTGTTTCTACTGGTGACGTCTCAGGCTAGCAGGGATTTGGGGTATTTCCGATGCTGCAGGAAGTATTTACAAAATAGTATACAAACAGTAGATAAAATTGACACCCTGTTGTAGACCGTGTACGTTTATGGCCACATTTAATCCTCATCACCTTATGAGATAAATACTAAGGCACGGAAAGACGAAGTGACTTCCAAGGATCACACAACTACTAAGAGATAGAGCAGGGTTGCTTCTAATCCAGGCAGTCTGACCTCAAAGCCCCCAGGCTTAACTGTAGTACATATTTTTGGTAAATGTGATAGACAGCTCTTGGGAGTGTTGGGAAAGTGGGTAGACAATTGATGAACTTCATGGTCAGCCTGAATTGTACATGAAGAGTCTCTGTGCTTTACCGCTGGGCTGTTGGGCCCAAATGCCCCTGAATGGGAATGGAGGGACAGGTATCAGTGGCCAAGATGAACAAAAGGAAACTCGTATGTTATTCAGCCATGGCTGTAGCTTCCTCCAGCAACTTGAGAAGGGTGCCCAAGCTCTTGACTCCTCAGTTTCCAAAATAGGAAACAAAATATTTGCCATCTGTTTTCCTAACCGGGCCATTAAGAGAGTTAACAAGATCATTATTTCACATCGTTCAAACTCCGGGAAAGGCTAGAATTGTCCAAATGAGGTATCATGCATTGGACACAGTTTATTTTATAGTCTGCATAATTAGGAATACAAGTCCAAATCAACCAGTGTTCATCAGGCATCCATCAGACACTTTAGTACATGTGGTGCTCAGTCCCACCTGTTTAAACATGCTGAAATGGTGGCGTGGCTTACCTAACAGGTCCAAAGAAACAATATACTACTGTTTATGTAATAGAGATGGAACTATCGTCCATGTCTGGGTAGATGTTTTATCCTAGCACTTGCTAAGCCTTGGATTCCAAGAATAAGAAAGAAAAATAATTCCTGTTGCTTGTATCCTAAGAGGTTGAATTTTTAGAGCATCTGCACTGGCTGGCCATTATACAGGGCACCATGTAAATTAGTTTACAGACAGGGTCCAGGCCCTCAAGGAATTTTTACTCGAAAATGTTTGCCTGCATGACTGTCAGCTTCTATTTCCCAAACAGGCGTTGAAAGGAGACGTATCTATGACATTGTAAATGTGCTGGAATCACTGCATCTGGTCAGCCGGGTGGCCAAGAATCAATATGGCTGGCATGGCCGGCAGAGCCTGCCAAAAACGCTGAGGAGCCTCCAGAGACTGGGAGAGGAGCAAAAATATGAAGAACAGATGGCCCATCTCCAACAGAAGGAGCTAGATCTGATGGATTATAAACTAGGAGAACGTAAAAAAGACGGCTGTCCAGATTCTCAAGATCAACAGCTATTGGATTTCTCAGAACCCGACTACCCCTCTTGTGAGTGCACTGGAACCACACAAGTAACGGCCAAGAGGGAGGGATGGTCTCTTCCGTAGAAACTCACTGCTAAGGTGGGGAGTGCCAGACTGACAGCCCTGGAGGGAGATGCCCTCCGATTTGATCTACTGAAGAAAGGGAGACAGATGGCTCCCTGACTGGGCTTCCCCCTCAGCCTCACTTCAAGCCTGTCTAGTGGCAGTTTGTTTGGTATTGGGTATGTTTGGACCAAAGATCGCGGACAGTGCTCCATTTCAGACTGACGGCCCCATGCTGATGTCTGTTTGTGAGCCTTTAAGGAAATTTTGCTCTGAAAGAAGCTATCTTTTCAGAGAATTCAATTTTTTTTACTTAGAGTAGATTACTTAGAAAAGAACCCCGTTTGAAGAACATGCTGATAAGAAAGATAGATAATCTCTCCTGTCATCTGATGCAGCATTTTTTAAATGTATGTCTCCATTATTCTTCCCCATCGGCTCCTATGTATCCTCTCCCTGTTGTTACCATTGATCTCCATCATTCTCACCCTGTTCCCCATTGCTAAGACGATAAAGTACAAGTGGCAATCCCGTTTCACTTGCAAATATAACAGGAATGGAAATGTGGGCCTGATTTTCATTAGATTTACTGCCTCCTGCTTTTTAGCACCACCCCTGAGCCAGTTCTTATCCTAATAACCAGAGGAGACAGCCATCTGTCAGGGATGGTTTGCCTGCCTTCGACAGCAGCACACGTCTGATCAGTGTTTCGTATTCATTTCTAGCTTATTTCTTTCCTTCCTTCTGAAAAGCAATGGCAGGGCCGAGTGCCTACTGTGTTTCAGACAGTCAAATTATTGTAGGCACAGAGAAATAAAAACAAGTGTTCTCACCCTTAAGGGAGAAGTTGATGTTCTGAAAACAGTCCCTGAAGTCTACCCTCTCCTATTTTCCTTCCCCATTAATCTTTTCAAAAAGTTGCTTCAGGAAAACTACCTCATGGATTGTATATTCTATGAAGTGGGAGTATAAAGCATGATGAGTGGTTTCAATTATGCGTTTCAGAGTTTATGCCTACTGGAGAGGAGTTGCACAGGCCATTAGAAAATCCATCTCGGGGCACCTGCGTGGCTCAGTGGGTTAAGCCTCTGCCTTCGGCTCAGGTCATGATCCTGGGGTCCTGAGATCGAGCCCCGCATCGGGCTCTCTGCTCAGCAGGGAGCCTGCTTCCCCCTCTCTCTCTGCCTGCCTCTCTGCCTAATTGTGATCTCTCACTCTCATAAATAAATAAAAAATCTTTGAAAATCTATCTCACTTCTTCGGGCACCAGGCTGCCTACAGGTAGAGCTTGCGACTCTTGATCTCAGAGTTGTGGGCTGGAGCCGCACATTGGACATAGAAATTACTTAAAAAGGAAAGAAAAAGATGTCCATCTCATTTCTTTACCAGCCACCTCTTTGTGATGTGTGTCCAGTAAGCTTCTGCCTGTTACCAGAGTGATCTTTGCATCTGCTATTAGAGTTCGCAGTTCTGGCAAACCCCAAGTACCGTCTTTCATGTGGTAAATTATATGTTTTGATGCTTTTGTTTCATTCCCTTTGTAGCATCTGCAAACAGTAGAAAAGACAAGTCTCTGAGAATTATGAGCCAGAAGTTTGTCATGCTGTTCCTCGTGTCCAAAACCAAGATTGTCACTCTCGATGTTGCTGCCAAAATACTGATAGAAGAAAGCCAGGATACCCCGGACCATAGTAAATTTAAAAGTAAGTTATCTTCACCTAAAATGACTTATCAGTACAAAAAGGGTGGGAGTTCATGTGTTGATATTTTCTGCCTCTGAGATTGGAAAAAAAATTTTTTTTTCTTAAGAAGTGCAGTCTTTCCTGTACTCGTAAAGGTTCTTGAACGGTGCTGTGAGAGGTAAGTTAGTAAATACCAGAATTCCCATTAAAGTTCTGTCAGATGCCTTGTCCTCAGCAGTCAGGGGATGGTGGAAGCAGAATGCCATCACACAAATGCAGGTCAGGGAGGGTGTAAGATACTTTGCATTTCTCTTTAGTATCGCTGCATCCAAGACGGAATGTCTGAGTTTTCTTTCCCCTTTTTTCCTCACCCCCTGCCTACTCTTCTGATGGGTGGAGATGAAAGTTGTCTGCAGGTAAGAACCAGAGGAATGACCAGGGTAGGGCAGGGGTGGTGGGACAGAGCTACTGGGCAAAGAGAGAGTTTCTGAGTTTCACAACCAGGGCATCTTCTTTTCCTGTCAAGCCTCGGTGAAGCCAAATACCCTCGGCCACCAGAAGCCCTTTCAAGCCCTGGGAAGCCATGAGCTCAGCTTTCTCTGCATTTTCTGTTTCCAGTGTAATTATAGCCAACCTGTGGGAGAAATGAGTAGATAAAATTCAGCTCTATCAGGATTGGGAAGAAGGTTACATCTGGGGTGAACGTTTGATGTTTCTGAACCATAATCACAGCTCCTTTGCTTGATCTTAGCCCAAGGTCAAGTGGGTTTCCTACCTATAAATCAATTTCTTGAATAGAAATTACTTTGCGGGCATTGCCCTGCCTGTCGAATGCCTTACCACCCCTGCTGAATTTCTCTTCTAGTACCTGCATTTTCAAATGTCTCTCCCCAGACTTCCTAAGACTCAGGGAATGCCCATCCCACCCCTCCCCCACTAGGCAGCCAGACACTAGGATTCAGGTGAGGAGCTGCCTGTCGTTGGCACAGCTGAACCTCATCACCATGACCCCAAACCCTCTTGTGTGCCCCGTAGTGCAGCCTCAAAGGAAGCTCTGGGGCATCCCAGAGCTTTTTCACATCCCAGTCATTTTCACAGCCCAGCTGCCTGCTCGAGCTGGTGCCACCACCTCCTGCTGGGAGAAACTCAGAGCAAGCTTTTGACATGCCACATAGCAGAATTACATTCACTAAGCCTTTAATTACAGCCCCTGTCCCTTCCTTGGTGTTTTTGCCATCTCGGCGCTCCCTGCCTGTCACCAGGTGCCTCTTACAAGGGCTGTGAAGTTGTGGAAGAGGGAAGACACACTGACCTTCCCTTAGAATGTGTCTTTGGACACATCAGATACATAAATCCCAGGTAACTGCACGACAGAGCCGTCGGCCTCTGCTGCACCCCGCTGCTTTCTGCTGGAGGTTTATATGGTGGCTGAGGAAAGTGACCTGTCACATCAACTAAAATATAGTGGTGTCACAGACAGCGTGACTGTAATTGTGTTTTATATCTTTAAGCAAAGGTACGACGCCTCTATGATATAGCCAATGTTCTGACCAGCTTGGCTCTAATAAAGAAAGTGCACGTGACAGAAGAGCGAGGCCGTAAACCAGCCTTCAAATGGATCGGGCCTGTGGACTTCAGTTCCAGTGGTAAGGTCGGGTGGTTTTTTGAGGCATCTCTTTTATTTGCAATCCCCAATTCCTGTTCCAACTCATGCATCTTCTACACAGTGAGATTGATCTTCATTTCCCATAACCCACATCACATTCAAAATTAGTCTAATGGTATCCCTTGAAACAGTGAAAGTTTGTCTGTAAGTGGTGTGTGCCACAGCCCACATCCCGCTGGAAGGGAAGTCCTGAGAGCTTTTGACGTGGGAGTTTCTGTAACTATAAAATTATAGCTCATTAGCCTTTTTTCATTTTATTCCAAAGCTCCTGGAAGTTTGGGCTTGAGGATTAAAAATAACCCTTCTTATGAACTCTGGTGGTTTCCATACCAGCAGAATAAAGCATTATTTTTCTTTGAAACTCCAGGTAATGTAAAAATTGTATCAGTTACTATCACAAAACGAGTATGTGGTAAAGATGGCTTCTATATATGGTATGGATGTAATGAACACATCTTTGGTAATTTGTTTAACAGGTTACAAATGTCATAATTACACTAAACTAGAGCGAAAAGGGTATTCTCCTTATTTGATGGATAATATCTGAGCGACTGGGGACTAGATCCTACTGTACCAGCTACTTTACATACAGCTATGCCTTCTGGAAAAAAAAAAAGCCATTAAAGTTATTTTTAAATTACCCTTCCAATTTTGGTATTAGAGGCATAAATTCCTGCCACTTAACCCAGGCTTATAAAAGATATAGCTCTCTACCTCGCTTAGAACACATTATTCACTTAGGAGCTAGATGAAACCACTTAAAATCAAGTATAACTAATTCAACCCAGCGAGTACTTACAGCATGCGGACCGTGCTCCGCTACTATACTAAATGCCAAGAGAGATTTAAAGACGTGTATGACACCATCCCCGCCTGCATGAATTCTACACCTTTGCCATTTTCCAGTCCTCTGGCTTTGGCTTCTATTCTTTTCACCTGTGAAGCCCTCTTCTTTTCGACATGTAAATATTCCACTCAATTTTCAAGATCTGGCTCAATGTCAACTCCTCCAGTTTTCCCTGGTCACCCAGAGCAAAGACTGTCTCTTCGGAGCTATTGTGATTTAATATTGTCCTGTTGTACTCAGGGAGGTTGATACGTCTTGCCATCGTTATCCCCCCGCCCCACAGCTCTACACATTTGAAACCAGACGAGGTCTGTTTTGTTTGTTTGGTATGTTCTTTTTTTGAATTTTTAACAACTATATGAAGATATAATTTTGCATAAGATATGATTCATATAATCCATCAATTTAAATTTAGTGCAGAGTTGTGCAATCATCACCGCAATTACTTGGAAAACAAAGTCACAGTCCCCAACAGAAACCTTGTACACATTAGCACTTTCCACTTCTTCCCAACCTCTCCCTTCCAGCACCAGGAAAATAATTAATATATTTCCATCTCTATAGATTTACCTATTTTAGAGATTGCCTATAAATGAATCATACAATATATGGTCATTTGTGACCAACTTCTTTTACTGAACAATATTGTTAAGGTCCTTCAACATTAGAATGTGTGTCCTTACCTCCTTGCTTTCCATTGTGGAATACCACACTGTTGTATGGACATGCCACATTTCTTCATTCAGCAGTTGATGGACATTTCGATTTTTTCCACTTTTTGGCTATTGTGAATGACGCTGCTTTGAACACTGATGTGGAAGTTTTGATATGGACATCTTTTGCATCTCTCACCGGCATATCTAGGGGTGGAAGTGATGGCTCATATGGTAGCACTATGCTTAACATTTTAAGGAATTATAAGGAATGTTAGGGGGAAAAATTTAAGGAATTAACATTTAAGGAACTGTTTTCTGAAGAGGTAGATTCCTAATGAGTTAAAAGCAGACTTGGTCTTTATTCATCCATGATTACCTGTTAGACCCAGATCAGTGCTTTTACTCACTTTTGTTGATTATGAGCTCCTACTGAAGGTGTAATTAGCATACATTTGAAAATTAGAGAACAATTAAGCAGTACACATGGTGGTCCTGGCTCTTTGGGAATTCAGAGAGGATATGAGTTACGTTTTAATGGACAAGACTGTTAGGTTTTGGAGGGAAGGAGAGCTTTTCAGTTCAAGGAACAGACACCTAAAAACAAATTTGGTGTGTGTTTAGAGAACAATCGCCCTGATTTAAGTGGAGGGCTGGGGATAGGGAATAATGAAACATAAAAAGTGATTGGTTGGGACCACATTTTGGAAGCCTTCAAAATAAACCCAGAAGTTTGTCCTAAATGTAACAGGCAGAAGTGACGAGGGATCTTTAGATAGATTAAAGGAGAAGAGGGACTCAAAAGTGGTAGTGTCACTGAAGAAACTAGGTAGCCAGGGAACCGAACTGGTGTTGAGGAGTCAGGAATTAAGGGATTTGTGTAACCACAAGGATAACAGCCAGAACAGTTCTGCTCTGAGAAGGGGAAGAAGACTTGGGACCTGGTCAGGAACCTCAACGTGAACTCACTTTCTCTACCTGACAGAAAACTGATCTTTTTTCTGTATATCTGGTTTCCTTACTGACAATACAACTGTCATCATCAACCCAGCCATCAAATCCGGAACTTCAAGTTACCTTTGATGTTCTTAATTCACTCTCCTTCACTACTCCTTAAGTAGCGATTCCTCTCAGATAAACTTAATAAATATCTCTTTTCCTCTTCTCCTTCCTACCACATGGCCTTTTCATCCTTTCGCAACTTTTTTGAGATCTTGTGACATAGAATAAATGGCACATTGTTAAAATTACAATTTGGTAAGTTTTGTATTGTGTGGGCCCCTGTGAAATAATCACCACAGTCAATGAACCCATCACCCTCCAGAGTTTCCTGCCCCTTTGTAATTCCTCCCTCCTTGCCCCCCACCCCCCGCCAACCCCAACCCCAGGGCAACCACTGATTGCTCTCTTTCACTCTAGATTTGTACATATTTTCTAAAAAATTTTATAAGGAGCTCATATACAGTTGATGCTCATCATTCAAAGTGCATATTTGCAAATTTATATGTTAAAATTACTTGATAATTCCAGAATCAGTACTCACAGTATTTTCTCAGTCATTCACAGACCTGCAAAGTGGCAAAAAATTTTGGCTGAGAGCATACCCGTGTTCCCAGCTGAGGTCAAACAAGGAAACACTCTGTTCTCTTGTTTCTCATACTCATTTCCACATGGTTCTCCTACCCTAAACGAGTGTCCTTTTCATGGTCTTTTTAGTGCCATGTTTTCACATTTTTGTGCTCTGTGGTGGGGATTTTGCTGTTAAAATAGTTCCCAAGCGTCCTACTGAAGTGCTAATGATTTCAAGTGCAAGAAGGCGTGATGTGCCTTACATAGGAAATACATATCTTAGAGGAGCCCCATTCAGGCGTGTGTTCTAGTGCTGTTGGCTAAGAGTTCAGTGCTAGTGGATCAACTATATATGTTAAATAAGGCATAATAAACACAGGTTTATGTGTTTATCAATTGACAAAAATGTGACCAGAGGCTGGCAGCAACCTAACCCTTTATTATTCTAAGAGCACTGGTTCAGTATTTGCTAATTCAGTGTTCATGGTAACTTCATAGAACATAACTGCCATGAATAACAAGAATTGACTGTTGTTTGTATACTCTTTTTATTGAAATTCTTTCACTTGGCATATTTTCAAATTAATAATATTGTAGCATGTATCGATAATTTTATTCCTTTATATGCTGAGTATCCCATTGTATGGATATATCATTCTTTGTTCATTTACTTGTCAGTGGACATGTGGATTATTTCCAGTTTGGGGCTGTTAGAAATAAAGCTAAATGAATGTTCACATACATGCCTTCCTATGGTAGAATTCATCAGTGAAGCCATGTGGGTAAGCAGTTTTCTACATAAGAAGGTTTTTAACAACAGGTTTGATTTCTTTAGCTATAGGGCTATTGACTCTAGTAATCTTTTCTTCTACTTTTTGTCCAATTTGCTCTTTTTCTAGTTTGTTAAGGTAGAAATGGAGTTTATTCAAGATCATTTTTTTCGTTTTTAGTGCTATAAATTTTGCTGTAAGTACGGCTTTATCTCTATTCCACAAATTTTGATGTGTTTTGTCTTTCAATTTAAAATATTTTCCTTTTTGGGACACCTGGGTGGCTCAGTGGCTTAAGCCTCTGCTCTCGGCTCAGGTTATGATCTTAGAGTCCTGGGATCAAGGTCTGCATTGGGCTCTCTGCTAGCAGGGAACCTGCTTCCCCCTCTCACTACCTGCTGCTCTGCCTACTTCTGATCTCTCTCTCTCTCCCTCTGTCAAATAAATAAATAAATAAATAAATAAATTTATTTATTTTTTTAATTTCCCTTTTTTTCTTTGATTTACAAGTTATTTAGATGTGTGCTCATTTCCAAATCTCTGGAATTTTTCAGAATTTTTTCTTACAGATTCTAACTTCATTCCATGTGAACAGAAAATATACTTTATATAATTTGAATCCTTTCAAATTCATTGAGGTTTGTTTTATGGTACAGATATGATCTCTCCACATATACTTAAAAGAATGTATCTTCTGTTTTGTTAGGTGGAATCTTCTATAAATGACAACTAAGGTTGGTTGATTGTGTTGTCTAATTTTTCTATATCCTCACTAACTTTGTTTATCTGTTCTATCAATCATTGATAGAGGAATGTTGAAATGTCTGATTTAATTGCAGATTTGTCTATTTCTTCCAGCTCTCTCGAGTTTTGCTTTGTGTATTTGAAATTGTCATTAGGAGCATAAACATTTAAGATTGATCACTATGTCTTCTTGGTGAATTGAACCTTTTTTATGCCCGATGATATTCTTTGCTCTGAAATCTACCTTACCTAATGGTGATATAGTCACTTTAGCTTTCTTTTGATTAGTTATCATAGTGTATATTGTTCATTCTTTTCTTTTTAACCTTTGGTATCTATATTTAAAGTGAGTTTCTGGTAGGTAGCCTACAGACAAGTTTTTTAATCTAATCTGACAATTTCTGCTTTTCAGTTGACTTCTTTAGACCATTTATATTTTATGTGATTACTGATGTTTGATTTTAGTCTATCTTGCGATTTCTTTTCAGTTTGTCCAATCTGCTCATTGTTTCTTTTTACTCTTTTTCTCCCTTCCTTGGGATTTATTATTTTTTTATGCTTCCATTTTAGTGGTTTTATTGATTTATTAGCTTTACAGGCTTATTAGCTGTAAGTCTGTTGTGTTATAATAATGGCTGCCTTAGTGTTTATAGTATTCACCTTTAACTTATCACAGGCCACCTTCAAATGATATTATACTGTTTATATTGTATAAGAACCTTACAATAGCATACTTTCATTTCTCCCTGCCTGACTTTTGTACTGTTGTTGCCAAATATTTTACTTCTCTGTACGTTAAAAACTTCACAATGCATTGTTATCACTTTTGTTTTAAATAGTCTATTGTTTTCTAAAGTGATTTAATAAGGGGAAAAATTGATATCTACACCATTTCTGGTACTTGTCATTCCTTTTTGTAGATGTAGATTTCTTTCCATCTGGTATCATTTTTCTTGCCTTAATGGACTTTAACATTTCTTATAGTGCAGATCTGTCAGTGATAAATTCTTTCTTCCAGCTCTTCTGTGTCTAAAAGCATCTTTATTTTGCCTTTTTTCCAACTTTATTGAGATGTGCTTGTTTATATCACATGTAAGTTTAAGGTGTACAGTGTAATGATTTGACAATATTGTGAATTGATTACTGCAATAAGTTTAGGTAGTATCTATTATCTCATATTTAATACAATGAAAAGAGAAAAAAAAATTTCCTTATTCTCATCCTTATGATGAGAATTCTTAGGATTTACTCTCTTTACAACTTCGAATGTAACAGACGGTAGTATTAGCTATAGCCATCATGCTGGACACTACATCCCTAGTACTTATCATGTAACTGGAAATGTGCACCCTTCTTTGTTTTTGAAAGATATTTTCAGTGGGTAAAGGATTCTAGGATGAAGGTTTTTTCTTTCAGTACTTTAAAGAAGTCACTCCACTGTCTTCTGACTTAGGTTGTTTCTGGTTAGAAATCTATCATCATCTTCTTGTTCCATATGTAATGCATCTTTTTCTCTGGTTGCTTTTAAGATTTTCTTTCTGACTGGTTTTAAACAATTTGGTATGTGTGCTTTGATGTTCCTTTCTTCATGTCTCTTATACTAGGATTTGTTGGCCTTCTTGGATCTATGTGTTGGAAGTGTTTATCGACTGACAAATTTTCAGCCCTTATTTTTTTGATTATTTTTTTCTTTCCCTTCTTCTGTTCTTTGGAGACTCCAGTTATGCTTATATTTGACTGTTTGAAATTATCCCACAGTTTTCTGATGTTTTGTTTCTTTCATTCTTTTTTCTATGCTTCATTTTGGATGGTTTCTATTGCTACATCTTCAAGTTCACTATTTTTTCCTACAGTGTCTAATCTGCCATTAATCCCCTGTATTTTCTTCTCCAGCATTATGGTTTTTAACCACTCGAAGTTTAACTTGAGTCTTTATATTTTTCAGTGTCTTTACTTAATATGCCTAATCTTTCCTCTGGTTTCCTGAATTCATGGAATACAATCATAATACCTGTTTTAATGTGCCTGTCCACTAATTCTATCATTGTGTCACTTTTGAATCCATTTCCTTGATTTATGTCCTCATAGTGGGTTGTATTTCCCTGCTTTTTTGTGTACCTGATAATAATTAATTGTAAGCCAGACAGTGAGATTTACATACTGTTGAGTGCTAGGTATTTCAGTATTTCTAAAAATGTTCTTCAGCTTTGTTCTGCAATGCAGTGAAGTTGCTTAGAAACAGTGAACCTTTCAGGTCTTGTTTTTAAGCTTTGGTAGATAGGATCATCAGAAGTTCATTTTCAGTGCATTACCCTCACTATTGAGGCAATAATACCCTTTTTAGTATTCTAACCAGTAATTCATGAATTAGGAGATTTTTCCATGCTGGCTATTGGCAATAGGCACTATTCCCAGCCCTGGATGAGCTGCAAACACTATTCCTTCTTCTCCTTTTAAGTGGTTCCTTTCCTGACCTTGGGTAGTCTCACATGCATGAGTACTCCACTAAACACTTAAGTGGGGCGAGGTGGGGGGGAACCTTCTGCAGATCTCCAGCATTCTTTTGGTATGGCTCTCCTCCCTGGAGTTTTGCCCTGCAAACTCTAGCTGCCCTGGCTTGCCTTGGCTTCCAGCTCCAACCTCGAGTTGGGGAGATTTCCAATCTCTCTCCAGGTTCCTTTCCCTATACTACAACCAGGAAATATTCTCTGGGCAGTAAGTGAGGACAATATTGGTCTCACCTTATTTGATTCCTAACTCTGAGGATCACTGCCTGTTTTTTCCTACTGTCCAGTGTCTTGAGAGCCATTGTTTTATTTGTTTTGTCTGATACTGTGTTTAAGGCAGGAGGGTAAATGTATTCCCTGTTACCATCTTGACCCATTTTCTTTTTGATTTTTAATTTTTTTATTTTCTAGAAAGAGCATTTTGGAGGGTTTTGTTATGAGAAAAAACTGTAAAAGTAATTTAAAAATTTTTGTGTGTTTTAGAAAATGTAAGTCTAGCTGAGCCTTTCCATTTATTAAATTAGTCTTATAATTAAAACATGCATGCTTTGATCTTAGAAAAATCAAACAGATGAACAGGGTAGGAATGACTGAGCAATGGGAACTATTTCTCTGTAGAAAATAGGCCTGGTTCTACCTAGAAAATTCTGTCCTGATTTTACACAGGCTCCCTTAAGCATAAAATGGGCCTCTTAACGCTTCTATTCTCACTATTCTGCAGCATTTCAACCATGAGGCTTTTGCTGACCTTATTCCCTTGGTCACTTAGTAACTGAGCCTCCTACTGTATAAGAAAGACATAATAAAGCAACATAATATAAAGTAGAGATTCTTATTGCAGTAGAGCTGTGGTCTAAGAGGCTGATCTCAATTAGTGTTAAAATCTCTAAATCTGTGTGTTGGTCTGAGCATAGTTGGGTTTTCCTTTGATATCTCTGCCCAGAGAAAGCATCTGAAATGTCAGGTCTGTTCTAATTTGGGTTGGAGAACATCTTGTTCTATTTTTGTTGCAGTTTAGATAATTTTAGATTATATGTGGATTCAGTTTCACTTTATAGTCTTTTACTAACTCTTAAAAAATTAGTACATCAAAAGAAATTGGGGTTTGAGACAAGGCTCATAAAATTCCTTTGATTGTCTTAGTTTTTAATTTATAGAGTAGCTCCATTACAATTACAGGCTCTCAAAGCTATATCTTTAAAAGACTAAAATTATCCAGAATTACAGCTATATAACAACACTACCAATTCTCTCATTTATTTAGATGAAGAACTAGTGGATGTTTCTGCATCTGTCTTACCAGAATTGAAAAGAGAAACATATGGCCAGATTCAAGTCTGTGCAAAACAGAGGCTGGCTCGACATGGTTCTTTCAGCACAGTTCAGGCTTCTGAGAGGATCCAGAGGAAAGTGAACTCAGAGCCCAGCAGCCCTTATAAAGAGGAACAAGGTATCTGCCTTTCCATTTTCTGTGGAATCAGTCAGTTGTCCTGTAACAGTCACCCTGCCCAGGCATTTTAAAATAAGCTGACTCTAGGCCCTGCCTGTTTCTTCCACTTCCCTGAAGTGAAATGATGGTTGGGGGTAAAAGAGTTGCTTGCTTCACAGGAAGTGAACATGGCCCCATGCCTGAAATTCATCCTAGTCCACCAGTGAAGATTAGCTGGTTTGCCAAGGTTGGTCTGTTTGATGCATGTCAGACATTCATCAAATTTACAAAGCAACACTTGTTTTGTTTTCTTTCTAATTATTGATAAGACCTAAATTCCCCATTAACAGTTAGCTTCTGGAAATTTCTCTCTTTGAATCAAAACCGGAATGGATTTCAGATAATCTTATAATCCCTGAGCAGTGAATAATGAATCCAGCTATATATCATTGGTGTGTATAAATCCCCTGCCATATTTTGTTAGAGTTTTATTTTTCTTTTCAGGGTCAGGTGGCTACTCCTTAGAAATTGGAAGTCTGGCAGCTGTTTACCGACAGAAAATAGAAGACAGTTCACAGTGAGTAGTCTTCAAAAACTCTGAGTGTATTCTTTTTTTTTTAAGATTTTATTTATTTGAGAGTGAGAGAGAGACAAAGAGAACATGAACAAGGGGAGGGGCAGAGGAAGAAGCAGAGTCCCCGCTGAGCAGGGAGCCCAATGTGGGCTCGATCCCAGGACCCCAAGATCATGACCTAAGCCGAAGGCAGACGCTTAACCGACTGAGCCACCCAGGTGCCCTGAGTGTATTCTTTTCTGTTTTCTGATGTTAACTTTGACTCCATTGAAATGCCACCTATCAGAATGTAAATGTTAGCAGTCTTGCTCCTAAGTCAGCCATCTGTACATTAAGAATTTTCTGGGTTTCCCCTTTGTGCTCATCATTGTGCTGGGTGTAGCATCAGGGACACAAAAGTATGAGAAATTTATACCCTAAGCTAATGAAAGCTTATAGGGGAAAAAAATAAAAACAAATACATTGATAAAAGACAATTTACTACTAACATGGCCCTGAGAACTGATAATTGTAGTTCTTGGAATCACTTGTCATCACTGTAGCTAACTTTGTTTATGAACCACCAGGTTCCATTCTGAAAGTTTTATGTATAGTATCTCATCTAATCACAACAACAGTTGTTTGAGATTGGTACTCTCATCTTCATTTTACAGAAAGGAAACAGAAACCTGAAGAGGTTAAATAACTTGCCCAAGGGCACAGTGCTAAGAAGTGACAGAGCCAGGATTCAAACCCAGGGCTTCAGACTCAAGTTTTGGGTCTGATTTTGAAGGAAATCACATATTATAGGAGGAAGCAGAGGAAATGCTAATGTGGGAATAAGAGAGGATTTTAATGACTGATTTGGGAAGAAACAGATTGTGAGGCAGGGTCAGGGAGTATGGGGACATACACTGATTAGTTTAGCCATAACAATTTGTACAAATAGGAAAGCAAAAGGAAACCTCATTCATAAAAAGAACTCGGGGTGTTGGAGGTGAATAGGTCAAACTGGCAAAAAAATACTATTTTAGAAGCCAGGTAGAAGAGTTTGGGTTTATGAGACAGACAGTAAAGACCTACAGCAGACTTCCTTGAGAACACCGTGACTGTTTGAAGCAGGCGGAATGGCCCATCTGCAGCCATTCTGGTGCGGGTCTGAGCTATGTCAGGTGCAGATGGAAAGGAGTGGAAATCAGTGTAAGACGGTGAGTCAGCACAACTCACCAAGATAGAAAGCGGCCTCACAAAGGACACCTAGGTCTCAGATGATGGTGCTGCTATTGGTGGAGATGCGGAGGGTGAAGGTAGATGACCGGAGGTAGGTAGGACGGTGGGGGATGTACTCAGTATGGGTTTTTTGAGCTTCACAGAGCTGAGTAGTAGTGATTTCTCATTCAGAGGGGCTGCGGCCAGAGAGCTTTACTCATCTCTGCAGCCCAGGGCCCTCCATATGATTCCCAGCAGCATGTGGACAAGAAGACAAGGCAAAATACATCTTACTGATTCCATCAAAAAGGCTCAAAGAAATCCCTCTCCTCTGTTTACTGTTCTTAAAGGAGTCTTAAACAGGTTTTCCTCATCTGTTTCCAAAAATACACTAATGACATAACTTCTTTTGTTATTTAGAAATCTTTCTGTATAAAAGGCCCAGACATTGTTTTTAATCTATTAAATAGGGCTTAATTTTGAATGAATTGTGCCTAAAAATTGGAATTCTGAGCAGAATAAGAATGACAGAAAATAATTTAGTAGATAACTTTATTTCCTCACTCACTGCCCGCTCCATTTGTCACACAGTGGATTTGAGACACTCCAGATGTGTCCTTTCAATGAACCTCTGGTCCAGTCTCCGCTATCTACCCAGAATGTCATTCAGTGCCTGAGTGTGAGCCCCGTCTTCCTTACATTCAAGCAGGCCGGTTGACCTTTAGTAGGCTGATCAGTCACTGATCACTCAGTCACTCACTTTTCCTCCCTCGTCAACTGGCAAGGGGTAACTATCATTATAATTAGGTAAAATTATTATGTTAGTCATGGGGCATCTGTGGGCCTGCTATGGGGTAACAGTCACTATGTGCTGATAACGATTAGACATAGAGGAGGCAGGGGAGAGCCGGTGTGATCTCTGAGCTGAGAGTCCCCCAAGGGCTCACCCACCCCATCCCTAACCATCCGTCCAGGTTGTATGGTCATCTGCACTGGAGTCAGCTCGTAGGTGCTCGGGGACATACTGTAGTATCAGCTTGAGCAGCATTATCTCATTTCTGCTTTGGTACGTCTCTCTTTGAGAAAGCAGAGGATCTGGTGGAATGTGGTAACTTGATGGGACCCATTATGTTCCTTTTTACTGCAGGAGGAAAGCCTTCGTCAGTAAGAGAGTGATGCCTCCGTCAAGCAGCCTGGACCCTACTGCTCCTTTCCCCGGCTTGTCTGTTGACTCAGAATATTCTGCTAATCCTTTACCACACCAAGTATTTTCTGTGGCCCAAACGGACCTGCAAGCCTTCTCCATGCAGAACAGTCTGACTGGACGAATGAGGGTCTCACCAGCTTCGGCTGCCTCGGACATGGAGACCCTGAAACCCGCCCTGCTGGCCAGCCAGCCTGTGGTGTACGTGCCCTCCACCTCGCTGTTCATGCTGTACGGGAGCCTGCAAGAGGGACCGTCCCCAGGGTCCAGCTCGGGGTCGGAGAGGGACCCATCCACACCCTCAGTTCAGAAGCGCCTTGGGGAGGAAAGGAGGCCTCAGGAGGAGGAGCCAGCCACTAAAAGACAGAGCAGGGACTACGAAGACAGCCCTCTAGCTCTTGTCGTGCCCAAGGTAAGGGAGTTCGGGTGTACAGATGTACAGATGCTAATAAGCCATTGAGTCTGAAATGTGAGGTATTTCATGTGTTGCTTATATAAGTAAGCCCAGGACTGGCTCTGCCATAAAATCTTGCCATAAAGTAGTACTGTAATAAAAGTGACTTTTATAAAATTCCCACTTTGCATAAAATGCTAAAAAGTGTAAAAAAAAAAAAAAAAAGACACATAATCCTACCACATAGAGTCAATCACTGTTCATGTGTTTGTATATTCCTCCCCGTCTTTTGGCTTATCCTTTTTTCTTAAATGAGTGGAGGTCACTGACATAATCATCTGAATCCAGGATGCACGCGAGCTCCAGAGTCGGCAGTGTGGTGGCTGCTGGTCTTTCAGTGTCTGTGTCCGTTCTCATCACAGCTTAGAGATCCCGTTTCCCCAGCTACAAAACAAAGACGAACACAAATATGAGCTGTTCACATCTCTCACTTCGTAGCCATTCAGAGGTGAACAAGATCTGACCAGTCCAACACTCAGGAAGCAGAAGCACGATCACGGCAGGCATCTGTGCTGGGTTCACTAGGCACCCACATGGAAATCAGTCTATTACTGAGGATGCTTTCTCTTCTATTCCTTTCTCTCGCCAGAGTGACTCCTTCTAATTTTGTATATAGCCTAGGGTTGCAGAATGGCAGTGAAAGACTGACTGGTATATATAGGTCTTAGATAACCAAGACTGGCTTTGGGCCAGTCCTCCTGCAGTTGTTACTGGGCCACTCAAAGTCTGGGACCCATACCCTTTATGTGTCAGTAGCTCTGAAGTGTATCTTATTGTCTAAACACCAGGGCCAGTCTGTCATTGTTAAAACTCCATCATGTCTATGCTTAAGAATCCTAAGCCTATAGAAGTATGTGATAGGACACTGATTTTCAGACCATTGTAATAAGCGTGACTGAAACAATGGACATACGCAATTCAGTATGGCACACATTGGTCTTTGACGTGTTTGTTTATGTGTTAGCTGTGTTGAGAAAGCTGCTATCGTGATTTACCACTGGGATTTTTCTTGCTTTTCCGGTTCCTCGTTGACTGCGTAGAAACCCTCAGAGTCCACAGACGTTGGCTTCCCTAGGACCCCAGGTAACAGCGGCTCTGTACCCCTCGAAGACATTCACATGGAGGCCCAAGTCTCAGCTGCAGAGGAGCCTTCGGCAAAGGCCACAGCCAACTGCTTCGTTTCTTCTGAGTGGGGAAATCCTTCGGGAGACACAGAGATCGAAAATTCTTCAAAAGAAAATGAAAGCACCAAAGAGCCCTCTTTGCAACAGTACCTTTACGTGCAGTCGCCGGCCGGTACGGAGGGTCCTTGTGTCTTAGGGCCCCTCGGGGTGGTCAGGTCATAAATTAGATTTTTACATCTTTTCCATGTCACCTGACAAAGTGGTTCATCAGTGAACTGCTGTCTACACAGCCTCTGAACCATTTCACTCTCAGCCCTTTCTTTCCCTCCATCAATGAAATGAAGGTAGAGGCTGCTATCACTTTGGTCAACTTGAAGGAAACTATGAAAATAATTAGGGCAAGTCATCTTTTTTAAATGCATTAAACTTTTGGCCACCTTGTACAGCTAGCATGCTGATGTCTTGAATATCCAGAGGTACTCAGTGTGTCACTGTGGTTGAGGGCCGGGTCTAGAGAGGGCTGGACATTAGAGCCACTCATTACCTGCATGAATTTAAATATTAAGGCATCCTCGTGGTAAAGCAGCACTAACGATGGCATCTGTGCCAGGTGGGTGCTCTCAAAACTGAATTAAATTTTATATTTAATTCATCTGAAACACTTCAGATGATAGTGCCTGACAGTAAGACTCCAACACTGTCAGTGTTTTGAAATAAAGCTGAAATATAATAGATCCCTAATTTTTAAGACACACATTGTGTACATAAATCTGCTCTCGATGCAGAGACTTAAATTGATTTTCCTGAATTTTCCATTCACTTCATAAGTTAGGTAGGTGTTATTATTGAGTTATCTATAAAACATTCTTTATTCCATTAGCAAATATTTTCTGAGGGTTTGATATAAGCATGATATTCAAAGGTGCAGATACACTGATAAAGAAGAAACAGACTCAGTCCCAGCAGAATGGAAATGACAGCCCAGCACTGGGATTCTTAGCTTTTGCTGACACTATGGTAAAGCCTGTGGATTCCTCCTTGGAATGTTTAAAAAATGCATAGAATTAATAAATACATAGGATAATAAAGGAGGCCAATTATATTGAAATACCATTAGAAAAAATTTTTTAAATTATAGTAATAAGAAGATCCGACAGTAGTTCCAGTGTTCTCATAATTTCAAAGTCGTAATGAGGTTGACAGTCTAGTAACAATCTCCCATAGCTCTAATGTTATAGGAATATATATGTCAAGGTGCTAGTAATACTGTTGGATTTGTTGCCTGTGATCCAAGTTGAGGGAAATATAAATTTGTTAGAAGTTTATAAAAATAAAGATAAAATTTTTCCCATCCAAGTTCACTTTCCTCTTCAATTTGCATTCAGTGGAACACGTGTTAATTGACTCTCTCTGGATACACTGACATCCCCCACATTATCCCACAGTGGGGTGGGATTTCAGTGGTGTCCACTGCTGGGGAGAAGCGGTGCAGGGTGGGGAGAGCAAGGGAAGGGAGTTGGCTTGGTCAGGTGGAATTCATTCACCGTGGGTTCCCATTTGTAAGGGCCGTGGGGGACATGTGCTGGAAACGTACATTCTGTTGACTTTCACCTTGTTCTTCTGTTTCAGGATTAAATGGTTTCAATGTGCTCTTATCTGGCAGTCAGAACCCCCATGCCGTGGGACCCCCTTCAGGTCAGCTGCCATCCCTCAGCATTCCTTGCATGGTCTTACCATCTCCGACGCTGGGCCCTTTCCCTGTCCTCTATTCTCCCACGATGGCCAGGCCGCTTTCCTCTGCCCCCGGTGCTCTCCCAAATGCGGGACCTGTGAATTTTGGCTTGCCTGGCCTCGGATCAACAGCTCATCTTCTCATCAGCCCTGCAAACATGGTTAATCCAAAATCATCAGCACTCCCCTCCGCAGACCCTCAGCTCCAGGGTCCACTCTCGCTCAACCAGAGTCCAGAGATGCCAAGATCACACAACGTCATCCAGCCTGAATCCCCTGTGTACGCGGGGCATCCTGTCCCCATAGTAAAATTACAACAGGTGAGTCGTGCCGTGAGCCCAGGAAGGTCATCATTCTGCGATGGGGTCAGTTCAGTCTGCATTTCATGAGCTTTGCTTTTCGTCTCATGCCAGTAGTACAGAGGCTCCAGGTCAGGTTCTACCCAGCTTCTATTGGAGACTGGAGGCTAGAGATGCTGTGCTTTGAAGACAAAAATATTTTTTAGTTGTCAGTATGTTCCTTAAAATTAAAGGGGTTTATTTCAAGGATGGTTCAGGGGGCTTGTTGATGAATGCTGAATATTCCAATGATTTCTCCAGGCTTTCATTTCATTAAATGAATGACAGGCAAACACCCTGAATTTTCATTGTACAGGTGTAGAAACAATTCAGGGAAACAGAAGTCTGGATACAAGCACAAAGATTCCAAGCATCTGTCATTTCTCAAAATGCAGTGTTTAGGAGGCTGCACACACACACACACACACACACACACACGTACATATATGAATTTTATAATCAATATTAATTAATCAGTACTGTATTTCCCCCAAACTCCCATTTGTAGTTCATCAATAAGCATGTGTTGGTGCCTTAGGCATTGTCCAGAGTTGTTCCTTTCTCTCACGGAGACAGTTTTATGTTGTGGCCCAAATATTTTAGACAAATAAGTCAGAGGCTCCCAAGTTTGCTAGATGTTGAAATGTAACAAGTTAGTTTTTAAACAAGGTGATGAGAATGTGACATGCTTTCTGATCACCAGTCATGTGCCAGGCATTCATCCAGCCAGTTAAGATAGGAAAGTAAACAGGTTAATGGTCCCTGCCATTTAAGGGCACGTTAAGGAGATCAATATGCAACATTTAACACAAGAAGATACATGGTAGCAAGTGTACAAAAAGAGCCAAGACGCACATACTTACTGTATGCCTAGCATGGCCCAGAGTGCTTTATAAATATTATCTTGTCTAATTCGTACAACCCCGTGAAGTTGTCACCTTTTCACCCCCACTGTATGGATGAAAAGATCGAGGCACAGCTTGGTTAAGTAGTTTACCCATGTCAGCCAGCTAGTCGTGCTGGTGGCACGCTCCCAGCCTCCTCGTTAGGCTGTCTTTCCGCCCACAAAACAAAGAAGTGAATTTCTGGTTGTGGGAAGTGTTGGGGAGGCTACAAAGCAGAGGAGTGGGACAGAAAAGCGAAAAGAACGCCGCACAAAGGTCTTACTGACACAGGTCAAGAAAGAGCTTAGTTCAGAGACCGAGAACAATTTGACTTCACCTGTCTGTGTTTGCTCTTTTAGTCCCCCGTTCCCGTGACCCCCAAGAGCATCCGACGCACACATCGTGAGACATTTTTCAAGACGCCTGGCAGCCTGGGAGACCCTGTCCTTAGGAGAAGAGAAAGGAATCTGACACGAAACACCAGCTCAGCACAGAGGAGACTTGAAATCCCCAGCAGCGAGGCTGACTAATCCCACGCCGTGCCAGACGGGGTTGGGGCCCCCCCGACCTGACCTTCCCCATCCCAGGTGATGCCCTGACACTGAATGCAAAGCGGGACGCAGATCGTCCGGTCTTTGGCACACATCGTCCTCTCTCTTTCACCTGCCGGTTCTAATGTTAACTTCCCATCATCATGAATCATCTATTCCTGAAAGCAATTGTTATTAATTGTGCATTTAATATCAGCTAGAGTCCAGACTCTGTGCGTGGTGTCACAGTGAAAGCACTGACTGACTTCTGTGGTTTCGATTCAAGAATCCTCTTATTGCTGGAAGCCGATCTGAACAGGCTACTGCAGCCTTGTGGTTTTTCTACTGGGGGAGGGGGCTGTCTAGCACTTAACTAGGGTGAGCATTCTTGGCAGGTTTTTCCCCTTGCCCTGAGCATAGATCTGTGGTGAGAGAAACTTCTCTGCAGTTTAAAAAAAAGCTACTGCTTCCTTAGGCTTCATCAGGAAGCCGACTCCAGTTGTGAATCCTATGGTATTATTTATTTTGTTCCTGAAATGGGATTTAGTGCAAAAAGTTTACAACGACAGCAAAATACATGTTTTTCAGGGTATGACGACTTGAATGTTTATACTTTTTTCCTATAATTTGCCCTGCACTTACATTACAACCTACTAATAATGTGGATAAATGTGTATGCAGACGGAATGTTACGACCAAAATAACTGTGAATGGCACCCTTGCTATCATGAACTGTGCTGACCCTGTCTGGGCATGAGAAGCAAGATGAACGCTAGCAGCCCAAGAGCTGACCTGTGTGAACATTAAGGTTTTACTGTTCATTTGTAAAAATCCTACCATGTGCAGTTTCCTTCACCACATGCCCCGTGGGTTTTGTTTTTTTTTTTTTTTTTTAATTTAAATATTAACTGTAGAGTATCAGGTATGGATGCCTTCGAAGGATATCTGTCTATTGAATAAATCAGGATGGGAGCAAGTGATTATACGGAAAATTGGAACCTAGATGGGACCTTTTGGTAGAATTCTGAAGCGTAATGATGTAGAAATTGATATAGGACCAATAAGTGATCATTTTATTTTTTTTCCTTTGGCTTTTTTTTTCTTTATTTGTGGAAGGGTAAGAGGGAATACGGACACGTTATGTTCAGTATCCAAGAGTATTCAAACCAGTTATTTTTCAGAACGTTTCTGAAAAATAAGAGCGGTGAGTGCAGGGATTCATTGTTCTAGCATGAATACAATTCTGGAAACTATTATGCAATACCCCTTTGTTAAACCATACTGCTTTAGGATTTCATTAAGTAACCAGACTAGTTCTTTATATTCCTAGGTTTATTGACGTACCTCAATCTTGTCTCTTCCAGTAAATGCCTTCCTCTCTCCTCCTTTTTTTCCTTCCCTCCTTCCTTCCCTCTTTCCTTTCTTTTTTAAGCTTCTGTCTTAGATTTGGAATCTTGGTGTAGGATTCTATTTTATTTTTATTTTTGGACCCAATAAAATGTTATATGAAATAAAAATATTAATTTAAGAGACTCTGGGAGTCTGACTAAAGTAGCTTTATATTAACTACACGATACTATTAGCCTTATTACCCCCACAAGATTTTTGAAAACTTGAGGTAGGTAGCCAGATTAAATAAATTAGTTATTATATAAAATTTTTTATCAACACTAAACTTTTGAAGTTTACAAGATGGCATTTTTTTTTCTTTTTCTTTTTCTTTTTCTTTCTCTTTTTTTTTTTTTTACAATCTTTTCTAGTGTTAAACAGATAAAATTATGGTTCTAATCAACAATCTCCCAGTAACGATTACCCGGAGCTAATACGAGGAGTTTCCTTAAACAAAAATATGCCTTTTTCAGTGAAAGTACAGGACACACAGCATCCCTAGCCACACAGGGTATGTGCATGTTTAAATCCACCACGCTTAAAAACTTCCACAAAATATTTTCACTTGCGAGGTCTACATTTAGATGAAATCACAATCTGATTTTCCCCGCACTGTTTTTGGACGCTCGCCACTTACTCTTTTAACTTCTTTGCGTTCCTTTTTTTCTTTTTTTCTTTTTTTTTTTTAAATTCTGTTCACGATATGACCATATAAACCTCAGAGAATTCACGGTTTCTTGGGGGGTGTAAAGAAGCAACCCCATAAATCAGAATATTATGACTCTGTGACCATACTCAGCAACAGAAAACGGAGAACCAATTTGTTTTGTATTCAGTGCCCACTTTTTAATGTGGCTTTGTGATGTGTAAAAAGATAAAAATAAAACAATGCAGGGGTTGTTTTTGTCAGGAAAACGTAGCGAAGCTGCTAAGCTAGACTTGGGTATTCGGGGTAGTGAAGAAACAAAGGCAATCTCAAATCTATCATTGTATAACTTAGTAACAGAGAAAAATAATTGTTGGGGATCCTGTTAAGGAAATGCAGCTTTGACTTGGCACTGAGGGAGGTATGTGTGCCCTACACTGTCCAGGGTTTGTGAAACCCTTTCATTCTGGTACAAGAGTTGGGAGTATAACTTTTATACTTGAATCTACCTACCAAGTTTACATTTCTCAATTCTTTTTTGTAAGGTGCTATTTCTGTATTTAAGTAACTTTTTTTTTTTTATTCAATGTAAAGCTGCTTTCAGCTAATCTTATTGCACTGCTAGTTTTGTGTAGGTATTAATTTTATTGCTGCTTACTGCTTTCGTCTTCATACTATTTAGCTGTTCTTTTTTCTAATGGCTATATTTATAGCTATCTACTTGTAACTTTACTACATGTAAACTGATTTGTTTCTCTTTTAGAAAGATATTAAGCTTTATAAATTAGCAATAAAAATTCATTTCACGAGACGTTGGTTGTATTTGGTGGTGGGCCATGTGTACCAATTTCAGCAAAACCGTTACCTCTTGCAGCACAGCTAACCAGGCCCTCCAAAACCCAAGTGAGATCCTTTTATTGAGCCCTCCCGGTAGTTCCCAAACAAAAAACTTAACGTATCACAATTGTATGGGAGCTTGAGAGGGTAGGAGGATGATGCCCTTGAGCTTCGGATTTCTACTTAGACAGACTCTCACGTTCAGAGCTTCTGGATGATTCTGAGGCTTATCCACTTCTAAGAATCACTTTCCCAACTTCTCATGACATCTGCAAGGTTAAATGCTTCTTATTCTAACAAATGCCTACCCTTACTTAGTTCAGAGCCAAATTCTATTGTTAACCCTCACTTGCAGATAAACTCTGAACAGACCTCATCTCATATTCCCTACTTTGTTATACTTGCAGAGTCATTTAGGTTACGTGGTTTTCGGTCCCTCCTGCTAAATTGTGAGGTCCTAGGGAAAACAAGAGCTTTGAAACCCCAGTATCAAACCCAGTCTGGGTACTCAGCAGCCCCCAAAATGGTGAACAGAGGAATTATAGGACCCCCCCCCCCCAATAGGGCCTACACTTTCGCTAGGGCTGTTTGAGTCCGCTCTCACCAGTTATTTCACCGCGACCTCTTCATTCTGACACATCACTTCCTGTCCCAGTCCATAGCCTCCCTTATCACAAGACATATACAGTTGACCCTTGAACACCACGGGGTTTAGGGCCACCGACCCCTTACCAGAAAAGTCCAGCATAACAAACTTCCCCAAAACATAACTACTAATAGTCTACTGTTGACCAGAACTTTACCAATAACAACACATTTTAAATAAGTACTGTATATTGTATTCCTATAATAAAGCTAGAGAAAAGAAAATGTTAAAATCATAAGGAAGAGAAAATACGTTTACAGTACTGTATGTATTGAAAAAAGTCCACGTAAGTGGACCTGTGCAGTCCAAGCCCATGTCATTCAAGGGCTAGCTGTATGAGCTAACAGCATAAAATTGCTTCTACACAAACGCCAGTATTAGGATCTCACTAGCATACAGTTAGCCGTATATTATCTTATAACGGGGTTGCGCTGTTATTACAGGCATCTACCAATATCTTCTCCCATCCGCCCCTCCTTGTTGGTACTGAACAAGCAGGACTCATGAGGTAATCATGAAAGCGATTTTGTCTCCTGGTGTTCCTGTTAAGCCTGGTTAACAGGGGTAACCCATTCACCCCAGTATGAACACTAGGTCAGGTGCTGTGTCTTCTCTGGTTACAGTGAATAGAACTGCTAACAGTCATTTTAAGTTACAAAGACAGTCTCAATTTATTATGCAAATGAGCATTTAAAACTCCCGAACCTGGGGCTCAAGATGAGCAAGGAGGGCACGGATCTTTGCTTCTACTGAGCATTTCCCCTTCCTCGGCGTACTTGCCTAGATTTCTAACCCCAGCAAGGTCTAAGTGTGGGAACATTTGCCTGAACTTCCCGCAATGCAGGCAATACATTTTCCTCCAGCTGCTGTTCTCCTTTAGCCTCTGGTTTTCCTGCAGTCCATTCCACACAGGCTCTTGGGAAGGATTTTAGAACAGTC
This sequence comes from Lontra canadensis, assembly GCF_010015895.1. Classification (NCBI taxonomy): domain Eukaryota; kingdom Metazoa; phylum Chordata; class Mammalia; order Carnivora; family Mustelidae; genus Lontra; species Lontra canadensis. The sequence continues at coordinate 5,815,381 of NW_022631003.1, forward strand.
CCAGGCTAGGCCCGTCTGCCATTAGCCCACCTGAGGTGTCCTTTGCCTGATTCTTGGAGAGAAGCCCCGGCCAAACTCATAGCTGCATCTCCTTCCTTTTGCTGCTGGAGCTACTGGCTCACCCACACCCCCTACATCAGCCAGAGTCTGACCCAGAGAAGAGAGGCAAGCAACGACCCTCCCTACCTCCCCCTTCCTGCTTCGGAGGCAGAGGTGTGTGGAGGCACAGTACAATTCTCCAGAGAAATCACAAAATCCATTTTGATTTCCATTTGCTCAACCTTTCAAGGATTATGGTGAAGCGATTCCATAGTTGCATAACTTATTTGCAAAACCTGCTCTATTGATTCTTTGGAATGCCGCATTTATTAGAATTTGGTGCTACAGCCAAGCTATTTAACATCCTGTTACAATAGTTATAAACTTCCATTGTCCAAGAGTTGCATTTTTCTACATGATTGTTAAGTGCTTAATATCTCATAAAAGTAATCTTTGATAGCTATTAATTTTTTGTGTTTAGATCAGTTTGATTAGGTCAATGTACTTTTGGACCTGAAAATGCCTAAGAAATGAAGAAATAATAAAATAGTTTCCTTCTTTCCATCCCATTTTGTAAATAGCTTGCTTGTAGTCTTCAGCTGAACTGATTCTTCTATATAAGCACGCAGTCTTTCCCCAACTACGCCCTGAAGAACTCAACTATTAATAGATATTGAGAGTCAAATGGAAGTGTAATTTTAAAATTAAACAGTTGATTTACTTTTACTACAGGATTTATTAGACTTAATTTTTGCAAGAAGAAATGCAGTATATGTACAACATTTTTAAACTGGTTTGATAGTGGGACTGTTTGGTTTTTTTTCTTAGAGTAATGTGCAAAATTAGAGTCTGGCAACAGTCACTTTAAGAAACAATAAGTTAATCCACCAAACAACTCTAAAACTTTCTTACACTTCACTGAAAAGAGAAGGGATCAATATTAGCTTCTTAAAGTCAGAGACCGTACATTATTTATATCTGTATTCACAGTGTCTTCCATAAAATGTGTACCCAATTAAAAATGGGGAAGAACACTGGAGAATGAATTACCACAAATCACTAAAAAGAAAAAAAAAAAAAAAAAAAAAACACCTTTGAAGGCTTTTTCATTGCATGGCTCTAGGTACCTAAGACTTGTTGAATAAATAATAGTATAGTCTGTGTTTCTTCTTTTTTTAGTTTATTATTATTTTCTTTAGATTTTATTCATTAGAGAGAGAGCAAGCACAAGAAAGGGGAGGGGCAGAGAGGGGGAGATGTAAAGGAGAAGGGGGAGATATGAGGGGGGAGGGGGAGAATCCTAAGCAGACTCTGAGCCAAGCACAGAACCCAGTGTGGGGTCCAATCCCAGGACCCTAAGACCATGACCTGAGCTGAAATCAACAGTCAGATGCTCACCTAACTGAGCCACCCAGGGGCCCCTCTTTTTTAGTCCAAAAGAATGGCCTCTCCCAAGCCCACCAATGCTTATAAAATAAATTGAATTGTCATAACCCTGCTTCTGAGCTTTCAAGAGCATCCCATGCAGCATTTTCCTGACCCTTTTAGCATGGCTCTCTGGTCCCTTCACAGTCTGGCCCCAGCTTCCCCTCACAGCTCTAGACCCTAGAAATGGTCGATTGACCCTTATGTTCATTTCACTCCTCTTCCAAGCTCTTTATCACAGGTTCTGAAAGCTTGGGAACTAAATTTCTCAGATCCCCTTGCTACCAGGTCCCAGTTATGATTCTGTCAGTTATAAATACTCTCGTGCAGGACTTGGTAGAGAGAAAAGCAGCTGGGGCTGTTCTTCCTCAAGCATAGACTGCCGCACACTGAGACTCTGCAGCAACCAGACTTGATGCTACTGTCTAGTCCAAGACCATGTACCAGCCATGATCCTGGCCACGGTTTCATGTCGTTCCCGACCATCAGGAGGAAAGAGCACCCCCTTCAAGCTCTGGGTAGCAGCCATGGTGACATAATTTGAACACTTCTGTTTTCCCTGCCTTCAGTGATTTTATAGGCACCAAATTCCTGTATTAAAAACTTCCTGCTGGAAATACCTAGAATGTTTCCTAATTTCCACACAAAACCCAGCAGTCTTGTCTGCACCATTCTTCCCTTCTTCTCTTCCAGCCACCTCTGTCCATCATGTCACTCTCTGCGCCCACATTACTCATATTCCCTTTTGCATCCATGCCTTTGCCCCACCCACCCTCTCTTCCTAAAAGATCCAACTCCTGTTCCCACTCCTCTTTCTCTCTTGGGCTGTTGCATATGCATCTTCCAAAATCCAGTTCAAATGTCCCTCTCTCAGGAAGAATGAGTTGGTTTCCCCCACCACACCGTGAGACGCTCCCAAGCAGAAATTAAGCTTTTCTTATCTAGAGCCTAGCACCATGCTCAGCAAGTAGATGAATCAAGCTGAAGCTTCATGATAGTGCATCCTGAGATCGGGGAAGCTCTAAGCGCATCCACAACATGAAAATGGTGAGTACCAGAAACAACAGCTTCTTCTTCTTCTTCTTTTTTTTTTTTTTAAAGATGTTATTTGTTTATTTGAGAGAGAATGTATGCACATAAGCAGCAGGAGCAGCAGGCAGAGGGAGAAGAGAGTCCCCGCTGAGCAGGGAGCCCGATGTAGGACTTGATCCTAGAATCCTGGGATTATGACCTGAGCCAAAGTCAGACGCTCAACTGACAGAGCCAACCAGGCCCCAGAAACAATAGCTTCTAACCAGCATCAGATCATACGCAGCTCTACTCCACTGAAGTCATGCTAATCATTCATTCACTCAATAAATATTACCATTACTATGCAAAAGGAAGTACTCTTGGGTGAGTGTGTGTTGTGGGGGAAGGTCAGCCCCTTTATCTCTTTTTTTATTTTTATTTTTTTAAAGAATTTTTTTTAAGATTTTATTTATTTGACAGACAGAGATCACAAGTAGGCAGAGAGGCAGGTAGAGAGAGGGGGGGGGAAGCAGGATCCCTGCCGAGCAGAGAGCCCGAAATGGGGCTCGATCCCAGGATCCTGGGATCATGACCTGAGCCGAAGGGAGAGGCTTTAACCCACTGAGCTACCCAAGCACCCTCCACCATCTCTCTTTAATAATGGTACAGAATTATAGAAATGTAGTGTCAAAAGGAACCTTAAACATCATCTTATTTACTCCCCTATTTTCCAGAGAAGAAATGGAAAACAAGGAGGTTAAGCGAATTACCCTGGGTTATACAGCTACTTAACTACAAGGTTGAGGACAGAACCCAAGACTCCAAATGTTCCTATCCAGCATCTTTGTCCCTTTGCCATGCCACACCTATCAAGCTAAGGCAAAATCTTTTAACAAGATGTTGAAGGAGTCATCTGTACAAAACTATCCAGTTTTCAGCATGTGTGAATTTTACAGATCACTAACTTGGGAGTGCAGAACATTGGGACTTTATTACACAAGCAGTGCTCTCTTTGCGCAGCAAGTGGACACTGTGCAAAGTAACCTCAGCATTTGTACTGGGTTTCAGAAGATACATAGGAGATTGCCAGTTGGAGGACAGAAACATTGGGGGTGGAGGAGAGCATTTTAGGCAGAGGAGAGCATTTTAGGCAGAGGTGCAAATGGAGGCATAACTGTAATTGTTCTGTCATCTTTAAAATTCTCTATCCGGGTACCAGGTCAGTTAAGCATCTGACTCTTGATTTGGGCTCACGTTATGATCTCAGGGTCGTGAGATTGAGCTGCACATTGGGCACTACGCTGGGCATGGAGGCTGCTCAAGATTCTCTCCCTCTGGCCTCTCCCCTACCCCCACAAATAAATAGATAAATAAATATCTCTATCAAAACATCTAAACTCCCTTACTGTTGACTATAAATATTTAGGGAAATTAAAAAATAGTAAAACTAATATTTGTTAAATATGTAATCTAAAACATCAGAACGTCAAGGTGGTGCCTACGGGGCTCAGTTGGTTAAGCATCCAACTCTTGATTTTGGCTCAGGTCATGGTCTCAAGATCATGGATCCAGCTTCAGGTCAGGCTCTGAGCTCTGCACAGAGTCTGCTTGAGACCTTTTCCCTCTCCTTCCACCTCTGTCCCTCCCCCTACACTCTCTTTCTTCTCCCCCTAAAATAAATACAGAAATCTTTAAAAAATATATCAAGAATAGTTTGACCAGTGCTTTTTCTTCTTATCATATAAATGATAAGTACTGATCATCTTTCCTATAGCTTGCTGGATTGTTATACTCCTTTCTAAGTTTGGGTCATCTTCCAAATTTTATCCTTTTACTTTTTTTTTTTTTTAAGATTTTATTTATTTATTTGAGAGAGAGAGAGACAGAGATAGCAACACAGAGCACAAGCAGGGAGGAGACAAGAAGCAGGTTCCTGGCTGAGCAGGGAGCCTGATGTGGGGGCTCAATCCCAAGACCTTGGGATCATGACCTGAGCCTGAAGGCAGATGCCCAACCAACTGAGCCATCGAAGCACCCCCTTTGTACTTTTAATTCCAAAAACTATCTCCAAGAGTTCACTCAATGTTAAGTTTTTGCAGGCAGCCCTTACCCAGAGCACCTCCAACCTTTCCCCACAATTGTCGCTTATGCCAATAAGCTCACGTTCACTATATCCAGCATCTCTCAAGTGGTGACATCAACACTGTCATCAGTATCAACATCAACACTGCCCACTGTTTCCTCCTATGTGGATATCTGATTCAAAGTTTAACTCAAGCCTTATCCCTCTCTGCTTCTTTACCTCACTTTCATCTTTGCTGACAAATTCTCTGTTTTGAGCATTCATTTTATTAAAAAGTCATGTGTTCTTATCATTGGGAAGAAGACGCAACATGACTAAGCTTTGCTGTCTGTGTGAACTGAGAACTCTGTGTGAACAACAGACCTGGCAAGGAGTGACACTGGACGTTGGTCCTGATGGGCATCTGCTTTTTGTGTAGTGATTTGTGGGCTGAAGCAGCAAAGTTTGTACTTTATGCAATTACTCAAGGTTAATATAGCATATCATATCAGAGTAACTGAAATCTGAGCCATGCTATGGGGCGGGGAGAATGGTGTTATTTAACTAAACCATGGTAACTGACATGTGTGCCTGTCAAAACTGTGGAAAGTAAGGACTGCTTGTATATATTCTTTTTTTATTTATTTTTATTTTTTTGCTTGTATAGATTCTGTGATTGAAATTAATTTCTATTTTAAGCCTTCATTCTACCTTGTGGCACAAATTAATTTCAGCAAATTCAGAATACCGGTCAATTCAGTTCCCTTCCCCCACCACACACTTCTTGCCAATCTCTTGAAGCAGTACTTTTAGTGGCAAGTACTTAAGAACATATTTCAGGGACTCCTGGGTGGCTCAGTGGGTTAAATGTCTGCCTTCAGCTCAGGTCATGATCTCAGGGTCCTGGGATCAAACTTCATGTCAAGCCCCTTGCACAGCAGGGAGCGTGCTTCTCCCTCTGCCTGCTGCTCCCCCTACTTGTGCTTGCTCTTTGATGAATAAATAAATAAAATCTTTTTAAAAAAAACAACACATATTTCAGACTGGCTTCAACAACAAGGGGCCTTGGTGCTTACAAAGCACCAAGTGGAAGTCTAGAGGCAGGACGACTCCAGCTTTTTCACGCCAATCCCTTTGGTTCCTTTTTCCATATGCCAATTCTATAAGACTGCAGCAATTACAGTTCCACACAAACCAAGTTTAAAGAAAAGAAACATATCTTTGAAACGCCTTCCAGAGGAGTAAGAAAGAAATTTTGCAGAGATCCTCCAGAAAATCCCTCTTCATTATTGGCCCAAATTGCCTAACATGTCCATTTCGAGACGGATCATCAGCATGGGGTACAGGATTACCTTTATTCCATTGAGACTTGCCCCTGTAACTGAAGTATGGGGGCTGGGCAGGGGCCGAGGTGGGCCCTTGAGCAAAACCGGGCTTCCGTTAGAATGTAATAAGCAGGAAGTAGATGCGGGCCTACAGAGCAATTTCACGATGGTCCTCCCCGACTCCCTGCAGCCACACAGCATTGCATTTTCGGGTAGGACAAATGGCTTCTCAGTCCTCTACTCTTCAAACTGACCTCGGTGGAGATGTACATTTTTCCTTCTGCTCTCTGGTCCCTCCTATCCCTTTTGACATCCACTGTGACTTCCTTAGACCCACTTTGACCTCTCTGGTATCTCTTACTGGGTCTTCCTCATCCAGCCACTGGCAGGTTTTCAGGCCCACATTCAACACAGTATGGGCAGCCACAAGGAAAACTTCTAGTTCTCTAGGGTGATGGTCTTCCCTGCTTTGTGCATGTCTCAGGGGCCCAGAGAAGTCTTGTCAGGCTGTCTCTGACTCTCTGCCCAGATGGTTTCAGGTAACGCTGGTCCTCATGTCTGTTCATTCTTCCCTTCGGAGCTGCCATCTCTAAGCTTCAACTCGATATGCAAAAGCAATTAGCCCTTTCAACCCCACAAGGCCACTCTAGTGAAGTGTTTTGATCATTTTGAGGACATAAATCTTAGAGAAACTCTTGTCTTATACACAGAAACACACATAAAGGTGTTGGTCATTCCATATTTGTAACAAGAAGCTATAAGCAAAGTTCCAACAACGTGGATAGTGACATATTCATTATCACATAGTACTGAATACTTTCAATGAAATAGCTAAATCTGCATGCATCGACACAGATACATCTAAGATTTACCATATTGAGTAGAAAGAGTAAAATGCTAAAGACATGTACATTTCACATTATGTATATTTTTAAAGCACTTTTGTAATAAATATATATTTTATATATTTTATATATATATAATAAATATAATAAATCTCACATCAGGATAGTTATTTCTTAGAAGGTAGGGGCTTAAAAGAGGAATGAGAAGAGGTTGGTGGTGGGCTTCAACATCATCTACAATGTTTTATTTCTTCTTTTAAAAAAGATTCTAGGGACTCCTGGGTGGCTCAGTCGGTTAAGTGTCTACTTTGGCTCAGGTCATAACCCCAGGGTCCTGGGATTGAGTCTGGCATGGGGTTCCTTGTTCAGTGGAGAGTCTGCTTCTCCCTCTCCCTCTGCCTGCTGCTCCCCCTGCTTGTGCTCTCTATCTCTGTCCAATAAATACAGAAAATCTTAAAAAAAAATAGATTCTATTTATTTATTTATTTTAGAGACAGAGAGAGCAAGAGAGCGTGCATGTAAGGAGGGGAGTGGGAGAGGGAGAGACTCTCAAGCTGACTCCATACCAAGAGCTGGGCCCAACGCAGGGCTCCATCTCATGACCCTGAGATCATGACCTGAGCCTAAACCAAAAGTCACCCCTTAACCAACTGAGCCTCCAGGTGCCCCTATTTCTTTTTTAACAAGGGGATCTGAAGTCAATATGGCAAATGTTAACATATAGGATATAAGTACTCCCATTTTTGTTAGGTTAATCTCTATTGTATGTTGGAAATAATTTGTAATTTAAAACTAAAATAAATATTTTTATATTTTATATATTTATATTTTAATATAACAATTTTAGAAAATGATCACCATCTCTTTACTCTAAGTCAGTGTTCTTGGACTTGGGGTTTTCACGGGTGCAGGGCTTTATAACATCAGTCAGGATATCTGCTGCCCCTTCCTGGAGGAAGTCTGTATATCCTTATCAGTGTTGGACTCAGCATAGGCTCTACACTTACTTTTCCAAAGAAATACAGAAGTGATGAGGGTCCCTTTGGAGCAGAAATTTTAAGAGACTGCTCAGGGTTTTCTAGGCCTGTTTTTCTCTCTGCTAAGAAATCATATGTCCCAAGGAAGAGATGTACTCTCACAGTCTTAAGCAAGGAGCAGAGCTATAACCCACCTACAATGACCATACTGCGTGAGCATAAATAAAACTTGTTCTCAGATTGCTGAGATTTACAGTTAGTCAGCTTAATTTTTAATTTTTAAATTTGATTTTTAAAACCTAGTTTTAGTTTTTAAATTCACAACTTAAAAAACATAATAAATGAGGAATCGACATAGCATGGGCTTTCAAAATCACTCTTAACTTCTTAGAACACCATTTCTCTCTCTTTTTAATGCAGAAGATGAAACAAAATAAGGAAGAGTTATTTAAACTCAATTAATTCAACACTTTGAATGCTTGACTATGCCCACATCAGTCCCGACTGCCACAGCCCAATTTGGTATCAGACTTTAGGCAAGCATCATCACACAGTGGATTTGGGGATAAACCAGTGATTTCAAACTGGGATGTGCAAAGAGTTTTCAAGGGATAGGTATATATTTAAATAATTTTTAAGGGAATCAGCTTCCCTTCCATCTTCAGATTTCATTTGTATTCATTTTAAAATCATATCATAACTGATAATCTTGGTAATTTCTAAAACTGATAAACTTGATAGCCTTGGTAATCTCTGGCCAACTATTATTCTGAAATGACAAGTTCCCATCTCCTCTTCCTAAGCTCCTTCTCCCATTAAAGAAAAAGAGTTTACATTCCACCCAAAGATTACAGAGGTGCACTATTTTGAGGATAAAATCTATAAAACTGCCTTCTGTGATGTCCATACCGAGATTATTTTAAATATTGGTATCTATGCTGAGAATGTAAATAATTCTAGTGACTGGGTACCAAATCCTTTTGCAGGTCAGGGAGCTTCCAATTCTGTCGCTGTCAACATCATTGCAGCAAAACTAAGCCAGTTGTCACTGATTCTTAAAATAAGTAAGTAAGTAAATAAATATATAAATAGTACTAGGTCATTTTTGGCAAGTACCTCAGAAATCAGTTAAAGAATTGGGTTACAATGCCTAATAAAATTTCTTCCAGTCCCATTAACTTACTTCTGTGAATGAAATTTCTTGAGGCTTACAACTGGGAAAAAAAAAAAAAAAGATAAATACATATAGTATTGATGCTGATCATTTTCTCATTCTAGCAATAATGAATTTTCTTCATGAAATGAGTGAACTAATTTTTTAAAGCCCCATCTAAGATGCAGATTTCCACATAAAGGACTACTTTATATTGTTCGATAATTACTGATCAGCATTTGTAATATATTTGTGTTTTTTAATCAACTATGTACTAAAAAGCCTAGATAACTAAAGCCTTATAGTCACAGAAAAATTTTATAATTTCAATTTCAATTTACAGACTTGGAGGAAGATGGTGAAGGAAGAGGGGACTCTTCCTAGTTTCATCTGGTATCTGGAATTCAGCTATGTAGCTATCAAATCCATCTGAACACCTGTAAACTCAACCCAAGATCTAAGAAAATAATTGCTACAATTCTACAAATAAAAAAGTGACCACTTTTTGCAAGGTAGGAGGTGTGAAGTGAAGCTGAGGCAACATGTTGGAAGATAAACCATGGCAGTGGGGGAGGGGGGCTCCGTTAGCAGCTACTGGAAAGTGACAGAGCAGTGGAGCACAGAATCAGAATGTTTAGAAGTCTGCTCAGGTGAGGGACATTTAGAAGGTGCTCAGGTGGTGAAGCAGGGCAGAATGCTAGGTGGGACAGTGTGGTCTCAGGATCCCCTGGGGTCACAGAAAGAATGGGGGTGTCTGAGTGCTGCAGAGTTCCCAAGATTCAGAGAGGGGAAGCCAGCTGCAGTCCGTGAGCCAAGGAGTGGGCTTTCAGCTCCGTGTTGCCATAAACCATGAACTGCTGCTGTGCAATCAGGCGACCATTCCTAGCAGGGGCCCGGCAAACAGCGGTGAGATCCCCCTCCCTTCCCCCCAGGAGCAGCAGCGTAGTTGCACATTGCAGAGTTTGGAGACTCAAATTGGGATCACATGCCTGAAATAAAAACACTTGGTCACAAGCTTGGTGATCACAGAGTGTGGACAGAAGCCAGGGAGACAAAAGTGATGCACTGCTTGTCCCTGAGGGCCCACTGAAGAGTGGAGGCCACTGTCTTTCTTCATTCCCATCCTCTAAAGCAGCAGAAACCCTTCCAGGAACAAAAGCCACAGAGAGCAAACCGGAGCAACTTACTTAGCCTTACTTAGACTTACACACCGCAAGGGCCATGCAATTCCACTGGGGCAAAGACACTTGAGAATCAACACAACAGACCCCTCCCCCAGAAGATCAGCAAGGACATCCGGCTAAGACCAAGTTTACCGATCACACAGACCTGCAAAACTGTAGCGCTAGGGGAAGATGGTATATGGTTCAAGGTTTTCTCTCATTATTCTTTAATCTTTCAGTTAACATTTCTTTTTCCTTTTCCCCCCCCCTTTCAACTAGTTTCTTATCAACTCTTTTTTTTTTTTTTTAAGATTTTACTTACTTATTTGACAAAGAGAGAGATAGAGAGAGAGCACAAGTAGGGGGAGCAGCAGGCAGAGGGAGAGGGAGAATCAGGCTCCTCACTGAGCAGGGACTCTAACTCAGGGCTTGATCCCAGAACCCTGAGATCATGACCTGAGCCAAAGGCAGATGCTTAACCCACTGAGCCACCCAGGCACCCCTTACTAATTCTTTTAAGTCTTTTTTCATTTTAATTTTTAAATTTACATATATATTTTTTTCATTTTTGGTTTCCTTTCATTATATTTAATTTTATTTTTGATATATATGTATATATAAGTTTGTTTGGTTTTGTTTTTGTTTTTTTATAATTTTGGGATCCAGTTTCTTTTAGAAAGCAGACCCAAATACACCCAGGACCCTGTTCTGTCCTCCTGTTTGATTATATTCTGGCTTTCCCCCCCCCTTTTTTTTTTTTTCTTTTTTGGTTTCTGATCTCTTCTGGTTTGTTTAGAATATATTTTGCTGGGGTCATGGTCAATATTTTTGTATTTTGTTCTCTCATTCATCTATTCTTCTCTGGACAAAATGACAAGACAGAAAAACTCACCCCAGAAAGAAGAACAAGAGGCAGTACTAACTGCCAGAGACTTAATAAATATGGATATTAGTATAATGTCAGAGCTAGAATTCAGAATAACAATGACAAAGATACTAGCTGGGCTTGAAAAAAGCATAGAAAACACTAGAGAATCCCTTTCTGGAGAAATAAAGGAATGAAAATCTAATTAGGCCAAAATCAAAAAGGGTATTACTGAGTTTGCAAGAAAAAGTGGAGGCTCTAACTGCTAGGATAAACTGCAGAAAGGAGAGTCAGTGACATGGAAGATAAAATGATGGAGAATAAAGAAACTGAGGAAAAGAGAGACAAACAACTATTAGATCACAAGGGAGGAGTCAAGAGATCAGTGATACCATAAAGCAAAATAATATTAGAATAATTGGGGTCCTAGAGGAAGAGGAAAGTTGGGGCAGAAGGTGTACTGGAGCAAATTACAGCCTTACAGCTGGGAAATTCCCTAATCTGGAGAAGGAAACAGGCATTCAAGTCCAGGAGGCACAGAGAACTAAGCTCCCCAAAATCAATAAAAAATCATATAATGATATAATAGGGAAGTTTGCAAATTTCGGAGACAAAGAGAAAATCCTGAAAGCAGCTCAGGACAAGATGTCCTTAACCTACAGAGGTAGAAACATAAGGCTGTCAGCAGACCTGTCCACAGAGACCTGGCAGGCCAAAAAGGAGTGGCATGATATATTCAGGGTGCTGAATTAGAAAAATATGCAGCCAAGAATACTTTATCCAGCAAGGATGTCATTCAGAATAGAAGGAGAGATAAAGAGCTTCTGGGACAAACAGAAAGTAAAAGAATTTGTGATCACCAAACCAGCCTGCAAGAAATATTAAAGAGACCCTTTAAGCAAAGAGAGAGCCCAAAAGGAAGAGACAATCTACAGAAACAGTGACTATACAGGTAATACAATGGCACTAAATTCATATCTTTCAGTAGTTACTCTGAATGTAAATGAGCTAAATGCCCCAATCAAAAGACACAGGGTATCAGATTGGATAAAAAAGCAAGACCCATCAATATGCTCTCTGCAAGAGACTCATTTTATATACAAAGACACCTCCAGATTTAAGTGGAAAACCACTTATCATGCTAATGGAAATCAGAAGAAAGCTGGGTTACAATCCTTATATCAGAAAAATTAGATTTTAAACTAGATTGTAGGGATGCCTGGGTGGCTCAGTCAGTTAAGCATCTTCCTTCAGGTCAGGACAAGATTCCAGGGTCCTGGGATTGGGTCCTGAATTGGGCTCCTTGCTCAGCAGGGAGCCAGCTGCTCCCCTGCCTGCTAGTCCCCCTGCTTGTGCTCTCTCCCTCTCCCTAACAAATAAATAAAATCTTTTTTAGAATAAGAATTAATAAATATTAGAGCAGAAATCAATGAAATAGAAACCAAAAGGACAGTATGACAGATCAACGAAACTAGAAGCTTGTTCTTTGAAAGAATTAGTAAGATCGATAAACCCCTAGGCCATACTTAAAAAGAAAAGAGGAAGGACCCAAATTAATAAAATCATGAATGAAAGAGGACAGATCACAACCAACAACAAAGAAATAAGAACATATTATGACCAACTACATGCCAACAAATTAGGATGCATTCCTAGAAACATATAAACCATAAAAAGTGAGACAGAAAAAAATAGAAAACCTGAACAGACCCATAACCAGTAAGGAAACTAAAGCTGTAATAAAGAATCTCCCAACAAAAAAGAGTCCAGGGCTGGATTGCTTCCCAGGGAAATTCTACCAAACACTTAAAGAAGAATTAACACCGATTTTTCTGAATCTGTTTCAAAAAATAGAAATGGAAGGAAAACTTCCTAACTCTTTCTATGAGGCCAGCATTACTTTGATCTCAAAATCAGACAAAAGTCCCACCAAAAAGAGGGATCACAGACCACCAATATTCCTAATGAACATGGATGTAAATATTCTCACCAAAATACTAGCCAATAGGATCCAACAGTACATTAAAAGGATTATTCACCATGACCAAGTGGGATTTATTCCTGGGCTGCAAGGGTGGTTCAACATTTGCAAATCAATATGATACAATACATTAATAAAAGAAAGGACAAGAACCATACAACTCTCGCAATAGATGTGGGTAAAGCATTTGACAAAATATAGCATCCTTTCTTGATTAAATCTCTGTACAGTGTAGGGATAGAAGGAGCATATTTCAATATCATAAAAGCCGTATACAAAAAACCCACAGCAAGTATCATTCTCAATGGGGAAAAATTAATATCTTTTCCCCTAAGATTAGGAACATGACAAAGATACCCACTCTCACCACTGTTGTTCAGCATAGTACTAGAATTCCTAGCCTCAGCATCAGACAACAAAAAGAAATAAAATATATCTAAATAGGCAGAGAAGAACTCAAACTTTCACTCTTCACAGATGACATTTTTACTCTATGTAAAAAACCCAAAACACTCCACCCCAAAATTGCTAGAACCCATACAGGAATTCAGCAAAGTGGCAGGATACAAAAACAATGCACAGAAATCAGTTGCATTTCTATATACTAATAATTAGAAGAAAGAAAAATTAAGGAATCATCCCATTTACAATTGTACCAAAAACCATAAGATACCTAGGAATAAACCTAATGAAAGAGGGAAAGGATTTGTATTCAGAAAACTATAGAACCCTCATGAGAAAAATTGAGGGAGACGCAAATAAATGGAAAAACATTCCATGCTCATGGATTGGAAGAACAAATATAGTTTAAATATACACATTCTATACAGAGCAATCTATACATTCAATGCCATCCCTATCAAAATATCATCAACAATTTTTGCAGAGCTGGAAAAAATAATCCTAAAATTTGTATGGAACCAGAAAAGACCCCAAATAGCCAAAGGAAAGTTGAAAGAGAAAACCAAAGTGGTGGCATCATAATTCCAGGCTTCAAGATATCTTATAAAGCTGTAATCATCAAGGCAGTATGGTACTGGCACAAAAACAGATACATAGATCAATGCAAAAGAATGCAGAACCCAGAAATGGACACTCAACTCTATGGGCAACTAATCTTCGACAAAGCAGGAAAGAATATCCAATGAAAAAAGACAGTCTCTTCAACAAATTGTGTTGGGAACATTGGACAGCCACATGAAGAAGAATGAAACTGGACCATTTCCTTACACCATACACAAAAATAGACTCCCAATGGATGAAAGATCTAAATGTGAGACAGGAGTCCATCAAAATCCTAGAGACCACAGGGAGCAAACTCTTTGACCTTGGCTGCAGCAACTTCTGGCTAGATGTGTCTCCAAAGGCTAGGGAAACAGAGGCAAAAATGAGTTATTGGGATTTCATCAAGATAAAAAGCTTTTGCACAGCAGAGGGAACAGTTGACAAAACAAAAGACAACTGACAGAATGGAAGAAGAGTTTTGGCAAGTGTTTTATCAGGTAAAGGGTTAGTATCCAAAATCTATGAAGGTTTTATCAAACTCAACACCCCCAAAACCCCAAATAATCTAGTCAAGAAATGGGCAGAAGACTTGAAAAGACATTTCTCCAAAGAAGACACCAAATGGCCAACAGACACATGAAAAAGTGCTCAACATCACTCAGCATCAGAGAAATATAAATCAAAACCACAATGAGATACCACCTCACACCAGTCAAAAGGGCTCAAATTAACAAGTCAGGAAATGACAGATGTTGGAGAGGATGCGGAGAAAGGGGAACCTTCTCTTACACTGTTGGTGGGAATGCAAGCTGGTGCAGCCACTCTAGAAAATAGTATGGAGGTTCCTCAAAAAGTTAAAAATAGAGCTACCCTATGACCCAGCAATTGCACTACTAGGTATATACCCCAAAGATACAAATGTAGTGATCCAAGAGGGACCTGCACCCCAATGTTTATAGCAGCAATGTCCACAATAACCAAATTATGGAAAGACCCCAGATATCCACTGACAGATGAATCGATAGAGAAGATGTGGTATATACACATATAATGGAATACTGTTCAGCCATTAAAAAAAAATGATATCTTGCCATTTGCAACAATGTGTTTGGAACTAGGGGGTATTATGCTAAGTGAAATAAGTCAATCCAAGGAAGACAATTATCGTATGATTTCACTTATATGTGGAATTTAAGAAACAAAATAGAGGAGCATAGAGGAAGAGGGAGAAAACAAAACAAGACATAATCAGATAGGGAGACAAACCATAAGAGACTCTTAACCATAGGAAACAAACCAAGGGTTGATGGAGGAGAGGGGAGTGGAGAGATGGGGTAACCGAGTGATGGGCATTAAGGAGGGCACATGAGGTAATGAGCACTGGGTGTTATATACAACTGATGAGTCACTGACTTCTACTTCTGAAACTAATTATACACTATATATTAATTAATTGAATCTACATTTTTTAAAAAAGAGATGCATGCTCTACCAACTGAACCAGCCAGGGGTCATACATCTGAAAATAAATAAATAAATTCTAATTTATATACTTAGTTTTGTTAAGAAAAATATATGGGGAAACTGGGTGGCTCAGTAAGTTAAGCATCTGCCTTCAGCTCAGTCATGATCTTGGGGTCCTAGGATCAAGCCCTGTGTTGGGCCCCCTACTTGGTGGGGAGCCTGCTTCTCCCTTTCTCTCTGGTTCTCCCCTTGCTTGTGCTCTCTCTCATTCTCTCTCTCAAATAAATAATAAGAATTTTTTTTCAAAAAGAAGAAAAATATGTATTAAATATATATAGCATTATATGTATAACGTTATATACTTACATATAACAGTATTATGAAACATTCGGATATAAGTTTGCTGGGGAAGAGGAATTCAAGTATAAGTTTAAGGGAGAAAAGGAATTATGTGAATATTACTCATTTAAAAGAACTGGTTCATGTAACTTAAAAATATTATCTATGTGTGTGTGTGTGTGTGTGTGTGTGTGTGTGTGTGTGTCTGTGTATCAAATCCCTCTGGCATTTAGAGTCCATTGTATACATTTAAAGGAGTGATAACGGCAATTTTATTTTAAAATGGCAATATTCACAACCATAGGATATTGTATTCCTAACAAACATTTCAACTTATAATTAAAATGTTTATGTCTTAACCTAAAAATGGACCAGAATTTTTCCAAAATAGTTCTAAGGGTTTCATGAGCAAACTGTCTGCAGACAGCTCCCCTGTTCCCCAGGGCTGGATCCTCTCAGCCTCTCCCTCATCCTTCAGCTCCCAGTAGGCTCCCAGCATTGTCCACACGGTGGCAGTAGTGTCTGCTTAGAAGGACAAATTCGCAAATCTAGAGGACGTCTAAATCATTCCTGTATTTCATTGATATCAACATGCTAATAAACAGTTTACATATTGCATTGGAATAATAAATGTCCACTAAGTTACCACTGCTGAATTTCAAAATATTTCATTAAATTTTCCAGTCATGTAACAAATAACCTATAGCTGTAAGTACCAGACCTATACCATACATCTCTCTGCACCACCTGGGAATGACCTGTACATTAAATTCACTTTTTATACTCCTGTCTGCTTTTCTCTCTCCTTCCGCTTACATACTTTCTGCCCACACCCGCCCACCCCCAGCTTCAGTTGCTAAGCAACTAAAAGAGCTTTGTTGTTCTTGAACACTAACCATTAACTGCCCTCATTTTCTCTAATGAGAACATGGCTGCAGCCCAAATTACCTCCTTTTCCTGAAAAACAGTGCAGGATGCTTATGACTTATGCTAATAGTAAGGCAAATCACATCCCAATAGATAAATTCAGGAAAAGGAAACCCAGAGCGTTCAAGCAACTCTGAACATAGTACCAAACACGGTACTAATAAGGATTCATTTTTGCCTTATTAACAAGACATTACTGAGCACTTATTATATGCGAGGCCCTGTGCTAGATACTTCCTATTTATTATTTCTTTTAATCTTCAAAATATTATTTCTTTTACAACTCAACCTTATTTTTTGAAGGTTTTTACACTCCAGGAGAGAGCAACTTTACAGGATTCAGTTGGATAGAGGGTAGCTATTTTTTTTGAGAAAAGTCTAATGATAAGAGGGAAGTGGGAACAGAAAACTTTGATAGCCATTCATCAATGGTTCTTGGGCAAATATTTGTATTTTTAAAATTTTAACTTTTACTTTAATTTTCCAGATAGGAAAGCTGTGACCCACAGAAGTTAAATGATTCGCCTGATGTTACAGAGTCAGCAAATGGCAGATTTAGGTTTTATCAGACTATTATGGCACATTGCCTTTTGTTCATCTTGAGTTCAGAATGTTGTAGGAATTACTATCTTAGCTCATCAATTCCCAAAATGATGTCCTTGGTCCAACATGTAGAAAAATGAAGAGAATTTCTGCTGTAAAACTCTGGTAGGCTTTTCTCTACACATCAACGGAATGTTTGTGTCTTCTGTGTAAACCGAGTTGAACAAACTGGAGTTTAAACCTTGCTTTGCCACTCGAATGACCCAAGAAAGCTACCTCCTCACTTTGTGCCTCAGTTTCTCTCCTATAAAAGTAAATTAGTCTCCGACTCATAGAGATGATTTGAAATTTAATGTTCTATATTGGCAAGGATATGTTCAACTGTTGCATCATTTGCAACAGTGGACCCCCCAATGTACAATGTCTCAAAGATTCAAGGGAAGAGGTTAAGAGCAGTTCTGCTCTCTTCGACAAATGAGTTTCAAGATCACCATGAGCATCATCTCCATCTAAGTAAGCTTCAAGGGGGCAAGAGTGGGAGAAGGATGTTTGCAAGGCTTTTTTCAAATCAGACCTGGAGGCAGAACATATCCCTTCCACTCACATTCTGTCAAGTGGAACTCAAGCACATAGACACAGCCACCTCCAAGAAGCTGGGCCATATAATCTGGCTGAGTGCCCAAGAAGAAGACCTAGAATCCAAAGAACACCTACCTATCTCTGCCAAGGATCACATGTACGTAATTCTTTTTCACCACACACGTAGTAAGAGTTCAGTAAGTATCAGTTTCTTCCCTTCATTCTTCTCTCCTTTCTTTCCTTTTTTTTTTTCTCTGCATCCACTCCTCTGTATAGAAAGCACTTCTCAGATAGAACCATTGTTTCATGACAGTATGACAGCTCTTCCAGTGACATGAACTGTAAAACCAAGATGAGATGATTTTTATAGCAAACAACTTCTTGCCAAGCAAGAATCTAAGCCTACCCAATAAATACTAGTTATTTTTCTTTTCTAAGTCATCATTAGCTAGAGAATACTTGATTTACTGAACTATAAAATAAAGAAATATTCAAAATAATACTGGATTCTCCTCATTTCACTTTGTAAATATTCTAGAATGTCTTAAGTTCTCAGAGTTATAAGGGCCTCTCAAGGTCAGTTTGTCAAATTTCCCCAGTTTAGAGGTCAGAAGAATAAAACATAAGGAAGTCCTGTACCCAGAATCACACAGCTAGTCAATGACGGGGCTGAACTCTTGACATCTAGTCAATATGAGGAGGAAAAATGTATCCAAAGCCCTTATCAGTGTTCAAGAAACAGTTGTAATTACTGAAGAAGTGCATGCAAAGTGCTTTTAGAACCCAGCGGAGCTTAATGGAAGTGTGGAAATAGTCTTGTTTTCCTGAGAAGATTGATGTTAAAATGTAATTTTATCTAAAATCAATATCATTTCTGATTGATGTCATTTATCAATTTCAAGCTAAACAATTTCAAGGCAGGAAAAAGACATTAGGAGAGTTGACTTTAATGGAGGCACAAAGTCAGAATTGGGGCAGGTAGGTCCAGAACAGGGTGAGGAGAGGGGTTTGGAAAGACAAAACTAAGTAGAGCAAAGATATTTGCATGGAGTAGGGACCAGGTGGTGGTGGTGGTGGTGGTGGAGGGGCTTCAGAAGCCAAGAACCATCATTAAGTCTTCAAACATCTAAGAAAAAGGTCTCGGGACGCCTGGGTGGCTCAGTTGGTTAAGCGGCTGCCTTCGGCTCAGGTCATGATCCCAGCGTCCTGGGATCGAGTCCCACATCGGGCTCCTTGCTCGGCAGGGAGCCTGCTTCTCCCTCTGCCTCTGTCTGCCTGCGCTCGCTCGCTCTCTCTCTCCCTCTGTCTCTGACAAATAAATAAATAAAATCTTTAAAAAAAAAAAAAAAAAAGAAAAAGGTCTCTTTTTAACCGTATTTATTAAACACACGAGATTATATACAGCATAAACAAAAAACTCCAGAAGGGCAGGTAGACTGATGTTATAACAGCATTTTATTTTATTTTATTTAAGATTTTATCCATTTATTTGATAGACAGAGATTACAAGTAGGCGGAGAGGCAGGCAGAGAGAGAGGAGGAAGCAGGCTTCTTGCTAAGCAGAGAGCCCGACGTGGGGCTAGATCCCAGGACCCTGGGATCATGACCTGAGCTGAAGGCAGAGGCTTTAACCTACCAAGCCATTCAGGTGCCCCCATCACAGCATTTTAAAGATGAACAAATTAATGCTCAGAGAACAGAATGACTTGTAAAAAGACATGGCAGCGCCAGAACTTTAATCTGGTCTTGGACTTCAAATCCACTAAGCTTTTAATGTATGCTACAGGAATGGGAACAGTGAGTTACCAAAGACAAACTTCATTCACTTTATGGTATTACTGTTACAGGGTAGCTAGGCTGTAAATATAGCCCCAATTCTTCATCCGCCCTTCTATATCCATGCTCAGTGGAATGTGACTTTGCAGTTTTTCATATCATCTGGGAAAGTCTATTTCCCCACACCTTAAATCTGGTTAGCCTGTGACTTACTCTGGCTAGAAGAATGACGTAGAAGTGGTGACATGTCAAGCAATACCATAGGAGACTGTATACGTGGGATCTTTTTTTCTACTTTGGACTTCTGCTCCCACCATGAGAAAAACAAAACAAAACAAAAAACATCTAGTCTACCCAGGCACAAGATGAGAGACCACTTGGTGAACAGTTGATTCATGCAGAGACCTTTTACAACCAGGCAGCTCCCAACCCACCCATCAGCTCAAAGGAAATACATAAACGAGCCCAGCCAGTATCAGTCAAGCCCAGCCCAGGTCAGCCGATCTGCCCAGTGGACCCATAGACTAGTGAGTAAAAACAAATGGTTGTTTTGATCCATTACATTTAGGGATGATTTGTTACTCAGCAATTGCTATCTGATACAAGGGAAGGCTAGTATTATTCAGAACAAGATTGAGGATCAAGCTAGCCCAACAATCCATAAAGATTCACCCAAACATTATAAGAATACATTAGAAATATGTGTGAACTACCTCTAGTTTTCACAGCTTCGTTATGTAACTGGTAAAATGCATGTTGTTCCTGCTTATAATGAAGTAGAAAATATCCTGAAGTGAAAAAACAAAAATTACTTTTATCAGTCACAACCACACCCCCTTAAATAAATGAAGAATAACTAAAAAAATGTTAATTCAAAAGACATCAAATAATTAGATGGCCAGGGAGCCTCTGTATTTTCATTCAACTGTGGCTGCTTGGCATATAGATCGTGGCATAAAAATGCTCTTAGAGCAGTGTACTAATTGTCTCCATTCCTTGGAATGTCAAAAGTTAATGACAAGCGAGTACTTTTTTAGGCCAGAAATACAAAAGTCATTAGGGATTTGAGAGGTAAGATCAGGTCAAAACTTGATAGCTGAAAATGAGGTCTCATTCCCTGCGATCTAGAAGCCTGCCTCCCTTTCTGAACAAGCCATCCTGTATCACAAGCTCGCTTATGGAATATCAGTTCCAGACACCAACTCATCTTCAGACTTTGCTGAGTTTGGAGGATCAAGTTTCAAGAAAACCAGGCAAAGTCATTTATGAGCTATGTGAAAGTGGAAATTCCATATGGTTTCTAACTTGTAAAAAGTAAAAAAAGAAAAAAAAAACTCTTTATCCTCACCATCCAAACTTGTTTTCTTAAAGTATAACCTTTTCTGGTAGTTACTTTCTAAAAGGAAGTATTTAAAAGGTCTCTTTTGGAAATGAAACCAAAGTTATTCAAGTTCACTTCTGGTCTGCGTCAGCAACCATTTCCACAGGCTGTTCGCCCGGAAGGCTGCTGCACCGTTGCCTGCCTTTCTTCAGACCTACGGTAGGTCGGAAAAGGAGACTGATCTGCCAGTTCTGTTCTAGAGCTAATTAATACTAAGAACATTTAAAAAGAACGAAAGGAACTCAGTCCTCTTATGCCAGAGACCAGTTATTACCCCACTTATGAGAAAGTATTGTTCAGTGGTTAGGAACCTGTGTTTTAGGTTATCATCCCAGCTCTGCTATTTACCTGGTGCGTGACCTCAGTTTCCTCCTCTGTAAAATGGGGATAGTACTAATGTCACAGAGTGGTTTCTAGGAAATTATACCAGGCACCTAATAATAAATAGCTAGTACTTATTGAGCTGAGCATAGCACTCAACATGAGATACCACTTTTTTTTTTTTTTTTTTTTTTTTGAGATACTGCTTTTAACCCTCAGATGAGGAACAAGGCTCAGAGGATTCATGCTCGGGCTGTAGCCTGCAAATGGCAGAACTCGTATTTGAACTCAAATGTGTCTGATTCAAAAACGTCTTCCATCTCTTCTCTCCTTTTGCCACCTTGTTACGAGTGAAAAGAACACTGGAAGAGGGCTGGTCAAGACTTAAGAGGGAAGGAAGGACCTTGACTTGCTGGCTATCCACATGGAGGAGAGTCACTCGCTAACCTTATTTCACTTGCTGACCAAGAGAGAGAGAAATGCTAGTGTGCTTGGGTCATTGCAGTTCAGTCTACCTCAACCAGTATAGCTGACAAGTAACTCAGAAACATTCTAGCTGTATTTGCCAGCTGGGGCAAGAGGACTTAGGTGAGCTTTCCCCAGTCTAGGGATTAGAACCCGGGAGGTCCTCCAGCCCTGATACGGGACCAAAACTGGAATCAGCTTCAGATTCTGCTTCTAAGTAGTGGTTTTAGAAGTTTACAGTACTTTGTCTGCCTTGGAGAAAGTGAGCTCTCTGCTGTATGAAGAGAGGGATGAAGTCAACCTCGAGACCAAAGAGGGAAGCCAGTTGGGCTGGGTCAGGGCTGACAGGCCACAGTGCTACTCTGCCAGCATCCTTCTAAGCCACGCCATCCTGGTGGTTAAGCATTTTTACTGTCACACTTAAAAAGAAGCACCATTGAACTATGTTCCCTTAAGATATGTACTTGTATGTTCTCTGCCATTGAGTTATTTCTCATAACGACCCCTTATTTCCAATACTCTTTGGCCACCACCCCCCCATGCTGGGGAGGCAACTCAGTGGACACATAGTAATGGGTGGTGGGAATCGGAGAAACAAGACCACTTCTGCTGTCTCCAGCAGAAGACACCAGAGTGGGGTCTTGGCCAGCCTCTGCCTTAAAGGAAATATTTATTTAAAAAGTTTAATTAACTTTTAATTAAAAAGTTAAATCTAGGTGGGGTTCACAGCTTCTTACAGAAGTACAACCCTCAAGAGTAGCTTCAGTTTTGCATCATGAGTCTTGTATTAAGAGAAAACCTAAGTGGTACAGTTTGTTTACACCATGATACTTTCTAAATAAACTCTTTTTTAAAAAAGAGTA
The DNA here is from genome assembly GCF_010015895.1 of Lontra canadensis. Lineage (NCBI taxonomy): Eukaryota > Metazoa > Chordata > Mammalia > Carnivora > Mustelidae > Lontra > Lontra canadensis. Next base: position 5,837,890 of record NW_022631003.1, read on the forward strand.
GGTTAATTGAATGATGTGGAAGGCCATTGGGATCAGTCTGTGGTGGCCTAATGTCCGTACCTCCAGGCGGGGGAAACACACATGCATACATGAGAAGCACTGCAGCAGGGAACTAAGAGTTTGGTCTTCCATTTCAGACAGTCTGGGTTCAAGTCCCAGCTCAGCCACAAACTAGCTCTGAGATATGGAATACATTATTTAGCTTCTCTCAGCCCTGGTGAACCCAGGCGCAAGTAGAGGTAATGATAATCACCTAAGGGTTCTATTGGGATTGAATGATGTTGTGACATAAAGCTCTCAGCACAAAGAATAAACTCTATGACAATAATCACATCAATGTAACAGCCAATTGGGTGGGAATTTTCATATAAGCTGGTCAGAGTGTCCTTGCTAAAGGCAGAGCTGGAGACACACACAATTCTTATCTTCAGGATGTCCTTCTTGTCTCCATCTTAACTCCCCCATCCTCCTTGTTCCCAGAGAAGTCCTTCACATGTAATAGTAACATTAAGGTATCATTTTCTCTCACATTCCATCTGGATTTGATTTAATTTCCAGGGCCTGTCATTCCTCCTTTTGACCTTTCACACATCTGGGTTTTTTGTAAGGTATCCATCCATCATGGGTTACCTCTGTTGTTTTACTAATTTAACTCCAAGAGGGCAACAGCATTTCCCTATTTCCAAGTTCTAATGCACGTTTTACTGTCAGTCCCAAGTACTAACCACAAATGTTAAATTCTAGGCTCATACTGCCCACTCATCAGGGAGAGGAAACCCAGATAAAGAAAAAACATCTCCATAGACCAGCTTGGAACTTCCATAGAGTGAAAAGAACTTAGGTTCTGTTACAACTGACAAGTAGTGTCCATCCCTGAGGGATAGCCTCATTCCAGTCATGTCCGTCAGCCGAGGCAATGACATCATCTATGTGGTCCTGGGTCATGTGAAGTTAACATTCGTCCTTGTTTATCTGGATGAGATGACAGCCTTGGGATCAGCCCAACAACCAGAGAGACCATCTCAAAGTGATGAGCCTCCTTGAGGTGTCTACGCTGCAGGAGGACAATGTTTCTAGATCTTCAAGACTTGCCTGGTCCTAAATTCTCTTTGTGCTAGAATCTTGGAGTACAGTATAGTAATCTGCCCACTATGCCAGTGGGTTAAATCTTTTATTTATCCCCTTTTGAGTGCCTCTCCCCCCTTCACATACCCCACAAGTGCCACAGATATTCAGGGTGGCCATTTGTAGGTATCTTCCCAAAGTAAAAATCCCCTCCTTCTATGTGGCAACCTCGCTGGTTAATGTTTTTTAAGTATTTCTACTTTGCTCTATCTTAATATTTCTTGAAATGGACTAGATAGCACAATAAACAGGAGGGCTGATTGTTCCTAATGCCATCTTGCCCCCTTTCTTTATTTTCAAGTATCCAGTAAAATGCCTTTGGCTTCTCTTGGGTCTAGTAACCATGGTCATGACCAGGCTTCCAAGTTTATGAAAATCTTCCATACTACATTAAATTGCACTCCAGTGCACTGTTTTTTATTTGACTAAATTGGTTCTACTTGGTTACAGCCGTATGACAGTTATAGTATTTCCTGGAATAACTTCAACATTTACTTTATTGCAAAATACTACAAACCACATTAGGCTCACAGTAAACTTTAGCTAGCACTTTAACTCCAGTGTGCCTGGCATGCCTAAGCTTTTTCCTTCTTGTCTTCTGACACTCTTCGACATCTGAGTGTAAAGGAAAAGTAGGAGTTATTCAAAGAAGTGGATATAATTCTTTAGAAACTGTTACTTAATTTTTTCCTGAACCACCATTAAATCCAAGTTACTGGTATCTCTACCAAAGTTCGTAGGAATTTAGGTAGCTATATATAGTTCTCTCTTTTTTAGCAATTTCTCAGGGCTATGGGTTAGGAGTTGGCAAGCCATAGCCCCAGCAATCCTAGCCTACAGCCTGTTTTGTAAATAAAGTTTTATTGAAACACAGCCGTGTTCATTTGTTTGTGTATTGCCTATGGCTTCTCTCACACTACAGCAGTAGAGTGATGGCCTGCAAAACCTAAGATGTTTACTATCTGGTCCTTTACAGGAAAAAAAAAAGTGAACTGAGTAAGCTAGCATTGGGTTTGAGTAGAGATAAGAAAGTAAGAGAGAAAGAATTCTAAAATTTGTGTGTTGGGGGGGTGTGGGTATCAGATAAATGAGAAAGCATATGCTCTCATAATGCTCACACTGTTTACCTTTGCAAGCAGAAAGAGGTTTTTACTTCTAAGGGAAGACTTTTCTTCCCAACACTTATACTATTTTATTTATTGTCATCTCTCTCCACTAGAATGCAAGCTCTGTGAGGTCAGGAACTTACACAGCTCCAATGTGTACTTGTGAAGCAGGAATATGGGGAGATAGGGTTAATGACCTGGGTTCAAATTTTGGAATGAGCATCTACTAGTCATGTATTTTGTAAGTTAGTCATCTCTCTAAACCCAACTGTCTTCACCTATGGTGCAGAATTCAGAAGACCAGTAGCAATATATATCCAACACATCATCACTTCTGACACATTATTGTTGGTGTGGAAATATGAAACTCGAAGTAGGGTAATTCCAGAGCTCATGCTCCAGTTTCTGGAGTGTTTAGGGGCAGCAGTGGCTTCACAATTGAGATATTATGAAAGTGACCTTTAAAAGTAATTTTTCATACCCAGAAATAGGCAACGTAATCAAAATGTCTTTGGCAGATTCCTAAGAATTCTTAAGATTCATAGGAATGGATTTATCATTTTATCTTTGAGAAAGATAAAGAGAAAATTATTCAGGGTTTACTTCTAACTTTCAGATCTCTCTTGGCAGACCTGAATGCACATTTAGAATCCTAGCTGCAAGGGAGTCTGGGAAATATAGTTTTAACTTTACAACCTTTCCAACTGGAAGAATAGAGTTTGGGTGGGGCCATGTATGGCATTAACACAATTGGTATTCCTTATCATTTGTTTACTTTTATAGCATGAAAAGCATCAATTCACCATTTTTATCTTTAGATTGTCTCCTGTTTTAGAAGAGGAAAAATAAAACATATTTAAAAGCATTCTGATATAAAACTACACTGCTGAGAATCTTCAATTTGGCCAATTTGCTATTAACCATCAGGTTATAGATATGCAATTCAAATGCCAGCTAAAAGCCTTCTAATTCCAACACTCAAGTAAAATTGGCCCAAACCTCAACCTTAAATACCACCCCTGTGGAACTCTAGAGCCCACCCCTAAATTTCTGTGGACTCCACATAGACTTTTATTACGAATATCAACTTGACCTGGGGACTCCTACTTCCACATATGTTCTCTCGGTTTTGTGCCTTTTTGATCCAGGTAAGAAATTCCACCCTAATTTCTACAAGACTGCATTCACAAAGTATTAATAAGATTAATACGTTTTACCAACAACAGCACAACACTGCAAACAACTTTGAACAATAGGCATTGTAGTTCTTAAAAGATCCTCTGGCCATTCCAGTCCCATGAGTTTTAATGACCTAGTCTGTATTTACTTTCAACCATACTTCATCTTGTCAAGTGAATCATCTGTTCTCTAGAGCAGGGAGGAAGCCCTCCTTATCTCACCCAGAATAGCTTAGTTTTTATTAATTGACATTAATAAATGTATTCATCTTCAAGTAACAGAAATCAAACTACAGTGACTCAAATGGGGTGAATTTTTCTGATATAACAAGGTGTACAGAGGTAGGCAGTGCAGGGCTAATGTAATTATTCAATGATTATGTAAGTGTCCCAGGGTCCGCCAGTTTTTCTCTTTCACTATGATTAGACGTTATAATATGTTCTCATGCATGTGGTCTGATGGTTACAATATGCCTGGTGCACTTTCAAGCATCAGAGTGTTTCTGAAGTGATTCTAATGCTCAAAATCAGACCAGTGTTGATTATGGTATTCATTATATATTTTCAAATACCATGAACCATAATACACACAAAATTTTAGAAACTAAAACAGTTGCCTAAACATATAAACGACTGATGGTCTACAACAGAAATAACAAAAATTTAAGAAATTATAATAAGAGCTGCTATATCTTGAATGTCTCCATGTTATGTACCATGTAGTATAATAGGCATTTTACATGAATTAATTTTGTTAAATTCCCACGACTCATCATTTAACAGACAAAAAGCCTCTGTTTCAGAGATGTTAAGTGATTTACAAAAGGTCACACAAATCCCCCACCTAGTGAGCCTAATTCCAGGCTTCATCTATATTTCCAGTGGCTTGGAAACTTCCTTCTGCTTTCCACCAAAATTCAAAGGCACCCAAGCCAGTCCCTGAGGACTTCCAGTATGTATCTGGCACCATGATTTTTAATATACGTGAAAGAAACTGAATACACTTTATGAATGTTCTACTTCAAGATATTTTGGTGGTAGTGTAAAAGTTGTTATATTAGTCTTAAAATACATCTACAACATTTATTTATGATAAGATAGGCTGTGGATCTATTCTTAGACTACATTTCTGTGGCCCAGACATTACACCACAGCATGAAGCTGCCTCCATTAGAAAATCCTTTGAAAAAAATTGAGTTTAAGTTCATAAATTATGCAAAAGAGCTGGCTGTGTTTGCAGCTACATGACAAAACTACCCTTCTATAGCACTCCAAAGGGCACCAGCCCAGTTAAAAGACCAAAGTCAATCAAAGCTTGACACAGTGCGTAGTTAGTATGCCAGCTTCAGTACTCTCTCTGCACCTTATCCTGTTTCCCCATCCTCATGGATTTCCTTCCTTTGTTTTAGGAATGGCAAGAGCTCCAGTTTCTTTCACTACTTTGCCCTATCAAAACAAGGAAGGATTTATTAAGTGGGTATATGCATTTGTTAAATGGCTGACCCATGACACTGCTGAAACACAGTCAAACAAAACATTACCTCATCTAGACATTTGCATTTTTCACATTAAGTTGTAGAGGGAAAGATTCCTTCTAGTAAAGGAAATTGGCATGTGCAACTAAGTAAGGAAATATGGAGAGAGAATGAGCAGAGGGACCCTCAAAACAGATTTTCTTTTGTTAAACCTGAAGGCAAACCTAATGAAATCCTTTGAAGATTTGGGAAGGAGAATGAGAAGAATTGTCAGCCTTCTCTTTCTTCTCCTCTTTATGACACCTCTCCCAGAGCAGAAGGTACCAGCATATTGATCACCACCACCACCACCATCTTCATCATCACTATCATCCTAACGTACACATCCCTTTGTCTGCAGTATCTCCTGAGATCTGAGACACCCCCACCCCCTCTCTCCTGACCCAGGTCTGTCTTGGTTAATGCTGAAATAGATAAAAGCTGCCATTCCCATCCACCAGTCATGTGCCAAGACTGTGCCCAGTATTTTGCGGGCCTGCTCTCCTCTCCATGGAGATAGAATTCAGTATTTTCCAAAGGGTGTCTAAACACAGACTGCATTAGAATTTCCTGAGGTGCTTATTTAAAATGCAGATTCCTGGACCCTACACAGTTCTACCAAGTCACAATCTCTTACGTATCTTATGCATACTGAATTGGGGGACCAGTTAGAGGAAATGATTAGCTCAGTTTATAGCTCAGAGGAAAGAGAAGTTAAGTAGCCTACCCATGGTCACCTGGTTACCTCATGGTAGGGTCTGGCTCTATAATCTTTGCCCTAAAATTCTAAGCAGTCCTGCACCTAACACTTTATTACTGAAGATTCTGAGCATTACAGGAGCTATTTTCTTCAGATGGCTATGCCCCCCCATCCAGGACAAAATTATGTAATGTTTGAGCACCACTACCCCATTGCTTGTGTTCAAATCTTGGCCTCACCCTTTATCAACTATGTGATCCTTTACCTAACCTTGCTGTATCTCAGTCTTTCTATCTACAAAATGAGGATAATAGTACCTACCGTTACAGGAAAAATGTTTAGGACAATGCCTGATATAAGTTACTTAACGTGTAGGGTAGAAGCATTTCCTGCTTAAGCTTAACACTAACTTAACCTAACTATACCCTAACCAGATAGCACCTGTAAACCAAAGTATATTTTATTCTTTTTTGGTTTACTTGGCTTTTTTAGTTTATATTTAACTTCTTTAAAAAAAAAATTCTACAACTCTGATCAAGCTGATTACAGGAAAGGGTTGCTCTCACATTAATTCTACCCTTGTGATTCTGACTAAGGGGATGATTTGATATTTATAAACTTGGATAATGTCACCATTGAAAAATGATTAATACACTCAAAAGCTTGACCTTTATGACAGTGTATGTTAACAATTTGGGAAGAACTAGAAAACATCAAAATACACAGCATTTATTATTCCCTACCAGCATGTCCAAAAAGAAAAAGTAAAGTTCTCTGATGGAACATTTGGACGATGAATATAGTTCTTCTTGGTGTCTTCACTTTACTATTCCACTAGGACTCTTAGGCTGAATAATTGATGTAAACAAGATTTAAGAGATTACTAAACTGTGTGGTTAAAGTTTGAGCATGTAAAAAATCTCACCACATTATGGGTAGGATGCTTTAATGAATTTAGCCAGAAGCATTTGAATGTAAAAGGAAAAAAGTTTTGAAGTTAAATTTCAACCAAAGACTGTCTTTGCTAGTTCCTATTGCCACCTGATTTTTCCGCATTAGTACAAGAGTTTTCCTTGACTATGGCAAGGCTGGATTCTTACTTCAGAACCCAGGCATTTCTGCTACTTTAACAGTTTGCCCATAATTATTTAGAGAAAAGTGTTAAGATTTTATGTCAACTAAGCAACTGGTGGGCTTTCCAATCTTGTGACCAAAACACCATCTACTTTTCTAACCAACTCATTTTTTTAAAAGATTTTATTTATTTATTTGACAGATGGAGATCACAAATAGGCAGAAAGGCAGGCAGAGAGAAAGGAGGAAGCAGGCTCCCCGCCGAGCAGAGAGCCTGATGCGGGGCTTGATCCCAGGACCCTGAGATCATGACCTGAGCCGAAGGCAGAGGCTTTAACCCACTGAGCCACCCAAGCGCCCCAACCAACTAATTTTTGTGAAACTTTGCTATAACCAATTTAAAATAAACTGGGTATGAAAGCAAGCTTTCAAGTTGATTGACTCTAACTCAATGAATACACATGAGTTTAATCAAGAGCCACACTCTTCCTGCTGGAGTTACGAGCACCATAGGATGGAACTCAACAAGAATGAAGAATTGCCTAAAGAAAGGTTCTATAGTAGAGGGGTGGCCTCCAAGGCCAATCCTGGCACTTCTTTGCAGATCTCTATTATTCTGTAAGCTGTCACCTCACACCACATCACCAGTGACCAAAATGACACTAATCAGTGTTTCATATGAAGCAAAATGAGATGAACAACCCTGACCACTTTAAAGCCTAAGGAGGCTAATCTTTTCTTGCTATCATCAAGTTGTTGACTCTCTAACATCTATTTACCTCATATAATCAACATCAGCCAGTTGGTCTGGTAACAGGCATCTAACTTTACCTAACCATTGAGAAGTGAGCAAATATTGCACTGAGGGATTGCAGGGGCCAGTTCTGGTAAAGATCTATCCATTCCATAGAAAGAAAATTGGATGAGAAAATTCCTCTTCTAGATGTCAAGATGTTGTCAATCCTCTTCAAGGTGTTGAACATCTGAAGATAAAGCTAACAGAATCAAGCAGAGCCCAAAGGTCACGGAGAAGCAAAGCAAGTGCCAAGGAATTGTTATAATGCAAGGAATTGTTATAGAGCTCATTCTGGGTCTGCCCTTTTCATCATATAATGCATTTACTATTGTTTAAGCCAGTTTTAATAAGAGTTTGTCATTTCTTGAAGGTAAAAATCATTCTAATTACAAATTCATTAGTCTCACAAATTACTCTTAGCTTTGGTTGGCTTATACTCATCCTCTTTCTCTATGCTGAGGCAGAGAAACCTAAAGTGTAATTGATCAATTCTTAGAGGCTCAGTGTGGACAAATCTGAGAGATAAAAACTCTGTGTGTTGGAGGCATTGGGGGAGACCAGTGAAAAGGAGCCTCCCCGTTTATGTGAGTTTTACCTTCTGGAAGTATACCAGATTCTCATAGTATATAGCAGAGAAAAATCCCTTGAAGTTTCTGGTAGGGGGAGGGGAAAAGGAATGTTTGTTTGTTTGTTTTAGATTTTATTTATTTATTTATTTGACAGACAAGAGATCACAAGTAGGCAGAGAGGCAGGCAGAGAGAGAGAGAGGAGGAAGCAGGCTCCCTGCTGAGCATTGAGCCCCATGCGGGGCTCAATCCCACGACCCCGGGATCATGACCTGAGCCGAAGGCAGAGGCTTTACCCCACTGAGCCACCCAGGTGCCCCCAAAAGAATGATTTTTAAATATACAGGAACTATTCTTCCTAAAACTTCTACACTCAGGAGAGTGCATTATCAGAAACGGACAGAACCAGGGGGCAGAAAATTAGTAAGGACATCGCTGAACTAAACATTAATCAACTTAATATAACGTACACATACAGACTACTTCTTCATCCAGCAACAGCAAACTACATATTCTCCTCAAGTTCATATAGAACATTCACCAAGACAAACCACATTCTGGGCCATAAAACACCCCTTAACAAATTCAAAAGAATGGAAATCATAAGAGCACTGTCTCTCAGACCACGGTATTAAACCAAAACTGAAATCAGTTACAGAAAGTATAATCAGTAACAGAAAGATATAATCAATAACAGAAAGATAGTTGGAAAGTACCAAAATACTTGGGAGTTAAATAATATATTTCTAAATAACATATAGGTCAATGGAGAAGTCTCAAGAAAAATTTTAAAATGTTTTGAACTAAATGAAAATCAAAATACCAAATGTTGCTGAGGATGTGGAGTAACAAGAACTCTCATTCAAGAACCCTCATTCACTGCTGGTGGGAATCCAATATGGTACAGCCCCTCTAGAAGGGAATTCGGCAGTTTCTTACAAAACCAAACGTACTCTTACCATACAACCCAGCACTTACACTCCTTGGTAGTTATCCAGAGAAGCTGCAAACTTACATCCACGCAAAAACCCGCACATGTATGTTTACAGAAGGTTTATTCGTAATTGTCAAAACTTGGAAGCAACCAAGAAGTCCTACAGTAGATGAATGAATAAACAAAGTGTGGTACATTCAGACAATGAAATAATATCCAGCGCTAAAATAAATAAGCTATTAAGCTATTAAAAGACCTGGAAGAGACTCAAATGCATATTACTAAGCAAAAGGAGCCAATCTGAAAAAGCTTCTAAATACTGTGTGATTCCAATTATATGACATTCTGAAAAAGACAAAACTATGGCAATAGGAAAAAGATCAGTTATTTCCAGGGGGTGGGGGAGGAGGTGAGATGAATAGATGGAACACAGGAGATTTTTAGGGCTGAGAGAATATTCTGTATGATGGTAAATACGTGCCATTCAATATTTATCCAAATCCATAGGATACACAACACCAGGAAAGAACTATAATGTAAACCATGGACTTTGTGTGATAATCATTTATCAATGTAGGTGCATCAAAGGTAATAAATTTGCTGAGAGAAATAAGTCAAGCAGAGAGAGTCAATTATCATATGGTTTCACTTGCCTGTGGAGCATAAGGAATAACACGGAGGACACTGGGAGATGGAGAGAAGTGAGTGGGGGGAAATTGGAGGGGGAGACGAACCATGAGAGACTGTGGACTCTGAGAAACAAACTAAGGGTTTTGGAGGGGAGGGGATGGGGGCTGGGTGAGCCTGTTGGTGGGTATTATGGAGGGCATGTATTGCATGGAGCACTGGGTGTGGTGCATAAACAATGCATTTTGGATCACTGAAAAAAAATAAAATGAAAAAAAGGTAATAAATTTTCTAGTCTGGTGGGGAATGTTGATAATAGGAAGGCTATGCACGTATGGGGATGGAAGATACATGGAAAAATCTCTGTAGCTTCCACCCAATTTTGTTGTGAATCTAAAACTACTTTTAAAAATGAAATACGTATTTCTTTCTAAAAATAATAACATGGGTTTGCAATCCCTTATCCATAACTACAGAATCAAAAGAGCTCTAAAAAACAAGTTTTAAAATAATTTTTCTGTGGCACAATCTGGTCTGAGTTAACATGAGGCTGTTCATGGTAACTTTGTGTGAATGTGTTTCACTGCAGAAATACTAATGTAATTTGATTCGGGGTGATGCTGGAGATTAAGATACAGTGTATCTACCTTCCCTCTGTTTTAAAGTCTAAAGAATCCTGAATTCCAAAATATATCTGACTCCAAGGGTTTCAAGAAGCAATTATTGGTCTATATCGAAACTAGTATTTACTGAAGACTTAAAATATTCTCAGAGTGAGGCACCTGGGTGGCTCCGTGGGTTAAGCCTCTGCCTTCACCTCGGGTCATGATCTCAGGGTCCTAGAATGGAGCCCCACATCGGGCTTTCTGCTCAGCAGGGGGCCTGCTCCCCACTCCCTGCCCAATTCTCTGCCTACTTGTGATCTCTCTCTGTGTGTCAAATAAATAAATAAAATCTTTAAAAAAATTTTCTAGGAGCTATTCTAAGCACTTTATATTTGTTAAACCATTTGATCCAAATAGTATAATTATGGTTGTTCCAAAACTGGGGCATCTCTGAAAGGGTATACAATCTAAGAATGCTTGAAGAAAAAGAATACAAATTACTTTGTGTACACCAGGCCTTTGGAGAACTGGGACCACTCTCTCCATGACTCCTAGCAGAACTCAGATCTCAAGGATCCACCTTTAGAAAAGATGAGCTTCAGCTCCCCTGCTGCGTGTGAGGACAAGTTGCAAAATTTTAAATATAGATATTCATTGACCAAAGCTCTGAGAAGAGAGGAAAGATCTTTTCCTCCACTAGGCCTTTTTTTTTTTTTTTTTTTTTAAACCACCAGCAGATATACACGGGGACTGTGAAAATCACTTATGGAAAATGAAAATTTTAGCTGATGAGAGGATTTAACTTTTCCACAGAGTAATGAATAAATATTTATTGGTTTCTAAAGATAAATGACTAAGGAAATAATCTATTAGTAATACTGTAATCCCTTTCTTTAGTTATTCACTTACTGCTGCATAGAACTGAATCAAATCAATGGGAAATTGATTTTCATGCTAGACTTGAGTAGCAAAATATCACCAGTTAACCTAATCTCCCTTATTACTTTCTATGTTTCCATTATGAAGAAAAGACAGGCTAAGTAGGCCTCAATTAGATGATATATCATCATATTACATTGATTACAAGCTTACAAGCTTGACTTCTACAACCCACATGTCCTCTAATTTTAAGAGCTATGCAAATAAAGATCAATTTAAAAGCAGCAAGAAGAAGAGCCACACCCCCTTGCTAACATAATATAAAAGATGAGGCAATTTATCATAACTGAGGGAAGAGGCAGTACTGTCCTTTTCATCTAATTCTCTAGAACTTTTTGAAAAAAATTCAAGATGGAATTCATCTTTGTTATCTAGCCCTTACTAGTGATTTGTAGAAGAAATGCATCTTTTGTCTGGGCACATCAGACTAATTTATGCACAGGAATCATAATGAGAGACAGATTTTCACTTAATCCATTGAGATGCAATCTCAAAATTACTGACTACTGACCCTATGCCTCCATTTGTTCACTAATTAACTTGCTTGGTATAAATCGTATTTCCAGGTTCAATGGGGGAATAACTATCACAATCAACTGAGACTCCTGGCTGCCTTCAAAGAGCAAAGAGCTTTTAGTCTATGCAGAAGACAAGGATATCATGTTGTTGAATGCAATTCTGGAAAATCATTAAGAGCCTTTGAAAAGCAAAGCAAAATGTCTGACCTATTGTCTGGGTCGCATTTTTCCAGCAACAGACCCTGAGATGACACTTCGTGTGCAAGGAAGTGCTCTCAGAAAAAAACTGGTAAGGAAGAGGGAGAAGCACAACAAAGAAGAAAAGGAAACCAAGGAGACTTTGATTTCAGCAAATTCCTAGGAGGACAATATCTGTCTGATTCCTCAAAAGATTTCTGGAGTGTAAGTTTTGGCTCAAAGGTGTTGTCCCCAAGACAAGAGACTGGACCTTCATCTCCCAATGAGGTCACTCATTAGACAAGCATCACTCTAGGGGATCATAAGCTCTCAGGCCCTTCCAGTTCTCTGGGTCTGTGAACAAAGCTGCTCCAGTAGCCTGAGGACAGTCTTTTGAGGAGGAGTGGTTGTTCAAGAGTTGAAAACAAAAGCACATTAAAGCTGGAAGAGGGGTGCACAAAAGAACTAAAAGAGTCTGAGAATACCTGTGCGAACAATGCAATGACCACTATCAAGATAGGTGGGAAACTTGAAAAAACATTTCCCATGTAATTACCCCCCAAAACATGGGTTGAGTGAGCTATAAGTTAGAATTCAATTATAAAGAGCAAACCCACATTGTTTCTTGCAGAGAGGTATCTAATACAGGGATTTAGGTGTTTATGCCATCACTGGAAGAATCAGAAGAGCCATTGTAGGTTGGGCTTCCAGGAACAGTTCCCAGTAGGGAGGACCTAGAGGGAAGAGCTTCCAGCTCAACCAGTCAAAAAGCTGAGAAATGAAACTACAGTTGCTGTTGTTGCTCCAGGACCACATCTCAGGTGTCATGTAGGGAAGTACAGGTGCAGCTGTTAGTTCCAGAGCTGCACTATACCTGCTAGATCCACCCCAGCAAAACATGAGTAAATGAATGAATGAATAGATCAATTGATGAATGTGTTTTGAGGGTTTTTTTTTATTACCAAAATATAATATCTTGTAAGAGTTCTATGTTCAAATAGGATCAAATCCTGGGAAAATATAAAATCCAAATACAGAAAAATACTTTGCTCTGTGTGGAAAATAAGCAGCTTTATTTTATATCAATCTCCTGGGTTTTTGTTTGTTTGTTTTGACCCACTTCACCACTTTCTCCCACTCCCCAACCCCCAACCCTGGCAACTACCAGTCTGTTCTCTGAATCTTTAAACTTGGTTTAAAAAAACTTTTTTTTTTTTTTAAGATTTTATTTACTTATTTGTCAGAGAGAGTGAGCACAGGCAGAGGCAGATGGAGAAGCAGCCTCCCCGCTGAGCAAGGAGCCCGATGTGGGACTCGATCCTAGGACACTGGGATCATGACCTGAGCCGAAGGCAGACGCCCAACCAACTGAGCCACTCAGGCGTCCCTAAAAAAACTTTTTTAATTGCACATGTAAGAGAGACCATATGGATGTTTAACTTAGTTCACTTAACATAATGCCCTTGAGGGCCATCCATGTTGTCACAAATGGGAAGATTTCCTTCTTTTTTATAACTGAATGATAGTGTGTGTGTGTGTGTGTGTGTGTGTGTGTACCCAATTTTCTGATCCATTCATCCATCAGTGGACACTTAGGGTTTTTTTTTTTTTTCCCCATATCTCAGCTATTGTAAATAATACTGCAACAAACATAAGGCAATGAATACCTTTTCGAGTTAGTGTTATTTAATTTTTTTGAAGATTTTATTTATTTATTTGACAGAGAGAGCACAAACAAGGGGAGTGGGAGAGAGAGAAGCAGAAGCCCTGCTGAGCAGAGAGCCCAAGGGGCTCTCAATCCCAGGACCCTGGGATCATGACCTGAGCCAAAGGCAGATGCTTAACCCACTGAGCCACCCATGCGCCCCTAGTGTTATGTTCTTTGGATAAACACCCAGAAATTGAATTGGTAGTTCTATTTTTAATTTTTTGAGGAACCTCTACATTGTTTTCCATAGTGGCTACACCAAGTTACCTTCCCACAAACAGAGCATGAGGCTTCCCTTTACTCCACTTCCTCACCAAAACTTGTTATTTCTCATCTTTTTGATAATGGCCATTGTAACAGATGTGAGGTGATGTCTCACTGTGGTTTAGATTTGCATTACCCTGATGATTAATAATGTTGAGCATCTTTTCATGTTGCTCAACCAAATGGCCTCCTGTATATCTTCTTTGGAAAAATGTCTATTCAGATCTGTCATTTTTTAATTAGGTTGTGTTTTTGATATTGAGTTATAGGAGTTCTTTATATATCTTGGATATTAGCACCTTATCAGATACTTAATTTTTAAATATTTTCTCCCATTCACTAGGTTGCTTTTTCATTTTGTTGATGGTTTCCTTCGCTGTGCAAAAGCTTTTTAGTTTAATGTAGTCCTCCTTATTTATTTTTCATTTTGTTGCTTTTGTTTTTGGTGTCAGATTCTCAAAATCATTGCCAAGACCAATGTCAAAGAGAGCTTTTGCCTATCTCTGCTCTCTTCTAGGAGATTTATGGTATCAGCTCCTTTGATTGTTCAGTACTCTAAGACTATAATTCTACATGTATCATGGAATTCACCTTGGAGAATGTGCATGCTTTTCATCATCATCATCCTTATATGTAGTTGGATCAGTTTTCTCAAATATGTTTCTCAAACTTCTTAGTTCATGACGATGTTCCTGGGATCTTGGGTTAAAAGTGTAGTAGCAATATCTTCTATCTTCACCTATGGGAATCAATTAAAAAAAAAAACACTTCTTTGCCTTTAAAACTTTACAGTTTAAAGCTTCCAAATATATAGATAATGAGCGTGATAGCAATCAGTGGTGATTAGATGAGAAAGTTCATGATTCAGCTAAACACTGTTCGCCACCAGAATAGGTTTGAATGCTGGGGATTTTCATTGGCTCCAATACCAGGATCTCCACACACTCTGAGGTCTCCTCAGTTCACCACTATGTATCAAATGAGCAGGTTCTAAAATATCCGTCTAAAGGTGTTTTTTTATGATAAGTTACTGGAAGTGAAAAGATTTTTAGAATTCTAGGGATATTATTTTAAGAAAATCTATCTTTTCCCAGATTGGGTTTAAATGACATCATCTTCTAAAATGCTTTCTAAAATTTTTGTTCCCACTAAGACATTCTTTATATAACATTATTTCCAATTGTCTTCTTCCTACATTAAACAAACTGATCCCAAATTGACTACAGTCATATTTGCTGCTACAAACAGGTCTAAAAAATACATTTCCTATTAAGTTTTCTTTCATTATGAAAAATTCATTTATGAATTTGCATTTTTATTAAAATTACAGATACAATAGAAATTTAAAAACAAAAAATGCCCAGAAAAAAATAAATCACCCAAATCTCATTACCCATAAACAACCACAAATAACATTTCAGTGAATGTCTTCCGAAAAAGAAGGATATAATTTAACATAAATGGAATCATGCTGAGAGCATTTTTCACTTGTTTTTTCCACTCAACACTATGTCACAAACATCTCTCTATGTCAATAAATATTGAGCTACATCAAGTTTAATGGCTTCAGAATTTTATTGCGTTTCTGCGCAATAACTTTTAATCAGTCCCCTATTGATAGATGTCTGGGATATTTCCAATTTTTGTACATTAAGAACAGATTTATAAGAAACATTCAAGTGGCTACACCTTTTCATTCTTATGTGACGTCTCCTTAGGGCAAATGTCTAGAAGTGGGAGTACTGGGTCAAACAGTCTGATATTTTACGAGTTGTTAAATTGTGTTCCAGAGAGGACCATGGATTTATAGCATCCTTCCTCTCATCTGGGTATAACCCCAAAAGTAACTTTAAAAAAATAATAACTTCATTCCTTCAGGAATCTAGAGATATTTTTCTTTGTTTTCCCGGATGCATTTCTCTGTATTAAAAGCCACAGGAGGCTCTAAGAACTGAAATAAGTAATTCCCACAAAACTTGTTCTCAAGTTTTAATTCTATGAGAGTTGTAAGATAATGTATTTAGGTCTCAAGAAAAGTAAAAATTCATTGCTTTTCTCACTGGCATTTAAAACTCCTGTTACATAGGAAAGATTTAAAGTGTATTCATTCTGAAAATGTCCATTTTTCTGTTTTTAAGGAGCTGAAAAATCATTATAAAATACAGCAATAGTAGTTTTAGAAAAATGTATAAATGACCAGATTTGACTCTTCAGGACATAAGCTACTTTGTTAAAGCCAAGAATAGGGAAGAAATTACCACTTTTAGTGACAAAATTGAAAGTGATTCCGTCATCCCATTCAAGTCTACTTGAGATAGGAGTTTTACTGTATTTAAACAAAAACCCTGAAACTTAATAATTCATACAAATTAGAAAGCATAGGCCTAGAGGTTGGGAATGGGGAAGATCCTATTTGTGGGAAGAGTAAATAAGAAAGTTTTATTTGCCCCTAGATATGAAAGACAGATTAATCTTCTACTTTTAAGACTGACTTAGAGATAAAATTAATGATTGCTCCTCACTGCTGGACATCTATTAGTATCACCCAGGTCTGATATCTGGTATACCTGAGGACCCATATTCTCTAGGAAAAGGAAACACAGCCAATGCTGGTGAGGTTTGCACTGTCTCTATTCCTTCTGAAGGCCAAGGTTGAACATGCACACTGAATGACTCTGTGAGGCTCAGAGGAAGATGGCTGCTTTGGGAGAATAATTCTACAAACGGGCATCAAAACTATTATTTCCTCTTACTATAAAAAATTCATAAGCACTCTCTCTTCCTTTGCTGTTATACATAGCCTATATTACATTTTTACTCTTTATTTTCCTACTTAAATTAAATTTCATTCATTTCTATCATTTCAATATATATATTTATTGAATATATATTTATTGAATACCTATAGGTACAAATACCTATATTCAATTTATTGAATACCTATAGGTGTTATAGGCCAGAAATAATTCCAACCACTGAGGATGTAGCAGTCAATATAACATATTCTCTTTCCTAAAGAAGTTTAAATTGTAGTGAAAAGAACGACAATTGTCAAATATATATGTGGTGATGTCAGTTTCTCATGGAAAAATAAAGAGGGAAGAAGATAACAAGGAGGGATGACAGGGAGTGCTACATCAGATACCATGGTCAAGGGGAACCTCTCCGAAGAGGTGATATTTGAGCAGGGGCCAGGAAATGAGGAGCAAGTCATACAGATATATGGAGGAAGAGAGTATCATTCCAGGGAAAGTAGATAGGAGGTAAGATGAGAAGCTGTAGGTGTGTTAAAAGAATTATTCTGACTGTTATGTAGAGGAACAATTTACGGATCTAAAGAAGACAGTTGGATGAGCAGAGTTGGAAGAAGAAATCAAGAAATTGAGGGGTTGGGGTTAAATATGTTGAATTTGAGACATCCAAGTGGAGATGTCAAGTAGGCAGTTTGATATACACATAGGAAGTATATCATACATGGAGATGTCCAGAAGAGACATGTAATGAAGTGTGTCATAAAATGAATCATAATGTCTCAGGACTGGATGAATTCTTTTAATACCTCAAACACCCATCAGATGCTTGAATCTCCCTGTAATATTCCTGCCCATTGATTCTACAGCCTAATTCAAACCCTTCTAGTAATGGGTAATTCATTATCCCCCCACCCCCATCATGAAGCAGCCCCCTCCATGCCAAGACAATTCTGACCAGTAGAAAATTCCTCCTGATAATAAAAATTAGTCTGTAAATTCTACCCACCAGTCCTAGCTCCAATCGCTTGGAAGCTTATAAAAGGTGTCTAGGCAAACTAGCATCTTACCAAGGATAGGGGAAAGACATTTCAACTTTTTGTGAGAAAGAACTATTCAACTTTTAAATATAGATTTGGCATCTCATAAAGTGATGACGTTTACAGAGTATGGTAATTTAGGGAGAGGTTGGATATGGATGCAGAAGATTCGTGCATCAGCTAGATTTCTAAGATCCCTTCTGAGGTTGATGTTCTAAATCCGATAGAGTAAATTATTTACAGAATGTTAAGAAAATGTGTCAAAACCTATATTTAATATTGCTTTGGGTGGATGGATCACTCTGTCTCTAAGTGTGGTATGCTTGCTCGACAAAGCTCAACTCCATATGTTGAACCCTATTTTTATCGTTGACATATTTTGAAGTCAGAAATAATATCAGCAGTCTGCCGCCCCCCACCCCCCGAGACATAATCTCTTTACAAGCTGTGTTCCAGCAGTAGACATCTGGAGGGAGGAATAAATTCTCCAGTTGGGCTCTTATTTCAAAGTGGTCATTCCTACAGGAAGGGGGAGGAGAGGATTCTGCCTCCTGCTGAGGCAACACAGGGCCCTAAAGGGTTAACCTAAATCAAAAAGTAAACATACTTCCAATTGGACAAGCGTAAAAAATTATATACAAATATTGCATATTTGCACTAAATTATTTCAGCTTTATCTGTAAGTTTAAACTTCAAGTGGTTTATGGTTCATGCCAAAATAATCCCTTGGATCTTTCACAAGTTTAACAGAATCAATGGGAATACAATTTATGTACGCCTCCAGAGTTTTAGAAGGTTGCCAAACTCAGATAAATAGAATTCTAGTTCAAAAGTACTGAGGTAATGGGCCTCAAATAAGTGCTTCAACCTGCTTGTTTTCAGTGGACTGTGAAGTACCTACAATCATTTATTCATTCAGCAAACACTTCCAAGGTTTACTATGGGCTGTTATGGGGCCAGGTACTGAGAAATTCATTTTCTACCTCATCAAAGGAAAAAAATAGGTTGTAGAACAGAATGATGGTGTAAAAAAAAGAAAAAATGAAGAAACTGGTCGCCTAGTGATTATTGATATCAACTCAGAACGATGAAAGTGTCCTATGCAAGACAATCCAGCCATGGGAACAGAATATGCTATTATGAGGTAATTTTTCTGTTATTACAGATGAAATGTAAGCAAATTTGCTTCAGTGTTTTATGCTCTGAAATATGCTGACATTTCTTCTTTTCTAATGTTACATTTTATGCAACACTCCCATAGCACCTGCGGAGCTGGTTATTTTAAAATGTAAATAGATATTTATAGACTTGCATCCCTACATCCTATTCTGGACTCAGAAATGGCTCAGTCTGAAAAGTACTTAGCCAGGTGATGAAATAATTTCAATTTTTATCTGCACATAATTTCTTCCTCTTTAAATACAGCTTTTAGACTAAAG
Source organism: Lontra canadensis (assembly GCF_010015895.1). NCBI lineage: Eukaryota > Metazoa > Chordata > Mammalia > Carnivora > Mustelidae > Lontra > Lontra canadensis. The sequence continues at coordinate 5,856,951 of NW_022631003.1, forward strand.
TGGGAATAAGAGAAAAGACAGATGGGAACCATAAGGTGATGTTGCTCTCAGTTTGGAAAGCCCAGCAGTTGTTGCAGCAAAATCCCCCCCACCCCATAGCACCCTAAATCTACAAGTGCCCGCAAGACTTCAGATGGAGTCACAACCCCTTTGGCAATTCAGGAGGTCCCGTGGTCCCAAAAACCTCATAACCGCCCTGCATGGAAATACTTGAGCTTTTAGAACTACCAATATCAGAAATCACTATCATTTTTTTAAATTTCATTTTTATCCACAGGGAAAAGAGAACCAATCAAAGACAACAGAAAGAATTTAAAGGAGGGTTTTGTTTATCCCAGGACTTCAAAAGAGAAACCTGAAGAAAACATTTCAAAGGCATCCTTGCCAGGAAGTAGTCAACCTTTGTCCAGAAGGCTGAGGGAAGAGGGCCTCTGGGTTGGTCCTTATCAAAATATACTATCCTTGTTGAAAAAATCCCCATGAGGCCGTAGCTTGAATTATGTCCTCACTGGGCCCCTACACACCCAACCAAAGGAGGGAAGAGGAAGGAACATTAATAATGGCTCTCTGGATTTGGGATTTCATTCTTTTTTGTTTGAGCCCCAGAATACTTTATCAAAAGAAATCGTGTCAGGAAGTTCAAACTGAACAACAAACAAAATGACGTATGTAGAGGTCCTTTCCACTTCGAAGATGGTAGTGAGAAGGAGGGCCTAGGTAGCTGACTTTGTACTTGTTCCCACCCTCTGAGTTGTCTCTTAAAAATAATCATCCTCCGAGGAAGCCAAGAGGACAAAACTCAGGCCCCAACCCAAACTCAAACACAACAACTCTGCTTTTGTCTGCTTTATGTGTTTACACTTTGGATTAAGATAGCATTTGTTATATACAACTGATGAATCACTGAACTCTACCTCTGAAATGAATAATATGTTGTATGTTAATTAATTGAATTTAAATAAAATGTAAAAGAATTTTTAAAAAATAATCATCCTCTTTATTTTAATTTATATCAGACAGGCAAGCTTTCCCTCATTTTGCTACATGTGATGTCAAACCTAATCACAATGTCCAGATTAGTTCTGATTTTAGCCCAGAGCATGATGGATTTGTGCCCTGGTACAACGAGTAAAGGTGGAACAAAATTACAGTTAGATTTTTTTAATGAAAACTATATGAACACTTTGTGCTTTAAGTAACAAAAAAGGTGGAAGAAAGGGTTCTTTCCCACTAACCCAGCATAGTGAGCTGGAGACCTTAAGTTCATGACTTTTGGAATCCAAATGTCTTGGTTGGAATCCAGCCTCTCTACCTGCTGTCTGCATAAAATTGTTAACCCTTTCAAAGACCATTATAGCCATCGACAAAATGTGGATGGTAACAGTGCTCACCTCATGGAGCTATTTACGAGCTTTAAGCGAGTGAGTCCTCAACAAACCTCAGTCACTACTATGAACAAATGGTCATGTTGCACTCTTCCCCTGGGGTATCCACCACTGTAAGTGATGACTCAGCACTAGCACAACAAACCCATACGGAGATGGCTTTGAAGAATAATAGACAATTTTGGCACAGAAACTGCAGGAACCAAAACCCTGGCCACCTTCTGTCCTCCCACCCACCATCAGACCCTCTGCTTCCCACTGCAGCAGGATGCAATGTTCGATGGTAGACTCCAGTGGTAGTGGAGAACTCCTTCACATAGCTTTGAGGGCACTAGAGGCCTTGACTCAGGCAAGTCAAGGTCTCTGAGACAGTTAAGAGTTCTGTATGTTGAAAGAACAGCAAGATGGCCAGTGTGGCTACAGTGAACAAAGAAAGATGGAAGGAGGTGAAGCAAGAAAGTCAACAGGACCAGAACACAGGGTCTTATAGACTCTTCTACAACTTTTGGCTTTTTTTTTTTTTTTTTCTGAACGAGATCAAATGCCACTGCAGGAATCTGAGAAATGCAAAATCATTAGTTTAGTTGAAGTAAAGGTCTCAGATAAGACTAAGCTGAGTGGTCCATCAGGGCTATGGACCAGGTATCCATACAAGGTCAGATGAATTAGATATACTTTGATCTTGGTAATTGAGCAAACTATAAACAGTTTGCTCATTGTAATCTCAAAGTAGATTTTACAGGTTATTTTATAGTACCCAAATTGGTGGTAGGAATCATTAATTCCTTTAGCTGCTGTGTTGCTATACTAAAATTTACTATTGTTGGTATACTATTATTTACTGAGTTATCAAGTTGTGAAATACAAGTTATGTGTAATAACCACAAAGTCTAGTTCAAATCTGAAGCAACTAGCCATTGGTGTTTGTATCATCTGTGGGACCCTGAAAGTGCTAATCCACATTGGAATAGTCCAAATTAGATGAAACCAGAAACAAGGAAAAACTCACAAATGTTAGGAAGCATTCTGTGACAACCGCCCCTAAACCAGAGATTGTGTATATGTACCTCATATTTACAACAGGCTCAAGCCCTCTGAAACACAGGGTGCCTCACCCACAGTAAATATCTGCTGAATAGGTTTTATTTTAATTTTAATGTAACATGTCAGCATTTCCTACCCTCTGGAGCTCGAGCCAATCCCATCAATCATTTTTAAGGCTAGCTCTGTCATAAACAGCCCAGTGAGCTGAAGTAATATTTTCCAAGAACAGGCAGTTACATGCCCCTTTACTCTTTTCTGTTGTAGTAATCTGTTCCAGTATCTGGTCACCCCACCCAAGAGATGACCTACAGAGTAAATGCTCAGTTGAGGATTAATATATTTGGAATATTCAAAGCACCTCATGTGTCAAAACATCGAGTAAAACAACTATAAAAGTGCTTACTTTGATTAGAACATTATTATTTCTTCATAGTGGTTCCTAACCAATAACAATAGGAGTCATGGAATTAGGCTTTTAAAAACTGAACCTTCAAAGTTATCTGAACTGCTGCCTTCCTGGTTAAGGAAATCAAAGTTCAAAGAGGTTGGGGGATTTCTCCTGGGTTACCAAGCAAGGGAGTTGAAAGCCACAAGAATAATTCATATTCCATGGGTCTCTTCCACCTCATGATGCTTCCTTCCAAGCTGTGTTAATCAGTTAAGGTTCTATGGGAGCAAGCAACAGAAACCATATTGGCAGAAATAAGCACAAAGGGAAAGACTAGTTGAAGGGATACAGGGTGACTACAGATTGGAAGGAAGAGAAGCAAAACCAGTCTTGGAACAGAACCTGGTGACTATTTGCAGCAGGAAATATTGTCAATCTTGTCCAGATGGTACCATTGACATTCGGAAGCTCCAATACTTTATTTCAACTTTGTATAATTGAATGATTATGCAAAGTTACATGAGACTCAAATAATATAATGTGCCTACCCCTTAGTGGTCCTTGAGTGATAAGAAAAGGGATCTGGTAGAAGGACCATATAGGAATCACCTTATAATCCATAATGGCTGAGCAAATACCAAGGTTTACCACCATACTGGGACAGTACATGATAGAAAGAAATAAGTCACCTAAATACAATCAGTACAAGTAGGAAGGGGTATTGAATGGTCAACAACTAATAAATGTCTACTATAAAATGAAATACATATATGACAGCTTGCACAACCTAAAAAATTTGATAGTTAAGCACAATGTTTTTCTAATTTGATAAAATCATATATCAGTTCTAAGAGTGACATGAATAGTTCAGGAGTGATTTATTTATTGGCTGATACTATGTTGCATTAGAAACATGGTTAAAACACTTCCAAATTGCTTAATTTTCATAACTCTATGGCATAAATGGAAGAAATATTGGTAAGTTTGTAGCCTCTGTCAACTACTTAACATCCCAAAACAGTAACTGTTTTTGAAGATTTACTGATAAAATTAGTTAATAGATGGTTACCTAGAAGTCAGTAGATGTGGAATTATAATGGTCTCTGGAGGGAGTTAATTCATAAGACAAGTAGACTGGATCTCAGCTGTCAAGATACCTGATTATTAAAAATTCCATTAATGTTACTATGATTCAATTCAGTAAATTTTTATTGAATCCTTACTTTTTGGAAGACACTAGTACAACTTTGAATAAAACCTTATCCTTGGGGTGCCTGGGTGGCTCAGTGGGTTAAGCCTCTGCCTTCAGCTCAGGTCATGATCTCCAGGTCCTGGGATTAAGCCCTGCTTTAGGCTCTCTGCTCAGCAGGGAGCTTGCTTCCCCCTCTCTCTGCCTGCCTCTCTGCCTACTTGTGATCACTCTCTATAAAATAAATAAATAAAATCTTAAAAAAAAAAAACAAACCTTATCCTTCCCCTCAAAAATACTATACATTTGTGGTGAAGCAAAAATAAAGAATAAATGATGGAAATGTATTTCACCATTTTCATGGACAAGTGGGAAAGTTCCAGGTTTTCTCTACAGCCACCACTGTCCCCTTTGGGGGTTAACATTCACAGTCTCTACTGCAGCACTTCCAAAGGCCCTGAGATTTTGAGATGGTAGTTGGCTCATGTGGATCAATTGACTGAGCAAAGTCTTGTGCAGATGGGTGTCATTCTGTTGAATGATTGGTAAGTGATTTGCTAGTTCTGACTATTTGAAGGGAGAGCCTCTTCCTCATTCCTAGTATCTCCTTTAGTGTGGAGAGAAGCACAATTGATATTACTCTGTGGCTCTCTCAACCCAGTTTTATCAGATAGTTAACTCTAGTCTTTTTCCTCTCTGATAAAATTGGGAGAATAAAGTGAGCACGCTCATATCATCTCTCTTTTCCTTCTTGGGTGCAAACCTGCTTACCAGGATGAGTACTGGGAGCTGCCAAAAACCTCATGGGACATCTCACTATCTCCCAGAGGGACAGCCTATCTTCATTGAGCACTGCCTATGGGGAAAGGAGGTACCTCTATATCATCTGGGGTTCTGTAACCCATATTCTATATCTCCAACATAGGATTTATCAAAAAGAAGGGTAATACTATGGTTCTTGTTTATTACTTCTCGGTCTTCCTTCTGAATTTGTTTGTGCATATCCCACAACTCCAGATCCCATCTGTCTCTGCCTCCCACCAGGTTATATTCCCTCCATCTCCACCTCTTCCCCATATTAACAGACCCCAGTACTAATGAGGAAAACAGATAAGGTGATAGGCAATCCACACTGGAATGGACCATCTGAGGCTGCTAACATGAGCAGCTCTCACATGATTCCCTAGTACTGGTGCCAAACAGCACTCGCTCTAGTAGATGGTCAAGAATGGGTAAGCTTTTTCTGAAGACTAACTCCAGACCTGTGTGTGTGAACTCTCCAGACCTGGTCGCTCATCCTAGATCCCACCTATCTCTGTCTCCCACTAGGCTATGCCTCTCTATCTTCTCTCTGTCCTGCAAACTCCAGCTCAGGGAATCCTGGCTACTAGTTAGCTCTTCTCTAACTCATCACTTACATCAAATCTCTCATCTCTAAATGGGTACTTCTCATTCCCACAACGCCCAAGCTTTGGAACTCAAAGGTCAACAATCAACTCATTTGCCTCTAAAACCACTCTATCACTCCCTTCAGACATGAACTGTTTAGCTGGCCAAGGAGGCGGGGGGTAGAATAAATATGGGAAACAAAAAGCTGATTTGAAAATACTATTCTACTCCATAGGTGACTAAGCAATTACAACATGATGTCAAAACAAGAGTAGTAAGCACAGAGCACCACACTGATGCAAATGAAGGTCAGATAATTCAGCACAAGGGCATCAAGAAAGGCTTCCGGGAAGATAGCACTCCTGGTCCAGGTTTGAAATGGTCAGAGCAGGGGCACCTGGGTGGCTCAGTGGGTTAGGCCTCTGCCTTTGGCTTGGGTCATGATCTCAGGGTCCTGGGATCAAGCCCTGCAGTGGGTTCTCTGCTCAGCAGGGAGCCTGCTTCCCCCTCTCTCTGCCTGCCTCTCTGCTTACTTGTGATCTCTCTCTCTGTCAAATAAATAAATAAAATATTTTTTAAAAATAAAAGAAAACCTTTAAAAAAATTGTCAGAGCAGTACTGAGTTGTTACAAAGATCTGTTTTGTGTGTTTGTGTTGTGGGATTTAAAAAATTTGCTTGTTGGGCACCTGGGTGGCTCAGTGGGTTAAAGCCTCTGCCTTCAGCTCAGGTCATGATCTCAGGGTCCTGGGATCGAGCCCCACATTGGGCTCTCTGCTCAGCAGGGAGCCTGCTTCCTCCTCTCTCTCTGTCTGCCTCTCTGCCTACTTGTGATCTGTCAAATGAATAAATAAAATCTTAAAAAAAATTTGCTTGTTTACTTTTACTTTTTTTCTTTAGGAGAGAGAGAGAAGACAGGGCAGAGGGAGAAAAGGAATCTTGAGCAGGCTCCACACCCAGCATGGAGACCAATGTCAGACTGGATCTCACCATCCTGAGATCATGACCTGAACTGAAATCAAGAGTCGGACACTTAACCAACTGAGCCACCCAGGTGTCCCTTGTTTACATTTGATTTAGGAAAATTGTAACAAAGGTAAAAAAATAGCACAATAACCCATTATCAAGTGCATTAATTACCAACTCATGGACAGTCATATTTCATTTAAAACACCCATCACCCCTTGGTCAAATTATTTTGAAGCAAATAGCAGACAAAAGGCGAAGATTTCTAAAATAGCATTTCTATACCATCACCGCACATAAAAATCACTGATAATTTTTAATAGCATTAAATAACCAATCAACATTCAGATTTCCCCAATTGTATCCCTTAAAAACAAAAGACAAAACAGTTGCTGTTCAAATTGGACTCCAAACAAGGAGATTCATACATTGTTTTTGTTTGATATTTATTGTCTCTTTTCATCTATAGTTTCCCCCTTTTTTCCCTTGTAATTCATGTGTCAAAGAAACCAGATTGTTTGTCCTATAGAGTTTCTCACATTCTGAATTTTGGCAAATAAATCCTCATGGTGTCTTTTTATATATTTCTCTTTTCCTACTATTCATTATAAATTAGTTAGACCTAAAGCTTGATTTGATAAAATTTCAATTTTTTTTGACAAGGATATTTTATAGGTGGTATTGTAGACTTCCAATAGGAGCCACCTAATTTTTTATTGCCTCTCTGTGAGATTAGTAACCATTAAAGATGATTGCTCACATTCATTATTTCTTTAACAGTTCTTATTCTAGAGGTTTATAACAAAACCCATGAAGAGAATTCATGCTTCTCAGTGACTGGGGGCTGGAGGAATAGTATTTGTTATCACGCATTCTCTAACACTCGGGATAGAATCAAGAGGGTGAGGAAGAGGAGGCCACACAAGCTTCACCAGCTGGTCTGAAATCAGACTTTCCAATGTTTCAGGGTACACTAAAAAATCTCAGCAGGACTGTGATGCCCAAAGATCGATTCCTTAAATTGAAAATAGAGTGATTTAAATGCAGATTCCAGAGCAGTTCTACCATGAAACAGGGTTTTCTAGAATCCTGGTATCATTTCCTTTGTGTTCGCTATTCAATCACATTTCCTTAGTTTCACTGTAAGAACAAACGATTCATTCCATTTCTATCAATTCTCATTTTCTTCCTTATATTGCACAGACTCCCCCTCCCCTTGACATTCTCTTTGTCATACATAAAACATCAGTTGGATTCATATATACACAATCCTGTCAAGAATAAAAAAAAAAATCACTAAACATGCAAAGACCATGCTATGATGCAAAAGAAGCATCTATTTTCCTACCCAGGACATCTGTAAGCAGTTAAGTTGTTGTAATAATTCTTTTTCTTTGTGCGTCAATTGCTAAGCCACCTGTTAGGTTTTCAGTACTACTCATGTCAAAATGTAGGCTGAGCATTTACACTAAATGAAGACTTGCTCTCAAGACAATTTTTAATATAAGGCTTTGAAAAAATAAAATAAATATAAATAATTAAAATAAAATAAGGCTTTGGCTGGATTCATTTCTTATCTAACAAGCAGTAATGAAAAGTAACATTTTTATCTTATTTGTTTCATAGGTCACAACGAAGTCCTACAAAAAGAAAAGATTTCTTATTTTCTTATATACCTAATCGAAGGCAAAAATTGAGATGAGATAATAATCACAATTCTTTAGTTGCCCCAGGAATATTAGTATTAATATCAGGGGAGGTGGGGTGGCAATTGTGAAAGACAGATTTGACCATCATAAATCTGAGCACCATATGATGTGCCTAAATTCATAGCTTGGCAGTGAACTTACAATGTGTCACATTTCAAAGAAGCCTAGATATGTCTTCAAGTGCCATCTTTTTTTTTTTTTAATTTTAATTTATTCCATTTGGTTGCCATACAGTGTCAAGTGCAGTCTTTAACACTTTCTGTTCTATCTCAAATTTCATCACTGTTTCTGAATATGCCTATTTAAAAATGAAAGTCATTACAGCCTTTCATTTCAGAAATGGGCACAGAAATTAGTGTCATGCATGATTATTAACTACTACCTATTCAAGCTGTATTTAAGACAATTTCTAAAGCCACAAAAAATAAGAAATGAGAAAAAAAGAAAGAGAAAACAATGAAAACCTAAAACAGAAGGGGGAATGAAGCTAGCCCACAAAAGTTACACCTGTTTACTTCCCAGGAGGCTACCACCTGTGTATGAAGAGATTTTTCTAAGATTCAAAGACATTATTGAATAAAGCCAAGCGGGATTGACTTCGTGTGGCTATTTCTACTCAGGACTTTCACTCTGTCATAACTTTCTCCCACCCTTTCATCTGTTCTATGAATTTAAAACTTTTAGGTTAAAAACAAATGCCTTTAAAAGGAGCACAAAAGAGCTGTAATTTTATCAATTTCAGGTCATCAATGTCTCCAGATTTCTTTAGAAATATTTTTCCTAATCCTGTAGCAAATACAACTATCAAAGATCATAGTAGGCCCTATGAAACTTTCTCAGCCCTTTGTAGAGTTTCTAGAAATCAGAGTGTGGATTATTTCAATCAGTTTTTCTTCATTTCAGCATGGAAAATTCTCTGCATCCCATTCTGATGCCATCGGTCTTGGAAAGCATCCTACCTAAAAGTGCCCTCAGCAGCTGCAAAGTCAACCATCCATCCATCCTTTTTTAACTTATTCATAAATTTGCCGGTTTAACAGATAGGTATTGGATACTATCTATGCTCTAGAAGTAGCACAAGGTACAGTGAGGAAGGACAGGCCAAGACATGTTCTGTCTTTAAGGCATGAGACAAACTAAAGGCCTAATCTCAATTCTCTTTCCTCCCTGAAACTTGGTATTGCCCTTTGACACAGTCCATACCAGTGATATGTAAACAACAACAACAACAAATTCTGCTCAGATTTCTGGAAAATCCTTCTTGATGAAATAAAACATTAACTAGAGCAGAGATTTGGCTCTACAAAGAGTGAGCTGCTGAACCAATTCCAAGAGCCAGTTTCTTTCGTCTTAACATTTTGCAGGTAAGAAAAACAACCTCCATTTAAGTGCCTTGAGTCAAATTTTCTGTTACTTGCAGTCAAAAGCATTCCTAATTAAATCCATGAATTCACAGTCAATTTGAAAAATAAGACACGATTAACCGTAAAAGACAAAGCAATGAGGAAAAAATATTTGTGGACAGAGTTGGGGTGGCTGCTCTGTGAATCATAATTTGGGGGAGAAGAGAATTTTTAGGAGGTTTTGATAAATGTTGAATAATGAGACTACTCCTTTATTTCTTTCCTTTCTTTTTTAGATACTCCGGTAATGATTTGTATTATTTCTTAGGATTTTTGAAGTAGATATACGTTCTATTGAATAAAATACTGTACAAAGCTGAAACCGCAGGCAATTTAAGAATGGCTAGAATATTCAAGTTTCACATGCATTATTGTTTTTCATCAATAGCTCTAGGAAAGAGCTATTTTTTAAAACATGAGGAACTGAGGCTCAAAAGACTAATGTATTTGCCTCAGCTTTATTTTTAGAAAGTTGTATAGCTAAAACTGAATAAACTTTGCCCTTTTCCAAAGTCCTTTCTCTTTCTACTATACCATGTGGCCTGGAGAAAAGAGAAGTGGAGAAAAATAGGCAAGAAATAGAAACAAACAGGGCTGAGAAAAAAAAAATCTTTTGGAATTTTCCTGAAATTTCATAATATATAACTAGAAGTGATAAGAAAGTTTTGTTGCTCTGTGTAGTGTAAGGCAAAAAACAAACAAACAACTTATACAGTTTTCTTGTTAGGTGAAAGGTAGCTATACTTCTAATTATCTGGGTGACCTTGGGGAATGAGCTTAACATCTCTGGGTCTCAGTGTTGTCACCTGTAGGATGAGTTCCTATGAAGATTCAATGAGAGAATGCCTATTAAGTATTTAGCTACAATGCCTGGCAATGTTCTAAGTTTCAGAACTGCTAGCTATTGATATCATCATGATGACCCTAATTTTTTCTCTTTCCTTGCCCCAGTCAATGCTTGACCACAAGTGAGAATTTTCCACTTCTGTTCTTTAAGAAGATTAGTTTCCAAGAGGTTAAAAAAAGAAACAAGAGGTGCCTATAGGCAATGGAAAGAGGTCTCATTGGAAGGAATAATCCGCAACATGACTGATCTTGGACCATTACCAAGATCAGCAGGACTTCACTCCATGGCTGATAGATAATATTCACGCCACTCTTACATGGAGTAAAGCTTCAGGAGTGCCAAGCAGCCAGTCTTCTGTAGTGGGAAGGGAAGTTTTTATGCAGGGAGACTTAAAGCAACACCAAAAGGTCACAAAGGAAGGGGACTCCCACTCTCTACAAAAGATGAAATCAGATCATTTACTCCTTTACTTGATGTTTAAAACACAATTTTTTTAAAAAGCATATGGACTTGCCATGATTTTTTTCTTCGCATGCTGCTACACTTGAAACATTTCCCTAAAAATGTCTAACATAGATTTTCTAAAAATGTCTAAAGGTTTTCTCCTTAAGATTGCCTAAACTTGTGGGGTGCCTGGGTGGCTCAATTGGTTAACTGTCTGCCTTTGGCTCAGGTCATGATCCCTGGGTCGTTGGATCGAGCCCTGCATCAGGCTTCCTGCTCAGCAGAGAATCTGCTTCACCCTCTCCCTTTGACCCTCCCCCAACTCGTGCTCTCACTCTTTTCTCTCTCACTCTCACATAAATATTTTTTTTAATTGCCTAATCTTGCAACAGTTGTAAATAAACCCTTTCTTTGAATCTGAAAAATTGATCCTTACAACATTAATATAGCTGCAGTTCGTGGTTTATAGACTGTTGAATAACTAGACCAGAAAGTCCCACTGAAGCAAGCACTGGGCCCAGGAGGGGGAACCGTGGAAGGTGAATGCCCAGCTTCATTTCTCCAAGCTGGGAAAAGGCTAAATAAGGTAACTTGAACCTGAGAGGAAATCCTCAGTGAGTGAAACAGGAGATACAAAGACCCCTGAGAAGATTAAGCTGTTTGAGTGCCTCTGTGCTCCAAGTAAGACTATGCAGAGCAGACCACCAGTGACAGGAGAAGTAAGTTATCCAGCCTTTGATGTGTTCCACTTCTGACCATTGTCCAGTCTTTTTTCTTTTCAAATTTTTATTTAAATTCTAGTTAGTTAACATACAGTGCAGTATTGGTTTTAGGAGTAGAACTCAGTAGTTCTTCACTTACGTACAACACCCAGTGCGCATCATAACAAGTACCCCCCCCTTAATACCCATCACCTATCTAGTCCATCCTCCACCCACCTCCCTCAGTTTATTATATCTTTAAGGGTTTCTTATGGTTTGGGTGCCTGTGTGGTTCAATCAGGTAAGGGCCCAACTCTTGGCTTTGGCTCAGGTCATAGTCCTGGGGTCATAGGATCAAGCTCCACACTTGGCTTCATGCTCAGTGTGGAGTCTACCTGAGATTCTCTGCCTCTCCCTCTCCCCTTCCTCTTCTCATGCGCGCTTTCTCTTTCTCTCAAATAAAGAAATATAATCTTTTTAAAAAGTCTCTTATGGTTTGTTTCCCTATCCCTTTTCCCCCATCCCATAAGTTGATCAGTTTTGTTTCTTAAATTCCACATGGGAGTGAAATCATATGGTATTTGTCTTCCTCTGACTGACTTAGTTCCCTTAGCATAATACACTCTAGCTCTATCCACGTTGTTGCAAATGGCAAGATTTCATTCTTTTGATGGCTAAGTAATATTCCACCGTGTATATATATCCCACATCTTCTCTATCCAGTCATCAGTCAGTGGACATTCAGGCTCTTCCCATAGGTTGGCTATTGTTGATAATGCTGCTATAAACGTCCAAGTGCATGTAACCCTCTGAATCTGTGTTTTTGTATCCTTTGCATAAATACCTAGTAGAGCAATTGCTGGGTTGTAGTGCTCTTTTTAACTTTTTTTAAAAATTAATATATAATGTATTATTTGTTTCAGGAGTACAAGTCTGTGATTTATCAGTCCTGCACAATTCACAGCACTCACAATAGCACACATCCTCTCCAATATCCATCACCCAGCCACCCCATCCCTCCCACCCCCTCGCCTCCAGCAACCCTCAGCTTGTTTGTGGGATTAAGAATCTCTTAATGTTTGTCTTCCTTTCTGGTTTCATCTTGTTCCATTTTTCCCTCCCTTCCCCTATGCTCCTCTGTCTTATTTCTCACATTCCTCTTATCAGTGAGATCATATGATAATTGTCTTTCTCCGATTGACTTACTTCACTCAGCATAATACCCTCTAGTTCTATCCACATCATTGCAAATGGCAAGATATCATATTTTTGATGGCTGCATAATGCTGCGTATATATACCACATTGTATATATATATACCACATCTTTATCCATTCATCTGTTGATAGACATCTGGGTTCTTTCCATAGTTTGGCTATTGTGGACATTGCTGCTATAAACATTCGGGAGCAGGTACCCCTTCGGATCACTACATTTGTGTCACTTGGGGTAAATACCCAGTAGTGCAATTGCTGGGTCACAAGGTAGCTCTATTTTCAACTTTTTGAGGAACCTCCATACTGTCTTCCAGAGTGGCTGCACCGGATTGCATTCCCACCAAGAGTGTAGGAGGGTTCCCCTTTCTCTGCATCCTCTCCAACATCTGTCATTTCCTGACTTATTAATTTTAGCCATTCTGCATTGTCTGATCTTTCAATTTTCTCTCTCACCCTTGGTTTCAGTCTCAAGTCTGGCACCAGGAACTCCACATAGTGTGAGCATATCAGTTTATGAATGTAGAAGGACTTCAAACTTCAGATAAGATTTCAGAGCTGGAAAGGGCTTGGGAAAGTTTGACTAGATCAGCAGTCTCTTCACCTGGATGCTGAGGCAAAAATCAGGAGTACTGTCCTCTGGCTTTGGGACATAGGGAGAACTGGGAAAACTGGCTGGAAAGGAAAGTAGGAGAAGGAGAAAGAAGTCAGAGAAAGAACAAGAATAGGAAAGTGGAGGGGAGTGGCCTCTATAATTGCCAGTAGACTTTCTCATAGCATCTGTGACTCAGAGTCTAATCTTCCCTCTTCCCCCTGCCGGGCTAGACTTACACACACCATTCCATAGGTGACTGGCTACTAGGGGTACAAAAGAAAAACATCAGTTGGAGGGAACCTCAGACTACACTTCTCTGACTCCTACATTCCCAGTGAGTTCTTTGGTAACAGACAGATCGAATCTTGAAGGATAGGCTTACTCAGGGGATTTGAGAAAAGAATGTGAAAAAAGGAGCTGAGGAGATAACTGAGAAGAGAACATGCAGGAAAAAGAACTAGCCACCATAATGGCCCTAAAGGAGAGGACAGGGAAGGTGCGAGAGGCCAGGGGAACTGCATGAAACAACCAAGAGAAAGTCTGGAATACATTGAGACCAGAGAGGCAACCCAATCACAAACACTTTGTGGGACATGCGGTAGATTTTGGCTTTTACTCTGGGTAAAACAAGAAGCCACTAGAAAGTTTTGAGCAGAGGAGTGACAAGATCTGACTCAAGTCTCAACAGGATCATTCTGCCACTTGTGACTAGAATAGGCCGAACACAGAGAAGGCTGGAAATAGGGAGACTGGTCAGGAATCTATCGCAATAAACCAGGCGAGAGAGAGAATGCTTTAGTAACCAACATCTCTGTGTGTCTTTTTCCTCATCTATGAAACAGGCCACTTGTTTTGGATAGTCAGTGAGATGGTGCATTAATAGATGTAAAGCCCTTATGACAACACCTGGCATACAGCAAATACTCAAGGGATAGTTATTAAATGGTCTTGAATCTGTCAATTGAGTCCCATGTTATGGATATAGAAAATGAAGCTCTGAGAACTTAAAGACTTGTCTAAAGCCATGGTATCTTGAATGTGTTAAGAACCTGAACATGGGACTTAGGCCTGTGTGCTTTATGGTGTGACAATTTGTGGCTACTTTCAGGGGAAAACCCACTCAGCCTCATTCTAGCCACCAGTGCTTGCTCTGATGCTGTTCATCAGATTAACCAGTCACTTAACAAGGTCCTTAGCAAACCCTGGGCCACAGAACAAGTAGGTTTGATGGGAAGAGGTTCAGAGCATATGTCACTCCTCTGAGAGCAGGACTGCTCTGAGAATTTAGAGAGCCAATAGCCATGAGATACTTTAGAAAGAAGGTAAAAGGAAAGAAGGGAGGAAGAGAGAGAGTGGGGAGGAAAGGAGGGAAATAGAGAGAGAGAGAGAGAAGCAAAAAAGGAAAGAAAGAAACAAACACATGGGCATGAAGGAAAAACAAAAGAAGAAAAAGTCAAGAAAGAGAAGATCTAATCTTTGGGAGGAAATTTTACCTTGTTCAAAATTCTGTTCAGGGCCATCCCTGCCTTCCTTTCTGTGTTCTGTCATCTTCTTGAAAGTCTTTGTTGTTGACCTGATTGCTCCAAATTTTCCACATCTGGTTAGCATCAATATTATGTTGATGGCCAATAATATCGAGAAACCATTATAGAGCAGAACAAACACAGAAGGAAGTATACCTAAAATTATGGCCAATTAAAGAACATGATCATTGTACTTGATAGCCAATTAAGAATGCAGAGTGATTTCTCCTTGGAATGAGTGATCCATGTTAGTATTTTGCCAGGAACAGAAGACATTCTTTTCCTTTCAAATGTGTCTACCCTCAAAGGAAAGAGGGCTCTGACTTCTTCTTTTTTTTTTTTTTTTGCAGTGTTCTGAAAAAACTAAAAACTAGACTAACAGAATTATTCTTAATATAAATAGGCCATTCTTGTGATCACAACACAACTATGTAATTTCTGCCAGCACCTACCTACTGTATAGTGTCTTCACCCATGGGCATGCAACTTCCTCTTCATTAGAGAGCTTAATGCATGCTTATATTCATTAACAAAGGTAATCCTGGCTTAATTAGCATCCAGATTTATATATCCTCTCTTGTAGAGATAAGCCCTCAGAAATTAATAAAAATGTCTTCTAATTTATGCAAATCACCATAATCAGATTTGTCGTTAATTTTATGTGCATTAAGTTTCTATTTAGAAGATGAGCGCTTGGCCAAGGCCAGAACACACACAAATCAAACCCAGACAAAGAAAACCTTGTTCTAATAAAAATGCGCAGAGTGGGGGTGCTACACACAGAGATAAGACCTTATTAATTTGATAGCATATGAAACTAACAAGACCATTTTCAAGTTATTTCATTTCTTCTTCAGTTAAATTGAATCTGAAAGATAGAGTCAGACATCTGGGGATGGTAAAAATGTCAGAGGATGAGCCAAAAAGCGAAGCCAGCATTAATATGGGCAAGATCATTTCAGCTGGACTAAGAAAATTAAAATAGGAACACCCCCCGAAGAACCTTGACACCTAAAGAAGTACAAAGAATCATAGTAACTGACATTTAATCATTTTGCCTTCATCCTTAATGGACTGTTAGATAATATCTTCCAAATCTTGACCAATAAAGCAGCAGCCAAGTTTTCAGAAAATCATTTGCTTTGGTAAATGTAATTAGGGGATTTGAGCGGGGAGCCCCAAACATCCAGCCCAATTTCAATTTTGGTAACAGAGGCAATGGTTCTCCAAGGACCTCGTCTCTTAGCAGTGACATCTGCTCACCTAATTGACAATGCAGGAGGGATTTGTTGTAATTTGTTTTTTTTGGACTACATCAAAAATCTATAAAACATTCATGGCATGGTGTCAGCAACAGTAACCATATAAATCCATACCAGTTATTCTGGTGAGAACTGAAAATTTCAAGTAAAAGACTGCCTTTTTCCATGGTCCTTACAGCACACTAACATCTGTAAATCTAAAACATATTCCCACACACTACTTGTCTAAGAAGGTCTAGGAAATCACATCTGTGCTATAGGGAAACCCCAAGTGGAGTAAGTTAGAATGAGCAGGCAAGAGGAGAAAAATACATTTTGTTCACTGAGCCTGGTGATGAATATCAACCATTCTGACTTGTTCTCAAACAATATCAAGTAACTAAGAATTATGAAGAACAAAATAGTCTCATTTTCTTTTCCACTTGACGAGGGGTTTGTATTAACTTGACAACCTACTCCACCAAGTTTGGGAAAAAATAATTAAATTTGGATAATATTTAAAATAATTTACACATATAAATGTTAACTTTTCAATCTTCCATTACAGTCATCTGTTTTATATTTTTAAAACCAGAACAAGCATAATTAAGTGGAGCTTAGTTTAAAGCATATAACTGGAAAGGCTTACTTCTCTGCATTACAATGGAAGAAATCAAGAAAATTATTTCAACCAAATACAATCAATGTTCCCTAGGATCATTTCGCCAAACAGCTCCCAGAAGTGTCATTTACAACATTACTGTGAAAATGGCACCCCCTTGAGTTATGCAGTACACAGCCTGTGCAGTCCTAGATGGTGGCTCGCATTTCCCCTAGTCAACTACTGTCAGAATGCAGACTTCATGAACCAGTTCCCAGGTCTCTACTCTACATTGTGCAAGGCAAAAGCTTCATTCAGAGACTACTTGCCACTATAAAGTCAAATTAGTCATCTGTTTTATTTTGCCAGATATGATCTATCCCAGTCCCACCTACGAATAGGAATAATAAATGAGGGTAATGCGTTGACCCATTAATGTTTGAGAAACTATTATTTGCTAAGCACTCTGTTATTTTAGTTAATCCTACTAATAAATCTGTGTAATATTATCATCACCATCTCTGTGGATGATTCAGTTAATAAATTAGAATACAGATTTGAATCTAGATCGATTTAATCCCAAAGTACATGCCATTTCCCTTACACGATTTTACCGGGCTGTTCTTGTAAGAGCAGGCTTTGATAAATGGCTCTGAAACTCGCCAAAATGTGATCAATTGTCAATGTGAAAAAGAGTTTCAAGGTATTGTTTAGATTTCCTAAGAAAAATGGTGATGCAGTTATGAAGTACAGGGAAAGTACCCCAATGGAGATACTGCACAAAGGATAGAATGAACTGAATGCAAACCAACTGGCACAGAGAATTAGTGGGCTGCTAGAACTGTGCAAAGCTATGCAGACTTGGATACGCTAAGTCTGGAATGTGAGAAAATACAGATAGAAAGCATGAGCTATTATAGGAATCTGTGATCAAGTGCAAGTGGACCAAGACTAAGGGGATCAGTAACAGAGGTCCAGGGGCAGTAAAAGTACCATTTAATAAGTATATTAAGAGCACTACCTGGCTAAAAGAAAATGAGCGGAAACGGGGTTTCACAGGGGCTAAGAGGAGCATTACAGAGAAATCTTGAGCTAATTGAATCAGGACCTACAACCAGAGGAGGCCCCAAAAGAAAAGTTTGGATTCCTTAACAAGACTTTGGGCCCCAGGGGACGTGGGGCAAAGGGGGCAGTCTTTCCTGAAGGACATGCTGTGTGTTGTTAAAAGATAAACTGACGTATTAAAACTTCTAAGAATTTAGTTGAGCAAAAATCCATTCCCCTAGGGCCACACCAAACAGGAAGTGGTTGAGCATGCTGCCAACTGGAGCCACAGGGAAGAAAGAGAAAAGATGTGGAAGCAAAGAACGAAAACTATTGGATTGGCTATAGATTAAAGCCTCGTTGGCTGTCAGTGATTGGTCGTCCTGGGGTTTTGATTTCATAAATTTGAAGCAATTACAGTCTCATATTTTTGGTTTTCTTATTTAGGCTGACACAGCATTACAACCACTTCAGTCTCATGCCCCCCTTGTTTAATTAATTTCATAGTTTTCCCCAATCCCATTTCCGTTTCTCCTGGCTCACAGCTGGACTACTTTCCACGTCTCTCTGGCAGTGACATGTAGCCTGGGTGGTTACATTTGGCCAATGGAAAGAGACTGAAAGGAGTGGATGAATGAATGGGAAGAGGATGAAATGGTTAAGATACATGTAGATCAGAACCAAATTTCTAGACATAGTCAGAGCCACAAATGGAGAAGCGTAGGTCCCTAAATGAGCACATGGAAACCAGTGATACACAGGACCTACAACATGCTTATGCACTATGACATAAGCAAGAAATAAACTTGTATGCCCATAAGCCACTGAGAATATGGAGTTTCTCTCAACAACTGGTAGTGTTAACACAGGCTACTACAAATGGCTTATGACCTAGAGAAAGGCTGTGTAGACTGACAGAGTAATGTGTCTCTGAAACCCTTGTAATGCTTTAAAAGTTGGCTAATTCACTGAACACAGTGAATTTCATCCCACTCAGTTCCACCAACCCAACTCTCTGGGGAGTCATTTCTGAGCTAAATATTGAAATGGTGAAAAGCAGCCAGTCACACAGAGTTCAGGGGAAAGGAGACGCTGCAGGAGCAAATGGCCTGAGGTGAGAACAAGCTTCTAGAAGAAAGCCACTATTGTTACAGTATGGGAAAGGAGATGGAGGGGAGGTGGCAGAGGTGGATACTGCAAGTCATGGAGGCCTTTGTAGGCCATGCTCTGGAGTTGAGATTTTCTTTTAAAATTCATGCTAAATACAACAGGAAGCACTCAGAAGTGTTTTGTTTTTGGTTTTGTTTTTTTTTTAATATTCTAGATTTTAGACTTCGTGTAATGGGATTTAGTTTAGTTGTATAGGATTAGAGGCATTCAATGTCTCTACAGCAAAATTAACTTATACTTTAAACTGAATGTATGAATGAAGACAAGGAAATATCCCTGATTTTAAGGTAGGGTAAGAAGGTCAAGATGGAAAACTCATACACACACACACACACACACACACTTTTATCTTAGGTGGCAGTGATTTTGAACTTGACATCTCCAGTGGATGGCACAATGACCCTACAGCAGCCTTTGAAGGCATTTGCCGTATTTGTCAATGTCACTATCATTCCCTCTATTATTAAAACAATAGCAACAAAAAATCACTAGTCAGATAATGAAAAGTACATACTATGGGGAATTTGTTCCTAGACTTTCTCAGGGTCACCTTATGACTTGTTTCATATCATTCTTCTTCCCTTTGGAAACAAACAAACAAACTCAGAAGCCCTGAAGTTTGTGTGAATGAATGTGAAATACCACAATGTATATTAAATTGTAAATTAAAAAACAAAACAAAACAAAACAAGGTATCTGTGTCCAACAGAAAAACACATTAGTGCTGCTCTCCTTTCCTACCAGTCTAATGATCTTGAATGCCAAGGCTACAAGCTTCGCATGGACGTCTCTTAGGGTCAGTTTTCTGCAGCATTCCTTCCTGCATGAGACAATGGTGATGTAGACATTCATATGCCAACTTATGATCCTGAATTACTAGTGAGTACACCTGCTGAAATTAGCTTATCACTTTATTCAGTGGAAATCTGAGTTCGGGATGTTTGGTTCAGTGCTCTTTGTTGTTTTTGTTTAAACTGTAGACATAAAGCTTGCATTAAAACTTGAATCAACAATTACTTCTTTTCCTGTGTAATTAAAACTCTGGTGAATAATCAAGTCTGCCTCCATAATCTAGTATTTGTTTAGCTCTATAAAGTTCTGTTATTATGAGGTGATGGGAAAGATTTCTCTCTTTAATTTGCATGCAAGTGTGAGTGTGTGTGTGCATTCCATTAAGATACCTAAACATCCAAATATGTTGAAAAAATACCAGTGACACTAACTGCCTGGTAAACCTATTTCCCAGAGACACCAAGCCACAGTGACTAAGACTCAGCTAGCAGGAACAGAGAATCTCCTTGTATGCCAATGACTGTCCCCACAGACTTAGTGCCTTTGCGACAAGAAGTAAACTCAGCAGTACAGACCTTCCACCTAATATGCCCCACTGCACAGCCTGGAAATTTGGCTTACTGCGAGCAGCACCAGACCCAGAAACCAGAGGTGGGTCTCAGACCATCTAGAGCACTGAGGATGACAACTAGACATGTGAAATGGGTTTTCATATGCTAGGATTACAAGTTTACATGGGTCTACATTGGTATAATGTGGTTTGAACATTTATAACTGACTTTACTAGCAGCCCTACTGCCTGCACCACAACACAGAGGAGACAGTATTATCATCAGAATGTCTTTGTTACAAATTTTCCTAGAATAACTAAGGTCTGAGAGATGTGAATCAACCCCTCTCAAAGAAAGGGGCACTATGCCACTCTACACCAATTTTCCATACAGTAGGCTGGATCTATTAATGCATGTTGAAGGACAGGTTCTCCTAGGTATCTCCAAGATGTACGTTTTGAAAGGAAAACTTAAAAAAACCCACAAGATTCTTCAGAGTATGCCCTAGTAAGTATCCTGCAGTAGGTTTTCCTTTTTGTCCTTCTCCAGTAAGAGCAAAACTCAGGGTTCCTGGGTGGCACAATTGGTTGGGCCAGGGACTCTTGGTTTCCACATGGTTATGCTTTTGGGGGTGTGAGATCAAGCCCTGAGTGGGCTCCTGGCTCAGCACAGAATCCGCTTAGAATGCTCTCTCCCTCTCGCTCTACCCTGCATGCTCTTTCTCTAAGTAATTAAATTTTTTTTTAAAAGAAGAGTGAAACTCAATCTTCTTTTAGTTTTTTTCCAATATTTGCCATTTTCCTCTTTTGTTCTCTTCAGAATTAAGTCACTTCAAAGAAATATATATTTTAACTCAATTCCTACAGCAAATTACCCTAACAAAAAGAAGTACAAAACCATTTAAAAACCATCATGCTTTCAAGATATTTATCCTTAACATAATTTATATTTCCTGCAAAAATATATATGGTACTGATTGCTGCCTTTGGAAATGTGAGTAATTTGATTAATATAAAAGGCTTTGAAGAATGAGTCTGGAAGTCTTGATTATTAATTACACTTATCACAAAATGAATTCTCTCTAATGATGTATTAACTACTGAAGTTAGCCCAAAATGAATTCCTGTAGAAATTGGGTAAAATTACACGGTATAATACTTTTTAAAAAAGATTTTATTTATTTATTTGAGAGAGAGACAGTGAGAGCATGAGAGAGGAGAAGGTCAGAGGGAGAAGAAGACTCCCCATGGAGCCGGGAGCCCAATCCTGCTACTCTGGGACCATGACCTGACCTGAAGGCAGCTGACCAACCAACTGAGCCACCCAGGTGCCTTGGTAAATTACTATTCTGTATAAACTAGATAAATTATCCCTAGGTTATGTACATGCCCCAATAAATTACACCAAGAAAGCAGCAAAGAAAATAATGTAACTCATCACTTTCTACATGTGATTTTGATTTTCATATTTTAATCTAAGTGAAATGATAAACAAGAAATCTTTGAAAAATTACAGAGGGTTTTCATGTAAGTACATCTAATAATTTATTTTATTGAGGGAATATAGTTCCTTATGTAAGTTTCTAAAAATTCTCTTCATTATCTGTGGATAAAATTTCCCAGGATAAAAAATATAGCCTTTTATTCAAACTTTTTTGTGTTTTCAAATTTTCTAATTAAGAAAATTAAGTCTTATTTCATTTACTAATTTTAAAGAATTGTTTTAAGATATTCAAAAGGGTGTCTATAGCAGATAAAGGGCTAGTATCCAAAAATCTATAAAGAATTTATCAAATTAAACACAAAAAAACCCAAATAATCCAATCAAGAAATGGGCAGAAGACTTGAACAGACATTTCTCCAAAGATGACATCCAAATGGTCAACAGACACATGAAAAAATGCTCAATATCACTCAGCATCAGGGAAATACAAATCAAAATCACAATGAGATACCTC
Source organism: Lontra canadensis (assembly GCF_010015895.1). Taxonomy (NCBI): domain Eukaryota; kingdom Metazoa; phylum Chordata; class Mammalia; order Carnivora; family Mustelidae; genus Lontra; species Lontra canadensis. Next base: position 5,879,102 of record NW_022631003.1, read on the forward strand.
ACACCAGTCAGAATGGCTAAAATTAACAAGTCAGGAAACAACAGATGTTGGCAAGGATGCAGAGAAATGGGAATCCTTTTATAGTGTTGGTGGGAATGCAAGCTGGTGCAGCCACTCTGGAAAACAGTACACAGGTTCCTCAAAAAAAGTTGAAAAGAGAGCTACCCTGTGACCCAGCAATTGCACTACTGGGTATTTACTCCAAAGATTCAAATGTAGTGATCCAAAGGAGCACGTGCACCCAAATGTTTATAGCAGCAATGTCCACAATAGCCAGACCATGGAAAGAGCTCAGATGAATGGATAAAGATACGTTTTTATATATATATATATATTACACACACACACAATGGAATATTACTCAACCATCAGAAAAATGAAATCTTGCCATTTGCAATGACGTTGATGGAACGAGAGGCTATTATGCTGAGCAAAATAAGTCAATCAGAGAAAAACAATTATCATATGATCTCTCTGATATGAGGAATTTGAGAAACAAAACAGAGGATCATAGGGGAAGAGAGGAAAAAATAAAACAAGACGAAAACAGAGAGGGAGACAAACCATAAGAGACTCTTAATCATAGGAAACAAACTAAGGGTTGCTGGAGTGGAGGAGGGTTGAGGGATAGGGTAACTAAGTGATGACATTAAGGAGGGCATGTGATATAAAGAGCACTGGGTATTATGTAAGACTGATGAATCACAGACCTATACCTCTTAATTGAATTTAAAGTTTTAAAAAAGATAAATAAATTAATGATGTTTAAATTTTTATATGGAAAATTAAAGATATTTTGAATGATGGTTTTCTTTTTTTATTAAAAAAATTTTTTTTTTATATCATGCTAACAAAGTACTTTGCTCACACTATTCATGTGCTATAGAATTTCATATTGAAAAAATTGCTCTGGTGGGGTTCCTGGTGACTCAGTCATTAAAGCATCTGCCTTTGGCTCAGGTTATGATCCCAGGGTCCTGGGATGGAACCTCACATTGGGCTTCCTGCTTGGGGGGAAGCCTCCTTCTCCCTCTCCTACTCCTAACTTGTATTCCTTCTCTCGCTGTCTCTCTGTGTCAAATAAATAAATACATAAAATCTTTAAAAATAAATAAAGATAAAAATTAATAAAAAAGAAAAAATTGGTCTGGTGACATAGATAATGCAAAGCAGTGTTATAGACATGCTTCTTATAGATCAAATATTATCAGGATTTATTGTGAAAAACTATAAATTTTGTTTGTCCGCACATTCATGGAATGATTAAAAGTGCATATCACAGAGAAGAAGGAAAACTTAGATTATGTAAAGGTATGAATAAAAAGTTTCTGAAGTGACAGATTTTAAGCACCCCAAGGCTAAGGTTCACTCTGAAGAGAAAATTAAATAAGTGAATTTGTCTTGTCAGTTATAAAGTCTCTAGATGTTGATTACTTTCTGCTCAACAATATTTACAGGATTCTTGGGAGGACTGAAATCATCATTAATGTGATCTACCCTTTTTACTTAGGAAGGTGCTAAATGAACATTAGCTGTCATTTTATGCCTTTAATTTCCTCCCCAAATTATTGTATCTTCCTTAAAGTGGAATTTGCCAGGTAAAGTTTGGTGGCACTGATTGACCTCGTGCAAATCCACGTAAGTCCCCGGTAGTCAGTTTCCACACGGGTATAAAATGAAAACCACTGGTCTACCAGGCTGACAATATGTTGTCACTCATCAAATGAGATCACGAAGGTGAGTCCATTTTGAAAAAATCAGTATTAAAATAAAACCTATTATCAATAAATGATAGCTGCATTAGCCCTCTTGCAGCCAAATAAACCTGGTTCACAGCCTGTGTTGTATGGCCCTCAACCTATGAATGGTCCTCACATTTTAAAAGTGTTAAAAAAAAAAAAAAAGGAAAAGAGACAGAGAAAAAAGAAAGGAAAGAAAAATATGCTACAGAAACTGCATGTGGCTTGTCTAAAAAATATATACTACCTGGAGGTGTGTCGGTGGCTCAGTCACTTAAGTGTCTGACTCTTGATTTTGGCTCAGGTCACATCTCAGGGTCATGAGTCCAAGCCCCGCGCAGGGCTCTACACGGGAGTGACGTCTACTTAAAAAATAAATAAAATAAAAATAAAATACATACTATGGCTCTTTATAGAAAAGGCTTGCAACCCATGATCTAGATACAATCACAAAGTTGTTTCCTCAATTTAATAAAGGGGCTAAATAAATGATTGCATTAATGGATAACTGAAATCTTAATTTTTAATACTTTATTTATGTGCAATAAACTGCACATGTTTAAAGTGTATGATATCGGGGCTTTCCAATGAGACTATCGCCCTAATCAAGGTATTAAACATTTCTATCTCCTCCACAAGTTTCTTCAAGCTTCCTTGAAATCCATTTCTCCCTCCAGCCCTTCCCTCAGACAACTACTGATCTACTTTATGTTCTTACAGGTTAATTTGCATTTTATATAACTTTATATAAATAAAATCACTGCACATAAACTTTTTCATCTGGCTTCTTTCACTCAGCATGATTTTGAGTTCATCTATTTGGGGTGTGTATTTGTATTTTTTTTTTTTCCATTTTATTGCTGAGTAGAATTCCACTCTGTGGATAAAGCAGAGTTGGTTTACCCATTCACTTTTTGTTGGACACTTTTCTCAGGTAAATACATAGAAGCAAAATTTCTCTGTAATATGGTAACTATATGCTTAATTTTGTAAGAAAATGCCAAACTGTTTCCTAAAGTATTTGTACCACTTTATATTCCCTACAGCAAACCCTGCTCCATACCCTTAACACCTGCTATTGTCTTTCCCTTTTTTTTCAAACTATTTGGTGTGTTATCTCATTGTAGGGTTGATTTCTATTTTCCTAGTGACTGGTGATAAAAACTCTTTGACTAAACTCTAGTCAGGCTTCCCTGAGCCCTATCTTGGCTAGGCCTCAAACTTGACCTACAAAAACTGCAGACTCTCAGCATAAATGCCTTTGTCCACCCCACCTAAGAGATTTGACCAAACACTAGCATAATTTCTAACACCTCAAGGCCTCATCCCTAGGATGATCCCAGCCCCCCTTAAAACGGTTAATAGGCAGATAGGCCCCTAGATCTCCTCTTTAAAGCAGTTACTTTAGAAACCTTGCAGTTCTGGGGCACCTGGGTGGCTCAGTGGGTTAAAGCCTCTGCCTTTGGCTCGGGTCATGGTCTCAGGGTCCTGGGATCGAGCCCCGCGTCAGGCTCTCTGTTCAGCGGGGAGCCTACTTCCTCCTCTTTCTCAGCCTGCCTCTCTGCCTGCTTGTGATCTCTCTGTGTGTCAAATAAGTAAATAAAATCTAAAAACCAAAACAAAACAAAACAAAAAACCCTTGAAGTTCTAAATCCTTTCTTTTCTGGCCTTTGAGATACAAGACTACCACCCAAAACTATTTCCTGGGGACCTGGGAGTCATTTCTTTGAAATGCAAACATTTAGTCCCTGCGGGAAGTTTAAAGCCCAAAGTCGCTGGGCTCCTTGCTCTAAGTACATTACTGCCTTGTGGTGCAAAGATATAAGAAATTTCTTTTCCAGAAGTGCTGATGAGCAAACCCGGATGGCCTAGTCACATTAACTAACACCCTCTTCTGCCTTTTTGTGACTTCTACTTCTAAGACGCTACTTAAGCCCCCACTATTCTCATCCCCATTCCCCCACTCTCCCCTTGAAACACTCCATTATTGCTGCACAAATCAATGTTGACTTTGATTCACACTGGACTCTTCTCTCGATTGTAATAGAATTATCAAATAAAATCTGCCCTCATCACTTTAACTAGGCTTTGTTTATTTTGACACGAATAACACCGAGTGTCTTTTTATGTGCTATAAGCACACACCTTTTTTTGTGAAGTGCCTGTTAAGATCTTGGTCATTTATTATTGTCTTCTTATTACTGAGTGGTAAGATTCTTCACATATTCTGAATACAAGTCATTTTTCTCACACACACACACCCATATTTATGATGTCTGCCATCTGTGACATGCCTTTCATTTTCTTCACAGTATCTTTTTCAGGACAGAAGTTTTTAATTTTGGTGAAAATTAATTTATACATTTTTCTTTTATGATTTCATATTAGTCAGGGTTCTCCAGATAAATAGAACCAACAGGGTGCGTGTGTGTGTGTATGTATGTAAAGATAGAGGTATGGATAGACTTATCTAACCAATAGGATATTTGTGTAGACGCAGGTATAGATAAACATATGGAACCAACAGGATGTGTCCCATTGGTCCTACATATCCATATATACATACATACATCTTGTTGGTTCTATATTTTCTATATCTACATACCAATATCCCTATCTACGTATCAAGATCTATAGATAGGGACACCTGGGTGGCTCAGTCAGTTAAGCCATGGCCTTCAGCTCAGGTGGTAATCCCAGGGTCCTGGGATTGAGTCCCAGTGGAGCCTGCTTCTTTCTCTGCTTCTGCCTGCCACTCTGCCTGCTTGTGTGCACACGCTCACTCTCTCACACACACAAATAAATAAACAAAATCTTTCAAAAAAAGATCTATAGATCTATATATGTATATGTAGATACACAGACATAAATTTTATTTTAAGGAATTGACTCCCTCAATTGTGGAGGCTTGAAAAATCTGAAATCTGTAGGGAAGAAACTCAAATAGAAGGTATCTTTAAAAAGCTTAACAGTTATACCAAGTCAGTCAGATCAAAGTGAATTAATTGGGTAACAGGCATAGGTATTTATAATTGGTCTAACTGTATGAAGTTTGCTTTTCCAGGATCTGTACACACTGAGATAAACTAGACTTTGCTCCCTCATCACCTGACCAAACTCACATTGGGCTGACCACTGACAGCCAAGTCGAGGCATAGGGAGAAAAAGAGAGAGGGACTTCAGGGTTATGATTCTTAATGGGGATGCTACGTGGCTTTGGATAGAGGCAACGGAAAGTTAAATGTGCAGGACTGAGGAGGAAGGAGCTTTCTATCTGGTGGCATCCAGAGTCCATTTCATCACATAAACACCTCAAGCACATTAACCACTGGCACTACATGAAAGCATTAATTTCATTCCTTCAAATAAGAGGAGAAAAGGAAAAGTAAGTAACTTCTGGGAAGAAATCCAAAAAGTACATTTCATAAGAGGACTATTTTCTCAAATCATAACCTTAGATATTCCAGAAAAGGAAAATTAATCAAAGACACATCCTTGTAAAATACTTGAAAAGATTTGAGCTGTACACATGTGGGTCATGTGGAAGGTTTTCCTCCTTGAGTGGTGGGTCAGTGTTCAACAGAGCAGAGTCATTCTGGTGGGAATTCAGTTCAGTGTTAACAATAAAATAGCATTCTCTTCCGAAGTATTATTGGCTGTCAGCACATACACGTGAAATATCACTGGACAGGACATGTTGCATCACAGGTTTATCCTACTTGTGCTATAGATCTAAAGTGGGTTACTGAAGAAGGACAAAACATTTGAATGCCTCCCCAACTCCCATTCTTAGCTAATCCCGCTACAAGATTCACACTATCTTAATAAATTGAGAATAATTTTTTAAAACCTTATGAGAGGTTTTTAATAAAGAATAAAAAGGGAAATCCTTGGAAGGTAGGTATTAGTATTTCTATTTTACTGATGAGAAAATTTCAGATACGTGATTTCCCAAAGCAACACAGCTCCCAAGAAATCCAGGAGTAGAACCCAAGTCTAATTTCTAAGCTGTGTTGTACAAATTACATTATTTTTCTTAATGCACTCATCCATTCAGCCAGTCATTATAACTACTGTATGCCAGAAATTATGCCAGGGGAGAAAGATAGAAGGATGAATTAAACATAAATCCTTGCCCCATAACCCATGCCCCTCAGGGAGCTCACCATCTAATAAAGAAGAAGTGTGAATGAATATAAACTCTGTGTCACTGGTTCTTACTCATTCTTACCCACATCTACAATTACAGCAACAAAGATTCTTGCAAAGTTATCTCCCAAGATGAAGTATTTCTTTGCTTTTTCTTTTTTTCTTTTCTTTTTTTTTTTTTTTTTTTGAGAGAGAGAGAGAGAGAGCGCACGCGCATGTGAGAGAACGTGTAGGAGCAAGATGCGGGGCCTGATCTCACAACCCCGAGATTATAACCTGAGCCGAAGTCAAGAGTCAGGCACTCAACTGACTGAGCCACTCAGGTACCCCAACATCAAATATCTCTAAGGTTCTCACAAGTCTTGTGAATAAATCTTAGCAGCTCCAACAGATTTGAGAAATAGTGACTGATGGTCTACAAGGACGAACGGTACTCTATGACATGAATAGGATTGAGCTATGCAGTTATTTTTAATTTGAATTCATTGCTAGCTATTTTTCCCTGAAAATATTGAGTTTGAGCGCTCTGGAAAACTTTGAGCTTACTGGGTTGCACATTCCCACATGGCAGTAAAGAGGCTGAAACCAAGTTGTAGTTGCCCATATTGACAAGGTGCTTGGTTCCAGTTTTCCAGTGACCTACCTTTCCTGTTTCAAGGACTTAATCTACTTTATTCATTTATATTACTTGCCTGGCCATCAGCCGAATTCTCCTCTCCTCCAGCCCTGAACTTCTCAATTGGTTAGTGCTATATGAAACTCTAAAACTCTTACGGAGGGCACCTGGTTGGCTCAGTTGATTAAGCGACTGCCTTTGGCTTGGGTTATGATCCTGGAGTCTCAGGATCGAGTCCCACATTGGGGTCCCTGCTCAGCAGGGAGTGTCCTTCTCCCCCTGACATCTCTCCTATCATGCTCTCTCTCTCAAATAAAATCTTTAATTGATTAATTTAAAAAAAAAAACTCTTAGGGATTCCAGTGAGTCCCACAAGAGAATTCTCTGGCAGGAGGATCTCAGAAAGATTCCACGGTCAAGTGAAGAGAACATGCTCATTTTTGTGCTGTGCTCTCCAGGAGGAGTTAAAAAAAATTTTTTTTTGCAGAAAATTATTTTTTACTCACATCTCACAGGATTCATATATATGTCCATGGAAGTTGGGATTTTTACAACATAAAGTTGGAGGAGGAGACCTCCAAAATTAAAATGTGACCTTGAGGAGCTGGGCCGCCCAGCTGCTGCTGGCACCTCTGAGGGGGATTGGTAAGCAGCTGTTGTACTCCGGTGAAGGGCTAGAACTCAGAAGAGAGAGCAAACAGAGAAGCAAGTCCCTTTTCTCTTGTAAATTCCCATTTCCTCCTAGGGCTTTCTCTCGGCAGGGTAGACTCCCAGCCCCGGGGTCACAAAATGTACAGAACAGGGGTTCAGAGGTGAGAGACAAGAGCCTAACAATCATCACATTGTCCTCCGATTGCCCCGCTTTGTAACAACTGGGGCTTTATTATAGGACAATTTTTTACTTTTCTTCCCTCAAGTTATCTCTCAGAATGGTCCTTAGTCCCTTATCCAAACACATTTCCAGAAGATCTACCTGCCCCAGATTATCAGACTTGCCTGACTCTCAAAGGACAAACAAGATCTCATTTTTATAACTTTAGGTTGCCCATATTGACAAGGTACTTGGTTCCAGTTTTGGTTTTTTTTAGTATATGTGCTGCCAAAGCGAGCACCCAGTCTTTTTTTTTTTATTTTTTTGCAACCCAAGTAATTATAATGTGTGATTAATAATAATCACGAGTAGATCCAGCATACAGCAGTGAAAAATTCAAAGAAGGGGCGGCTTTTGACCAGCATCTTGAAGGACAGTTAGGGGTAAGAGGGGTAAGAGGAAGAGAGGAAGAGTCTTGTGCGTGAATGAAGCAAACCCTCCCCCCTTGCAGATGCCTCCCCTCTATTTTTTCCTCCAAGAGAAGTGCACAACCATGGTGCTGTGCAGAACCATGGAGCTGTGGTATGCAGCCCACCTCCGTGTTGCCTGGGAAGCTCTCCCAGCCTCTCCCATCATCTGCATCCTGGTCCGCTTGCAAAACACCCCTGAGAGGTCACCACCTCAAGGAATGTGTCCTGACCCCATACATACGATGAACCACCCCTCCTTGGGAGTGTTTTTATGGCTCCCACCATTACACTATCCTGCAGATCATAATCATTTTCTTTAATTCTGTCTTCCCTGATCAGCAATGGATCTTTTTAAGCAAAAAACATTTTCATTTTAATTTAAACTCTAGGCTTGTTAATTGCTGGGTTTCAGTAAAGTCAGGCTATTGTCAAGTGTTTTACATGCCAAGTTAAGAGTCTGACTTTTTTCCTATAGGGAAAGGGAAGGTATTCTCGCTCTCCCTCTCATCCCTCCTTCACCTCTCCCTATCCAGCACCCCCAAATGGGATAATATAAAAACTTAAAATAAGAAAAAAAAAGTCAATCCAAAATGCCACTGTTTATCCATGTGGATTTTACAGTCTTTAATAATTTATTCAGCATTATTTGTTAAACGAGAACTCTATTATGGGACTCTTTTTGGAAATCCTTTAGCCACCCAGCCTTTATTTCTCTTCTGCATAGCCTTGTCCAATCTCACTGTCAGTGCCTACCATCTTCTCTTGAAAGCCGCCAGTTACTGCTGTTTTCCCCCTTCCCAAGAATGTCACAGGAACCTCCCAGTTCTCCTTAAAGTCTCGGCCTATCCACAGATGCTGGGTCTCAGTAAAGAGCGCTCGCCAGAAGGGACAGGAAGGCACAGAAGACACCTGTTCACAAAATCCCTGATAACTATGCCTTTGTTCTGTGCTTAGGGCCATAGCCTTCCAGGAGCCCAGAGAACTGTATTAAAAAGGGACTACCAGCAAGAAATGCAACAACAAAAAATAATGGGATATTTTTGAAAATGGAGGTAAATATGTGAAGAGATCTTTAAAACAGGATTTGCACTTAATGAGTAAGAGTCCAGGGTGCACTGTTAATGGCCCGAATAAATCACCATCTTCAAGAGGAGGTCATGCAGCACTTTGGAAGAGGCACTAACATTTTCTAGCCTTTTAATGGTATGTAGAAAAAAAGAAATTGGGCAGATAAATGGTGGAGATAATGGGCCTTCATCTCCTTAGGGGCTCATCTACACCAAAAGAAGTCTAGAATTTCTATTTTAGCCAGGCACGGATATATTTCATACTTAACATTCATTTGTAGGGTTCCTACTTCCAAAAAGGCTTGGAATACAAAAGTGCATTTAAATAGTCCTTCTTCACTGTGCCCAGATGTCTGCTTCATTTTGCCTTCTCCCCATGTATGTCCAAGCACTGTTGGACTGCTACTTATTTTATTAAAAAAAAATAACTTCCAAGTAATTCGTGGGTCCTTTATAGCAACATAAATTACAGGTGTATAAAGAAAAACTTCAAGTCTGCCTCGCACTCATTCCAACCCTGCCTGATGTGTGTCCTTCAGCACCTCTAGTTCCCAGCGGTGACACCGGTGTGACCACTTTGGAAAGGCAATTTGGTAATATCTGTAAGATCTGAAATGCACAAACTCTAACTCAGCAGTTCCACCTCTTAGAATTTGTCTCGCAGCCGCGCTTGGACATACAGGCGAGTGTCTCATTGCTTGTTGCAGCAACAGTTCAGAAACAGCTTAGAGGTCTGATGAATCACGATGCCTCCCAAGGACAGAACGCTCTACCGCTCCAAAATATGATCAAGCAGACAGATGCGAAATAAAAACCAACGTCCAGAATAATGGGTACAGCATGTTCCTGTTTGTAATTTATTATTTTCCTTAACTGTGTACTTGATACACAGAAAATATGTCTAGGGAGACACATAAGGAAACTTCACAGTAGCTGCCCCTAAAAGGTGGAGTGTGGGGGACTTATGATTTACAAGAGGCACTTTTTCTTCATTACATACCTTTTGGTAGCATTTGACTTTTTTATTATGTGGACTTAGTCATTTTCAATAAAAGAAGAAAAGAAAAAAAGAGAAAAAAATTGCTGATCTGATGGATGAAAATTACATTCCTTTTTGGCTTTGAATTTCAACAAAAAGGGAGGTTGACCACTTTTTTACTATGTTTCCTGGCCATTTGATTCCTTCTATGAAATGCCTATTTATATCCTTTGCCCATTTAAAGAAATTAACTTCCTTATTAATTTTATTTTTTTTAAAGATTTTATTTATTTATTTGACACAGAAAGAGAGAGATTACAAGTAGGCAGAGCAGCAGGCAGAGAGAGAGGGGGAAGCAGGCTCCCCGCTGAGCAGAGAGCCCAACTTGGGGCTCGATCCCAGGACCCTGAGACCATGACCTGAGCTGAAGACAGCAGCTTAACCCACTGAGCCACCCAGGTGCCCCTCCTTATTAATTTTAGTAGGTCTTTGAATATAGGATATATTAACCACTTATCATATATTTTACAAATATTTTTTCCTGGTCTGTAATTTTCTTGTTTTGTTGTCCATAATAACTTTGGCCCTTTAGAACTTGCAAATATATGTTAATAAATATATATATTTTACATACACACATATGTGTTCATAAATAATTCCATTTTTTTCTTTTCTTCCCCTCTTAAGGCCTCCTTCAACCTAAAGTTATAAAAATCCTTTTCTTACCATTTATAGACTTAATCCATCTAGAATTTTTTAAATTATGTGACTCAAATATTTTCTTCCAAGTGTGGATAGCTAATGTCTTTTTAAAAAAAAAAAGTCCTTTTCCCTCAATGAATAGAAATGCCGACCATCATACAGTAACTGTCCATGTATGCTAGATAATCTTATTTTACTCCCTCAGGTTCATTCTCTGTCCAGTCCCACATCCCAGGGAGCTACCCTCCAGGGTCTGCATCACCCAGGTCCCCTTGCTTCCTGATTTTATATCATCTTTGGCCACTGGGAGGCACTAGCAAGAGATCAGAAGGAGAGAGAGAGGTTGGAATATATTTCTTCGATGATCCTTCCTTGTTTGCTCACCAAAGTGCCTCAAACTTCCTGTTGGCCCCCTTACTTTACCTATACCTGTAAAGACAGTCATCTAAGTTCTGTTTCTAGTCTCTTTTGAGTATAACTTGTTTTTAATTTTAATTTTTAATTTTTTTTTTAAATTTTATTTGACAGAGACACAGCAAGAGAAGGAACACAAGCAAGGGGAGTGGGAGAGGGAGAAGCAGGCTTCCTGCTGAGCAGGGAGCCCAACACAGGGCTCAGACCAGGACCCTGGGATCATGACCAGAGCCTAAGGTAGATGCTTAACAAGCCACCCAGGTGTCCCTACCTTCTGTTTTTGGACACTGCTTTTCTTGTGCCTGTTTTATGTGGTTGGATTATGGCAGTTTGAATGTATTTTAATGCACATCTGATATACTGTTTGGTATATTTTTCTATCCCTCAACTCTTTCAATATTTTCTTAGAAATTTTAACATGCTTGTTCTTCCACATGAAATATTTAAAATAATCTGGTCAACTCAAAAAAATTAAGCTTATGACTAAATTTACACTAAATTTGGACATTCGTTGGGTAGAGTTTATCAATCTTATGATGCAGATTTTTCCATTATTGGCTGTGATACTACTCAGACTTTTCAAATGCCTATTACAAATCTTAATATGCACCAATAAGGTCAAACTGATGATTGCCCTTTCAAAATTTGTTTTTACGGATTAATCCCCTCTCACTAATGGTACACTGCCACACATACTCAAAACCTAATATCATTTTCACTTTCTCATTCCCCACAATCAAATGGTTGCCAAGTTCTGCTAATGCTAACTGCAAAATATCAAATTCTTTCCTCATCCATTTCAAAACTACAGATTCAAGTTCAATCTATTTTTCACACTGCCTCCAGAATTAGAGTTTTAAAATACAGTTGTGAAATGTCATTCTTTGGCTGAAAAGTTTCAGTGGTTCCAAGGTAATGAAATCAAACATCTTTTATGTTTCCAAGGTAATGAAATCAAACATCTTTTATGTTCTTGCCCAGATCTACCTTTCTGGTCAATCTTCTTCCATTTACCACCCCTATCCCCAAAACACACAGTGCACCACTACCCATGCCATGCTTGAACCATATGGCTTTAGTTGTAGCTTCTCAGATATCCTGTTTCTTTTCTGTCTTTGAAAAAGTTCTATTCTTGCATCCCTGGGTGGCTCAGTCATTAAGCATCTGCCTTAGGCTCAGGTCATGATCCAGGGTCCTGGGATCGAGTCCCTTGTCTGGCTCCTTGCTCAGCAGGAAGTTGGCTTCTCCCTCTGCTCTTCCCCCTTGTATGCACATGTTCTCTCTCATGCAAAAATAAATAAAATCTTTTTAAAAAAGTAAAAGAAAATGTTCTAGTCCTGCACTGTTCATTCAATAAGGTGGCCACTAGCCACATGTGACTATTAAGCTGTAAACATAAAATATATGCTGAATTTTAAATATTTTGCACCAAACGGTAAGGCCAAATATCATAATAATGTTTTATTAAAAATGATTACCTGGTGATCATATAGATCTATAGTAGAAATGATAATATTGTGGGTATCTTGGGTTAAAATGTATTATTAAAATGTATTTTATCAGTTTCTTTTTACTTTTAAAATGTGACTACTAGAAAATGTTAAATTTCCTGTGTGGCTTGCTTTATATTTCTATTGGATACCACTGCTGTAGCGTCTGTTTTTCTCCTTCTGGTAACATCTCACATGTGCTTAAAATCCTACTTCAGATGTCACCTCCTCTGTGAAGCCTTTCTAGCTCCGTTGCTCCAGGAAGAATTAAGCATTTTAACCTACGTGCCTACAGTACTTTGTACTTACCTCTATCACAGCACTCCCTAACTATAATGTAATTATTTGTTTATAGGTCTGTCTTTACCATTTTTAAAATATTTGTGTCCTTTGTTTCCTCATTCTCCATATAGGCTTAGTGCTCAATCATTTTGTGATGGTTAACTGGGAGCAAGAAATCGTTCCAACAAACACCGGGACCAAAGACAATCCTAAAAATAATCACAAGATTTCCCCCTAAGCTTCTTGCATACAAGACAGAAAAGGAAAATGTCATTTTATGTAACTAATCAGAGAAAGCCTTTCGTTTATCAGGAAACCAAACTTTTTCCTAGCACTAACTCTGAGAGGGATTTATTCCATGAAACCTTATATGAAACATTGAACCACACAGTACGTCAGGTCTTTAATGAGGGGTCTATAGATAATACAGAAAATTTCCTTATATGGCCATTTCTTATATCAACCAACACTACAAGCAGACAGCATAATATTATAGCTTGGGCAAAAGCAAGCATTTTATAAACTAGAGTAAGATAGTCTAGATTGATCTCTCTAGTGATCTCACTTGATCAAGAGAAAGAATCCAGAAAATACAGTTGGGATTTTTTGAATCCACTCTGACAATCTCCATCTTTTAGTGAGAATATGAATTATAATTAAAGTTATTGGTATTACTGGGTTCAGATCTCATACCGTTTGTTTTCTATTCATCCTGTTTGTTCTTTGTTCCTGAATTCTTTTCTTTTGGATTAATCAAGTGATTTTATGATTCAATTTTTCTCCTCTTTTAACTTCTTAGCTATGCATTATCTCTTTTCATGATTAACCTCTTTTTTTTTTTTTTAGAGATTTTATTTATTTATTTGACAGACAGAGATCACAAGTAGTCAGAGAGGCAGGCAGAGAGAGAGGAGGGAAGCAGGCTGCCTGCTGAGCAGAGAGCCCAATGTGGGGCTCCATCCCAGGACCCTGGGACATGATTAACCTCTTAATAGATAAAATTTATAATGGTTTTAAAATATATGTTGACAAAAAACATTTAAATATAAGAACATAGAAAAATTCAGAGAAAAAGAATTGGGAAGGATGTAACAGATACATACTAACCAGAAGAAAGTTGGTACAGCAATATTAACATCATATTAATGTGATTTTAAGACAAAAATATGACATGACAAAGACAATTTACTTAAAGATAGAATAATCCTGAGCATATAGTTAGCTAACACGGCTAAAATATATGCTAAAATATTGACACAATTATAAGACCTTTCTAAGTCCATAATTATACTAATGATTCTAACATCCTTTTTAGCAATTTATAGATAGAGTAAACCTGAAGCATTAAGAATATTAAGGATTTAAGCAAAATAATGATGAAACTTGATCTAACAGAAACATGTATATGAATCCTGAGCACAATTTTTGAAACACAAATATTTATAAAATCCAACTTTGTACTAAGTCATAAAGCAAATCTCAAAACTACCTCCCCCCAAAAAAGTCAGCATGGTACCACATTACCTACTCACAAGTCATTAAAACTAGAACATATTAAGAAAAAGAGAACTTCCCCAAATACCTACATTTGAAAATTTAAAAGTGTAATTGTAAGGAGTTTGGGGATCAAGAATTAAATCAAAATGGAGGGCACCTGGGTGACTCAGTTGATTAAGTGTCTGCCTTCAGCTCAGGTCATGATCCCAGGATCCTGGGATCAAGCCCTGCATCAGGCTCCCCGCTCTGTAGGGAGCCTGCCTCTCTCTCTCTCTCTCTCTCTCTCTCTCGCTCTCTCTGCTGCTCCCCCTGCTTGTGCTCTCATTCTCTCTAATAAAAATATTTTTTCAAAAAAGGAAAGAAATCAAGATAGAAATAGGAAAACACTCTAAAACTGAACAACATGAGATATATTAAAACCTATGGGATGAAGGGGCACCTGGGTTGCTCAGTCATTAAGCACCTGCCTTTGGCTCAGGTCATGATCCCAGGGTCCTGGGATCAAGCTCCACATGGGGTTCCCTGCTCCGTGGGAAGCCTGCTTGTGTTCCCTCTCTCACTGTGTCTCTCTCTGTGTCTAATAAATAAATAAAATCTTAAAAAAAAAAAAAAAACCACAAACCTATGGGATGAAGCTAAAGTAGGTTTTAACAAAGAAGTGATGAAAAAAAAAAAGCACAAAGAAAAAACCCAAGGGATATACAGAAAAGGAAATATGTATTATTAGTATCAGTTCTTTTGGTCATAAAGGATCAAAAACCCAGTATAAACTTAAATACTGAATTTTTCAGCTCATTACAGTAAAATCCAGAGATAGACATTGTTTTAGGTATAGACTCATCAAGGGTTTAAATTATGTATTATCGTGATCCAAATTTGACTTTATTTCTCTCTCTCTGAATTCCACTCTCCTTATTAGTTTGATTATTATCAGACTCTCCCCTCCTGGGGCAACATATCTGAAGACAGTATCTTCCTAGCTATACTCTAGAGCAAGAGGGGAAGGATGTCCTTCCCAGTGGCTTTTCATTGCATTTTATTGGCTCTGATTGGCTTATGAAGCTATCTCCAATCCAGTAACCATGGCCCAGGGAATGTGACCTCTGGACAGCTGAGCTTTAATCTTCTTTGTTTAGAGTAGGCAACATCATTGGTAGCACATTAACCAAATTAAGTTAATGCTAAAGATGTTAAAGTTAAAGACAATTGGTGAATGGGTGCTCTAGGGCAAAAAGAAACAGATGTGTACTATAGCACAACTTCAGAAAAATGTTCTTTTTTTTTTTTAAGATTTTATTTATTTATTTATTTATTTGACAGACAGAGATCACAGGTAGGCAGAGAGAGGAAGGGAAGCAGGCTCCCTGCTGAGCAGAGAGCCTGATGCGGGGCTCGATCCCAGGACCCCGGTATCATGACCTGAGCCGAAGGCAGAGGCTTTAACCCACTGAGCCACCCAGGCGCCCCCAAAATGTTCTATTTTTAACAGGACTTCAACACCATGAGCTCACCAAGATGAGTTAATTGCCAAATGTTCCTCTACATAGCAAAATAAATCTGATTACATGGCAAGATTCAATACTATGCAATCTACCTGAATGCTACAGGCCATTGCCAGAAGGGATTGAATTTGGGCAAATTTAATACTGATTTGTTCTTTTTGACTGATATTAGCCAACAGATCAACAACTTCTGAACATCAATTCTAAACCTTGTTGCTCCTTACAGGTAGGTCTTTAATAAACCAAAGACTTCAGTGCTCTTCATACAGTTAGCTCTGTGTTCATTTATCGCAGAAATATTTAAGTGCTCACTAGGTTCTAGACGTTTCATTTACTGCTGAGGAAACAAGCCAACCACAAAGACCCTGATGCCTTGCCCTCATGGAACAGACAGTAGTGAGCCTAAGAGGAGAAAACATTTTCAACTGCTACACTCAAGTATAATTGTTCAAGTATGCGAGTTACTTTTACATCCCTTTTAAGCATTTTGCACTGCAGATTTCACAGGTCATTAATCTGGCCAAGGGAAAAGAACATTTTGTTCTTGTGGCAACATTCCCTGGGCACTGGGAGCAGGTCACTAGTATTGAGACAGGGATTTTGATGGAAGAACACTTTGTCCAGCCCATAATCTAGACTCCCATTCCCCTCCCAACTGCAATGTGGTGGACTTCTACAGGTAGGTGGTTTGGAGGAAGGGAGCAGCATCGAAGAAGAAAGGACCAGAAGCATAAAAAGAGAAAAAGAAACTTAGCGAAGAGTTGTGGGTTGGGGTTGGTGGGCAGGAATAGATGATACAGATTGAACCCTGCCTCCTTGGGTATAAACAGATATTGACCCACTTTTTTCTGTCAACACTCGTTTACAGTTTTGGGACAGAGGCCTCCTCTCAAGGATTCGGTGGCTTCAAAACTTTGAACAGAAACACTATGGACCTAAGAGCCAGAGAACTAATTTTATGCCATCCTGACTTCATTATGGCAGAGGATAATTGATTCCATACAAAACTGAATGATACATTCACGTGCTACCTCGTAGCTAAAACAGTTCAGTTTCAATTTCACTTACATACTTGGCTAACAAAAAGATATTTCATTGCAAAACAAAGGAAATAAAATCAAAATGCAAATTCAAATGGGTGGAAACTATATGCATTTTCCAACAATGAGAATAATTATGTGTACAACATCCTAAGCTAATCTTTAAAGAATGTAGGCAGTGATTGACAAAGTATTTCTACCAGTAAACAAAAAGTCTCTTTTAAGTAAAGACAATAGCATATGTAATTTACATGTCGTGTTGAATAAAAATAAGTGTATTTCAAAAAGCATTTTAAGAAAAAAATCAAAGAGTGTCATACCAAATAAAAAATAAAAGAAAAAATAGTGTCTTAAATTAAAAAAAATTAGAAATTTTAAATAAGTATTTTAAATATTAAAAATTATTTGAAAGCCAGGAAAAATAACTGGGAGGACTGGTTGCATTTGTGGTATCCCCAGTTGAGATAGCTTTCCACATGCAAAGCTTGGTTGCACCTGGAAGTAAAGCAGATCAAGTCACTCTTTTGCAGAAAAAATCCATGTTTCCCCCATAAACACCAACGTCCGGATGGTGCCCTGAACGGCCCTACTAGATTTGGCCTTGCTGCTCCACCGCATCTGCTAGGAGTCCGCCAGTGACCGCTGCGCTCCCGCCATGCTGGCTCCGTGTTGCTTCCAGACCAGGCATTCTGTCACCTCAGGGTTTTCCATTTGTCCCTGCCTTTATTTTATTTTATTTTATTTTAAGATTTTATTTACTTATTTGACATACAGAGATCACAGGTAGGCAGAGAGAGGAGGAAAGCAGGCTTCCCGTGGAGCACAGAGCCCAACCCAGGGCTCGATCCCACGACCCCGGGATCCCGACCCTGGCGAAAGGCAGAGGCTTTAACCCACTGAGCGAGCCGCCCAGACGCTCCTGTCCCTGCCTTTAATTCGAACCTCTTCTCACAGGTTTCTCCATGGCTCCCTCTGTCCTTCAAGTCTATTCAAGTGAGGCCATTCCTGACTCCTTTGAAATTGCAAACCACGCGGCGCCTGGGTACTGCCCTCAGTTGAGCGTCCAATGCTTGGTTTCCACTCAGATTCTGATCTCAGGGTCATGAGATCCAGCTCTGTATCCGGCTCATGCTCAGCTTGGAATCTGTTTGGGAGTCTCTCTTCCTTACCTCTGCCCCTCCTGCTCTCATGCTCTCTAAAAATAAACTTTTTTTTTTTTTTTTTTAGGAGGTTTATTTATTATTTGTCGTGAGAGATCGAGAGAGCGAACAAGCAGGGGAAGCGGCCAGCAGAGGGAGAAGCAACCTCTAGCTCAGCAAGGAGCCCTATGTGGGATTTGATCCCAGGATCCCATGACCCGAACCAAAGGCACACACCTAACTGACTCAGCCACCTGGGTTTCCCTAAAATAAATAAAACTTTAAAAAAAAAAAAAAAATTGCAAAACTCCTCCCACCTTCACTCCCTCCCTATTTTATTTCTCCATAATGTTTCTCCTGTGAGCACCACAAAGGGAGGAACTTTTGTGTTTTGTTTCCTATTATTCTGTGCCTGGCACAGAGCAAACACTCGATGTGTATCTGTTGAACGAATGAAAGTTAGCATCTGACATGGGGCTGCCAGCGTGGTTAGAGGTCTCGTCAATCACCAAGTAAAATCAGCCCCCCAAAACACACCTCCAAGAACTGTACCAATAGTTAGAATCCGGGTTCTCTTGAAGTTAGAGCCTGAGACAAAGGCACACATGTAGGTAGTCTGTTTGCAAAGTGGTGCCAGGCATCAGGACTGAAGGACGGAGGACAGAAATAAACAAGAGTTAGTGAAAGGGTGAGGGACAAAAGTCAATACACAAGACTAACTGATAAAGGGGGACAATACACTCAAAGCACGTAGTGTTAGCAGATCAGCAAGGATAGGGGGTCATAAACCTTGTTGGGGCAGGTCTGAAGAGAGTGGGTGGGGTCGAGGTTAGACAGGGTCACAAAGCCAGGCTGCGCAATAGAGACAGAGTTGTTCCAACTTTGTTAACTAATCTCAGATTTGGGGGCTGGACACACTGCTCAGAAAGGCCAAAGTCTAATGGGCCAGCGGAGCATGAGCAGAGAAAGCGGGCAGCCATGTGTGCAAGCGGTTGTGGTCCAGGCATGCGAGGTCTCAGGTCCACGGGCACAGCTGCCAGCAAGCACGCACAGCCATCTCAGTCAGTCTGGGGTGCAGGGCCCGAAGGGTGGCAGGGCTGGGAGCTAGGCCCAGATGGGCAATGAGCAGCCACAGCCTCAGGAGAGCGGAGAGGCTTGGGTAGAAAACCAGTCAGCTGGTCTGTCCCGAGGGTCTGTCCCTACCCTATCTGCACAAATATTAACTCTCCCTCTAGCGGGACTGATGCCATCCTAATCACCCATACTCAGGCAGTAAACTCGGTCAGTAAGTTACTACAAAATAGAAGTGTATACACGGACATGGAAAAAAAGCCCATCAGAGAATTATTGTAATTATTCAAAGAATCTGGAAACTGCTATAATACTGTCAAGCAAATATCTACAGGCTTAAAAATGGAAATAATTTAAAGATGATCAGAGTCAATGAAAAAGATCACTATTTTCATGTGAAGCTTTGGCTGAACCCAATATTAACAAGGGAAACAATTTTTAAATTGTTTTGTTCTTGTAACTGAAGATACACAATAGAATAATTGAGTATTTAACAATATACAGATCTTAAAAGTTTCTTTCAGTTTCTTGTAGGACTTCCCTCCTCCCCAAATTATGGGAAATTCCAGAGGAAAAGTTAAAATGCCATTGTATAAATTTACATTTAAAACAAAATTCAGACTTACAGAAAACTGATTTGTAGGACTTTTTCTTTTTCCCAGAAAATTGTTCCCAGAATCCTCATTTCTAGATAAAGTAAAATTTTTATTAAAATAATTTATCAGAAATGTATCCCAATGTTGTTACATTCTATAAAATACTCTTAACAGCTCCAGGAGCAGTGCTATTGGCAGAAAGTTCCTTCTCAAAATTATAAATATAATTTAAAAATTATTTTTAATCTTTCATTTGCCAGGAGTGATTAACATCACTTTTAAATCCATTGGTGGAAAAAGTATAAATTTTGATGATCTAATAAATTTAGTAGACTTGCAGAAAATTATATGATCAAGATATCACATTAATAAAGTACGATTTTGGTATATAAGATTGACACCAAAAATGTTTTTGCAGTTTATAAAGTTACTTACGCATCACTTGTAGCCCCATTAAGTTTTAGAAGTAAAATATTTTTAAAGAAAGCTTTACATTTTAGTATCTTTACTAGTCTTTTTCTCTCCTTTTTGGAGAAAAGGACCCATATTTTCACTTTGCACTGGACCCTATACATTATGCAAGCTGGCCCTGATTGTCATTAGAATTTGGGCATTAATTTGAAACAAAAGGAGATCCTTTCACTAGGAAGAAAATTATAAGTGAGGCAGGTAAGGAAAAACCAGCATCGGGCAATGGTCCTTTCTGTTTATCTTTTCAGTAGGAAAAGATGACTAACTGATAAGAGGAGGGAGAAAAACTCTTTTAATACACATCTTGTGAAGCCAAACTCAAGATACCTTGAAGAAAGAATAAAACAGGAGTCACCTGGGTGGCTCAGTCAGTTGAACATCTGACTCTTGGTTTCCACTGCCATCATGATCTCAGGGTCGTGAGGAACCCTCTGTTGGGCTCTGAGCTCACCGGGGGTCTGCTTGAGGTTCTTTTGCCCTGCGCACACTTATGCATGCACTCTAATAAGTCTTAAAAAATAAACAGGAAATTAAAGTGAAGAATGCACCTGGAAAAGTTTGTTAGTCCCGCCCTATAAAAACCTTGTTTTGGCAAGACTAGGGTTAAACACCTAAAACTTAAAAAAAAAAAAAAAAGATGTGGGGCACCTGGGTGGCTCAATCAGTTAAGCCTCTGGTCTGTCTTCTGCTCAGGTCATAATCCTGGAGTCCCCCCTCATCCCCCATGGAGCTCAGGGCTCCCTGCTCAGCAGGGAGTCTGTTTCTCCCTCTGCCTCTGCCCTCCCACTGCTGCTGCTGTTGCTGTTGCTGTGCCTTCTCTCTCTCTCAAATAAATAAATACTTCTAAAAAAAAGATGAAATGGCATACTAGAGAGCTACACTGAATATAAACCAAGTGACAGAATACATATTACAGATAATGAGGATGTTGACAAAAGAGTAGCCAACATCTCAAATCAAAAAGGGGCTCCTGTGATCTAAAATCTAAGGATTCTTTTATGTGGCCAAAGACAGAAAGGAACTGGTAACTGGCACAGAAGGAGGGGGTACAAACTATTATTTTCCTCAAATATTAAAACGCCAGCTGGTTGGCCACAGTCATTGCTCCCTTGTTATGTCAACATGTAGAAAGCATGGACAAAAGGCAAACTAGGAGTTAGGGTTCACGGTCTGCCACTAATTATCGACACAGCAGGACAAATGTAGCCCTTCTTTCTTCTACCGTGAAAACGGAAAGAATGGTACATCATTTTCCCACTCAGACTTAATAGAGATCACGTATGTGAAAGTACTTTGGGAAAAATAAAAAGTAGTAGTCAGAGCCTTAAATTACACATTCCAGTGCTTAGAGGAGCTCTTTCATGTCCAATAAGAACAGTTTCCCAGGACTTTAGAAAGACTCATTTCAGTGCAGTGTTCACCAGTCTCAAGTACTGTCTGCTTAAGTGTTCCCGAAAAGCCAGCTATCAAATGCTGAAGAGCGAAAATGCCAATAATTAACTGAGTTGTCCCCCTCAAATCTCTCCTAAACTGATCACAGTCCCGATAAACAGCTAACAACATCGAAGTGGTTGACCACTGGGAAACTGCAGGAGTGAATGAAATCTGGATTCGAGTCCAAAATAAATACTGCATTGTTTAAAAATAGCTGCAGGATTTCGTAAACACTAAAGTACAAACACACAGAACTCTTGAAGTTTTTGGGTTTACTGTGATAAACAAGATAAAAATATCCTGTATTTTAAAAATCAGACATGAACTTTCCCCAAGTTCTAAGTCCTTAGCAAAGTGTCCTTATCTATAGGATTGAAATGGAACCGTGGGAACTGTTTCTGGGTCACAGTTCTATAACATTGTATATATTTCTATACCTTCAAGATTCAGTTTGATCATTTGTGAAATAAGACAATAATTTCTACCCTGCCTGCTGCATGGTGTTTTAAAGGGACCAAACGTGAACAGTCTTCAAAACTCTAAGTGTCTTTACAGTGAGACAGATTATTTTCACAGTTCAATTTCAGTTTTCAGGATGGTCCTTGGCTTTTTAATTTGGTCTGGAAAGAGCCAGAAGTGGTGAGCAGGACGGAATCTAAAAAATTCTTTATTTAAGGCCACAATCAGTAATAAAAGGATAGAACCCTCTTTGTTCAAAATGAAGCAAAAAGAGACAGAGGGTCTAGACTGAGATTTTATTCACTTCTCTATGAAGAAAATCCACTGGTGGTCCTTTCTATAGCGAATCAAAAACAGGTAAGAGCCAAGGATAATTTGGCCAATCTTTCCCACCTGACCCCCTCTATCCACAACCAGTATTATCTGCCAGTTCCTACCCCTACTCACATCTTCATTCTTTGATAAATGTTCTTAGTCTTGAAATAGTATGCAAAGGCAGCCGTCAGCCAGAGATTCCAGCAATCACTACCCTTTCTACATAGAAATTATGGGGTTGCCTAAAAAGCTCAAAGTTTGAGTGCTTAATTTAGGGCAAGTGCTATGGTATTACCACCTCTCTATGACTCTCTCCCTTTCCTTCCTCCATCAAGGTCAGGGATCATCCAAAAGGACAAATTACCCTGGCCCTCATAGTCACTAAAACCTGAAATGTAGACATTAGACATTATCTATGCTATGGAAATCATGAGCAGCTTTATAATGAAGTTGAAGTCAAAACATGTGGCATAGGGTCTAGTGCCTCCACGGGCCAGCTATGTGACCTTAGCCAGGTCACTAACCCATACTGTAAAAACAAGAGCATGTCCAGACGGGTTTTAATCCCTGCCATCTACCAAATTCTATGATGTTAAAAAATACAGAATTAAGAGAGGAGCAAGATGGTGGAGCAGTAGGAGACTGAGATAGCAGCAGGTCCCAGAAGTTCAGCTAGATAGTAATCAAATCATTCTGAATTCCTCCCTCTCCCTCCTTCTCCCTCTCCCTCCTCCTCCTCCTCCTCCTCCCTCTCCCTCCTCACTTCTCCTCCTTTTCCCTTCTTCTTCTCTTCTTTCTTCTTCCCTCCCCCCTTTCATCTCACCCTGGTTTTGCATCTCTTTTGATTTGGTTAGTGTATATTTCTATCTTGTGGTTGCTACCCTTTTACTATTTTGTTCTCTCATTCATTTATTCTTATCCGGATAAAATTACAAGGTGGAGAAACTCACCACAATAAATAAATAAATAAGAGACAGTACCAATGGCTAGGGACCTAATCAATATGGACATTGATAATATGTCAGAACTAGAGTTCAGGATGATAATTATCAAGGTGCTAGCTGGGCTCCAAAAAGACATAGAGAATCTCTTTCTAGAGAAATAAAAGAACTAAAATCTAACCAAGTTGAAATCAAAAAAGCTATTAATGAGATATAATAAAAAATGGAGGTTCTTACTGGTAGGATAAATGAGGCAGGAGAGAGAATTAGAGATATAGAAGATATCTAATCTAATAATGGAGAATAAAGAAGCTGAGCAAAGAGAGACAACTACTGGACCACAAGTGGAGAATTCGAGAGATAAGTGATACCATAAGATGAAACAATATTAGAATCATTGGGATTCCAGAAGAAGAAAAGAGAGAGAGGGGGGCAGAAGGTATATTGGAGCAAATTATAGTAGAGAGTTTCCCTAATTTGGTGAAGGGAACAAGCATCAAAATCCAGGAGGCATAAATAACCTCCCTCAAAATCAATGAAAATAGGTTCACACCTCATCATCTAACAGTAAAACTCACTAGTCTTAACGACAAAGAGAAAATCCTGAAAGCTCAGGACAAGAAGTCTGTAACATACAATGGTAGAAATATTAGATTGTCAGCAGACTTATCTACAGAGACCTGGCAGGCCAGAAAGAACTGGCATGAT
Organism: Lontra canadensis; assembly: GCF_010015895.1. Lineage (NCBI taxonomy): Eukaryota > Metazoa > Chordata > Mammalia > Carnivora > Mustelidae > Lontra > Lontra canadensis. Next base: position 5,902,994 of record NW_022631003.1, read on the forward strand.
ATATTCAGAGCACTAAACAAGAAAAACATGTAGCCAAGAATACTATATCCAGCTATCATTGAAAATAGAAGGAGAGATTAAAAGCCTCCAGGACAAACAAAAATTAAAAGAATTTGCAAACACCAAACAAGCCCTACAGGAAATATTGAATGGGGTCCTCTAAGCAAAGACAGAACCTAAAAGTAGTAGACCAGAAAGGAACAGAGACAATCTACAGTAACAGTCACATTACAGGCAATACAATGGCACTAAATTCATATCTTTCAATAGTTACCCTGAATGTAAATGGGCTAAATGACCCAATCAAAAGACACAAGGTATCAGAATGGATAAAAAACCAAAACCCATCAATATGCTATCTACAAGAAACTCATTTTAGACCCAAATACACCTCCGGATTGAAAGTGAGGGGGTGGAAAACAACTTACCATGCTAATGGACATCAAAAGAAAGCTGAGGAGGCAATCCTTATACCAGATACACTAGATTTTAAGCCACAGACTATAATAAGAGATGAGGAAGGACACTATATCATACTTAAAGGATCTGTCCAACAAGGAGATCTAACAATTTTAAATATCTATGCCCCTAACATGGGAGCAGCCAATTATGTAAACCAACTAATAACAAAATCAAAGAAACACATTGACAATAACACAACAATAGTAGGGGATGGTAACATCTTCTTCACTGAAATGGATAGATCATCCAAGCAAAAGATCAACAAGGAAATAAAGGCCTTAAATGACACACTGGACCAGATGGACATCACAGATATATTCAGAACATTCCATCCCAAAGCAACAGAATCCACATTCTTTTCCAGTGCACATGGAACATTCTCCAGAATAGATCACATCCTGGGTCACAAATCAGGTCTCAACCTGTACCAAAAGACTGGGCTCATTCTGTACATATTTTCAGACCACAGTGCTCTGAAGCTAGAACTCAATCACAAGATGAAAGTTGGAAAGAACTCAGATACATGGAAGATAAAGAGCATCCTACTAAAGAATGAATGGGTCAACAAGGAAATTAAAGAAATTAAAGAAACAATTCATGGAAACAAATGATAATGAAAACACAACTGTTGAAAATCTGTGGGACACAGCAAAGGCAGTCCTGAGAGGAAGGTATACAGCAATACAAGCCTTTTTCAAGAAACAAGAAAGGTTTCAAGTACACAACCTAACACTGCACCTAAAGAAGCTGGAGAAAGAACAGCAAAGAAAGCCTAAACCCAGCAGAAGAGAAATAATAAATACATAAATAAATTAATAAATGTAAATAAATAATATAAATAATTATAATAACTCTTATAATAAATAAAAAGTTTAGAGGTGAAATCAATGAAATAGAAACCAAAAGAATAGTAGAACAAATCAACAAAACAAGGAGCTGGTTCTTTGAAAGAATTAATAAGATTGATAAGTCCGTGGCCAGACTTATCCAAAAGAAAAGAGAAAGGACCCAAATTAATAAAATCATGAATGAAAGAGGAGAGATCACAACCAACAAAGAAATACAAACAATTATAAGAACATATTATGAGCAACTCTACACCAGCAAATTTGACAATCTGGAAGAAATGGATGCATTCCTAGAGACATATAAACTACCAAAACTGAACCAGGAAGAAATAGAAAACCTGAACAGACCCATAACCAGTAAGGAGATTGAAGCAGTCATCAAAAATCTCACAACAAACTAGAGCCCAGGGCCAGACAGCTTCCCAGGGGAATTCTACCAAACATTTTAAGAAGAATTAATTCCTATTCTCCTGAAACTGTTCCAAAAAATAGAAATGGAAGCAGGATTTCCAAACTCATTTTATGAGGCCAGTATCACCTTGATCCCAAAACCAGACAAAGACCCCATCAAAAAGGAGAATTACAGACCAATTTCCTTGATGAACACAGAAGCAAAAACTCTCACCAAAATACTAGCCAATAGGGTCCAACAGTACATTAAAAGGATCATTCACCACAACCAAGTGGGATTTATTCCTGGGTTGCAAGTTTGGTTCAACATCTGCAAATCAATCAATGTGATACAATAAAATTAATAAAAGAAAGAACAAGAACCATATGATACTCTCAATAGATGCTGAAAAAGTATTTGACAAATACAGCATCCTTTTTTTTTTTTTTAAGATTTTATTTATTTATTTGACAGACAGAGATCACAAGTAGGCAGAGAAGTAGGCAGAAAGAGAGAGAGGAGGAAGCAGGCTTCCCGCTAAGCAGAGAAACCTATGTGGGGCTCAATCCCAGGACCCTGGGATCACAACCTGAGCCGAAGGCAAAGGCTCTAAACCCACTGAGCCACCCAGGTGCCCATACAGCATCCTTTCTTGATTAAAACTCTTCAGTGTGTAGGCATAGAGGGTACATAGCTAAATATCAAAGCCATCTATGAAAAACCCACAGCCAGTATCATTCTCAATGGGGGAGAAACAGAGCTTTTCCCCTAAGGTCAGGAACATGGCAGGGATGTCCACTAACTCCGCTGCTATTTAACATAGTAGTAGAAGTCCTAGCCTCAGCAATTAGACACCAAAAAGAAATAAAAGGCATCTGAATCAGCAAAGAAGAAGTCAAACTCTCACTCTTTGCAGATGATAGGATACTTTATGTGGAAAATCCAAAAGACTCCACTCCAAAACTACTAGAACTCATACAGGAAATCAGTAAAGGATATAAAATCAATGCCCAGAAAATCAGTTGCATTTCTATACACCAACAGCAAGACAGAAAAAAGAGAAACTAAGGAGTCAATCCCATTTACAACTGCACCCAAAACCATAAGATACCTAGAAATAAACCTGACCAGAGAGGCAAAGTATCTGTACTCAGAAAATTACAAAGTGGGGCGCCTGGGTGGCTCAGTGGGTTAAAGCCTCTGCCTTTGGCTCAGGTCATGCTCCCACGGTCCTGGGATCAAGCCCTGCAATGGGCTCTCTGCTCAGTGGGGAGCCTGCTTCCCCCTCCTCTCTCTGCCTACTTGTGGTCTCTGTCAAATAAATAAAAATTTTTAAAAATCTTAAAAAAAAAAAAAGAAAACTATAAAGTACTCATGAAAGAAATTGAGGAAGACACTAAGAAATGGAAAAGTATTCCATGCTCATGGATTGGAAGAACAACTATTGTGAAAATCTCTACGCTACCTAAAGCAATCTACACATTTAACGCAATCCCTATCAAAATACCATCTTTTTTTTTTTTCAAATAAATTGGATAAATAATCCTAAAATTTATATGGAACCAGGAAAGACCCCAAATAGCCAGAGGAATGTTGAAAAAGAAAGCCAAAGTTGGTGGCATCACAATTCCAGATTTCAAGCTCTGTTACAAAGCTGTCATCATCAAGACAGTATGGTACCAGCACAAAAACAGACACATAGATCCATGGAACAGAACAGAGAATCCAGAAATAGACTCTCAACTCTATGGTCAACTAATCTTCGACAAAGCAGGAAAGAATCTCCAATGGAAAAAAGACAGCCTCTTCAACAAATGGTGTTGGGGAAACTGGACAGCCACATGCAGAAAAATGAAACTGGACCATTTCCTTATACCACACGCAAAAGTAGACTCCAAATGGATGAAAGACCTTAATGTGAGACAGGAATCCACCAAAATCCTGGAGGAGAACACAGGCAGCAACCTCTTTGACCTCAGCCACAGCAACTTCTTAGAAACATTGCCAAAGGCAAGGGAAGCAAGGGCAAAAATAAACTATTGGGACTTCATCAAGATCAAAAGCTTTTGCACAGCAAAGGAAACAGTTAACAAAACCAAAAGACAACTGCAGAATGGAAGATATTTGCAAATGACATCTCAGATAAAGGGCCCAAAATCTATAAAGAACTTACCAAACTCAACACCCAAAGAACAAATAATACAATCAAGAAATGGGCAAAAGACATAAACAGACATTTCTACAAAGAAGATATCCAAATGGCCAATAGGCACATGAAAATGTACTCAACATCACTCAGCATCAGGGAGATACAAATCAAAACCACAATGAGATACCACCTCACACCAGTCAGAATGGCTAAAATTAACAAGTCAGGAAATGACAGGTGTTGGCGGGGATGCAGAGAAAGGGGAACCCTCCTACACTGTTGGTGGGAATGCAGGCTGGTGCAGCCGCTCTGGAAGACAGCATGGAGGTTCCTCAAAAAGTTGAAAATAGAGCTACTCTATGACCCAGCAATTGCACTAATGGGCATTTACCCTAAAGATACAAATGTAGTAATCTGAAGGGCCATGTGCACCCAAATGTTTTTAACAGTAATGTCCACAATAGCCAAACTATGGAAAGAACCTAGATGCCCATCAACAGATGAATGGATAAAGATGTGGCATATATATACAATGGTATACTATGCAGCCATCCAAAGAAAGAAAATCTTGCCATTTGCAACAATGTGGATGGAACTCGAGGGTATTATGCTATGTGAAATAAGTCAATCAGAGAAAAACCAATTATCATACGATCTCTCTAATATGAAGAATTTAAGAGGCAGGCTGGGGGGAGTCCTGAGGGGTAGGGAGGGAAAAAATGAAACAAGATGGGATCAGGAGGGAGACAAACTATAAGAGACTCTTAATCTCACAAAACAAACTGAGGGTTGCTGTAGGAGGGGACAGAGGGATAGGGTAGCTGGATTATGGACACTGGGGAGGGTATGTGCTATGGTGAGTGCTGTGAAATGTGAATCTGATGATTCACAGATCTGTACTCCTGTGGCAAATAATACATTATATGTTAATAAAAATTTTTTTTTAAAGGAGGAATTCACTGAGCCAAATTTGAGAGGAGCAGAGTTATACTGCCTTTAAGGAAGTCTTTAACTAGGGATTTGAATATCACCAGAATGCACTCGAGCCCTACTGCCCCCATCATGTCTTTCTGCATGCTGTATTAGCTTATCTGGCTTTGTCATGAGCCCTTCCCTCAGTTTTTAAGAAGTGACATCTGAGCTCATACCCAAAAAGTTTCATAAACAAGAAGGAAAAGAAGCTTCTTTTTCCTAATTTTGTTTGAAAAGCCCTAGGGTAGATTCTGATTGGCCAGCTTCCATCACATGCTTACCACTTGGGACAATTATTGGGTGCAGAAGGAGAGATGTGCTATGACCAGATCAGCTACAAGCATGCACCCTGCCCATTCCCCAGCAAGATACACTCTGAAAGGGGAAACAGTGTTGGATTGATTTATATATATATAAACATATATCATCAAAGTTAAGTATATATGTGTATGGATGTGTGTGTGTGTGCCTGTGTATTCATGACTAAATTTAATGGGTGTCTATAATTCACTTACACAGCTTGAAATCATGGTTTAGATTTTTACATGTAAAAAATAATTTTAATACTTATTTGTTTAATCATCATTTGTTCAGATGTTTAAACAACTTCCATGGACAACATCTCATCTAGAATGTTTGTGTTCTCTCAAGATTTGTTATAACAAGTTTAGAGTGAAGAAATAACTGCAAATTTATATTAGAAAGTTTTTTTTATTATATCTCCACAGAACACATCTGAGCTATAAAGAATACAAGATTCCCCCCTCAAACAAAAACAAAACAAAACAAAACAAACAGAATCACCACCACCACTTCCTTTTCACCTTCCGTAGCTGCTGCTATGTTCGTAACGTAAGGGGCTAACAAACTGGCCTTTTTGATTATTAATTTTATTGGAGGTGATGAAGAGAGTTTCCCATTAACAATCGCCAGGAAAATGAACAGAGGGTGGAGCTGAAAGGATAGTTACAAGTTTATCAAGAAATTGCATATTTGCAAGTCAGAGGCTCAGCAAATTAAAAGATTTTTTTATGCTTCCAGCCACCGAGGATTGCTGGTGACTAATCTTAACACTCTTCAGAGCTAGTCAGCTGTAGCCGGTCTCTATTACTGTGTATAATTCAAAGCATCTAACACAAAGGAAATGAAAGCTCAAAGGAGGCTGGGGAAGAAAGTCAGCAACAATGAATTTGGTCTATAAATGCTTTGCAAATAAGCAACAAAGAAAAAAGGAGTCTCTCCTTTGGGTTTGATAGATAATGACTAGAATAAAACAAGAGATCAAAGTATTTATAAAAATGGATTTGTCACATTCTTCCAACCTCATCAAAACCTCTTAAGTAAATAATTCCACGAGTTTCCCCTCAAAGAAATACGAATGCAATTTTCCTGGGCTCTCCTCTCCCTCCTCACCTTATACCCTGTCATTCAACACTTTTCCTATCTCAAAAGTCACTCTTACCACATTCCATGTTCTCTTCCATAGCCATGGATTAGTCTTAATTCTTTACTGATAGATGTGGTCATTAAATAAAATGTATTAGCTATACAGCGCATACAAAAAAAAAAAAACCCAACAACAACAACAACAGTATTCCACGCAATAATATTAATATAGAATTGTTCAATCTTGTGATCATTTTTATCACTAATATCCAATAATGACTAACAGGACTAATGTCCAATGGCCAAGGTGTTTACCTCTAGAGCGGAAAAAAAAAACCCAGGATTGCCCGATCTGCTATCCTCCTCATCAAGGCTAGATCCCAAGGACACTTGCCCTTATAAACCCACCATTGTCTGATGCTTGAAACACTATGGCTGAGTCTCAAGCACATCCATGTTTTGTTTGGTTGACACAGTGTTTTAAAATTGAGCAAATGTGGAGAAATATATAGACACTTAATAAAACACCTGATTTTGGCTTCTCTTAAAAAAAAAAAAAAAGGAGAAGAAGAAGAAGATCTGGCAATACTGTGGACCCTATATTCCCTCTGCTCTGTCCCTCCTTCTCCCTCCCTCCCTCCCATTCTCTTTAAAAACACCAGTGCACTTCACTTAGATTTCCTGCCTGGCCCCACTGGGACAGGGGTTTTCTACCCCACATCACCAGACACTGGAGTGTCTTTGTTTGGATTTCCTTTATTTATATTACTTTTTAAAAGGTTTTCCTGCTTCGGAGTTTTCGTCTTAAATCGATACAGTATAACCATCTTATTAGTAAAAAGGCTAGAAAGACATTCTCTAAATATATACAGTGATATAAACAGATGTTACAGAGAATGAAGGCTTTAGAATTGTGAATAGAAAAAAATATGTAAGAATTAAGAAAAAAGGAAATTTCATCAATACACTCAGAAATCTAAAACTTGCTAAAATGAATCATAGCTTAAGACAACCTCAATCTCATTAAACTTAGCTGAGCAACTAAGGTTATAGTGATCTGTCAAATACTCATTTAAAAAATTGTGTGCTCAGGGGCGCCTGGGTGGCTCAGTGGGTTAAGCCGCTGCCTTCAGCTCGGGTCATGATCTCAGGGTCCTGGGATTGAGTCCTACATCGGGCTCTCTGCTCAGCGTGGAGACTGCTTCCCTTCCTCTCTCTCTGCCTGCCTCTCTGCCTACTTGTACTCTCTGTCTGTCAAATAAATAAATAAAATCTTTAAAAAAAAATTGTGTGCTCATATAATTGTTACATACTATAAGCCAGCTAATGCTGGGGATATAACCACCACAAATGAGGTTCTGGGTTGTGGATCAAGAGTTCCTAAACTTGGAATCACCTTGGGAGTTTTTAAAAGTTACGGTTGTCTAAATCTACTCCAAATCCACTCTGAAAGTTTGGGATTTAACTGGTGTGCAGTATGGCCTGGACATTGGGATTTTTAAAAGTTCCCCAGGTGCTTTTAAAATGCAACACAATTTTAGAAACTCTGCTGTGGACATTACTTCAGCTATAATTAAGTAGGAGGACTATCGCTTCTTAAAGCCAATCATAGCTCTTGAGAGTAAAGTAAGTCACCTGCTTGTCCCCACAGCCAGAGGGGAGGATCTACCTGAAACTCTTCCAAAAGGTATATCCCATCCATAAATGAAGGCTCTGAGAGAATAGGAGGCCGCAGAGCAAATCTCATCAGAAAGGAAAGTGTTACCTGATCCATTAAGGGAACCTCTACATTTCTACTTGAACTTGAGGCAGTTAATTCTTGGACTGAGCCTTGATAACCTAATTGGTAAAAATAGAAACAACAATCCCTCCCTTTGAAAGTTGTTCTAAAGATTAAACAAGATAATATACATGAAGCAATATAGGAATATATGAAGCAATTAGTTTTTAATAAGTCATAACTTTTTTTTAAGATTTTTAAGTAATCTCTACCCCAACGTGGGGGTCAAACTCATGACCCCAAGATTAAGAGTAGCATGCTCTACCAACTGAGCCAGCCAGGTGCCCCAATAAGTAGTAAATTTTTAAATCCAAAATTCAGTGATTATAGTTTTTCCTCAAAGTTGTAGTTAATAATCCTAATATTAATCTCTCCCCTTCCTTACAGCAATCCAATTTTGAATTCTTCATTTTGTATTGTTCTATAATTGTTCAACGAATGCAGTCTTGCTGGATAGAGAAAAATTATTTGAGGGAAGGGGAAATTAGACCATTTCTCACAAAAGATAAAACCTGCTTGCTTCTCACACCATATAACATGGTTAAATTGAGAGACGGGGTCCTCAGATTATTAGAAGAAACTGGCCATGAATTTTAAAACGATATCCAGAAAACGAATGGGTCAGCATTTGGGGAGGGCACTGTGGAATAGTTTCTTTTTAAAGGCAGAATAACCCAGAGGTGCCTGGATGGCTCAGATGGTTAAGTATCTGCCTTTGGCTCAGGTCATGATCTCAGCATCTTTGGAGGGAGCCTTGCATCGGCCACCCTGCCCAGCAGAGAGTTTGCTTCTCTTCTCCCTCTGCCTCTCCCCTCTGCTCATGCTTTCTCCGCTCTCTCACTCTCAAATTAATAAATAAAATCTTTAAATAAGTAAAGAAATGCAGAATAACCCATATTGCACTTTTCCACGGCAGCTGTGACAAGTTACCACTAACTTAAACAACACTAATTTATTATCTTACAGTTCGGTAGGTTATGAAACAAGGCAGTAGACCTTCGCAAAATGTGCGGGTTTGACATATTGCTTATTTTGAGCTGTGGACACTTGAAAAAAAGCAGATGTAGAGAGAGGCTTTCTCCGAACTCCCCTTATCTCCCCTTGCTCGAAGAGGAACTCCGTTGTTACAAACCCCCTTGCCGGGAGTTTCATTTACTGGGAAGACTGACTCTTATCAGCGTAGAGGAGACTAGAGGTCAACACCACACCCAGACAGACTTTGTTACAAATTATCACACCTACCATCTCTTCTTCTAAAGGCCCATTTATCTTTCAGGAAAATCATTTACTGTCCCAGAACAGGTATATATCCGCCCTTCCTTTCCATATTAAGATGGTATTAAACCCTGAATTAAAGCTACCTCTTTGAGTTACTCATTTTTCCTGGGCGCCTGGCAGGTATACATGAGGTTTACATGTTAATAAACTCCCGTTTTTTTTTCTCTCGTTTATCTTTCAGTACAAGGGGGCTCAGCCATGAACTCAGAAACACAGAGGGAGTATTTTTCCTCCCTACGATTAGAAATACGACATGGATCCCACTGGCTAAGAGCAAGGTGCTGGCCGAACCCACTGCTCTCTGGGGGCTCAAGAAGAGAGTCCTTCACTTGCCTTTTCGAGCGTCCGGAGTCTGCTTTCCTTCACTCCCAGCTCCCTGCTCCACCTTTAAAGTCAGCAACATGAAGCCGAGTCCTCCACGCGACCAGCTCTCTGGCTCTTTCCACAGTTCCCCTGACCGTGACCCTCCTGCTGCTCTCTTCCACTTTTAAAGACTCTTAGGATTAGAATAGGTTCACTTGGAAGACCCAGAGTACTCTCCCTAGTTTAAGGTTAGCTGACCGGTACTGTATTCCGACTGCTCCCTAATTCCCCTTGACTGTAGGACATAATGTATTCACAAAGCAGCAAATTATGGAAAGAGAAGTCTAACTAGACTGCCAATTACGTTGCAATCAGTGATCGTTTCATTTCTCAACTTAGTCACGATGGACTGTTCTCCCAATTCCAGGGACGAGAATGAGGACATCTCTTGGGGATCTTCAACCTACCACATTGTCAACTGACCATAAGAAGCTAATTAGGATCAAGAGTTTGTAAACAAGTAGGGCCTGACACAAGACAGATTAAGAGAGTCACTGATGGAGTCGTGCATTCGTGGGCTGTCACACCTGCCTCCTCTACCCCTGATCAATGGCAGACATCGGTAATCGACAAGGCATCATTACCTGGGGATCCATCTCCACGGGGTGCGCTGGGTCATCTCCAGAGCAGTCGATCAGAGCTGGTACACAAACTGAACTCTCTTTTCCATTCTAAATCTGAACAATTGTAGTGGCAAGAGACCCTCTCTCAGGGCCTTTTTGGCAAAAGGTGACAATCCTCATGCTTTTAAATTGGCAGAGGAAATGAATCCCAGCTGAGCTAAATAAAGAGCTCACAAGAAGATGGAAAATAAGCCAATTAATTAATTCAAACTTGACAGAAATCTGTGTTTCTGTATACCGGTAGAGAATCCATTCGTTAACTAAGAAAATCTGTATTTAATTGCTGTCCCTGCCTACACAACACAAAGCCTTCTCTTGAGACTTATTTTAATGCCTCTTTTTTCCAAGAAGATATCTTGCTTATAAAAAGATTTTAGTATATGTTTATATGTAAGTATTTGAAGGCTTTTATTATTCTAAATAGAATGTCATGACCTTTTACAAGTACATTTTGTAAGTAATCCATGATCATTGTAGATAATTTAGGACAAAGAAGAAAACCATACATAATTCTATCTGCCAGAAATAAATTTTGGTGCTCACTCTGTCCAACATGTTTATATTCATTCATTCAACATATTTTTAGTGAGCCTCCCTGCTAGGTACTATTCTAGGATTTGAGAGTACAGCATGAGAAAAACACACCCGCACAAAATCGTTGTCCTCAGTGAGTCCGATTATGTACCAAGAAAAAAAACAAAAAACATAAAAACAAAAATAGAAAACCCAAACCAAATTTTTCATATCGTTTGTAATTGGCTTTTTCTCTTTGCTGGTTTTTAAAAATACCCCCTCTAATTATGTCAGGTTTTTGTAGTTTTCCCAGTAGTCCCGACTCCACAGACAGATAAGATCACAGACTGCTACATGATTGGCAGTGGGTCTGACTTCTCTTTCCATTGTCTGATGCTATATCGTTAGAAGGAAACCTCCCAGAAAAGAGAGAATGCCGTGAAATCTCCTTTCACCACGAAAGACCACTTAGGGTCTTTCCTTTCACCACGAAAGACCACTATCTTGTTTTAGTTATCTATTGTTGCACAATGGGCATGACTAGAACTTAGTCCTTTAAAACAACAATTATTTTATTGCTATGGACACTCACAAGTCCGAAGGTTTACTTGGCTGGGAGTGGGGTAATTCTCTCTTGGAGTATTTTTTCTTATGCCTTCTAACTCTTTTTGGTACTGATGTCATCTTGAAAGTTTCTTCTTTAAAGATTTTATTCATTTATTTATTTGAGAGAGAGAGAGAGGACAAGTGGGGAAGGAGCAGAGGGAGAGAGAGAAGCTCCCTGAGGAGGGATCCCAAAGCAGGACTCAATACCAGGACCCCGGGATCATGACCTGAGCAGAAAGCAGGTGCCCAACTGGCTGAGCCACCTGGGCGCCCCATCTTGAAGATTTCTTTATTCATACAGCCCATGGATTTTGGCTATTGACAGGAATGTCAGCCAAAGTTGGAGTCTGAACATTCACACACAGCCTCAGTCTGTGGCCTGGGCTTCTTCACCCATGCTTGTTGGGTTTCAAGATCAAGTAACCCAAAAATCACCAGGCAAGAACTATCTTGCTTTTTATGCCTAAACTTCCCAAATCACAGATGGTCCACCAGATTCAAGGGGGAGGAAAGACAGAAGCCACTGCTTGGTAGGAGCAGTGTCACCATTACACTGTAAGGGGTGGGATATATTGTGGTGACCATCTTTGGAAAACACAATCTACCCCATATCTCAACCTCCTCACATCTTTAATCCATATTGTTAAAACCAGGGACGGCAAACTTCGAGAGCCACTGTAAGCTTAAGAGAGAAGTTCTATGACTATCCAGACTTTCTTAAAAAAAAATATATATATATACATATATATATGTATAAATATATATATATCTCAAAGATTTGTTTTAGTAAGAAAGAACTGATAACTGAATAACAAACTATTCTCACTCCACCTATATTGATCACATGGATTCACATTTTAAAATATTAGTTGATGATAAAAAAAACTTGATCAGATTTTTTTCCTCTTTAGTATACAAAACTTGCTTTGAGAGTGTGACACATAGAGAAACAATCTTACCTATGTATGAAGCATGGGAAGAACCATCAACTAATTCTGGCATCCAAGGCTATTAAAATGATAATGTAAATTAAGGAGTGCTTAAGTGTAATGTTGAGAAGGCTATTAAATGAGCTCCAGACATCTGCGAGATCTCTATGTACAACATTGGGAAGGTCTAAACACATTAAGTCACAAGGTTACTCTTACCAAAAATTACAGGTAAGAATTTAGAGAAACTAAAATAAATGGTTGCTAAAACAAATCAACACTTTATCATTTTATGCAAACACCTGATGAGCACCTATGATATATTTGGTACAAACAAATGCTGTGTACCCATGGTATACCAGCCATTAAGGATATACATTAAGACATACATATTTAGGATATAAGTAAGATTTAAATGATTGACACTTTATCACTTTCATAGCACGAGTGAAATCCCATTATAATAAACAGCATTATCAAGAAAGAGTCCACAGTACAGATACACAAATATCATAGCAGAATACCCACACAGGTGTGCTATTGATCTGATCACAACACAGTCTTCCTGTTGAACAGCAAATACTTTGTCATGTCTCTCTCTAAAAAGAAGAGTAACCTTATAGTTTCATAATTGTTTCCTGTAGACTGAAGAAACAAGCTAGATGGTAGGGGAAAGGCACACATTTCTTTTGTCTTGATGTCAAAGAAACACTCACTTCTTCCTGTGTTGTACAAATTCTCAAATCCTTGCTCCAGACTTTCACAAAAAGGAGGAAACATTTCCCTCTTTTTGAGTCCAATCTTTCTTGTTAATTCACCACAAAAGGAATGCTAATTGTTTCTTTCAGACCTGTTTTCTAACCATGAGTTCATTACAATTAAAGTTACTGTTTTGAAAATTTTTATATTCTCTAGAGCTCATTATAATGCAAGTCAACGCCCACAATTTCCAACAACATAATGTATTCATTAATTGATAAAATAAATCTAAGAAATCTGAGGTTCCTCTGAATTAACTTAATAGGTCATTTCACCTAAGGAGGGGCAGTGGAGAAGGAACAGATGAGAGAAAACCATCAGAGCCCAGCCGTGGAAAGTGGTGTTTTGCTCTCTGTTCTTTGTTTCTGAGACAGCGATCTGGCTTGGGTGTGGTCTTGCCGGAGAAAAGGAAAGCTTCTGTTCACCAGCCTCGTCCAGACAAAAAAAGATGGCCCCAGGCAAAACCACATTTTCCTGGAATCACAGCCTTTTCTCCCCTCTGCTAAAGGCAGATTAGGGAACTCACACTATCCAAGTCTTTTCCAGAAAACTGTTTTCTTTGTTGAATCATGTATAACACTTAGAGAGGAAATGATGGAAACTTTTCTTCCTGGTCTCGGAATAGACTCTGTGCTTGCATGACTGCGTAAGTGGGGATTGGAATCCCTCGTGGATTTTTTTTAGAGTCTTTACTGGATATTCATTTTTTTTGTCATTTATAAGTGATAATTTAAAATAATCTAGAAATATTGCTTATGTAACTTGAAATTTTGCCTTACCTTTTGATACTGTAACTACAATAGAGTCCACTGTTTTTTCATTAGATATTGCAAATAGGTAAAGTATATGATAGCGATATGTTAACCAGTATTCTTTTTTAAGTCTTCTATGCAAGCTTAGGCCTCCTCAGGTCAGAGAAGCATGCATGAAGTAAAAGCTATCATCCCTTTCGACTGAGTTAACTGGCCTTTTCATGATGGGCACTGTAATCCCTTGCTCCAGTTTGAATTTATATCTTTTTTTCCTGTATTTGTTCATTCATTCTGCCAATATGTGTGAAGTACCTTATATATGCCAAGCCTTGTGCATTAGGCTCAAAGCTCAAGACAAGTGATAAAAAAAGAAAAATTATATATATAATTATATATACAAGATTTTATATATTTATATATAAGTAATTTTATATTTTATATTTATATATTATGTATCTTTATATTTATATATTTCACATATAAGAATATATAAAAAGATATATAAATATATAATATTATATATAACTATATAAATATTTTATGCATTTTATAGAAAAATTATATATTTATATATAAGTAATTTTATATTTTATAATAAATAATTTTACATAAAATTATATGTAAATTTCATAAATGTATATATAAATATATAGCTTTTATATAATTATATATGGATATATATAAGATTGTATACACACACACACACACACACACACACATAAATATATAAGAAAACAAAGAAAAAATATATCCTGGCCCTTAGCTTAAATCTAGCAGGGAAACAGACAATAACGAGTCATAAAGATGCCCTTAATCATTTATCCAACAGATGGTGCACACGGTGTACAAGATGGTAGGGATACAGTAGAGAAAAAAAAGGGCCCAGACCCTGCTCTCATGAAGTATAATCATGGAGAAGGCCTTAATCAAATGTAACACAGATACATAAGTTGAATGCTGTATAATTTGGAACTTTTTCAATTCCAAGTGGTCAAAAACCTGACTCACACTGCGATAAGCAAAGAAAGAAAAGGGGGGAGGGTATTTATTGGTTCATGGAGTTAAAAAGCTGAGGGCTAGTTGAGGCATAGGCTAGTGAGGGGGCTTCAACGATGTTTCCTGGACCTGGTGTCTCCCTACTTCAGCCAGTTCATCTATGGTTCAGTTTCATTGCCATGTTCAAATCCAGGAGTAAAAGAACTGTTTCTCTTCTGGCAAATATCCTGGGCATGACTCTCACTCGTTTGAAAGAGAACACATGCACACTCCCTATACCCATCCTGGCCAGGGGAATGTGTTGCTCTGATTGGCCAGGCCCAAGTTCACATGCTCATCCTTAGACTTGGAGGTAAAACCTAGCGAGCTGTGAATTGAGAGGAAGGATGAGAGCTGGGGCTCAGAAGAAATTGGGGTTGCCTTACCAAAAGGAGGGGGAACGGACCTTGGCAGTCAAAGCACACTAGCCACTAATATTCCCTGTGTAGTCCAGTCTCTCTATGCTTTCCTATTCCCAGAGACAAATATAACAACCAAAATTCCAGTAAAAGCCATTTTTATCCTTATGGTGCCTCCCAATGATGGTCAAAATTCATAGCCACAGAAACACATCTTGATATTCTGTTGTCCTCCTCTCATTCTCAGTATCTCACATGTCCCAGGGCCCTTCTGCCATCCTAGTCTCCAGTCCCCACCAAAATTCTTCCCAACCCTTCCTCACATCCCTGCTGTCCTTCTCTCACGTCCTGTGCCTTGACTCTCTTTGCCCAAGTCCTCTATTATATTACCTCTAGTAGTTTTCTTCTCTAGCCTGGCTCCTCCAGGCTTACCTGTTTTTCAAGTATTCCCTCCACTGATTACCCCAACCTGCATAATAGAGTTCAGACATTTCCTTAATAGGTCAGGGGTGGGTCCATGGGGAGGGGGTGGCTGGGAGGCATGAGTGGCAACAAAAGACTGGACTATTTTAATCTGACGAGGTGAGAGATACAGATATTCATCATTTTCTCTTCCATCTTGCCATCCAAATGATCATACCCCACTGTATATAATTCCAAAATGTGATAAGAATCTGGGATGGGGGAGGGGTGGGTAAGGTAAAGAATGGAGTGCTTTTGAATTAAGATCCAAAGGTTGAACAAGAATGAATTAAGTGAATGGGTTTGGTGGATGAAAAAGTTTTGTGGGAAGAAGTTCTCTGGCTTCCTTGGACAGCCTGGAGGGAAGCAGGAACTGAAAAGCAGCAGGTGTAATCAGAGTGAGGGAGCATGACATGGATGAGGCAGAGGGTAGCAGATAGATACCAGTGACCAAACAAGAGAGTTAGCTCAAAAGGCTTGCAGAGTTTCCTTGTCTCAGGGGAATAAAAGAAAGTCCTTTTAATAGCATTCCTAAGCCCCAGCCTTGTGAGGAAGAAATCCCTTTTGAGCCCTCCATGCGTGGATTGTTACCCTATAGCAATCTGAGTTACGTAAATCTCTGTGAAGCAAGAAATGAAAAGTGCCTTCAGCAGTGTCTCTTGGCTGAACTTGTTAGACATCTCTCCATGATACGCTTAAGTTCAAAAAGGAATCACTGCCAAGATAATTTTGCTGTTATAACCACGATTAGTTCAACTTTCTAATCTTTCACTGCACAACTTCTTGTGAGAAACTTAATGCTGATAGGAGATAAAACTTGTTTATTTGCCTGAGACTATAGGCAAAAAAAAAAAAAAAAAATCTTCTTTACATGTTGGTTTTAAATCCATCATCTTGCATTTTTTAAATTTCCCCCATCTGTTATTTGTTCTCTTTTTAAAAATTTTTTTGCTCTCTTTTGGGTTGAATATTTTTATGATTCCATTTTATTTCCTTTGATGGCTTATTAGCTATAACTATTTTATTTTGTGTTAGTGGTTGCTTTAGAGTTTATAGTGTACATCTCTAATCGATTACAGTCTTGTTTCAGTGATAATATACTACTTCACAAAGAGTATAAACCTTACTATAGCAGACTTCATTTTCTTCCCTCCAGGCCTTTGTGCTATTACTGTCATACATTTGACATTTGACTTCTACATTATAAACCCTACAGTACCTTCTATATGTTGCATTTTTTTTTTCTGGTAAACTATTATCTTTTAAGCAGATTTTTAAAAAAAGGCCTGGATGGGGAGTGAAGAGTTTTATATTTACTTATCTTTATACTATTTCCAGTGTTCTTCGTTACTTAAGGACCTCCGGATTTCTTTCTTTTTTTTTTTTTTTTTTTTTAAAGATTTTATTTATTTATTTGACAGACAGAGATTACAAGTAGGCAGAGAGGCAGACAGAGAGCGGGGAGGAAGCAGGCTCCCTGCTGAGCAGAGAGCCCGATGTGGGGCTCGATCCCAGGACCCTGGGATCATGACCTGAGCCGAAGGCAGAGGCTTTAACCCACTGAGCCACCCAGGCGCCCCCGGATTTCTTTCTAATACCATTTTCCCTCTGCCTGAGGACTCCTTGTAAAAATCAATTTTCGCTCAGTCTGTTGCTGTGATGAATTCTTTTAGCTTTTACATGCCTGAAAGAAACTTTATTTAACCTTCATTTTTGAAAGGTATTTTTCAACACTGCTCCACAGTCCTGTAGCTTACATTGTTTCCCATAAGAAATCTGCTGTCATTCTTACCTTTCTATCCACTCCCTACCCCAAACCTCTCCCACATATTCTGTGACATTTTTCCCTGGCAGCTTTTAAAATTATCTCCTTATCACTGGTTTTAAGCAATTTGATTATGATATGCCTTGGTATTATTTTCATATTTCTTGTTCTTAAACTTTGCTGAATTTCTTAGATTTGTAGATTTATAGACTTCATGAAGTTTGGAAAATGTGTGGTCATTATTTTTTCAAATATTCTCTCTGTTCCTCTCTTTCAAAAACTCTAAAGCACATGTATCAGGTCATGTGACGTTTTCCACAGTTTACTAATGCATTACTCATTTTTTTTTCAGTCTTTTTTTTTCCCCTGGGTTTTTATTTTGGATAATTTCTGTTGTGTCTTTAAGGTATTTAATGTTTTATTCTTTTGAGTCTAATACATTGCAGTTTTCACCTTAGACATTGTATTTTTTATCTCTCAAAGTTCAATTTGGGCCTTTTTAATATTTTCCATGTATCTACTTAACATATTCAAGCATTTCTCTACCTTATCATATGAACCTATGGAATATAGTTATAACTGTTCTAATGTGTTTATTTACTAATTGTATTGTCTGTGTCTCTTCTGGATCATCATCTTCTCCTTCTCCTTTTTAGACAGAAGAGTGTTGGGGAGAGGCAGAGGGAGAGAGAAAATCTTAAGCAGGCTCCATGCCACTGTGAAGCTGATGTGGGGCTTGATCTCACAACACTGAGATCATGACCCGAGCTGAAATCAAGAGTTGGACACTTCACCAACTGAGCCCCCCAGGCACCCCTGGATCTGTTTCTATTAATTGATTTTTTTTCTCTTTGTTCTGGATTGTATTAGATCCCAGTCATTGTTAAGTTCTCTGACCAATATTTTTTGAGTGTTATTCTGGGACATAGTTATGTTATCTGGAAATAGTTTGATCCTTTCAAGACTTTTAAGTTTTATCAATCAGACCAGAGTACTTTGAGTCGAGAGCCAACTACTGAGGCATTACCCTCTGGGTATTCTTCCAGTGCTCTGTGAATTAGAAGGCTCTTCCTCTAGATGGTGAGAACATGACCTATCCCCAGTCCTGTGTGAGCTGTAGGGATTGTTTCCTCTGCTCCATTTGGGCAGATCATTCCCTCGGGTAGTTTCCTCACACCCAAACTCCGATCAACAATAAGCAAAGGACTTGAGGAGAACCTTCGGAAGCTCTCTGGATCTTCTTTCTATGCCTTCAGCCTGGAAACTCCCTATAGGCAGTAAGCTGGAGCAGTGGTAGGGATCATTTCATTTGTTTTCCATTTCTCAAGAATGATTATCCTGAGCTGCCTGATGTTCCATGTCTGAGAACTGTTGTTTCATATATTTTGTCCAGTTTTTCAGTTGTTTCAGATAGGAGGATAAGTCTAGACCCTGTTACCCCTTCTGAGCTGAAAGGAGATGTCTTAAACTGTGTTAAACTGATGGTTCTCAAACCTCAGTGTGCGTCAGAATTAACTAAGAGGCTTGTTAAAACACAGATTGCTTGACCTCCCTCACAGTTTCTAAATTGAAAATTTGCATTTCTAACAAGTTCTCAGATGATGCTGAAGCTCTGGTTCAGGGACCACACTTTGAGAAGTACTGTGTTAAACTATTCAACTAAGAACATAGTGGGTGATGTTCATCAATGAATCAGTAACACAGTGTGAATCACATTGATAATCAAGGCAAAGCTTGTCAGTCATAGAAAAACAATCATAAATAAATAGATGCATTCGGAGACACATACATCAAGAACTAAAAAACAAAACAAACAAACAAACAAACAAACCACCCACTATTCATGTCCTCTGATCTGATAAATCCAGGAAATAAACTCCATAGAAACCATGTGGATCAATATTTCCCAAACAATATTTCTTAGAACATTAGTAATCTGTGAGTTGTTAAAAGGTTCTTTTTGAAAGGTTTCTATGGTTAAATAGGGTTAGGAACCTATAATATGTTAATGTACTTTATTAATTTTCCAAGAGAAAGATAGAATATGAAGGGGTTCCCAAACTTGACTACAAAAACATTTTATTTTGCCAAACACCCATTAGCAACTCGAACTCTAACACTCCTTGGAAGCCAGCTTTGGAAAAACTGTGGCAGACCCTTGGCATTTATAAGCTTACTGTCTTCAGAGTTAGCTATTTGTCAGAAAACATTCCATTGTCATGGTAATCTGGGATTCTACTGGAGCAAGATGGAGCCTGGGGAGTGAGTTACCCAGCTAACGAATAAGCTCAGCCCACTGTCCACAACACGTGCCCTCATGTGGGTTTCTAGTTTGCTGCTTTTCAGGCAGTAGCTTTTAGAGTAATAAAAATCTTTGACTTGTGAAAGTGGCCCTGAGGAAAATGTCAGCTTTAGGTTTTGACGATGGAAGGAAATTATTAGGGGGAAAAAAGGAGGTGGAGATGGAAGTGATATTAGAAAGGGGGTCTTAGCAAGAAAATAGATACATTTTAAAGGTGGTCTCCTAGATCTGGCAGGTCTTGGATCTGTATGCAAATCGCTCATTCTGTAACCTACATGGAAACCATAAAAAGTGATGCATGAACTGTTTTAAAGAGACGCAAAACTTAGCAAGATAAAACATTACACATGTAAATGCTGACAGAAATGTAATTCAAGAGAAAGCCAGAAGCCCAAGCTGGTATTTCAGTAAGGCCGCCTGAGGTGAAGACACTTAAACAGTAAATAAAATTTATTTCTAGAATTTAAAGAGAAACTTCTCTTTGCATATTATGATGCAAGAAGGGAGGTGTGGCTTTAGCTGACCACATGCCAAGGAAATGAAATAGAGTTCATCCTAAGCTAAAAACCTCATAGAAGAAAATACCTGGGAAATAAATCTCATGGCTCAAGACACCCGGAAACCCATAGGGGAAAAAGGTGCTGCTAATTACTGTGATTCTTTTATAAAACCTGAACTCAAGATCTCCTATTACCCATTCATACCTGCTTAGGCATATTCTCCCATAATTTGACCACTGTTACCCAGTACCTACTAAGGGCCAGGTGGTAGGATAGTTACTGGGATTTTGAACGTAAAGAAAACTGTGCCCTGGCCTGCCAGGAGCTCAGAGCAGTCACCTGACTTTCCTGCTTGTTCTCCCAAAGGTGGAGTCCTTGTGAAGGGTTGTAGACTGATCTGCCACCAGCGTCTCCTATGAAACAGTCAACTCCGTAGGGCAGGTGTTTGATCTGTCTTGCTCATCTCCATATTGTACAGACTTCATACTTACTGATTAAATGAATATTCCTTAGAATCAAGTTTGAAAACAGTCTAGATACAGGCATACCTCATTTTACTGCACTTCGCTCTATAGCACTTTGTAGATCTATATTGTGGATTTTACCAACTGAAGTTTTGTGGCAACCCTACTTTCAGCAAGCCTATCAGTGCCATGTTACCAACAGCATTTGCCCACTTCAAGTCTCTGTGTCACATTTTGGGGATTCCCACTATATTTGAAACTTTTTTTTACTATTATTATTACATTTGTCTTGGTGATCTGTGATCACCACTCGCTGAAAGCTCAGAAGTGGGTTAGCATTTTTTAGCCATAAACTATTTTTAAATTAAGATATGAACGATTTTTTTAGACATAAAATCCAAGGATTAAATCATTCGAAGGGGAAAAAATAGAGTCATCGTGATTGTATTAGTTATCTAAGGTATCCCAAACTTTGCCTCCTCCAGGTTAAGGCTCCAGCTTACCCCTCCATGGCTTTTCCCTGCCTATGTCTGTTGACATCCTATCCCTTTAAGGCTCCCTTGAAACACAACACTTCCCTGGAGTATGAAGACTGCCACGGCCATTCCTCCTCAGAGTTAACCTGCTAGAAGACGCTGCTAATTCTCACCCAGATACTTCTAGCTTTGCCTTCAGTGTTCACAGGTGCACTCCCAGCTGCTAGAAGCAGCCTCTCCCTGGTTGAGAACCTCTTCCAAACCGGAAGAAGCTGCTCTGCTCATGCTCCACCCTCCGGAAGTGCTAAAGAGGTAACTCCTTCTAGAGAACCCCTGCTCCCAGGCCGAGGAGGCTGTTTGTTTCAGCGTGCTCAGCTGGCCATAATCAAATATCATGGACCAGGAGGAGTGAGCACAGAAATGTATTTCTCATAGCTCTGGAGGCTGGGAAGTCCAAAATCAAGACTCCAGCTGCTTTGGTTTCCAGTGAGGCTCTCTTCTTGGTTGGAGACCATAGTCTCTTCCATCTAAGTACTAACCAGGCCCGACCCTGCTTAACTTCCAAGATCAGAGGAGACTGGGCACGGTCAGTGTGGTATGGCCATAGACGAGACCATAGCCTCTTGCTGTGTCCTTACATGAGGGAGAGAGAGAGGAAGCTCTCTGGTGTCTCTTTCTTTAAAGGCACTAATCCCATCATGACCTCATCTAAGTCTAATTACCTCCCAAAGGCCCTATGTCCCAATACCATGGCATCTGGGATTAAGATTTCAACATACAAACTTTGGAGAACACAGCACTCAGTCCACAACACCGGTGAATAAGCACCTCATCTCCTTTGTGATTGAGTGGAATAATTCCAAGACTCCATGTCATCTCCTGGTTTCCCTGGGGGGTTAAGCTCCTGTTGCCCACAGCGGGGACCAGCATGAGAATGCATCTTATGTAGGCTGCCTCCTCTTCTCTGTCTCACTTCCCCACTCACCTTCCTTCCTATACCTTCAAAGAAAAGTCCCTGTTCTAACATCGTTGTATCAGGGCCTGCTCCCCGGTATCTGAGCTCTGCTGTTCATGTGCTGTAATATGTTTCAGATTAAGCTCTTTAATGCAGGGTTTTATGAATGTCTAGACTCTCATAACTAAACCATAAACTCTTTTGAGAAGAGAATTTTTCTTTAAATGCCATTTCCTCCAAAGCCTAACAAAGTACCTTGCATATAGCAGGTGCTTTAAAAATACTAGATTAAGTAACTACATTATTCACAGTAAGGATTTTTATAAGAAAGGCACTATAGCCATCTAACACCTAAATAGTTCACAGCATTTTCTGTGGCACTATATAAATCAAATTATTTCAGTGAATTTTTATGAATCACAATTATTGATTTAGAAATCTCATGTTCAAATCCATGTTCAAAATGAATCCTCAAGTGTAAGCAAAAGATTAAATATATTTTAATATTTTCTGTTTGAAAAAATCAGCGCTTGCTGAGGGAGTCACAGGAGATAAGATTTGAATTGAGTCCATATTTCTTAACACAACATTCAAAGACCCACATGGTCTATCCACCCCTCACCTCCCTTCCCAGCTTTGTCTCTCCTGTCTCATGCTGCCGTGGGCCCAGTTGTGTGATCTTCATCCAAATAACCTACAGTTGGGTTTATCTTTGTTCACAAAACTGCATAATACCACAGATCTCACGTCATAAGAAAATTTATCTTTGTTTTAAAAACAGACAAAAGATATATGCTATGAGGAGAAAAAAACCAACTCCTCCAGATAATAATGCTTCCTCAGACCCTATTTGCTTCCCTTTCATTGACTGTATTGTCTATGAGTCTTCATTAAGAAACTGATTCAAGAGAGAGGAGGAAGCAAGAAGGTGGAGGAGTAGGAGACTGAAATAGCATCAGGTCCTAGGAGTTCAGCTAGATAGTTAACACCTACAAACTCAATAGGAGATAGAAGAGAAGAAGAGCAATAATTCTAGAAACAGAAAATCGACCACTTTCTGGAAGATGGGATGTGCGGAGAAGTGGATCCGAAGCGACAGGAAGATAGACCACGGTGGGGAGGGGCCAGCTCCTGGCAAGAGGTGGAGCAACAGAGCACAAAATCATAACATTTAGAAGTCTGCTCCACTGAGGGATGTGGCTCCAGAGGCTAAGTGGGGCTGGAGCCCTTGTGGGGACAGTGTGGTCTCAGGACCTGCGGGGACACAAAAAGACCATCGGTGTCTGAGGGTGGCAGAGCTCCCAGGGATCAGAGCAGGGAAGCCAGCTACAGAGATGGAGCCAAAAGGTAAGCTCTCAGCTTGGGGTTACCATAAACCATGATCCAAGGCACAGTTGGACCACTGCCCTTCAAGCACGGACGCCACAAGTGACAGATCCGGAGAGACCCCCCCTCCTTCCTCCTCCAGGAGGAGCTGTTCAGGAGCATGCGCCAGGAATCTGCTGAGTTTGGAGACTCCAGGTGGGGCCGTGGGCCAGAGATAGAAACACTTGGTCACAGGCCAGGTGAGCTCAGAGTGCGGCCAGAGACCAGGGAGATGGGAGTGACTGAGCACTTTTCTCTGAGGGCACACTGAGGAGAGGGGCCCCGAGCTCTCGGCTCCTCCCGGCCAGAGATTGGGAGGCCACCATCTTTGTTCCTGTCCTCCAAAGCTCTACAGAAAGCATTCAGGGAACAAAAGCTCCCAAGAGTGAACAGAGCAGATTACTTAGCCTGGCTCCTGGCAAGGGCTGTGCAATTCCACCTCCTGCAAAGACATTTGAGAATCATGATCAGCAAGAACATCCAGCCAAGACCAAGTTCGTGATCAACCAGAACTGGGGAACTCCAGAGGTAGGGCAAAACAACACATAGAATTCATGGCTTTTTTCCCATGGTCCTTTAATCTTCCAAAGTTAAATTTTTTTAATTTTATTTTTTTCTCATTTTTTTTAACTTTTCCTCTTTTCTCTTTTAACTTTTTTTTTTACTATTTTATCTTATCAACAATTTCTTTTTAAAAAATATTTTAAAATTTTCATTGTTATAGTCATACTTTATCCCTTCATTGTATTTGACCTTATTTTTTGTATACATATAGGTTTTTTTTTCTTTAAAATTTTGGGATATGATTTCTTCTAATACATCAAAATATACCCTAAACCTAGCTCCAGCCTCATCACATTCTCTCCTCTTTTTTTTTTAATTTTTCCAACCAACTTATCAATTCCTTTTTTAGAATCTTTTTAAGTTTTCATCTTTTCAGTCATATTCCATCCCTTCATCATGTTTATCCTTATTTTTGTATATATGCAAGTTTTTCTTTCTTTAAAATTTTGGCAAGTAGTTTCTTCTATGAGACCAGAATACACCCAAAATCAAGTGCACGGCTCTGTTCTATCCACCAGTCTAATATATATATATATATTTTTTAAGATTTTTATTTATTTATTTGACACACAGAGATCACAAGTAGGCAGAGAGGCAGGCAGAGAGAGAGAGGAGGAAGCAGGCTCCCTGCTGAGCAGAGAGCCTGATTCGGGGCTCGATCCCAGGACCCTGGGATCATGACCTGAGCTGAAGGCAGAGGCTTTAACCCACTGTGCCACCCAGGTGCCTCCTATATGTTTTTGTTTTTTAATCCCTTCCCCCATACTTCTCCCCCAGGTTTCAGGTCTCTTCCGATTTGGTTAATGTATATTTTTCTGGGGTCTTTGCCACACTTTTAGTATTTTAATATCTCATTCATCTGTTCTTATCTGGATAAAATGACAAGGCAGAAAAACTCACCACAAAAAAAAGAATAAGAGGTAGTACCGATGGATAGGGACCTAATCAATATGGACATATGTAATATGTCATAACTATAGTTCAGAATGAAGATCATCAAGGTGCTGGCTGGTATCGAAAAGGCATGGAAGATATCAGAGAATCCCTTCCTGGAGAAATAAAAGAACTAAAATTTAACCAAGTTGAAATAAAAAAAGCTATTAATGAGGTGCAATAAACAAAAAAATGGAGGCTCTTACTGCTAGGGTAAATGAGGTAGAAGAGAGAATTAGTGATATAGAAGACCAAATGGTGGAGAATAAAGAACCTGAGCAAAAGAGAGACAAACAGCTACTGGACCACGAGGGGAGAATTCAAGAGATAAGTGATACCATAAGATGAAACAATATTAGAATAATTGGGATCCTAGAAGAAGAAGAAAAAGAGAGAGGGGCAGAAGGTATATTGGAGCAAATTATAGTAGAGAATTTCCCTAATTTGGCAAAGGGAATAAACATCAAAATCCAGGAGGCATAGAGAATCCCCTCAAAATCAATAAAAATAGGTCCACACCCCATCATCTAATAGTAAAACTTACAAGTCTTAGTGACAAAGGGAAAATCCTGAAAGCAGTTCAGGACAAGAGTGGGTAGGGGGTATAGGGAGAGGATGGTTGGGTTATGGACATTGGGGAGCGTGTGTGCTATGGTGAGTGCTGTGAAATGTGTAAGCCTGACGATTCACAGACCTGTACCCAAGGGGCTAATAATACATTATATGTTAATAAAAACAATTTAAAAAGATAAAGCCATAACAATAAAATTTACTCCCAAAAATAAAAAGAAAAGAAACTGATTCAAATATCTAGAGATTTGTTAACATGATTTGAATTGAAATAATGTTGTCATGCCCTTCAACATTATTTCCAAGGTCAAATTCTGTGGCCTGTGTCTTAAAGACAAATAGCTACAAGACACAGAGGGGCAGGGACAGCATCTATGTGTAATGTAGAATCATAGGAGCATAAACAATAAGCATCATTTTTTTGAGAAATAATACAAGGAATACTCATTTATGGTGGAGATATCGGTCGATACAAAGAAGTGAATAGTTACACTTCTGATCAAAGCAAAACACTACTAACAGTCTAGTGACTACTCTTTCAGACTTTTTGCAAAGTGTTTCATATACATCTCCAAGAGGCTCCTCTTTTTGCACTCAGCAAAATGCCACAGATGCCACACACAGACTCATGTAACACCCACTTACACTTCTGACATGGCTTCCTGTACTCCAGAGGCTAGAAAGCTGAGCATTTCCAAAATTCACTTGCAGCTTGGGTTCCACATGGAACCAAATTTTCACCAAGCCCTAATGGTAGATACACACCCTGAGGAGACATATATGGAAGGCAAGTGAGGAACGTGAGGTGAGGGACAGCATGTCTTCCAGTAGCTGAAGCAGAAAGACTGCTCTCAGACTCTGGCAGAATAGATATTGACAGGCAGGACTGGGCAGCAACGGGGTCTCGTTAAAACTGCACCAGGCTGGGCTCAGGCACTGTGTTGCTTGCTTTCCTGTTTCTCTTGGAAATTCTGTCATCTACAATTATCTGTCACCTGACTATGTGAATGCTCTTCCATGTCAAAAAAAAAAAAAAAAAAAACATGACTATAGTATCATATCATTGCTGCTAGTAGAATCAGAATTCCAGAGCTTAAGAGTCTGTAGTGATCAGCTAGACTTAGAGGAAAATTACATTCAAAAAAGTTAAATGACTCACCCATTTCCTCAGATGGTTAGAGGTGGAGAAGACCACATGTGTTGTTCCCACTCCATGTAAAGAATTTATTCCATCCTTGTGCCCCAAAAGGGTAGTGGGACAAAAATGGCTGTGCCCAAATTAAAGTTTGGTGTTTCCACGTTAACATGTTCATCCAACATGTGGCAGGCTTAGCTCAAAGAAGATAGAGTGTGATGCCTTTTTCATGTGCTTCCTTCTTCTTTTCACCCACCTCCATTTCTACCTCACCCAGCCCCAGCCCACGTCCCACCCCCAGACTTGCTCACCTGGTTGAGACCAACCAGCTTATTCATGGTGCAACTTCTTGTCAGAGCCCTCACCAGTCAGCTATGGTGTACAGTATGTCCGCACACTGCAAAGGCTCCTGTTCGGTTTGCATGAATGAAGACTTGCGCCCAAGGAGCTCACAGTCCTTAGTGCTATCAGGCAAAATTACTGTGTTGCTCTTCTGGTATGAGAGGAAAGAATCGTTGGTGAAAAGCCCTGTTTGATAATGGAATAGAGTGGGAGTTAGGATCCAGATTGGATCTGAATCTGAGCTCTGCCACTTCCTATGTGGCTGTTGGACAAGTTATTCACTTTCCATGAGTCTCACTTTACTCATCTGTAAAATGGAAAGAAAGATACTGATCTTAAAAGGCTGTTGTTTGGACCAGAAGAAATATTCCTATAAAGTTTGACGTGCAAGGTTTCATTCAGCAAATGGTTATTGTTCAGCAAATGGCTATTGTTATTGGGGTTGCTGTATATGCTGTTGGCTTGAAGAACAGCCTATGGTGTGTACTTTGGCTCTTGCCCATTCATGGTTTTACAGCTGAATTTGGACAGGAGACGAGGATCACTCCAGGGTAGCCCAGTGCCTTTCACAGAGGACTCAGACACTTTTGCAAGTCTATGTAAACATATATAGTCGAGTTCATACCCAGCCCTTAATAGGCCAGTGGAGTTCGGCTCTTCTTCAGCACGTCAAGTCTTCTGTTGAAGGGAACACAGGGACAAATAAATAAAAAACTTGAGTCTTTGGGCGCCTGGGTGTCTCAGTGCCTCTGCCTTCGGCTCAGGTCATGATCTCAGGGTCCTGGAATCGAGCCCCGCATCAGGTACTCTGCTCAGCAGGGAGCCTGCTTCCCCCGCCCCTTGCCTGCCTCTCTGCCTACTTGTGATCTCTGTCAAATAAATAAATAAAATCTTAAAAAAAAAAAAAAAACCCAAACTCCAGTCTTCTAACACATGGCATTATTTAAGAATGAGGAATGGGAATTAGGTATTCCCACAATCCTTTCTGGAACGGGGTAGGTCAATAATGTTTTAAAGTAAAATCTAAGTCAGCTTTCCTCATGAACATATAAATACAGAATTTATAGGAGCTTTTTAAAAAGTATTAGCCTTTTGTCTGTAGCTCAACACTTTCCTTATGAGGTGCGAGATGCAGAAACATGACAGTTTTTATTTTCTTTTAGAAGAGAAGTTTCATTTTACAAATGACTTTCAATCCCATATGTGACCATTACAGAAAAATCCTGGCAGCATATGTCATAAGTAATCAAGTGCCTGTCAATTAGAACAATTGTGCACTGTTTCCAAAATGCTGTTAACCTTCTTTAAATCACTTCGCCAAAAACGATTATATATGTATATACACATATATATCTACATATATGTGTGTGTGTATAATATATATATATATGAATGATGTTTTAAGTGGAAATTTCTATGAGATTTTCCTTGGTGTTTTGTTCAGTGATCAAAGTGCATATGGAAATCTTACCACATTCGAAATAAGCTATACACTCAAATGCTAATTTTTAAATCCCAATTAGACTAATTTACTTAGACTTTTTCTGAATGAGAGAAAAACCCAAAATTCTTCAATAAGCCCTACTGCAAATTCTAAAAATTTTTCCTTAAAAATTTTAAATAAATACACATAAGTGGATAAAATACATTTATTTTTATGTAACCTGTAGCAAAAAAAAAAAAAATCCTGTTAAAAGGTAGAGTATTTAAAATAAGTTTTGTAGTGATCATCACTAGAAAAAATATCTTAAGACAGAAGTTAACATTTGTGGGAAACTTCAGAAGTGTGACCTTTCTTAGAAAATTCCATTCTGTGCATGTATACACAATCATATACTTATTAGTGTTGTCCTATAACCAAGAGGTCAAGTAGAGTAAGAACTGCAAACCAGTAATTAATTTGGCAGTTGGACTTTCTATGACCACAGGGAGAGGCTTGGGGTCTCTCACAAGAGTGCAAAGTGTCAGCCAGGCATTTCAAGGCTTACCAAGATTACTGAATCTCCTCCCAAGCTTACTCGTGTTTTTGTTGGCAGAAGGCGTCAACTCTCTGGCGCTGTTGCCTGGAGACCTCTGTTCTTCACCATGTGGGCCCTTCAAGGCCACTTGAGTGTCCTCCTGACATGGCAACTGGCTTCCCCAGAGTTAGTGATGAGGGAGAGAGAGACAGAGACAGAGAGAGATGGAGACAGAGATAGAAGGGAGTGAGAGGTATGAAACAGAAGGAAGTCACAATGCCCTTTTTTACTTAGTCTTAGAATCATCCACTTTATTCTGTTTTCTAGAAGCAATACACTAAATCCAGCACATACTCCAGGGGAAGGGAATGAAATTCCACCTGATGAAGAGAGACATATCAAAGAATTTGTGGACATAGTTTTAAACTATCATAATCAATTGGAAGTCCTGATTGCAGGTAACAGAAAATCCATCTCAAAATGGAATAAACAACAATGGGAATTCATTTGCCCCCAAGATGAAAAGATCCTGCAGGTAGGCAAATTTCATGAGCACTTTGTTCAGAGCTCAGCTCCATTTCTCTGTCCTCTCTGTGTTGAATCATTCTCACGTGGGCTTCTTCCCAGCAAAAATGATTGCAGCAACTCTGGGACTCATGTCGGCACATAGAACCTTCCAGAACAGGTAGGCATGGTTCTGTGTCAGCACCCCCCAGAGCTCAGAGATTTACTCTGATAGGATGGGTTCAGGTCACACATGACGCCCACTCCCAGCCTGGTTTGGGTTGGAAGGCCTTGACTGGCTCCAGTAATCCATCCCCAAACCAGGGCTTATGGAGGCAAATCCCTGAAACCACACAGATGCCAAACAGAGACCCAGGTCTCTGGGAAAGAGGAACAGATGCTGGAGAGGCCACCTCCAATACCTACTACAAAAGTCATGGAAGTTTAAGAAGTTAAGATACGGGCTATGCAGCTGTTTTGTAATGTGAAAACGAAGGAGGCTCTTGAGATTGGGAAATTGAAGAGCAAGAGAATGTAACTAAAAATGCCGAACAATTGGATCAAACACACCCTCGGAGTGGACATTCTTGGTAAGGGGTTGGAGAACCACCTCTTCCTTCGACATCATCGGGGACAGCCAAGCATAAACATGAGAGAAAACACAGCTGGTTAGGTAGGCTGAGCAAGTGGGCTGTGGCTGGGAATGCGAATGAAGGAGGGGAGGTCACCAACTGAACATAAAGGAGAGAAGTGAAATAGGGCATTCATGAGGTTGAGAGAAGATGGATGGAACAGACTGTCTCGGAGATTAAGGTTAACTGTATTTCTCACACTTGTCCAGCTAGGAAAACTCTACTGTAATAAGAAAGCATAAGCTTAGCTAGAAAAGCTGGAGAGCTCTGAGAGAAAAGAAAACATCAATAATCCTGTAACAGAAGTGATAACACTGAAGGAAATCATTCTGTTTTTTTTGTTGTTGTTGTTCATTTGTTTGTTTGTTTGTTTGTTTGTTTGAGAGAGAGCATGAGTGGGGAGGAGTGGCCCAGGGAGAGGCAGAGAGAGAATGTTGCTTGACTCTTGACATGGAGCTTGATCTCAAGACTCCAAGATCATGACCTAAGCTGAAATCAAGAGTTGGACGCTTAACCAACTGAGCCACGCAGGCACCCCGGAAACAGTATTCTTTGGAGAAAGAAGGGTAAGAAATAATGCAAGTTATAATGAAGTGGGAGTTTCAAATAAGTTTCAAAAAAAAAAAAAACTATGACAAATATCAAGAATAGGATTTAAGCATATGTAACTTATATGATTCTTTTCTCTGCCAGAAAATGCATCATAGAGTATTAGGGTTGAGTAATTTTTAATTCCTACCACTGCGGCTAAATCTTGGCTAAAAAATAAGATGGAACAGCTGCTTCTTTTTCTTCTTATTATTATTATCATTATCATTAAGCATGTAGATTAGCAAAGTGAGAATTTTTTTTTAAGATTATTTATTCATTTGACAGAGAGAGACACAGCAAGAGAGGGAACACAAGCAGGGAAAGTGGGAAAGGGAGAAGCAGGCTTCCCGCTGAGCAGGGAGCCCAATGTGGGGCTCCATCCCAGGACCCCAGGATCATGACCGGAGCCAAAGGCAGACGCTTAACGACTGAGCCACCCAGGTGCCCCGCAAAGTGAGAATTTATATTTTCCTTTATTTCACATATATTTAAAAAAAAAAAATTCCTCTTC
The DNA here is from genome assembly GCF_010015895.1 of Lontra canadensis. NCBI lineage: Eukaryota > Metazoa > Chordata > Mammalia > Carnivora > Mustelidae > Lontra > Lontra canadensis. The sequence continues at coordinate 5,934,228 of NW_022631003.1, forward strand.
ACCATAGCCTAGCTGGCTTCTGGGAAGGAATCCTTGCTCTAAAATAAAATAAAGAGGCCCTATGTTTATATTCACACTCATCTGGTTCAGAGTTTTGTTAAGAAAAAGTAACATGAAATAAAAATAATAAAAACATTTGAAAAATCTGAACTTGAGCACAAGGTCATGAAGAAAAGCAACCTTGGTTCAACTTGCCTTAGGACAGTGACCTTGACGAAGAATTTCATATGAAATTGCTTAATAGGTTCCAGAGAATGAAGGAGCTGTTACAAGTATAATGTGCATTTCTTGGGAAAAAGAAACCTCCTGCTGGACACATTTAACCTTCAATTTCGCCTCTTATAAGATGGAAGGGGTCAGACTAGGACCATATGGAATATCAGAAGGGCTTATTCTTCTCCCACTAGCTCTTCCCCAGGCACACAATTTACTTTCTACTGGAAAGCTCTTAATTATTTTAGAAAAACACTTAATACCTTCTTACTACAGAACCTTCAGTAGACAGCATAAGATGAATGCTCAGCAAAACACAGTTTCTATTTCTTTCTCAAGGCAGAAAAGGACATCAAGATAGCTTTGTTTAACATCACAACCATCATCTACTGAGAATTTACCATGAGCCAGGCGCTCTGCTTGGCATTTTACATACATAATCTGATTTAATCCTCCTAACAATCCTATGAGTTCTGTAGTATTATCATCATCTAACGGATAAGAAAAAGGTGTGAGGAAGTCAAGTATTAGGCCAAGCTCCCAGAGCTACTAGGAAGCAGGGTTGTATCTTAAAACCACATCAGTTTGTTTCCAAAGCTCATACTCTTACTCTTTGCACTATTCTCTCTAATCATCTGAAATAGTTTCTTAATATTTACAAGGAAAAGGGTCAACACTTTTTAAAGGGAAGTAAAATCCTTATTAAAATGTTGATAATTAAATACAAATACGGATTATTCAAAATCACATGCACATTATCCCCAGACTCACTGTAAAATACACTGAGAAATACAAACGGGAACAGAAAACAGAAATACTTTTCAGTTAGAAGTGAGCCTAACTTCAAATAATAGAATGAGGCTGTGAAATTTAGGGACAACATGAGCCTCAGAAAGCCAACAGATCAGGTCCCAGAGACATCAAGAAGAACCCAAGGGTAGGGGAGAATGGACAACAGTTTGCTGAAAATCAGCACAGCAGTGAAGTTCACAGAGTTTCATTCAATAGAAACACTACAGAAGAAAACACTATGCAAGAAAAAATAAGTATCCTAAGCAACAGAACTAGAGTGAACCTAGAATCTGAGGACAGAACCATCCTGCCAGCCTCAGGAGTCCTGTCACTTTTATGTTAGCTGATATCATGAAAATATGGATTGCCCATATTTAGAAAAGCTCACAGCAGGTGGGAGTACTTCCAGACTCCTGCCACAATATCAGGAGAAGTCATCACCACGATGTGTTTCTGCACGGTATTTGGTGGACAGAGACTACACAGCTGCTATCGGAGTGAGTTTATGCTGGATTAGCCCCAGCGCAATACCGGCAGCCAATTCTGCAAGTGGTCATGCAGATGTGAACCTGCGCAGTGGTTCTCAACCAATGCCCTCTGCCGGCGAGGGCATCTGGCAAAGTCAAATTTTGGTTGTAATCGTCAAAGATTACAAAGTGGAGGATGGGGCCATATTGGCATCTGGTGGGTGGAAGCATCCTGGGTGGAAGCATCCACAGAACAGGCCCCCACAGCAAAGAATTACCCAGCCCCAAAGGTCATGTGCCCAGGTTGAGAAGCTCTGGACCAGCGAGCAAGCTATTGCCATTTGTGGATGGAGGAAAAGTTTTAGTAACAGCCTTTTTCCAGCTCCCCTTTCTCCCATGTACCAATTCTTAGGGATCGTGGCTTCTGGCACAGAGGTCATCAGTAGGCCTAGAATGTGAACTGGATAGAGCCAGTATTGTTTATTTTTTTACCATCTAAAACCATAAGTCACCCTGCAGCTCAGATATGAGGTCCCCTGCGTTGTCACCGGCGTCCTTGGACTCTTAGGTGCCCTGGTTTCTGGCGGGGTTTCAGTTACTTCCCCCCAGCAGCCTGTGCAGCCATGCCCTCAACACACTTGGGGAATGAGGCGTTTTCGTAACGTCATTTATTTAGTCTAGATGAGATATTTTGCTCTTTAAGAACAGGAAGGTTGTGGATTCCCAGAAGCTGGAAATGGGAGCGAGAATATTTCTCCACTGGGGAAGTTAATCACGTTGAGTGTACATATAAGGATAAGGCAAGGGAGAGGGTGGCGGAAAGCCCCGATCTGGGCTTTTCTCTACTTGTGGGAGCCTCCTCGACCTTGGGCTGTTACCTCTTGAGGGAGAACTGGCGCCCGCGGTGACAAGGGTACGTTTGAAGGCGGCGGGGGCTCTTCCCCGACGGGACAGTCTCACGGTGTCTCCGTAGGTTAAGACCGCCTCCTTTCCCAGCAGCTAATCACTTCTGGAAACTGCCCGGTCCCGTGGGGAGGGAGAGGGAATAGGGCCGGCGGGAGGGTCCAGGGACGTGGGAAGAAGCCAAGCGGGCGGGAAACAGCAGGAAGAGGCGGGATTCTGCCCTTTGTCTCTGGGTCTCCAGCCCGAAGCTAAGCCGCGAGCAGCCCCCACGCTAGACGCCCCCAGCCCTCCTGAGCGGGTCCAGGAATCCGCCGGGCGGGGCGGGGCGGGGTGGGGCGGGGGCGGGACCCACAGACCACGCCCACCAGGCAGTCTTTAAAAGGTGCGCGCTCTTTCTCCGCGCTGTTCCCGACTGCCAGCGCACTGCGCTCGTTCTGGGTCTGCGGTTTCCGCTGGCGGTGCGTGGTCTGCCTCCGACTCAAGTGAGTAGTGGCGGTAGGGGCGCCTCCACTTACCCGGGGGAGGGAGGTTACATAGTCTCCCGGGGTCCTCAGGACGTCCTACACGACGTCCCGCATCTCCTCTGACATCCCCCTCCGGGGCTCCCCTTGTCGCCCCTCCGCCAGTCTCTTCACGCCTGTGTGCGGGTTCCCACAGAACCCCTCCGCACACCTGCCCCACTCCCCGCAGCTGCCCCCGCCCTGTCGTCGGATCCCGGGCCCTTAGGGCAGATAAATAATAGTGCGTGACCTTCCTACGGGTTGTTCCAGACCGGTTTCTCTGGGAGAGAGGCGGGACCGAGAGTTTCGCGTTGCTGCTAATCCGCCTTTAGTAGCTTTGGGCAGCCTCCTCCAGCAGCTGGTTCTCTTTCCACGAAGGGGAGGGCGGGATCCGAGTCTCGGGGTCCCCTCTGCCCGAAGTGTGCTGCGCAGACAGCGACCTTACCAAGGGCTGGTTGGGAGTCCTGGGAGTGAGGTGGGGGCTTCCACAGACCGCGAGTCCAGAAGCCTTCCTCTGCTGCGGTACTGAGCTGCTGGCATCCCCATTGTTTGGTGGTCTCTGCCCACCAAGCACTGAAATTTAAATGTTCAAGAACAACAGTGAAACATCAGGTCGATCACTCCTCGCTTTTTCCGGAACTTTCTACAATTCAGGTACAAACAGGAAAGCCATATTGCTTGGTTGTGAAATTCAGCAACAGGTCCTGAAAGTCACATCCTGAGTTCCAAAGCTCCACGTAGGCAGCCCCTTGGGGGAGGGGGTATCTAAGCCGGGAGACACTCAACCTTCCTCCCCCTTCCCCAAGCCCAGACGTTTGTTGAAGGATATTTAAGTAGTTACCCAAAATGTTTAACCCGGTTTATTTGCAGGCAGCAGACAAGCACATTTTCACTTTATATGTGCTTTCAATATAGAAAATCTTTTAATTTGGGGTAGTAGTTTTTTTTTAACTCAGGCAGTAAAATTGGTCTCTTTAGTCCTTTCCTAATTAACCTGTTTTAAAGCTCTACTTATGAAATGCCAAGAATTCAAATAGGACAACCACAAATTTGGCTATAATTTGACTCAGATTTTTCAGGAAAGAGATGGGTGATGGATTCCTGAAATGAATCACGTAATTTCAAAACCTCATACCGAACTGTAACTGATTTTATGAAGTCCACCATGTTCTTCCCTTACTATCTCTTGTCATTGTTCTCTCAGGTTGACTGCTGCTGGTACTTGATCAGTATTTCTCAGTGTTTTTTCTACTCCGGATTCTAGTTTTCTTCACTCCTTTAGAGTGAAAATACGAGAGGCAGGATCTGTATCTCATCAGTCTTTGAGAGTCACAGTATACTTGCCTGGGTGCCTTAAACACAGCTGGGCCAGAGCCAGTATTGGTTAATTGAAAGGAAGGAGTTAAGACTGCAGTTGTGGGGGACAAATATTTCATTGGACTCAGGCAATAGATAACATTAGCAGATTTGATCTAAGCTTTTGATCATAAATTTTTAATGAATTCCTCCAAATGTATTCAAATATTGATTGATACAAATACTGATACACTAAATACTGTGATGAAAGCAATACTCATTAAAGGTCTGAGGAAATTGCCAAATAATTTGGATTTGTGGGAAATTGTATTTTATACTAAAACAGCAATAATGTTGGCATAGCATAGAGGGAACGGAAATAAATGGATGAGCTGTAGAAGCTTAGCTTCGGCCTCAACATTGCCACTAAATGGCCATGGAGATGTGGACCTTTAAGTTTTCTTCTCCGCCAAGGATGAGTTAAATGAAATGAGCTGGGAGAGCAAGCTTCCTAGCGGGGGAGGGGGTCATGGCCTGGTGTAAAGGGCAGAACTGACCTGTCCCCCAAGTCTCTTGCAGCTCCGCTCCCATTGGTTTGATGACCTTGGGCAAGTAACTTTACTCTCTCACCTGTTACTTCCATCTTATAAAATGGATGTAATAGCATATACATGAGGATTGTCATAAGGCACGTTGATCTTGATCCTTGAACAAAGCCCAGCTCAGCCAGGGAAGGATTCCTTGTCATTAGACGCTCTTGTGAACTTTGTTGAGTATATGGGGAAGTGGCTCTCAGTGAAAGCCAACTGAACCGTATCTACTGGCCTTGCCTGGAGGGGATACTCACAGGTTTCCTCCAGGCACTGTGTCCTGTCCTGGGCTGGTATTTTCATGGCATCCCTGGAGTTCTGTTGGGTGGGGATCTTTAGACTCCCTTGGGGCCTTGATTACCCAGAACGGTGATTCTTAACTGTTTTTGTGTGGTGAACCCTTCTGGCCATTTGGTGAAACGTCTGAACCCTCTTCCAAAATGTTGTGTGTGGTTTTTTTTAAAGATTTTATTTATTTATTTGACAGAGAGAGATCACAAGTAGGCAGAGAGGCAGGCAGAGACAGAGGAGGAAGCAGGCTCCCCGCTGAGCAGAGAGCCAATGCGGGGCTTGATCCTAGGACCCTGGGATCATGACTGGAGCCAAAGGCAGAGGCTTTAACCCACTGAGCCACCCAGGCGCGCCTCTTCCAAAATGTTTTTTAGTGCCTAAAATAAAGTCCATGATACCAAGTTTCACCAGTCCCCAGTATTTCAAGGAAACTGTGGTCCCACTTAAAGAACCCTGAGTTGGAGTTTTCTCAGACTAGATTGTGGAGCAAGCTGGCACAAGTTCTGATTGTTAAAAATTTTTAGTTTTGGTGTAAGTCAAGGGGAAGAACCAATAGAAGTACCTTGTGAATCATTTGCAGAGGATATCAGGGTCCTTGCTTTTTTGTTTACTGTCTCGTTGTGCCAACGGTACTACTAATTGTCCTTCACTAATAAAAAGAGGCTAGATGGCCATGTAATAAATACGTTACGGCTACATAGCTTCCCAGCTCCCTAGAAGAAAGGTTTGTTGGTGGCTTCACAGTACTTCTGAAAGAGAAAAGTGTAGAGAGACTCAAATCCTCACGTAGTACAAGAAATGCCCGGTTTAAAAGAACCTGCGCCAAAACCAGAGAAGTCAGAACTGTGTATTTGGTTGCCAACAGTGGTTTACTTTTAGCAAAACATCAGTGAAACAAACTCTATAGCTTATTTGAATTTTATTGGTATTGATTTTTAAACTGAATTGGTAATTTTGTTTTGGTGTCACAGTTATGAGCCACTTGATGTCTCTATACCTCAGTTTCTCTACCCATAAAATGGGTAAAATGTCTCCCTTCGTCATTATGAAGGTTAAATAAGTTACAAGAAGTAAACTATTTCATATAAGTAACATATATAATAAACTTTATATAAGTACTTGTAATTATCATTACCTACCACGTGGGAAGCACCATTCTGAATGCTTTCCATACATTGTTTAATCTCAGAACTGGTTTATGAAATAAGTAAGCATTTTCTCCATTTTTAAAATGAAAAAACTAGCAGATCAAATAACCAATGTCACATCATTTGGCAAATAAGCAGTAGTCTTGGCATATAAATCCTGGTCTGACTCCCTGTAAAAATCACACAAACATTAAATTATTTGAATAATTAAGTATCTCGCAGTTCTCACAGATTGTAGATTGCTGTGGCAGATGCTGGGGGTTATGGTGACCAAATTTATAGCCTAGTTGCATTCTAATTGCAATATGTGATTTGGCAGGTAGTATCCAAATCTGTGTCAAGGATTTTGCTGTACCTCAGGTTGAAGACAAAAGTAGAAACAGGATATAGAATTAGTACTTAATGATGAGGCTGAGGTGAACATAGGAGAACTTACTGACAAGAAAGAGGGATTCCTCTGTAGTGAGGATAGACTTTGGGCAACGGAGAGGTGTGGTAGAGAGCTTTTTTGCTGAGAGTAGCAGTTTGAGTGTGAGACAGGCCCATAGAAGACACTTTCTCACTGGTAGCTGGAGCCATGAAGACTGGTCAGAGAAGAAAGCATTCCTGTGTACAAGTAATTCGGTAACTCAAGGATCAATCATTCTCAGGTGATCTGAGATGGTCTCAACCCTTCTATCAGATTCGGGAGTTTGGGGGACAGCTTGCGGTTCTGGAGCCCAGACTGGTGTGTTTGGAGGTCAGTGACCTCAGCAGGTCACCTAACACCTGAACTTCTGTAGCCAGATTCAGGCCCCACAGTGCTGCTAAAGGCAAAAGAAGCCAGCATTTGTGGAGTGCGGGCTCTCTACCTTCACAAACGTTATCTTACTAAATCCTCCAACCACGCAATGAGAGAGAGTTGTCATCTGTTTCCAAGGTATAGTGGAGGAAGTTGAGGTTAAGGATTTGGCCAAGATAACAGAGCTGCTGACTGAGTTTCAACCTTCTATCTAAGTTCTGCACTCTTTCTCTTACACCAGGAAGGTCTTAAAGCTGGCACGTGCCCACAGTAGACATGTGTAATCACAGCCGTCTTCAGTGCAGAACCTTGACGGAACTTCAGAGTCTTTTCAAACACAGGTCCAGGAGCCAACTATAAGTAAATCTACAAAATGAAATGGTTTCTGCCATCGCTATACAAGTAGACCATGCAGATGTTCTGAATCCCTTTCTCTGTACCTCTGTGTCACAGGTTCTATGGTAGCATCATTATTGGTTTCCATCGTTCCACCATGCAAGCAGAACTCCCCGAGGAACAGGCCCCCTTCCTTATAACCAACCATTTCAGCCTCAGTTCTAACCCAGGATATGAAATGCTGGATGAATAATGCACTCAGTGAAATCTTCTTACGGGAAAGCATTGTACATTGTTTATTAGCTGCCCCTACCCTAGAAGAATTACTTGTGATACAGAAAAGAAGTTAGGATTTAGCTGGATGAGGGAGGACAGAAAGTCAGTTCACCTGATGGGGAGGGATCAGGGGTATCATGAGGGAGTGGCTATAGGAGATGAGTGGGAGATCAGGATTGATAACAAAGCATCCTACCTTGAGTATACTGAGTATATCATCATACATTGAGTGCCTCCTATAAGCATGTTCTCATCTCATTATCTTAACAATTCTGTAGGAAAGACACATTATTCTCATCTTACATATGAAGGAAATGAGACTTTGTTGACTCCAACATCCATGCTCTTAATTCACCCTTAGGCTGAGCTATCTTGAAGATGTGGCTTTGGTAGGAGCGGCATGGAACATGAAGCTGATCACTGAGACATTAAGTCTATCCTTACTTCAGTAGTACTCACTTAGATAAGGGAAACAAACCAGATAGTTTGGTTAAGGAAACATTTTTAGAATGGGCATTGAGTAATGCTTAATTTCCAATTAACTACCACTCTCAAACTCTATTAAAAATCATTGTAATTCGGGACAAGGCAATTAATGTACATATTCTTTTTTTTTTTAAAGATTTTTTATTTTTTTATTTATTTGATAGAGATCACAAGTAGGCAGAGAGAGAGGCAGAGAGAGAAGGGGAAGCAGGCTCCCTGCTGAGCAGAGAGCCAGAGGTGGGGCTCTATCCCAGGACCCTGAGACCATGACCTGAGCTGAAGGCAGAGGCTTTAACCCACTGAGCCACCCAGGCACCCCTTAATGTACATATTCTTTCACTAGTGATCCCTCCGGGTGTGTCTCAAGATGAAACTGGATTATAGTAAATCTCTCTTTCGAGAAATTGGATTCTAGCCAGATTCTAGGGTAATAGCAAAACCCTGTATGTAGTAATAAAATGTCAGAGCTTCTGGAAGTATTTAGAATTTGGGTTTAGAGACGAAATCACTCCAAACCTCTAATATCAGAGCAGAAACACACTGCAAGTGGCGACATGTAGACTCTAGACTGGTGGATTCAAGACAGATTCTAAAATAAGATGCTAAATGCAGAACAGGTGGTGTGAGAATGATGCATGTGGCCATTGTGCAGCTCTTGTTGGTTATCTAGAGGATGAAGTAACTTTACCACAAGGTGACTCAGATTTGAACGATAGTAATTTTCTCCCGGGGTAAGTCTTAGGAAATTTTGGGTGGTGTCTTTGCCTGGGGAGAAGCAGCAAAGAGAAATTGGATATAGGTGTTCAGATGTAAAACAAGCTTTTTAATCTAACACAGTGGATAAATCCTAGTGTTAGAACTCTTTCAGACATTGAAAAACAGAGAACAGACGGAGAAACAGAGAATAAGCCTGTGTTTGGCCTCTTTTGCGCACTATGTGTAAAGTGAGATTTCATTTCTCCTCTCACCATTCTGTAAATTAAGGCATAGGATCAGGGAAAGGCATGCAGCCCAGATTGCTCAGTGCAAATCCAGTTTGCTGTGATTAATGTCAGCTGTTGTGGAGTAGTGCAGCCAAAGGCTTGTAGGAACCACGAAGCTTTAGAATTCTTTTCTATGCATAGCCATGCCAAGTGACAGAAATGGAAGATCATCACACTTCTTCCTGCCAAATTCAGGAAAAGTCCATTGGGGTTCACCCTCAGAGTGTAAATTTGAACTTCATTTCTTAGGCCCCACAAATGGAACTAGTGTTGTATTTGCAGTGTGTTTTTATGTCCCCAAAGAAGGTATAGGAGTGACTAATCACCTAAGTTTTTTCTTTACCCTATTTGTGGCTCTGAGCTATGCCCTTCTGTAGTGGGTTTCTGTACTGGAGTGCTTATAGCAGGATGGACAGTATGAGACACCCCCCACCACCACCACCACCATTTTCAAGCTCACAGTCACTTGATGTCTGCCAAAACATTTGCTCACTTTCTTTTATCTTCACAGTATCTCCGCTGGGTGGAAAGAACTACCTTTCCCTGTTTACAGATGAGAAAACTAAGCCCAAGGTTGCACAGCCATTTTAACAGTGATATTAACCTATATCTACCCAAACCAACCAATCAATCTCCCTCCTTCCCTCCCTTCCTCCCTCCCTTCCTCCCTCCCTTTTTTCCATTCTGAAATACTTCAGATACACAAAATAGAGAATACTGTAAGGGACACCCAGCTACTCAGTATCCAACATAAAAAATAAAGCATAGGGCACCTGGGTGGCTCAGTGAGTTAAAGCCTCTGCCTTTGGCTCAGGTCATGATCCCAGAGTCCTGGGATCGAGGCCTGCATCGGGCTCTCTGCTCAGCGGGGAGCCTGCATCCTCCTCTCTCTCTGCCTGCCTCTCTGCCTACTTGTGATCTCTCTCTGTCAAATAAATAAATAAAATCTTAAAAAAAAAAAAAAAAGCATAACTACAGCTGAAGCTTTTTGAGGACGCTCTATTCAGAAATCCTTAGGAAAGCCTTAAAATTGGATGGAACTTTTAAAATGTTAATGACTTGGAAATTTTACTTAGAATCCAAAAATGTGACAAAGAGAAGACGACCAGTGCTACCTTTGTCTTGATCAGCGTAAGATTGGACTGGGAATTGTACAGACAAGCTGAAAAAGGAGGAATTCTTTAAAACAACAGAAGTTATTTTGACATGTGCCAACTGCTCTGGGAGATGGTATGGGGAAGACAGAGATGTGGTCCCCATCCAGGAGGGGAAAAGGCTTTTAACATAGAAGCTGAATGTTGTAGCACTTTGATGGGTATTTCCTGAAAAGTGACTCATTTGGCTGCTGTGGCATGGGCAGTAGAAATCAGACTTGACTTATAAGAAGTGAATTGAAGCAACTGTGAATTACATAAAGAAAGGAAAGATCTTCCCTTTTTAAAAATCCAAACTGCTGTTTGATAGAGAATAACAAAGTGATGAGTTTGTTTTTGAAAAATGTGCTTTTAAATGCTATTCAAAGATAACCCAAGAGAGCATTAGTCTTGATGGAAATCTGGTTCCTTCCTGGTGACAGCACCAAAGTAAATAGGTGTGAAAATGTAAAATGCACATTGATATTAAATAATACACTTTCTGATATGAGAAATGCCTTGACAGTCACAAAATATTTCAAAAACCAGCTGGGCTATTGATGCTTGGGATCCAATTTTAAGGAATTGTAAGGTCATTATCTGGGTGCCTGGATTTGGTTTTAGGTTTCCTCTGGAATCACGAGGGTACTTCCAGCAGATGTTTGTGGCCTCTATGAGGATTCCAGGACTCTGGTAACGTGGAGCCATGGGGCAAAGTCAGTGTTCTAACTGCACTCCAGACTCAAGCCAGGGGAAGGCCGAGGGAGCCAGGGCTTTGTGGCTGAGACAGTCAGGCTCAAATTTCACTGTGGAGTTAAACAATGGAGCACGTCTCTCCAGGGAAGGGAATAACTGATTTATGCAACTACTAAAGGAAAGCTTGCAGATTTATTCCATTGTTGCTAGCTGTTGATCCTCTATGGATGCCTTCACAGTAGCCAGTGATGTTGGTGGACCCTTGCAGTTACCTAGGTCCTGTCTGAATAAGCAAGTGGGCTTTTGTAAGCTGAGACCAGCAGTTTAGGGGTAACTAGTCGAATCTGTCAGGTCTCTTTGTATGTGCTGGTTTCAAGGAACAGGAGCTCCGTTCTGAACGACTCGAAGAGGCAATTTATTGGCCCACATAGTGCCCAGGATAAGACGAGACACAGCCGAAAAGTGTTTAAACCCAGTCTCTCCATCTCTTATCTTCTGTGCCGCCTTCATTCTTAGGTTCTTTGGTTGCAATGGTGAGACAGCCACTGCAGCTCCACACCTGCACCCACAGTCCTAAACCAAAGCCCTGGGGTTTAATTCTCACTAACCTGTGTGCCCATTCCTACATCAGTCACTGTGATAGGGGGTAGGGGCTGCAGTGACTTAATTGCCGTGACCGAGTCACATGCCCAGCCCTGGAGTTGAGGGCAGTCAGTACCCTTTAACCAGTGTTTCTCAAACTGTCTGGCAGAGGACCGTTCGTTCTTTTGTTTTAATTTCCAAGTACGGGTTGATTCTCTGCTGTTGAACAAGATGAGTGCACTGACCATGCTTTTATTGTTGGGGCATAAAACTGTTTAAAGGTTCTAAATTCTCACCTGAGTTTCATCTTGACTTGCCACCAGGCGTGGTGGACCACCGCTAGGAGACCACGTTTTAGTAAATACTTCTCTAAAGCTCACGGACCAAGAAAGAGATGGTTGCTTCCCCGGAGAAAACCTGGGGGAAGGTGTGACCAGAAGAGGGTCAAGAGAACACCGTATGTTCAGAAATGTGGCCAACACAATGACTGATTCTTTATAACTTGCTTGTGGAAAGGCCTCATCTCCGTGTTCAGGGAGTCACTGGGTTCTGGATCATTTAAACACTGTAAGATGGGCTGGAGGATGGGAATTTACCACCTTCCTTTTTAAGAACTGAAGATTCCTCTGTGGGTTACGTTGCAGTCCTCCTCTTCCCTTATTTAGCCAGCCACAGCCGAGTTAGGAAGGAGGTCTCTCTTTCTCAATCCAGCTGTTTCCTAGAGAGGCGTGCATCTCATCCAAGGACACTTCACCACCAAGGGCTGCAAATACCACTGATAGAAGGGAAGCCTGGAAATGATGGTGCGGGAGAAAGGAATTCTTTCACTGTGTGTTTAGACACCACCCAGGGCAGGGCAGACAAAACACACCACCCTTGAAGGACAACTTTCTATAGCACAGGGGCAGCCGACTGTGCTGGTCTAGTCCAAGTGGGCATTTTAAACAGCAGCCAGGTGGGCTGGTTTATTGAGGAGGGAGATTAGGGCACACTAGCCCCACATCCTAGCAAGATAGCAGGATTCAGACCTGGAGCTCTCCCATAAAGGCAGGCCATGGCGCTCAGATGCACTCGGCAGATGGTTCCCTTTGCCGGGGAGGGAACTCGGTAGTGTGTTCTGCATGGACTGACAGGCCTGTCAAAGAGGGGCAAACAACCCCTGGTTGGGCTGGGGTGAAGCAGAGAAACCTAAGTCCTAGCCATCTGGAGGGCTGTTTGTTGTGGTTACAGCAAGGCTCCACGCATACTGTTGTAAAGTCACAAACCCAATTATCGATGCTGTAATTCTGCATAACTCCAGCGGACAAATACAGAACTCGTTCTTGCACAGCAACTCAGCACTGGCTTCTCTCTCCAAAGTGTCGCAGCTTGTGTCTGGTGCATGTTAAGAATCTGGTGACGTTAAAAGGAATTAGACGTGTAACAAGAACCTCTCCCAAGTGTGTGTGCTTCAGCGGAGTCTTCAGAACCCATCACTAAGAAGAGGGCTTAGTCCTTCTTAACTCCCAGGACGCTGGTGGCCTTGTCTGGGTTGTGCCCGGCGACCTGTAACGTTCTGAATGCCCCTCCTTTGTCCTACAGGAAAACACCTTGTGCCCCACAAGCTGGAGTTTGCTAATGAAAGAGCTGCGATTAGAGGAGGTGATTTGGGGTGAACGTGGGCCTCTCAAGATGTGGTTAGAGCGGTTTCCCCCGGGAGCTTGTCAGACATGTCGTAGGGTGTGGGGACATCCTCAAGCATCCTTCTTTCCTTCAGGATGCCCGTCTGGGGAGGTGGCAACAAGTGTGGGGCCTGTGGGAGGACCGTGTACCACGCGGAAGAGGTGCAGTGCGACGGGAGAAGCTTCCACCGCTGCTGCTTTCTGTGCAGTAAGTAGCTCCCGGTGCTCGACCTCTGACGGGACCCATATGTCCTAAAAAGCCTCAATTTACTATTTAAGGAGAGACATTGTGGTGATGTTAACAAAGATTATCTTAGAAGTGTCAGTGGGTTTTGCTCTGTCCTGGACAGCTTGAGGGCTCGGCATGGCGGCAAGGATGGCCGGGGTGACCCACCACACGTGGCCTGGCTGTGTCCCCACTGCTCTTACCCTCCACTGAGCCCTTACTGTATTTTCCTCGTTCTCCCTGTGGTCTCCCCTGCTCGGCAAGGAGCTCAGTGTTGTTCATCGTCTGGTACTGGGCCTGGTTTCTGGCACATGGTAAGGGCTGGGCTCTGATTTCGGAGTGAGCGGGTGGCTCCTCTTCCACCCCAGCTTTCTCCTCCCAGCGGGGCCCCTTCTCTTTGAAAGCCCTTGGCTGGCTTCTTGGCACACGATTCATTGAAATCCAGTGTCTAGGAGTGAAATTCCCAACTTCTCTGCTAGTGAAAATTCAGAGTCATTTCTGGTTATTGACACCCTAATTGAGGGAAAGGAACATAGGGTATGAAAATCCCATCAAAGTAAGCTGGGGATTATTACTGTTTCTGGCTGGAAAACTGTCAGTGTCTGCTAGAATAGGAAGTAGGACATGAAGCACACGCCTATTCCCTCCTAAGACAGTACCTTGGGGACAGTGAGAGAGACAGGATGAGACACAGGCCCCTCGTCCTGCACGCCCCCTCCCGTGACTGCTAAGCTGTCAGCTGCAAGCAGTAGAGAAGCCGCTGCAGAAAGCTGTTAGTCATCATCTTCTGACTCAAAGGACACAGTTTTCTTTGATGGGGGATTTGTTAACGTGACAAATCCACCGGTACGTGCAGACACATCTGTAGTCCTGCTCAGTGGGAATTACTACTAGAAACTGCACATAGTAAGTGGGGTTAGTTGTCCTTTTCCCTCGAGGCACCAGCATTCAGCGCGTTGGGACCTTTTTATAGTGTAGCTGTTCTGCGGGCAACTAGACACAACAGAAAGTCGTGGTTACAAAGAATAAAAATACAACCTATATTTACTGTGTACGCCCCCATAATAGATACCACATCTCAGGTCTGCTTTAAGCATTTTTTCTGTTAGAAGTTACTTTTTCTTTTTTTAAGGAATCTATTTTTCAACAGGTTTGAAACCAAGAGTATGTGAACAAAGAAGAAATTCAGATACTTTAGAAACTGTTCCTAGTTTCATCTACTTTAAGCCGTGATAGTGTCTCTACTGTAACAAAGTCACCGTTTACTTAATATCAGCGTCTTTACTGGCGATTTTACTACTACAGAGTATGGTCTCTGCTGACTAAAGCCTCTTATGAATATAATTCAGAAGAGCGTGTAAACCTAGAATTTTGCTGTAGAGAAGAGAGAGGAGGACAGAAGGAAGGATAGTAAGACAGTAGTGTCTGTGAACTTGCTTTGGTTAAGAGATATGTGGTCTTTGAAACCGTTTTGTGTTTCTGTGTATTCTGTTAAAGAGTGTTTGTTCTTCAGCAATGTATGGTTTTGGGTGAATGGTGTCTTCCAGCAAATGTATCTCAGTGCCTGAACCTCAACAAGCAAGGTTCCAGAGTAGATGATGTCATTCTGAAAAGACGGCAGTCTTAACAGAAACGTTATAATTTTAACTGCTTTATGCCAGCCAGCTAGTCGCCTCTCCCTGCCGTCTTTCTGTCCTTCCTTCCTCCTTGCATTCCCTACCCGCCCCCGCCCAACACCCTTTGAAACAGGAGGGAACCAATCCCCTTGTCCACTAACCTTGGATCTCCAGCTGCCCAGCTGTGCTACCAGCAAGTTCCCTCACAGTTTCCTTTTTTCTCAAGCTTTAGTGAAGTTTTAGAAAGTGAAATAATGTCTGGGTAAAACATGATGACATTTGGCAGTTTTATGAAGTGGGATACATGGAAATGTCTTGTGGCAAGAAAACCATCAAGAAAGAATGCATTCTCCTTGGGGACAGAAGGGAAATACAAATGCAGACTTCAGACCACTTTATGATTTTCAGACACACTCATCACTGCTGGAGAAGCTGGTGGCAAGATGAAGTAGTAATACTTTTTCCCATCTAGACTCGTGATGAAAACAACCATTCTGGATTTAATTCGTTTTTATGGGGGGGGTGCTCTTTGGGGGAGAAGAGCTGCAGAGCCAACTCCCACAAGCCACTCAGCCACCCTTTTGTTCTTTGTTAGGTTGTGATTTTGCAAATCTAGGAGGAAGAGGTGGGAAAAGACTGTGTTGAGGGTTGGGAGCAAAGTGTTGTGTTCCCTTTGTTCATGTAATTATAGCCATCTCTGAAACTTCTCTCCCTCCTGCCAGAGAGGCCAAGCCTGTAGAAAAGTTTGAGGCTTCAGGATGTTAAAAAATTCTGGTGTGTTTCTGAAACAACGGTCCCATCCATGGAGAGAGGCAGATCGTCCTCAGCTGTAGCTGACCCAGTCCAGATGCCATCTCTGGTGTTTGGAAAACTGCCGGAGAAAAGGAATGTGAGAGAGCCTATACCTTGTAGACCACGTGTCAGGGCCACCATTGTTCTAAGGAAAAAGGCATCTGTGGCATGGTTCTAAAGGTCTTACTCCCCCTCAGTGGTTTGCAGGAAAAATTTAGATAGCACAACAGTGGCAATTCACGATGAGGAGATCTACTGCAAATCCTGCTACGGAAAGAAATATGGGCCCAAAGGCTACGGTTACGGCCAGGGCGCTGGCACGCTCAACATGGACCGCGGTGAGAGGCTGGGCATCAAGCCCGAGAGGTAAGTTAGGACCCTGTTTCTTACCTTCAGAAAGGAGTCATAACAATTGATGTTGCTTGGTGAACAGAACAGATGTTTAGCTTAAAATAAGCACAAAAAATTATTCCAGTTTTCTAGTATAAACAAATGACTGTTCTTTAAGCTTGAAATGGGCAGTTTGGGACCTAGCAAAATTCTCATTGATTATTCCAGTGATTTCTAGGCTTGATTTTGTAGCTGCCTCCCATGTATCAAGAAGTCATGTTCTCAAAAGCACATGGTTTGTATTTACTTCCATCTCACAGTGTTTCTGGAGACCATATGTCATGAAATCAAATGATACAGAAATGTAGTATCTGAATCATAAAAGATGTATTTCTCAGGTGCAATTAAGCAGTCAGTGAAAAGTCCTCAGTCACTCCTTCCATGTAAGAATAGTTCACCAAGCAATTATTTTTCTCCTACAAATTCTTACTTAAAAATGGAAATTATTTCCTGTTTTTGATTGAGAGATCAGTATTAAATTTTAAAAGCTCCCAGTACCAAAATAGCAAGGTGTAACTCTGCTCAACTTCACTTAGTATTTCAGGTTCAGGCTGCATAGTTTTTTCATTTGGAATTTCCTCTTAATTCCTATTTGAACCCTGTAATTCCATCATTTGAACTTCATATTTTTCACATCCATTTTATACTGAAGAGGGCAAAACTGGGTGATACTCCAGTAAGATTGCCTTTTGTTGGACGAGACCATTAATCATGCCCTGGGAGCCGGCCACTCTGCAGTATTAACATGTTACCACATATAATCCTCACAACCCAACAAGATAGGGTTTCCCATCTTACTCAGCAAATTTAGACAATGAAAATGAAGTGACTTGCCTTTGGTCACATTGCTGGTTAATCATAGAGTCTGGAAATCAACCCAGTGTAACACCCAATCTTACAATCTTAAACACAGTGTATTATGGTGTGCCTGAAATAATTTGTGTCTATTGTGTGCTGAACATTTATGTTCATTTTATATAATCCTTACAGTAACTCTGAGTTTAGAAACTTTGTATTTTATTATAGACAGGACAGGAAGGCTCAGGTCCCACAGGTAAGTGACACAGCCAGGATTTGACTGCACGTCCATTTGGCTCCCACACCTGTGCTCCTTCTACCGCACTGAGGCCTACCTGTCTGTTCTTTGGGTTTCTTCCACACTCAGTTCAGTTTCAGAGCCATGGTGTCTTGTTGTGCACCAGCTGTTCAAGGGCTGACTCATTCAACACTGCGTGCCATCACTTGTGGGAGCCCAGCTTACCTTGGTCTTTGTTGAAGTTCATTGTTCTTGTTCTGCTCTTCTTCTCCAGTTTGTTAAAATCCGTTCTTGTTTTCTAAGATTTTATTACAAATCTTTCGAAACACATACATCTATATCCCTTTCCCCAAACGAAACCAAATTCATCCATAATCCCAAAAGTCAGTCAGTGATTGTGGCCGTAGTTTTAAAGTCACAAAGACCAGTGGACCCTCCTCTTGACCTCCTCCTGCTTCTCCACATTCTCCGGTAATTGACAAGCCCTCTGTGCTGGCCTGTCGATCTGGGCCCTTGCCTCTTCCCCATTTTAGCTGGCCACATACTAGGACCAGATGTAGAGAATTCCTTTTCCAGAAGCCTCTCTCAGTGACTGAATTCTGGGAGCAACTGTGGTCTAGAGCAGCCTGTGGGACATGGTAAGGATAACGTATGGGGACCATATATCTTCACAGGGATCTCCTGGGGAGATGGCGCTGTGTGGGCAGGAACATTTCATTGAGGCACAACTGCTTTTTTCAGTTCAGACTCACCAATTTACTGTTTCTCTGAGCCCCTACTTCTTCATTTGTCATGAGGTTAAGTTATCCACACCCTGTGATGTCATTAGCAGGGAGAGAGGAGAAGATCTCCATTAAGTTCTTATTAACAGAATGTGCTGGAAATTTTTCCAGGGAAACTCCTAACTCCAAATGTTGGATATCACTGTGAATACACCTTTAAAGATCACTCTTCTTTTTTTTTTTTAAGATTTATTTGACAGAGGGAGAGCGATCACAGGTAGGCAGAGAGGCAGGCACAGAGAGAGGGGGGAAGCAGGCTCCCCGCTGAGCAGAGAGCCCGACGCGGGGCTCGATCCCAGGACCCTGAGATCATGACCTGAGCTTAAGGGTTAAGCAGAGGCTTAACCCACTGAGCCACCCAGGCGCTCCTAAAGATCACTCTTAAAAGGAACTATATACAGTAGGTTGTAGAGATTTTTTTTAAAAAGATGTGCATATCTTAGTGACAATTAGAAATACCAATACTGTGAGTCAGTAATGCACTGGTATTTGCTGCTCAAAATAAAATTCCCAGTGGCCGTAGCCAAGAGGATTAAAAAAATTCTGTTTGTGAAACCGTCACATGGAAGGGTAGCAAACCGTGAGTTGGCCCAAACGTGGATACAGTGGAGATGAACAAATGGAAGATAAACAGGTGAAGAGTTTGAATACATCCTTTGATGAAAGGGGAGTATTTCTAAATTAGCATTTTATTTTAAATATGTATGTAACTTAAACTATAGTCAAGAAGAAAAAAGAAACACCTGCTTTTCCAGTAGGAAAAAATGGGACACTTGCATCATTTGCTGAGCTGCTCTTGTCCTCTTACCTGCTCAACCTACGTGTGGACTTGAGGGGGTCTTTAAATCTCAGAGCCCACAACCGTGTTCTGCAGAGTAGCTACACCAACATACTGAAGGGGGAAATCATTACAGAAAGCGAGGAAAAAAGTTTACCCAGTGACTGTAAACAAGTGACAGAAATAACTATCCAGAGAAAAAGTAAACATACAGTAATAAGCAAACTTTTGAAATATTTTTCCACGAAGAAAGCAGTTTGTTCACACTTTCCTCTACTTAAGATATACCAGGAAATTAATCTGTAAAGCATGCTTAACTTTTTTAATGACTACCTAAGTCTACTGACCTGTTTGCAGAAACTTTTAACTGGTTAGGTTCACAGTGATTTTTCAAACTCTGATTAAAAAACAATCCAACCAACCAACCTAGCTGTGATTCCAGTGGTGGATTCCAGTGAAGAGTAATATGAATATGGGGTAAAAATATGCCCACTGTAGGTTTTTATAAAGCAAAGCCTAATTGTTTAGTTAACAGGCAAGCACTGGGGATTCGATAAATTCTTAGTTTAGACTCGCATGTTTAAGTTTGGGGACTCATCTGTCTTTTGGGGGCTCTAATGGGTCCATAAGTAGGTTGGAGTACCAGCTGGCTGGCACCTGAGATTCAGTCCTCCTTTCCTTGCTGTCACTTCCGTGAAGGCTGCTGGCTGTGGGGCAGTTGAGCAGCGAAGTCCCAGCTTCTGGCTGCACCTGCCTTGTGGGCTTAGCAGGGGCCTTCGGTAAATCTTGCCCAATTTTTCCCCCCTTTCTGCAAGTGCTCAACCTCACAGGCCTACAACAAATCCAAACACTTCTAAATTTGCTCAGAAATACGGAGGTGCGGAGAAGTGTTCCAGATGTGGGGATTCCGTGTATGCTGCTGAGAAGATCATTGGAGCTGGAAAGGTAAAGTTCTGTCTTGAGTTGCCAGCTGTGAGTGACTCCTCTCTGCTCCCTTTCTCCCCTTTCCCCTTCCCATCCCCTTCAGGTACTCTGTCTTGCATATAAATAAATACATGCCTTGGATTCATTTTTCTTAGATTTCCATCTGAGTCGTTAACTTTTTGAAGTGATGCCCTTCCTTGATAGATCACATCTGTGTTGGAAAGACACTTGTTTTCATAAGGGGTGCTCCTGAAGGGTAGCTAGAAAGGCAGACGGCTAACAAACCTGCACTCTGCAGGTTACTCCAGGTAGTGGGAAACCAGTGTGAGGAACAGTGCTCGTTTGTCGTGTGCACTTGAGACAGCTGCAGCCCAACCACGTCACCCCTTGGAGCTGCAGCTGCTCTCAGCCACCCAAGAGGGAGTGTCTGAAGGAGCGGGCTGTGCTTGCGGCAAGGTCTGAGACCACTCCTGGGGACACAGCCCATGTCTTCTGTGAATGAAGACTGAACCCAGACCTTTGGCAGGTGACCGAGAGTGGAGGTCCGGGGAGGCCCCGTTCCAGGCTTTTTGTTGGAGTTGAACCACAGCAATCAGGGGCTCGTGCTGGCTCGATCTGTGCGAGGCATTTGCTGCAGCACCTAAACTACCGTAAGAAACCAACCTCTCACACTTACTCGGTTGTCTCTTGCAGCCCTGGCACAAAAACTGTTTCCGGTGTGCCAAGTGTGGCAAGAGTCTTGAATCCACAACTCTGACTGAGAAAGAAGGTGAAATCTATTGTAAAGGTAAAATTAATTTCTGTTACTACTGTCCATCTGAATATCCCACACCGGTTATTGGTTCAGGAAATGTCACCAGCATTAAAAAACAAAAACAAAACCTGTGACAGTGCGGAAGGGTGGGATTGCCACTGGCTTTTTAAAATAAAGGCTCTAGAGATGCTTACAAGGAACAGAGAACCACAGAACAACTGGAGATGATACAATAAAGTTGTGGTCATTTCAAATTCTCCAACAAATAGGACGGGAAAAAACCTCACTATAAAGAGTCTTCTTTCAAATTTACATGTTCAGCAAAGCATATGAATATATGAAGGTAATAGATAAGTATGTCACTCGCCCGGCCTGATTTTTATGCTTGTGACTCAAGTGGGACCGTGAGCTGAGTACTGTGGAATCAGAATGTTTGGATTTGCCTTTGTAGCTAGTGGTAAGATACTTACTACATCGCTCGTTATTTTATTTTAAAGATTTTATTTGAGAGGGAGCATGAGCGGGAGAACACAAGCAAGGGGAGCAGCAGAGGGAGAGGGAGAAGAAGACTCCCCACTGGGCAGGGAGCCTGATGTGGGGCTTGATATGAGGACCAAGATCATGACCTGAGCCAAAGGCAGCCACCTAACTGACTAAGCTACCCAGGCGCCTCTACATCACTCATTTTAGATCTTAAATCAACTCTTTTGGACATGCCAGACTTTTTTTTAACTTCTAAGGATTTGTCCCTTCATGGGTCTTAAAGCAATGCTGGCAAAGTGTAATGGTTTTCCACTAATTCTCCCTTTTCTTTCATAGGATGCTATGCAAAGAACTTCGGGCCCAAGGGATTCGGATATGGCCAAGGAGCAGGAGCCCTTGTTCATGCTCAGTGAAGCTGTAAACCCAGAACCGAGATCACACACTGAGAATTCCGACATCATTTATGCCCAGATCATCTAACACTAAACTACTGTGAAATTCTGCCAGCACCTAAGTACTGTCTGTCGTCCCGTACATGGACAGGCTGGCTGACTAGTAGGAAGAGAGCACTGTATCCCTCTGCTTTATTCATTAGCGTTGTCAAGAATTGCTTCTTTTACATTTTAAATAAAACTTCAGCTTGATTTGGTTGTTCAGTGTCTCTCAGGTAACCTTTTGTAGAAGCTGCTGTGATCTCAGATAGTAGAAAGTCATTTTAGGTCCCTACCTGCACACTAGTGGTTAAAGAGAGTCCACATGATGAGGCTAATGTCTACAACACGGCTGTTGGAAAAGATCTCTTTTAACCTGGCAAGTGTGCCTCAAGAGTGAGGGTTCTAGCTCTGCAGAGATGGCATTGAGCAGCATTTCCCACCTAGCTGTCTGCCCTCCCCACTTTGGCTGGTGGTTACTCCTCTCTTCAAGCATGGTTCCTAGACAGCCTGCATTAGAATCACCTGGGAGTATTAAAAGGCAGACTCCCAGACCCTACAGAAACAGACTCTCTAGAAGTGGGAGGCTGTAGAAGCCCTTCTAACAAGCTCCTCAGAAAGGCACAATGACCTAGGGTGGTGAGCACACTGTTAAAAGACTGAGAATTCTTTTGATGCATCTAACTCTAAAGACTGTTACAAACAACAACCTGTGGACTTCAGACTCGGTAGGCTTGGTATGACTTTTTTTAGACTCCACTCTGATCGGATAGATCAGACTTACTAAATCCTGGAAACTGACATGCTTTTCTCAAATATTTCAATCCTGCATAAGTTGCAAAGAATACTGCATTATCCTGCACATTTAGCTGGCTCAGGTAGAAAAGGAACATTAAGTATACACAGAATATTTTCATTATTTCCCCAGAAACTTTTAGTTCTTTATCAAAGACTCTGACCAACCTTTTATTTTTCAGGGGTACGGTGTGAAAATTGGTCTGTAAATGTGTATTGGTAAAACTGGACCAACATGATCAATGAGCACATTTGAATCTTTCCCAAAGCCTATTTCAACACATTATATTGCTTATTTTGAAAAGCTACAGGGGTGTGCTATGTAGGACATCAAAAACATAAGCAGAAACTTAGTGGGAAGAAGTCAATCTTGAGGAAGCACTAAGTGCAAGAATTCATGCAGCATAGCCTTGAGCACCTCATTTATGTCTTATAAGGCAAGTTCCACTGTGGCAGAGGGGAAGGCCTTTTTGTTAAGCAGACTGGGGAAGTTAATCAGCAATAAAAGGAGATAGGTTGAATTGAAGAAGAGTTAGGGAGTAACTTCTAATTCTCTGTGTGGTAGTTTTAAAACCTCTTGGACATCGCCACCAAAATAAGACTAATCTCCCCCCCCACCCCCAAATAAAGGCCAACCCTAGTGACTCATTTTTTAACTAGCACAGTATAATGGACAACACTAGGTTAGAAAAGACAGTACAACTTTTGCCTGCCTCCTTCCCTTCAGACACTTACTCTTGGAACTGAGCCACCATGTTTTGAGGAAGCCCAAACCACATGAAGAGGCTACATGTAGATATTACAGCCATAGCTTTGGCGGAGATCTCTCTCATCAGCCAGTATCAGCTGACATGAATAAGCAAGCCTTCACTTTATTCCAGTTTCCACTTTTTGAACCATCCCAGCTGACACCAAGTGGAACAAAGTACACTATTACTATTGCTGACCAAACTAGAGATTTGTGAACAAAAATACTGTTTTAAGCAAATAAATTTTTGAGTGGTTGATGGGGTAGCTAATAGACAACCAAAACTTATAAAACTTCCCCACACAGAACCAACATTTTCCTACCAAGTTTCTGAAATTGGAGATATGCATAGATACCCAAGAGGAAAACACTCTAAATGCCGGTGCTTAGTAATTTGAGATTTCTACCCAATAAGCAACTGAAACATCCACTCAAAATTATTCTTAAATTGGGAGCTATGACAAAACACCTCCAACACTGTAAAATTAGTTACCAGTGGTTCCAGGGGCAGAAAAGGGAATTGGCTCTGGGTAGACTGTTCTGGGAGGAATCACTTTCAACATCTGGATGTAAGTCAAGAGGGTAGCCCTAAAGTAATCCAAATGTGATATTAAAGTGCTGTATGGAACTATATACTTTAATTTTTTTAAAATGAAAAATTTGGGATGTTTTTTAACTCCTTGTGCTGGTTTGGTATATTTGAGGGCTGCTGGCAATTCTAGTTCCAAAAAGTCTTCAAGATCAATTAAATTTAGCAAGTATTGCTATCAGTCCATATCGATACATTCATACATACACACACACACACACACATATATGTATATTTACATATATGTATATGTCACACCCTAGCAATATTGAAAGCTTTGGGAGCCTGTGGCTGAGGCTTTAACTTGAGAGCCTTATATCAAATTAGTTATCCAAGGAACCACTACTATCTTAAAAGTTAAGGACTGGGAAATGTTGGTCTGGACCACTGGTACTCAAACTTACTAATCTCAGGACACCTTTACATGCTTAAATTATTGAGGACCCCAAGGAGCTTTTGATTATGACAAATTACATCTGCCATTATTTTCCCTATTAGAAATTAAAACAAAAACTTAAAAAAACATCTTAACTCAGACTTCTACTTAAAGCAAAGTGAAAACAACAGGGGCCAAATTTACCCTCTCACTTGAAACAACAAAAACCACAAGTTACATTAAAAAAAAAAAAAAGGTTTTTTAGGCACTGGACAATAGGCAACAAAGAACAGTTACGGGGAAAATGAGATCAGTCTTGGGATTAGCAAAGCTAACTGCTTTGCGAGTTTCCAGGCTGTAGCTTAAGTGCAAAGAGGGAGAACACCGGCGAGGCTGGAAGGCATTCTGAGTTGACTGAGCTGGGTCCCCAGGGACCAAGGCAACAGAGTTCAAGGGACTGGAGAGAGCTGCACAGAAAACTCCACAAACATGCAAACTACAACCCAACACCCCCCTCCCCGCGTTCCTTTGTAAGTCTTTAGCTGAGTGCTGATAGTGTGTGCATATAACTATCCAAGACCAGACAAAAAAACCAACACAAAGACTTAGAACAAAGTCTGGTACTCAAATGGAGCTGGGAACAGTGCCTGTTTACTCCCACTGGTGAGACGGGGAAATGCGACTCATGGGGCTTTAGATGGAGCACACAGGTCTTGCTTGCCCCAACAATGGGGAATTATTAACCCAAACTGAACACTGCTCTGGTCCTGCCTAACAAATCTTGCTTAGCAATAAAACCTGAAAGGATGGAAGCTTCTAAAGAACTCCATCCCAGAAAAAGTTCTGCACTTTTTGTAGGAATACAAAAGAATCCACACCCACTTCACAGTATCTGGCAGCCAATCAAAAATGACTAGTCCTACTGAGAAGCAGGAAAATAACGATCCGTAGTAATGAAAGATCAAAAGCAACCCAAGCTGACCTAGACATGAAGACTGGCAGGTAAGGATGTTAAAAGTTCATTGTAAGTATACTCCGTATCTTCAAAAAAGTAGAGATACAAAAGATATAAAAAATGGTCTAAATCAAACACTGTAGTTGAAAACTATATCCAAGATGAAAAATACATCGAATGGTATTGACAACAGACTAAACCGTATACGTGAAAAAATTTAAGTGAACTTCAAGACATAAAAATGATCCAAGTAAACACAGGGGAAAAGAATTTAAAAGATGAACTCATCAGTGGGCTGTAGGGCAAACCCAAGTGGCCTAACATATGTGTAACTGGAGTTTCCTGAAGGGCGGGCGGGGCGGAGAAAAAATATTTGAAGACAATGACTGATAAATTTCCAAATTTGATGAAGAACTATAAACCTACAGATCCAAGCAGCACCAGCAGCAATGAGGCTTTCTGACGCTTTGTAAGGAAACAGTCCCTCTTTGAGTACTCGGAACACTGCTGCCTACTAAAAAGTATTTTTTATCCAAATAAATGTCTGATAGATATTCTTGTAAAATTTCTCTGAGCAAAAAATTCATACTCAAAGGCAAAAAGTTTTCTAAAAGGCACATCTGGTTCCTGGAGTTTGTGACCTAGCTGACCTAGATCAAGGAACATTTTGAATATTCCACTTGCAGTTACAGACTTTTCTATTTTATACCCCACATAAAGATATTTAATAAATAACTCTTAAACCAACAACTTTATGGAACCGAAGATTTACTTTCTGACAAGAAGCTAAGACTGACTGTCCTGATACGTATCACTTGTTTCCAGTTATTTCTATAAACTCTTAGAACCAGATATCCTTATCATAGGTACAATCTACCAAACTGGAAAGGGGTGGGGGAGCCAGACAAGTAAATGAGGAGGAGGAGGAGGAAAGCACCTGCCATGAAAACTGATGACTTGCTGCAGAATTTGTTTCCTTTTTACACTAGTTCAAAATACTGTTACTTGAGTTCTATACAGCTCTGGATGCTTCACTTTAAATATCATAAAATAATTATGAAATGAGTATCAGTCCAATCTGAAAATGTTTAATACCACTGGGTTCTCAAACCATTAACAATCCTGTGAACAGGCAGGAAAGAGGTCCTTCAAAAATTCTGCTTTTTAAATTCCCCAATGAAGCTGTCATGCACAGCTTAAGCAACTGAGATCAATGTTCGACAGGTTTCCTTTTCTAAGATTTTATTGGTGTCTTTAGATAATACTTACATTTGAAACTTGGGAGATTCATACAACCCCTGAGCAATTCTATGCATTCTATGGAATGCAAAATTCTTAAAGAAAAATGTATTCCTTTTATTTAAAAAGTATTCATCACATACATGTACATACACACGGAATTGGACATTTTGAAAGAATGCTACCACCACATTTTACTTTTGCTAATTTCTAGTCCTGCCGCTTGCATCCTAGTTGACCCAAATATAAATACACAGAATAATCTTTTTATATCACAGGTACTACTACCAGTGTTTCATCAATTTCTTGAAGTGAACTGAGCAAAATAACAAACAAGCACACACTTAAGAGTCAATATTTATTCTGATTAATATTTTACAAAATTTTGACAGATTTAATTTATGTAAGGAGAGCTAATTTATTAACACTTTACAGGTTTTTCTTTCCACAGAGTAACACGGTAAGTAGCAAAATAATACTTGGCACAGTTATAAATAAAATACGAAATAAAAATACCCATAGCTTAAGTATAATGATGCTGTTTTATGCCTATTAATATTTCAAATAAACTCCTGGGAACAATAAAAAATATGAAGAAAAAAAAAGTAATTTATGTTCAGGGCTGAGAAATAAGTTCTTATTTGCTAATAGTATCCCATTAAGCTGATACGAACTATCCCCCAAAGGGTCACCTTCATACACAACTTTAGAACTGGGTTAAGCTGGTTCCACACATAAGACTTACAAAATAAGTAAACAGACGGTACAGTACACTGCTGCATAGTTGGCTCTCCACCATCTGACCATCTCTAAGTTTTAGATTTCACCGGTACTGTGAGATGGTTAGTACTAAAGCATTAACATTGCTAGTATGTTCCACGTACTTACAGATCTATAGTATTTTTTCTGTTTAACTGAAAGACATCTCTTTTGCACCGAAAAGAATATTGTACCACAAAGAAAGAACATGGTAACAACACTCTTATCCAAACTCTGAGAATACCACCATTGTATTCAACTGTTAATAAAAATGTATTCAATAAAAATTACAACTGAGTCTTTATGTGAAGTGGCTCAAAATACAAAAAATTAAAACAAATTCTAGCCTTTTATAAATAACTTCAAATTTAAAAATTATCTAAAATTTCCCCCAATTAGTAGTCAAAACTAGCGGAGACATTTGTAAAGTTAACCAATTTTTTACATTCTATGACAAAATGGCACAATGCTATTGCCACCCCACACCCATCTTTTCCCTTTTCAAAAATAAAGTACATATGCCAATTTTCTAATATTAAAACACTCAAATACACTAAAGGTAATCTTTCTGATGTGTGACTTATGGTCAAAGAAACTACTATATAAAAATGGTACTTGGAAATACTGAACATCAACTATATACAATTTTCACTGCTCCTCTTAATAAGGCAAGGGGCGGGTATACCACTAGATTGCTGAAATACCTGTAATCTGCATTTTACAGAGAATACTAATTTTACCAAGCATCAGACATGCAGTGAACTTGCAGGGTATAATGCCTATTAACAGCAATATTGAACATCACTAGAAGCTCATTAGTTATCTCCCTTTTCTTTTTGGTTGGATAAAATGAAATGAGCAGCTTTAAATACACTAACACATAGAGACACAAAGAGAAAACTATTTGATAAATTATTTATATACAGATACACAATCTTTACACTGGTCTAGGATCTGTCAGCAGTCTGACCACCCTTTTCCCACCCTCCCCCAAGCCCATTCCCTCTCACAGGTTTGCCACAGGTTGCTCGAACCACAGTTTGCTACAGCACTTAAGAGGACTAAACCAAGTCTCACTCTGTAAACAATATTTATGGAAGCAGTGACTAGTAGTTCACTGTGAGAGTATGGAAATGCTGCAACAAAAATTGATCAGTGCATCACATTTAACAATAAGAAAACCTTTCTGAAATTGTTTCAGACAGCTTAACAAATTTTAAAACATTCAGTATTGGGAAAATTGAAATAATCTTGAGGATTAAATTCTTTCTGATAGGTCACTTTTTAAAAACCATAATATACCATTAGCTTTTCTTTTATTCACATGTGCTGTATGTACAGAGTTCATGCTCCATCTTTAGCTAAACTCCATTATTTTGTCCACAATTTATTTTGCAGCTCAGAATTCTAGAAGTATACCCATTTATCTCTATTACTGAGAATTTTGCATTAATTCATTTGTTCTGCCTTGAAATTACCTCAACTCTTAAAAATTGGACTGTTTGCACAGTAAATTAAATTCTAATTTATGCTTTACTGGATAGTATGTGCTAGTATACATTCTATGAGGTGTATGTATCATGCACTTAGTAGGGCTTTTAAGTTTGAACAAAATAACATGACTTACTATACTCATGCAAGTGCTTTATTATCAGACCATAAAACCTCAGAGCAAGGTTACTACAAATTATTTCACTGAACTAGAAATATATCAGCATTGCAACAGCTGATGGCAATAAAATATTATTAGCACATGTTTTTGTGAACATTATTTTCTTGTGCCCTTGAAGACATATTACAGCAGATCCCTAATAAAACCACATGATTTTTATCACAGTATTTACATGTACATTCTAAAATGTACATAATACTAGCCTGAATCAATTTAAGACAACTCTCCTGGAATTAAATGCAACAGTCATAGTAGATTGCATCATAAAATTTAGCTGTATACCATAAATTTAGTTTTAGCTAGAATCAAACATTTCTGATCAGTATACCATGTGTGTCAACAGAATAAGTTCATTCTTTATTCATGAAGAATGTTATGAGAACAAAACCAAAAAGTTGAGTATGTTGTGAATTCCCACATTAAGAACCATTAAAATTCCTTTTACGATCTTTATTCTTCCCAGAAGTGGCAGTGTGCTCTGTCCATGTTTACTTTTGTTAATAAAAGTGTTGAAAAAAAGACTAAAATTCACCGTTAGCCCTACATATAGCATGCTATTGTTCAAAAAATGTGGATTCGAGTGTGAGAGAGACACGGACAGACACAATTTTCAGGCACCACTCAGCAATATGCTTCATAGGATAAAGATGTTGCTACACGAGCTGGTACCCAGATCCTGATATTTGGTCATATTCTATTGTATACTGCCTGGTCCAGTCCACGATAACAGGACGAAAGAGGCCACAGCATCGAAATTCAAAGAAGTCTATAATATTCCTTACACATCCATGGCTAAAACACCCCCCAAACAAAAAGAAAAAGGAAAAGTCTATTAGTACAATAATTTAATATATGAGTTTAATATAATTTTGGTGTTTAAGGTATTTTTTTCTGAACTTAAAAACTTAGGTTACTTGTCAGAAAGAACCTGTTTATAACTCTATAAAATATACATGAATTCATGTTTCTTCACAGCTCTGCCAACAATAATTTTTCTTTTCTCTTTTGGTAATTTAATTGGGTGACACAATGATATTTTAAAGTTATTCAAATCTGCATTTCTTTCATTACTGTGTCATATGTAATTTTTGATAAAACCTTTCCTTGATGGGTGGCTCTTTGGCAAGGAGACAAACTATATCCAAAATTGAGAAAGTAAAACACAAAATAATTATAAATAGCATATAGCTGGCAATGTATCTAAAAGTAACAATTTAAGAAAAAATATGTCAAGAATAAATTCAGGGAATTTTAGGACTTCAAGAACACTTCTGGAAAAGCTGTCACTGTTTTACATTTTATACAATAACTGTGCCTATGGGAGAATTCTCAAAATTACCCAACTGAATCCTTTATTTTTGCTTTTATTTAAAAGTCTGTATGCTTTCCAGAAGCATGCAATAATTAATAGCATTACAAAAGCTTGAAGGTAGTAGGCACGTAGCAGCTTGAGTAAAACTCAAGTTTTAAATATTTCATATAATTAGGAAACTACTACTTCTCAGCATCAAACTGAATGTAAGATTAAATATATATATTTAGAAATACATATATATATACATATATATATATGAATGAATATATATGAATCTCTTTGATAAATGGTTTTGGGAAAACTGGACAGCCAAGTGCAAAAAAATGAACCTGAACCACTATTCTATACCACACACAAAAACTGAAATTGGATTCAAGGCCTAAATGCAACATTCGAAACCAGAGCTGCTAGAAGAAAACATGTCGTAGGCTTCCTGACATGGGTGCTGGCAGTGAAATTTTTAATAAGTCACCAAAAGCAAAGGCAACAAGTGCAAGA
This sequence comes from Lontra canadensis, assembly GCF_010015895.1. Taxonomy (NCBI): domain Eukaryota; kingdom Metazoa; phylum Chordata; class Mammalia; order Carnivora; family Mustelidae; genus Lontra; species Lontra canadensis. Next base: position 5,964,520 of record NW_022631003.1, read on the forward strand.
GAAACAACAAGTGAGACTGTATTAAAATAGCCTCTGTATAGCAAAAGAAACCATCAACAAAATGAAAAGGCAACCTACTGAATGGTAAAAAATTTGTGCAGATCATATATCCAAATAAGGGGATTAATATCCAAAATATATAAAGAACTCATACAACTCAAAAAAGATTCAATTAGAAAATGGGCAGAAGATCTGAACATTTTTTCAAAGATAAACAGATGGCCAAAGGATACATGAAAATATGCTCAACATCACTAATCTTCAAGGAAATGCAAATCAAACTCACAATGAGATAGTACCTCATACCTCTTAGAATGACTATTACTAAAAAGAAAAAATAACAGGTGTTGGTGAGGATGTGGAGAAAAGGGAACCTTTGTGCACTACTGGTAGGAGGGTAAATTGGTGCAGCCACTAGGAAAACAGTATGAAGTACTCAAAAAAAAAAAAAAAAAGATGGTATTACCATATTATCCAGCAATTCCAATTCTGAATATTTATCAAAAAACAAAACAACAAAAAAAACCCTCAAAAAACAAAACAACAAAAAAACCCTCAAAAAACAAAAAATGGAACAAACAGAAAAATCAACTGTAACTCGAAAAGACATGCACTGCCATATTCACTGCAGCACCATTTACAACAGCTAGGACATGGAAATGACCTAAAGACAAAAACCATATAATCTCATTTATATATGGAATCTAAACAAACACAACCAAACTCATTGATATAGAGAATAGACTGGTGGTTGCCAGAGGCTGAGGGTGGGGAGTGGGCGAAATGGGTGAAGGGAGTCAAAAAGTACAAACTTATAAAATTAGTAAGTCATGGGGATACAATGAACAGCACTGTGACTATTTTTTTTAATTCTATTTTTTCAGTGTGCATTTTGACTATTATTAATACTACTCTGTTGCATACTTGAAAGTTGCCAAGACACATCTAAAAAGTTCTCATCATAACGAAAAAAATTCTGTGACTATGTTTGGTGACAAATGTTAGTCAGACTTACTGTGCGGGTCATTCTGCAATACACATCAAATCATTATGTTGTACATCTAAAATTAATATAATGTTATATGTTGATTATACCTTAATTTAAAAAGGAAAAATAAATAAAACTGGGTGTATAGAAATTTTTGTGTCATGAAGAGGGCAAATAAAACAATTCAAACAATTCAGTTGCCCCAGAGTCTAGAAAATTTCCCTAAACATGAATTTCAGTTGACTGTATTTTTAAAATCATATTTCAATTCTGTGTATACATTTATCAATGAAACTTTATAGAAACTTTCAGCAATATTAAAGCTGTATGTTTATGTATAATAGTATGTTTATACTAAATGTTAGTAGTTCAACAGGTTTTGGATTGTGCAACTAAGAAAAAGAATGACACAAATCTATATACAGTTAATGTCATGAATTTTAAAGTAATAGTAAACTAACCAATGCTATATCTGGCAGGAATCTTAGAATTCAGTAGGATTTATAAGCTATTTTACACACTGCTAAGCACAAGAAATATTTCGTTTCATATCCTATTGACTTAAAGATGTATTTCTCTTTGATGTATTCACTAGATATGTGCTAAGTTATATGCCAAAAGAAAATACTAAATTTATAAACATGTACGTACTTGAATGGGCTTTCAATAGATGTTGTTGTGACTTTAAAGTGCTTGTATCTTCTGGCATTCATCCTTTCATTTGTAGTAATACCTAAACATGATATCTAAGAGGTAAGAGAAAGCAAACTATTAACTCTCTCTGATATAAATTAAGTATTAATGTAAAATAAGTTAATTTTCAAGAAGACTAGGATAGAGAGAAAAATGAAGTTTGTTTTTGCTTTTCCAATTGGAGATCATCAAGCTAGTTTACATATCACTTTGACTCTTGTGAGAAGTAGCCAGTTAAACAAGAAAAATATTAAAAAACAGGTTATCTGGTATTGTGTGTGGGGAGAGATGGACACTATGTACACAGACCACCTCTCCATCGGCCCCTTAAAAATTGAGCTTTTAGAAAAATCCTTAATTAAGAAAAGGTTCTTGAATAAATACTGGTATTTATAGGTAATAAAACGTTCCTAATAAACACAAAACTAATGGCATCATCGATCTAATCTCATACCTATATTCAACTGAATATATCTGAATCAAGAACAATAGAAATAAGTTCTGTTAAAAGTAGCACTGAAAAGTCAGGGGCGCCCAGGTGGCTCAATCTGTTAACCATCTGCCTTCAGCTTAGGTCATGATCTCAGGATCCTGGGATGGAGCCCTGCTTCGGGCTTCCTGCTCAGCAGGAAGCCTGCTTCTTTGCTAATCCCTCTCCCTCTGCAGCTCCCTACTGCTTGTACTCTCTGTCAAATAAATAAAATCCTTAAAATAAAAAAAGAAAATTCATAATGTAAGAACAAAGTTCATAATAGAAGAAGGAGAGAAGGAAGGAAAGAGGGCAGTAGAAAGGGGGGAAAAAAAGGAAAAGTAAAGAAAGAGTAAAGGAAGAGTAAGGAAAGTAAATTGAAAATTTTAAACCTTGAAAAGTAGAAGTGGTTAAAAAGAGAATGCATTATTATCTTTTTTAACAGGGAATGAAGTGTTAATTAAGTGTTAATGAAGAACCAACCATGTACATGCACATACCTGGTACATCTGACACATGAGTAACACAGCCACCCACATGAAATGAAAAACACTGTTCAGAAACATCCAAAACATCCAAGGTGAACATGTAGCAATTTGAGTAATATATGTCCAAAATCCATCCTTGGTGTAACTGGTCTCACAGTGGAGTCCCCAGTCTAAAATGAGAACAGAAGTTTCACGTTTACTTAGTAATCATCCAACCACTTCACAAAGGCATCTGCAGTTGGCACCACTTAGAAACCATGATCCAAATGTCTACATTTAGCGGATGACTTTGAATGCAAATTTTTGTACTCCTAAATACCCCATAATTAGTAAAAAATTAGTATATAATTAGTAAAAAAAAAAAAAAACACAGCAAAGAGAGAAATGGAAAAAGTACCATCCAATCTAAAAAAAAACTACTACTGTACTTGAACAATACACAGTTTTTAGTTGTTTGGTACTGCACACATACAGTAGTTAACATTACCTTTATTCAGAGATGATATGTATGTAAGTGAAATTTGGGGGGGGCAGGGCATATAGCACTAGAAGACCAACTTGATGAGGGAGGACTTTTTCCAAAACAGAAATCTCTTCTTTTAGAGCTGCTGCCATTAAAAAAACTACTGTTGTTAGCAGGACCATGTTCTCCTCAGGTCTGTTGGGCCAGAAACTATAAGTCAAGACCTTTGACCAAATCTTTCTCTCTATTAATGTGTATGTGAGGAAGTAGACTGTTATTAGGGGAATAACAAACACTATTCTTAGTATGTCTGAAAATAGAAGGACTAGGAAATCATTCTTCTACAACTTATTTTTAAGCCAGGATCTAATACATATTTATATGCTAAGTACACCAAGTCCTGAAGCATAGTAACTAATACCTTCGTTTAAACTCTTCTCAAATCACATTCTCAATGCAATAAAAACCCATCATTACCCCTATACCCATATGATCAAGTGAATGACAACTTATTCCTAAAAAAAGTATCTTCTAGGGGTGCCTGGGTGGCTTAGTCGTTAAGTATCTGCCTTCAGCTCAGGTCACGAGCCCAGGGTCCTGAGATCAAGCCCTGCATCAGACTCCCTGCTCATTGGGAAGCCTGCTTCTCCCCCTGCTTGTGCTACCTCTCTCCCTGTCTCTCTGTCAAATAACTAAAATCTTAAAAAAAAAAAAGTATCTTCTAACCCCTTTTAATATTCTCTAATAGGCAATAGTTACACCTTACTTTTTGAAATATTTCTAGTTCTGCGTGAAGTTAACTGCATTTTCCCAGCGGTTTGGTACTAAAGAGCACCTAGCAAAGTCACAAAATCTTTAAGTTACTAGAGTAAAGCAAGCATGTGATGTAAAATATGTTGGCGTCTTTCACCCAGAAGCATTTCAAAGACTATTAAACCAACATGTTTTTCAAAGGACACAGATATTAAAACAGCCGATTATTCTGTTGCTTATACTGTATGTTGAATACATTTATAGTTCCACATCTGTTCTTCTCTTTATGGTTCATTGTAGTAAGGTGCCCCAAACCATAATTTTTAGTTAAAAGACTTGTCATTATTATATATTATTAATATGGTAAGCAAAAGTATACAAACATTTGTTTTCAGAAAGTAAAAAGCTAACTGTACTCACAAGAAATACAACCATAAATCATCCAGCAGATCATAAAAAGCAAGAAGAATAGGTAGCCCATAAAGTATCTATGGTTGCCTGCACCTAAAGAACAACAGAGAAACAACTTTTTCAGCTAAGAAGAAAACAACTGGAAATGTACCTTTTGGGGATGGGGGTAAAGGAATGCCATGAATGATACGATCTGGACAATAACTACATTATTTATCTTACAAAATGTTCTTCAGGAAAATAAATATTTTAAAATAAAGGCGCCCGGGTGGCTCAGTTGGTTAAGCATCTGGCTTCGGCTCAGGTCATGACCCAGTCTGAAATCCAGTCTCAGTCAGGCTCCCTCCCTGCTCAGCGGGGTTGGGGGGCTACCTCTCCCTCTTCCCCCCCTACTTGTACACTCTCTCACTCTTGCTCTCTCTCAAATCTAAAAGTATTTTTTAAAATAAAGCTTAAAATAAGAATGTTCATAACTACAAAGATGTGATGACTATAATGATGTTGATTCTGAAGTCAAGAGTCCCAATGAACCAAATGAACTACAATTTTGAGTTTTACCCTACTGTTTGCTTTGCAAGGTTTAAAATAACAAATTTTATCTTATTTTTATAAACTTTTAATCCAATTTTTAAAAGGCTTCTTCTCAACAATCACACAACCTTTGCAATGTTTCCCTGTTGTCACCTCATACAAATCCAGGGCCATCTCTTAGACCACTTAGTTCACTTCCTCACACACCATTCTTGAACACTAAGGTATACAGAGTTTTTATCTGTCATTCCTCTCTGCTTCTGTACACAAGAGCCTTCCAAATATTTTTATTGCTGTAACTTTCTCCAGTTTAACTAAAAAGCAATACTATCTGCATCCTTATTGATTTCACTATTATCCAATAAAGAAAATAAGAAAGAATAGGCACCAGAAAGAATTGATAAATATCAATCTTTTCCAGAGACTGATTTTATAACTTTTGCCCCCCTCTTTCTCACAACTGAGTTGCTGTTTGTCAATCAGAAGATTAACTGGGGGGCACAGGGGAGCAGAGCTATAATAAGAGTGTAGGAGTGAAGTTTCTACCATCTACTTTAATGCTGTACTTCATAAGTTACCTACAATAACTTAAATGAACAATGCACTCAGGAATTATTAATAAAACTTACCTACACAGTTACCCACCCATGGGCAATGATGATCAAATTTTGCTATGCAGCGGTTGCACACACCACAATGCTTGGACCTCACTGGTTTCCGTATCTGTTAATAAGCATTTTAAAAGATTACAAAAGGCATTACACTGAAGAAAGGAAAGCTGAGCATTTATTTTCTCAAAATGCAATTATGAAGAAAACAAAACTGTATTTCCAAAGGCAAAAAACAAAAACCACTACTGTATTGTTTAACAAGATGTCAAGTGCAACACCAAAGGTAAAAAGGATAAGGCCACTATGGAATGTAAGAATGGGGTAGAACCATCACTTTATAAAAATAATTAAGGATCTAAGACCAATTTGCTGTTGCGATGAATGATACTATATTTAATTCACATCCCTCAAGTTTCTGAATAATAAAAACATCACTCTCCAGGCTTCTAAATAAAAGCTATTGTGTTAATGGTCATGACACTGGTTCTTATTTAACAAAATTAAACTGTTCCTTAGTAAAAGGAAGGCCAAATTAGAAACGAATAAAAGAAGCTTTTAAAATGCAAAATCATTAATAACATGTCTTCCCAAAGTTAAGAAATCTAATTAAAACCGGTAAGTATACACACATCTTTCTCTTTCAGTGGCTCCTGAGATCTCAGATAAAGGTACAACATCTCCTCTGCTGAACTCCATGACTCATCTAAGAAAGTACACCATGCTTACCAAGCTTAGGTAGTCCCTATTACTTCAAAAACATAAAATGCATTCATTATTCAGCTCCTGACAGGCAATAAAGAATTCATGCTTATGATGCCTTATTGTTTTAGGTAAAATGTCTCCCTCTGTATTACTCCGAATCAGCCAAGTGAATAAAGAGCTCATTAGAACTCATTAGTGATCTTTGAAGGGCTGCTAGTCCTAAAGCTGAGTACATGACAAGAGCTAGTTATTAAACCATGCCAGAAACAAAATTTATAATATCCTTCACTGGTCTTTCAATAAAAGCACTGCCATTTCTCCACCAGTTTGTATGAGGTTATGTATCATTCTGAGGCACTAAGAAAAAGCATCGGTTGACTATGCAGTCCTTACGTGTACTAAAATGATCTGTGGACTCTTTAAAGATTCACTTATTCTTCACCACAGATATGAAACTACATCTATTTAGGAGAAAGAAGAAGGATGTATTAAATTTTATCTCCATTTCCAACTCTCAGCTACATTTCCCCTTTGGGCAATACTTGTCAATGAATTCTAAACAAAGACGGACACGAGGCTCCTGAACATGACAGGCTCCTCATTCACTTACAGAGTAATTCATTTTTAGGAAATTCTGATTTACATGTGGCTTCTTAGGGACTTGTCTACTTATCAAAGGGAAGGATATCCATACAATGACAAATACCTCTGCCAATCTGAATTATTTTATAATAGGACATGCTCTTTTCTTTACAACACCAAATCACCTATCCAGAAGTACCTGGCTTATAATAATATAATAAAACATTCATGCTAGAATTATAAAAATAACCTTGTTCTTGCCCTTGGATACTTACTTAACAATGAAACTATACTGAGTGACTCTATAAAGAGTTTGCCACATGGCAAACATCAGCAATGCATACTTGGCTTTGTGGAATGGAATAGTATGTCCCAAGATCACCAGAATATAAAAATGTTCTGAACATTAAGGTGCTAATCCTGTAAACTAGCCACTGTAAAGCCAAGAAACAAAACCCTTTTTAAAGAATGCTTGAAAATACAAAAGAATCCAGTCAACACCTTAAAGTTGCTTCCAAAAGTAAAGCAGTATATATTTTGAATATTCAAAATTGTAACTGTTTGGTCAAGGAATGTTAGGTGGAACAACTTAAAACAATCTGTAGAGTCAGAGCTCCATTTCAAAGTCTCATTCCATAATCCCAAACTAAGTCAATTCTCTTGTTATTTACATGTCAAGACATTAGTTCAGTGATAGTATATAACTTAAAGGTATAAAAGGATTGAGTTTCAGGTATGACTTAGGGATTAGGAAAACATGATTTAACTACTGTGGCAAAATTGATATTTTTCTCAAGAACTAATTATAAAAATTAACAAAATAAGACACAAAACTATTATTCTTTAGAAATTTGAGATCTAAAATAATACAAACAATGTATTACTATACCTGATTCCATAAGTAAATGCTATTTAATTTCATTTATATCTTTCTTTATGACCTGGTTGAAGATGACAACTTTTAATATCAATGACAAAATAGTGCTCAAAGTTCCATAAATCCCCCAAGACAAAGAGATAACTACTCAAACTGAACCATTTTAGAAGCCACGCTGTCTTAGCTAACAAATTTTCCCACTGTGACTTCTAAATATAAGAATAAATGTTTTCTTAAAATATCTAGGAAAACAGTATTAGGGAAGCATAATAAACCTCTGATTTTAAAAATATTTTATTAATTAATTTTTTCTTTGCTGAGTTACGTTAAGAAAGAAAAGAGATTAAGGAGGAATAAATACAAATGAATGGTACCTCAAATCAGAAGTATAGTCAAGGTTTACCATCAGGTGGAACAAGCACATTGGGAGGAGACATCTTTTTACCATCTTTCTCCTTACCCTATGGTCTAAAAGGAATGTCACAGCGGGGGCAGAGGGGACATGAAATGTGCTCCACAGAACAAACTATTCTCCTTGTTCCCCACCCCTTCTATGCTATGCTGCTGCTATGGGAAGGAGAGAGAAAGAGTAAAGAAAAAAATACTACCAAACAGGTACTGCAGAATATACTGAGGTCCAGACTTCCTGTCTCTGCAAGTTCAACTATTGTCTGTGAATTAAAAATATATATATTTTATTCAAAACTGAACAATGTTCACCAACTACAGTGCCATCAATATGAATCAATAAACATGATGTCCTCATTTTTATTTAACCAATGTTTTCTGCTCAAAATAAAATCTTTTATTAATTTACTTCTGCTATTTCATTATAATATGAATATAGAAATTTTCTTTCTTGGGTCTATGAAAATGCAACTCTGAACTCAGGGGAATATTCCTCTGAGAATAAAACTAAGTCACCTACCCTAAGAAATGTTCTGTTTAGGTTTTGAAGACAGACATGAAAATAAACTTAAATTCAGTAAAGAACTGAATCTTCAGAACTGGATTATGTATGACTAAGAAAACCTAACCGAACCCAGTAGCAGTAATGTCTAAAGAATACTGTAAATATAAGGGTAGCAATCTCTATGTAGGCTAGAAAAGGGGGGATTAGATCCTAAGAACCTGTTACTGTTTTAGTCTACTGTGGACAGTAATAATTCATCAGTATTTGCTTTGTTTTTGGCGACTGGATAAAATAGCTCTTAACATAGTTTAACTGCCTCCAATCTAATTTTATTCTCTACTTACACAACATCTTTGGATTGTAAATTTGGTTTTCTAAAGTACCTGGGCTTTAGATGAGGGGTGCCTTGAATTTTATATATATACATACACACACATATATTTGTTGTTGAACACACACATAAATATATCTATTATTGAAACACAGTATCTGAAATATCACCAGTTTACTGATCCTCCGGTTACACAGTCATTTAATAAACATTTACTGAATTCATATTATTTGCTGAGGGTTTTCAGAGATGTTTAAAATGCTGTAGTCATCCTTCAAAACAATCACAACTCTTATAAAGGAGAGAAACATGGAATTTAAAAATGTCATGCAAGTGTAAGGACAGGCATTCAGGAGTACCAAGGGTGAGCAACAACCATGCATTATCTCAATTTGGTTTGAAACTTCTTTATGTTCTAAAAGATAGTTTCTTTCTTTGTATGCTAATATCTGGTATAAATACTGATAATTTGGCAATTAAATACATGTGACTAGTTAGATTCTATCTTGCTACCTTTTTCTTTTGTTCTTCTGTAGCTTTAATAATCCCTGGGTCTGATTTCCAAGATTTTCCAAAATTGTAGAAAAGTGCAACACTATTGGCAAGGAATGGAAGATGGATAAATAAAAAGTTGAGATGTGCCTGAAGTTAAGGAATCTAAAGAAGCAATGATAAATGAGTTACTATCATAGGTAAACTTATAATCTGTAAAATTTTACCACATACACAACACACACACACACACACACACACACACACACCAAGAAAAAAATACAAGCTGATTTATTATTATATCAAAATACATTTCTAACTTACATTCATAACTGAATATAAAAAGTAAAAATGTGATTTCTTTATAAACTTTAAACCATGTAGGATAAGCTTTCTGACACTTAAAAAGTCAGTAACACATTAAAAATTCAGTAGATACATTATTTTTAAATGATCATTATTTCTTCTGATCAAAAATGAAGGGATTTCTCATGTTCAAAGTTATAACATATTACTTTATATGCATTAAAGTCTTTATATATCTACCACTTAAGATATCACACCCAGTTATTTAAAAGATTGCTTTTAAATTCTCTTTATTGCCTTTTTTGAACACATTCAAACTGACCCTAATTTTAAAAAAGTATTCATAAACTTGCTTTAAACAGAAGGTTTCTATGTTTACATTTTTCCTAATTTCACCTAATGAAAATATAAGAAAGGTACTAGGCTTTATAAATATAAATGAGGAATCAAAAATTACTTAACACTAAGAAAAATAATGTTGCCTAGCAACACACTTCTGAGGCACAAAATATCTGAAATACTCAAATACTATTTTCAAGATTTTATGCAGGTACAAGTATCAACAGCTAAAAATCTCTTGAGAATAAAGCTGGGTAAATGTACATGCAAAGAATACGGGACCCTGGAATTTTTCAGGAGCAGAACCTTTATACACTGTAAGTTTTAAAAGGTGCTAACATGAAAATAGCTCTGGTTCTTAAAGCCTGGATTAAATTTGCAAGGGGGCTAAACAGTAGCTCAAGAGAGGACTACAGATTTAAAAGAGATAGGATATTCAAGAATTAAATATCAGATGAACTTACGGAATTTCTTTGCATGATCTTTAAAAGTAAAGAGATTAGGTCTTTAAATGATAGTTTGAACTTAGCTTTAGTAATAAGTCACACCATTTAATTTTTAAATTTACATACAAAAATTTACAAACTCTCCACAAATGGCATGGTTGTTTTTATAAAGGTTTAAAACAACCCTTTTTCCCCTATAAAATCAGAAAACACTAAAAAGTACAAAGGCAAAATCAATACCTCCACAACCCAGGGACAATTCCTTTTATACTTGGTAGTCTGCATTTTTAATAATTGAGATTATAGTGTTTTATGAACATTAGTAAAGCAAGTAACACCTATTAATCAACTAAATGGTTTTTAATCTGCACAAAAACTCTTCTCCCATGTTACAGATGACAAACCTGAGACAGAGGTTAACTAAATAGTCCAAAGTTGCAGAGTAAATTAAAGGTGGAGCTGGTATTAAAATCCAGGCTCTTTTTACCTGTGCTATTTGGCCTCTCCAAATGCACTCAGCAGAAGATACTCGGTCCTTAGATATCAGAATAATATCTTTGGATATGAACATACTTCAGGCTCGATGTGTATTTTTATAAGGTCAGATTATTTCCAGAAAGATACACCAATTTAAAATTCCACTAACATCACATATTGCTTGATTACTACATTTCCATCAGCTTCAAGCAAAGAAAAGAGTTGTCAGTTTTAGAAGCAAAATAAACCTTATTTTATTGTCTTAATTTGTATTTGTTTTTACATTTCAACAGTCCTCCAATTAAATAAAGAAGTTATGTGTCATCAATGTTTTCATTTAAATGTTTATGGAATCTTTTTTCACACTTAACTCTTTCATCTACTTGGATGTTATTTTGATGCCTGCTATGAACTGCAGCTCTAATTTACTTTAATAGCCAACAAAATAAAACAAAAACAGTAAACCAAATGAATCAACTGCAAAATACCAGCAACAACTTCAGAAAGGGGACTAGCCACACTACACCATAAAGTTCAACTGGAGATCAACAAAAGACAGCTCTGGTAAGGCAAGCTGCCTGGGGTAGCTCTTAATCCCACCTCCACTTATATAAGTAGCATAGAAAATGCAGATGAGAAGATAAATCAGAATTCTCATCAGTCCCACCTGGCCCTCTGCTGTGGATTGAATCTTGTCCCACCCCCAAAACCCCCCCACCCAAATTCATAGGAAGCTTTAACCTCTAATGTGACTATTTCTGGAAATAGGGTCTCTAGGAGGTAATTAAGGTTAAATGAGGTCATAAGGGTAGGACCCTAATCCAATAGGACTGTGGCTGTGTAAGATTTAAGAGGAAAAAAGAAATCTCACTCTCTCTTCAGGCTGTGTGAGACACAGGGAGGAGGTGGCTGTTTGTAGGCCAGGAAAAGAATCCTCACCTAACATAATCATGCTGGCATCCTTAAAGAGAACTGTGAGAAAATCAATTTCTTTGTTTGCACTAACCAGTCTATGTTGCTTTGTAACAGCAAAGATCTAAACATCAAATTATTCTGCAACTTAAATAGAATTTTTATCAAAATTGCATTAGGCTTTCCACAGAACTTAAAAAAAAACTGATTCTAAAAAAATCTAAACAAAGTGCAAAAAAGCTAAAATATTCCTGAGAAACAAAAAAGCTGGAAAACTTGGCCTACCAGATATCATAATTTAAGACTAAAGCTTTAGTGGAAAGGTGGGGTAGGGGGAGGATGGAATAAATAGGAGAAGGGGATCAAGAGTACACTTATCATGATGAGCACTGTGTAATATATAGAATTATTGAATCATATTGTACGCCTCCAACTGATATAACATTGTATGTTATCTATACTGTGAGGAAGGAAGTTAGGAAATTAAGAAGTTAGGAAGGAAGGAAAGAAGGAGAAAGCTATAGTAAGAACAGTACTGACACAAGCAAAGAGATCAATATACTGAATAGAGTACAGGAAAACTGATAAAATATCAAGGTTGATATTACAACTGAGTGAGGAAAGGGTATATTGGAGCAATGAGTTCCCTAATATGCAAAAAGACACACACACACCCTCACATCATTCAGTATACACAGTAGTCAAATACACATGAATTAAAAAATAAATTAGATATCTTTAATGACTTCAGAAACACCTGCAGATGCACACACACTCACACAAATGATATACAGAATATTTACAGCAATACTGCCAGAATTCACAGCAAGTAGTGACTGGATACCTGAAGATAGATACTAAAAAGCTTAGAGAATATTACAAGAAAACTAGAGAAGATACACACAAAAAACTGAAGAAGTCCTAACAGTAAACTGCAGGAAAAAACACTTAAGAGGAAAATGTCTAAGAGAAGATGGTGAAAATGTTAATTTAGCAATGTCTTCATTTTTATATATAATCATCCCAGCTTCCATCTTCAGTTTAAGCTTAATTTAACTTAAAACCTGACTGAAAACTAATTTGTTTTTAGACATAAAATTTCTAATATCCTATCATCAGTATTTTTTCACTTACTACATCCTAAGTATAAGCCCACATCGAGTCTTAGATAAGCATTTTAATGGCTATTTTATCCCATACTACACAAAGCTAATTGATAACTATTCCCCATTCAGAATGGATACTTAAGTTGTTTCCATTTCTTCCCCCTACTATAAATAGTACTAGGGCAAACAGCCTTGTAAATAAATTTTAGATCTTATCTCTGATGATTTACTTATGAATAAGTGTGTTTTTTTAAACTTTCTAATTTTACCTTATTTTACATTAATTGAAAAGTTCAATCCTTTAAAAATCTTAAATCTGGGGCGCCTGGTTGGCTCAGTGGGTTAAAGCCTCTGCCTTCAGCTCGGGTCATGATCCTGGGATCCTGGGATCGAGCCCTGCATCAGCCCTGCATCGGGCTCTCTGCTCAGCAGGAAGCCTGCTTCCTCCTCTCTGTCTGCCTCTCTGCCTACTTTGTGATCTCTGTCTGTCAAATAAATAAATAAAATCTTAAAAAAATAAAAAAAATTTAAAAAATAAAATAAAAATCTTAAATCTGCTAGTTTGATAAATCTGGGGCATTTTAAGTAATAATCTTTTTATATTTGTATATTATTCTTTCTCCTAAAGATAATCTCCTAAAGATTTTTTTCCCCTAAAGAAACTTAGCAAAAATCCTTAAAACTATAAGAGTTGCCCAACACAACTTACACTTCTACATCCATCAAATCTTAATTTTAATGATATCATATATACATACTCTTTGACAACCTATTCCTTTAAATTTTTGAGATACACAGGCCTGGGCTACTTTGCAGTATTTCTTAGTACAAAGCTGCACAATTCTGCTTTGCATAACATTCATCTGATTCATATTTGCAGTCTTGATTTGCCACTGCAACCTTAGATTTCGGATCACTGCCATTTTTAGTCTTTTGTGTAAGGTTAGCCTTTCATGATTAAACTTAAGTCCAAATAAATTGCATCCATCACATTTTATTAAATTTAGCATTTCTGATAAAGCCTATTTTACTCAATGCCTATATATATATTTTTTTCATTTTTTCCAAATCTCTCAATTTTAAAAATATCTAAGAACTGACATAGGAAGTAGCAACCCAGCGTTAGCATAATGATATTCTCAGTTTTTATTGAGCTTACTGGCAAGTATTCTAAATCACTTTAACCTTCAAATTTACTTTTAATATCACCTATTATAAACATGCCCCAATTAGTTTTCCTTTATAAATCTGATTAAGTGTCTTTTTAAAGCTCTTTCTACATGTTGCTTTTCAGGAAGGTTTAAAAACTTAAAATTATGTTCAGAGTATAAAATAAGACAACTGAAGATACACTGTTATCAGGTCAAAAAGCTGGGCAAGAATCTTGATAATTACCTATCTATGTGAATTTGGGCAAGACCTAACAACTTCTCTTAACCTCAATGTTTCCATCAGTTAGAAAACAGGATTAGGATTAATGTGGTTTGTTTTCCTAATGGCAAAATTGCTCTGGGAACTAAGTCAATCAATAGATCTGAAACAACTATAAAACCAAAACAACACTGAATAAATGTAAGGTATATATGAGATGACAATTATTTAATGAACAGTAGAAAAGACTAAGAACTTACTTGTTAGGACAAATAATTTAGATCAATAAAAAATTCATTACACTACAAAACACTTAAGCTGGGTATCCTATTATGGGAAACTAAAATAAAATTTATACAGTTGATCCTCGTGCCTACTTGCTAAAATTTATTTCTAACTCCAAAATCAGTACTCATGGTGCTTTTACAGTCATACACGGTTATATGCAAAGTGGCAAAAAATATGAGTCACCCCATGTACACAATGCCGGTTGAGCTGAACGAGGCAGTAGTCCGCCTACTTGTTCCAGCTCTCATACTATAAACAAGTTATCTTTTCACGGTCGATTCTGTGCCACACTTTTTCCCTATAAGTGCTTTTTGTTGGCTATTTTGCTATTTAAAATGGCCTCCTACTGTAGTGCTGACATGTTATCTAATGTTTTCCTAAACACAAGAGGGCTGTGATGTGCCTTACAGAGATAACAGGTGTGTTAGATACGCTTTGTTCAGGCATGGGTTATAATGCAGCTGGCTGTGAGTTCAGTGTTAATCAATTAGTGATAAATATTAAACTTGATATTTATACAGAAACACATATAAAACCAAGGTTATGTACTGATGGCTGACAAAAATGTGTGACCAGAGATTTGCCATTTATTTTTACCCTAGGAGCAACAGGTTTAGTATTTGCTGATTCAGTGTTTGCAGAAACTTCAGAGAACATAATTAGTGCATATAATGAAAATTGACTGTAACTCTATTTTTCACAACTGGTCTAATCAGTTTAAATTACATATGAGGAAAAGTGCAGAATCAACAGCAAAGAGGCTGAAGGTCAACAAGATAGATACTCGCTGACAAGAGCTGCCATTTTTAACTCCATTATCTTAATCATTATCTTGTATCATGAACCTTATGACTCTTTCCTAACATCCCTTGTGCTTCCATTATAAGTTATTCTGGGCTCTTTCTGTTCCCTTCTTATACAGGTTTCCTGAGCACTTATCTCTGCCCTCAAAGTTTAATACTGAAAAACAGGAAAAAAAAAAATACAGCTCTAAAATCACATAGGGCATGGAGATCTGGTTCTTTTATAACATAGAGAAGCATGAACTTTTTTTTTTTTTAATAATCAGAATTTAAAGTTATTTGTGATTTCATTCCACATTCCATGAGCAGCACACACATATACAAACATTCAAATAAAAGAAATCATAAATGTCACTTAAAACCTATGTGGACACAATGATCCAGTCACACTTAACATTTTTTACACGTCAGGTATGTCCTGAGTTTTATTACATTCATCTCAAGAAGTCTATGAGACAGTACTATGATAATCCCTCCTTTACAGACAAGTATAAAAACCTGATATTCTCATACTATAATTTTTATTTGAAAAATTAAATACATGCAATTTGTTCAGTGCATCTAAAAAATGGACTTTATGACAATCTATTCTAAAGGTAGAATTATTCAAATAAGGCAAGTTAAATTGACTTGATTAGGCTGACCTTCCTTTCAAAATCTACCTGTTACATTCTCAACTCCCTAGCTTTGGAAACTTGCATAGCTATTTTATTCTATCTCCAAATAAGGAAGAAAAAAAGGAAAAAACTCAAGTCAGACTACAAAAAATGCTCTGGCATAAAGTTTTCCTTATTTGTAATTTACTAATTTTTCTGCTTTTCTCTCCACTTATATGCACAACAGATTAAGAGAAGAGCAACAGTCTAAAATTATTTTGAGATGTGAATCTGACTTTTCTCATGATATAAAATTTACTGTCCAATTTAGGAAACAAAATGAGAAAATATGTCTGGAATACTAATGTCATTTCAGAGGTCAGTGCTTTTTGTAAATTTAAAATAGACGAGGTAACAAAAGTAAGCACACCCGTTTTACCTAAATGTTCCAATGAGACAATTCTAATGTTTAATAAATCCTTGAAGAACAATTTTTATGTCAAAGCTTAGTACAAGGCAGAATTAGCTTGTGGAAACTGCCACATGGAAATATTTCAAAAGATACTTATGCTAAGGAAATATTTTTTAAGCACTATACTTTCTGAAACTAATCATTTAACACTATAAAAATGTAAGAATGACAGGCACAATTCTATGCCTCAGTCTCAAAATAAGCATTTTTATTTTTTAATACTTTGTTTTCATTTAAAACAAAACAAGACAATAAAAACACAATGGTCTAAAATGCAAGACTGTGAAGTAAAACTAGGTATTAAAGTTATTCAGAACAGTCATAAGTCAACAAAAAAGGCATTCAATTTAAAAACCTATTTTATGTTTTTTATGGTAATGTTTTGAAAAGTGATTTATTAACAGACATTTGTGAAACATGTGCCTTTATTTTAATAAAACAGACTGTCTTACCGATTGAGCTTTTTCTACATAAAAATGTCAAAAGTTGACCTTGGTCTTATTTCTTCAATATATGCACATGCACACCACATGATTACAATTTCAACTTATTACTTTTTTAAAGCATACTACATTGAAATAATCAGCAAACATTTGAAGATACAGTACTGCGTGCCTTTCATGATGCAAAAGAGAAAATTAACCGCTACCAACCACAAAATTTAAAAAGTTTAATATTTAGAGAAAACAGTTTGATACTGCAACATGAAAATCACAGTTTAGTAAAAAAAAGGTTTCGAATAGGTGTTGTTGAATAAGATTGAAACAGACTAGCCTGCATTTCCTTTTTGCCTTCCTTTTTTTTTTTTTTTTTTTTTTTTTAAAGTGTGTGTTTCTATCCCAGCCTTACCAGAGACTAGCTATATAGATCTGGGCAAGGATAACAGCTTAACCTATTTAAGCCCAAATTTTCTCATTTATAAAATATGAAGATAAAAATATTAACATATAGGGGCACCTGAGTGGCTCAGTGAGTTAAAGCCTTTGCCTTTGGCTCAGGTCATGATCCCAGGGTTCTGGGATCGAGCCCCACCCACATCAGGCTCTCTGCTCGGCAGGAAGCCTGCTTCTCCCCTCTCTCTCTGCCTACCTCTCTGCCTACTTGTGACCTCTGTCAAATAAACATATAAAATCTTAAAAAAAAAATTAACATATAGAATGTGTATTAAATACAAAGTATTTATGCCCTTTAAACACTCAATAATAGCTACTATTATTACTGATGTAGTCATTGAAAGCAGCTTTCAAAAGTGGTCTCTAAAATATGAAACATTTGAAAACAATATTTACTTTGGTTCACACTTATTTTTTTCCTAGAAATACTGTTTTACTGCAGCAAATCATTAGTTGCTCAGTCCTAATGTTAAATTGTTATAACACATTCATTTAAATAACAAAAATTGCTTTAGATACGACCTTTATAACCAAAGGATATCATTCCAAAACCAGAAGAACCATGTTACATACATCCAGAATTTGGTTGCCAAATATATTCCAAGGGGCAATGCACTATGCATTGAATGATCAAAAAAGGATCTGCAAAATACAAGTTTTTAAAAAATTTGAGCTCATATTTTCTTGTAAAAATGAGTAATAATTTAAATGAAAATTATACACATTCCACATAGTTTAATGGTTTCCTCTGGTTTAATCAAAACCCAGAAATCCAGGACGCTTAAATACCAAGAGCATTTTTCATGGTAATCAATAATAAATAAGTACACAGCTGAATCAGTCAGCAAGATTCTGAAGCTCCTAATTTGCCAAGAAATAGAATTATAATTCTGTGTACTTTTCAACCTCAGAATTTCAGTCTATTCTTATTCTCTTAAATTAATAATTCACTTTAGTAATATTTAGTAACTATCATTTGGCATATTCTTCACCAAAGACAAATAATTTTGACAAACGAGTACAAAATAGTCCTCCAGTTTTTATGTTTCATTATTTTTCCTTACCTACACACTCTTGTTAAGCTTTTAGTACAGCTTTTCAAATAGAATGAACTGGTCAGTGTAATGGAATTGAAGGTCATTATGTACAGAATTTAGACTTGGGGGGGGAAATGTGTATTAATGAATTATATTAAACATAAGCAGGATCAACTATCCATGTAAGCTAAGTAGGAAGTCTTCCTACTTATGGGATCCCTTGGGGCTCCTAGAAACACTAAACTAGGATTAAGCCTCTCTCTGACAGTTAACACATTAGTGTATTACCAGCCATTCTCATCTCTGTATATATTTTCAGAACTCCTTTTTTTTGAAATTCAGGTGAAAACAAAGTACTAAAGAAAGAGAGGTACACAGAAAGTTCTAGATCATAGACAACTGCCTAGGTTTGCTGAATGGGCAACTTAAAGGAATGAGATCTAAGCATAGGAAGAAAGGAAAAGATCACAATGTTCTAAAGAAAAATGAGGGAGGAAAAGACACAAAGGCTGAGTCTTACTGCATATGCTTAGACTCTCTCTACCTTAGTACTAAAATCAAACCTCCTTCTTGCATATTGCTTAAGACCAAAGAAAATATAATTCCTATGGAAAGGTAAGCTCAAGCATTATAATTACCGAGAAATATACAATATGTACATTACAGTTAAAGTTGAACGAGCTTAAGTCTACTTCTACTGAAATGTTTTAAAATTGTATTTTAGCCTTAAAAATTATATGTTAAACTTTGATCAATGAAAGTACTTATAGAATTTCAACATTTCCATTTGTTTCCTATAGTTAAGGGTCTCTCATGGTTTATCTCTCTCTCTTGATTTCTGCCTATTCAGTTTTCCCTCCCTTCCCCTATGATCCTCTATGCTGTTTCTTATATTCCACATATAAGTGAAACCATATGATACAGTCTTTCTCTGATTGACCTGGGGTTGCAGGAGGGGAGTTGGGCGGGGGTGAGGTAACTGGGTGATGGGCATTAAGGAGGGCACGTGATGTGATGAGCACTGGATGTTACATGGAACTGATGAATTACTGAACTCTACATCTGAAAACAATGATGTACTATATGTTGGCGAAATGAATTTAAATTTAAAAAGATAAAAGAAAAAAAAAGAATTTCAACATTAAAAAACCTGAGGAGATTTCAGGTATGTCTGCCAAAATTCTTTAACATTAAATTAAAATGAAACATGTTACATAAAGGCAGTGTTCTAAATATACAAAATGTTAATTTTACATAGCAGGGTCCAAATTATATCCTCTCATGCAGAGTTAAAAATATAGTTAAAAACAACATACTTACTTTGAAAGAAATTGTACTGTAGCCCAAACGCCACCATACATTAGCCCTTTAATGAGCCAAGAATCAATATTTAGGTCTGCTATAAACCCAACCAGCCAAATAACTAGGAATGGAGTTCCTAGCATTACTTTCTGCCGAAATTCCTGTACAAAAAAACGAAAAACAAAAAACAAAAACTAGAAAGTTTGCATGTTTCAAGTAATCTGAATGTGAACCATTGTTATCTTTGTGTAAACATGCCAAAAGTGCAATTTATTCATTCAAATATACCTACTACGCACAGCTGCTATTCAAGGTGCTAGTCTCAGTCTTCTATAGACAGGCATTAAACAGACAATTTAGAAAGTACTTAAGTAAAATTGTGGAAATGAGAATATAAGTTATAGGAGTGGGTGTAGATATTAATATACAGAAGACAGCAGTACCACCTGTCAACACGTGAATAAACTAGAAAATAGTTCATGATGATGATACCCCACTAACACGGCCATTAATCACTAGAGAGAGAACCAGAATGACTTGACGTTTTAAGAGCTACATTCTCAGGTTAAGAAACCTGAGAATCCTCAGCCTGAAGAAGATACTTTGAATGATACATACAAACAGTACGCTAAAACATTAAAATGAGATAGAAAATAAAATCAAATAATACACAGGGTCCCAGAGTCCAGAGAATGAAGATTATGTGCTTGTAAACACATATTAAAGCATAGTGCTTAATACTCTGGAGGTACTTCCGCTGCATTTTTGTACTGACCAGTTGTTACTAAGTCTATTTCTAAGTACAAGACCTATCTATATCTACTTCCTTATAACATCCATCAAAGTTATATCTTCAGAGCAACACAAAGTCAAGTGTATTGCCTCCTCCACACTACAGCCCCTCACAGGCAGCTACCAAGTCTCTGGAGGTACCTTAAGTGACAGAACAATGTAAGATCTCCCAGCTATGATCTAACAAAGCTCAGAGTATAAACATTACTATCCTATTTACCTTTCTGAAGGCTAAAATATTACACTTCTTTAGTGCCCCATTTATACTGCTGGCTTTCAGTGAAATAAATACTTTTCAGACAAATGGCAATGTCTTTCCCAACTTAGCTACTGTAAATAATTTTCTGAATGGTGCTTAATTTTAGCTTGAAAAATAATTAAACATAACTTGAGTTTAATTTTATGCTGTAGTAAAATAATTAACCCTTCCAACCATTTTTTTTTAAAGATTTTATTTATTTACTTGACAGAGAGAGATCACAGTTAGGCAAAGAGGCAGGCAGAGGCGAGGGGCTGGGGTGAGATGGGGGGGTGGGATGCAGGCTCCCTGCTGAGCAGAGAGCCCGATGTGGGGCTCGATCCCAGGACCCTGGGATCATGACCTGAGCCGAAGGCAGAGGCTTTAACCCACTGAGACACCCAGGCACCCCGCTTCCAATCTTTTTTTTTCAACTCTAGTATGCATGGATTTTATATCAAGACATTAGAGAAGATTTATAACTTGGAGGACAGAATGTATGGTAAAGGGTGGGTACTGGTGGGAGAAAAGGAAGATACGTCACTGGAGAAGTATTTTCTAAAATTATCTGTAATTTGCCTTGTTTTTAGTTAAGATGCTTGCTCTCCCTCAGCAATAGCCACATTTTTTTTCATTATTAAAAATAAGGATACAATTTACATATAGTAAAAGTCACCATCTTTTGAGCATAGTTCTCCGAGTTTTGATTAACATACACTGTATGTCAGCATGAAAATCAAGACACAGAACAGTTCTAACAAGCCCTGAAATATCCTGTTGCTCCCAGTCCCAGCCTCTAACAGACACTAATCTCTACCCCTTTATTTTTTGCTTTGCAGCAATGTCTTACAAATGGAATCATACTGATGCAGTCTTTGAAGTCTGGCTTCTTTCACTTAGACAATGCATCTGACATTCACTCATGTATGTATCAGCAGTTTGTTCCTTTTTAATGCTGCCTACTATTCTATCATGGGATGTATCACAGTTTACTCATCTCCAGCTAAAGGACTAGGGTTGTTTACAAATTTGAAGACTGTGAATACAGCCATTATAAACATTTGCATATATGTTTTTGTGTGAACATAAACTCATTTCACTTGGATAAATATCTATGTGTGGGCTTCTGGAGTTTTGGTTTTTTCTTTAAAATGTTATTTAACATTTGTATTTCTGATACCATAAAGATGTTTAAATAAAAAAAGTAATGGTGATGTGCTGCTTTTACAGATATGATAAATCTGTTTTTTCTTGAATTTTATTATGGGAAATTTTAAATATATAGTAAGTTTGAAAGAATGTTATAGTAATTTTCATTTCCCTAATGACTAATGATATTGAACAGCTTTTCATGTGCTTATGTGCCATTTTTATATCTTTTTTGGTGAAATATGTCTTGTCTTTAACTCATTTTTCTAACTGGGTTGTTTGATTTCTTCACTGTTAAGTTGCAAAAAATTCTTTATACATTCTGGAAACTAGTCTTTTATTGGGATATATGGCTAGCAAATATTTTCTTCCAGTCTGTAGTTTATCTTTTCATCCTAATTAACAGAGTCTTTCACTGGACAAAAGTTTTTCATTCTGATGAAGTCTAATTGATCAGTTTTTACCTTCATGGATGATACTTTTCATGTCAAGTCTCTTGGTATAGTCCTAGATTCTGATGATTTTGTTTTTTCCTAAAAGTTTTACAGTTTTACATTTAAGTCTGTGAACCATTTTGAGTTAACTTTTCTATACAGTGTGAGGTTTGAGTAAAGGTTTCTTTATTATTATTTTGCTTATGCATGTCCAAATGTTCCAACACCATTTGTTGAAAAGGCTGTTTCTCCTCCACTGAATTACTTTTGCACTTCTGTAAGTCAGTAGGCATTTATCTCTGTGGTTCTGTTGCTGGGCTCTCTATTCTGTTGCAGTGATCTAGGTTGCTCCTCCAACAATACCACACAGTCTTGATTACCGTAGCTACAGGGCGTATCTTAAAATTCCACATAGTAATTTTTTTTTCAAAACTGTTTTAGCTATTCTTGATCTATTGCCTTTCCATATAAATTTTAGATTAATCCTGGCTATAAAGACAAACAAATCTTACTGGGATTTTTATTTAATTACATTAAGTTTGTATAACATTTTGGGTACAACTGACATAGTTACTGTGCTGAGTCTACCACTTCATGAACATAGCATGTCTCTCCATTTATTTAGATCATCGTTTATTTCTTTCATTGACATTAAAAACATTTCAGTATACAAGTAACTTTACATGTCTGGTTAGATTTACACCTAAGTATTCCAATTTTTTTGAGCAACTGTAAGTAATATTGTAGTAATTTTGGAGTCCACGTGTTTATTGCAAGTATATGGAATAAAATAAAATGTCCTGTGACTTGCTAAACTCATTTATTAGTTCCAGGAGTTTATTTTACAGATTCCTTGGGATAGAGACAATTATGTTACCACCAAGAGGGACAATTTTATTATTTTTTCCTTTCTGAACTATATACCTTTTAATTTCCTTTTCTTGCTTTATTTCACTAGCTAGAACTTCCCCCACTAAGTTGAACAGGAACAGTAAAAGGGAGATCGTTGCCTTATTCTTGACCTTAGGGAGAAATCACTCAGTCTTCCACCATTGTTAGTTGAAGGTTTTAGAAATGCTCTTTATCAAGTTCATGAAATTCTCTATTCCTATTTTTCTGAGCGTTTTATCATAAACGAACACTGATCTTTATCAAATGCTTTTTATGCATGGATATAATCATGATATTTTTCTTCTTTGTTAATAAGGTAGATTTCACTGAATAATTCTGAATATTAAATGAGCCTTACATTACTCTCATAAGCCCAGTTTGGTCATAGTGAGTAATTCCTTTTATGTAATGATTATTTCTATTTGTTAACATTTTGTTAAAGATTTTTAAGTGTACAATTGACCCTTGAATAACACAAGGGTTGGAGTACCAACCCCCATGTAATCCAAAACCTGCATATAACTTTTGACTCCCCCAAAACTTAACTACTTATAGCCTACTATTTTGACTAGAAGCCTTATCAATAACAAACAGTTGACTAAACATATTTTATATTATAATATATTTATAATAGATAAATATATAATATATATAAATATATAACATATTTATATTATATACTGTAGTCTTATAGCAAAACTATAGAAAAGGAAATGTTATTAATAAAATCATGAGTAAGAGAAAATATGTTACAATATTGTATTTACCAAAAAAAAAAATTGCCTAAGTGGACCACACAGTTGAAACCTGTGTTGTTCAAGGGTCAGCTGTATATTCATGAGGATGTTTGTTTATGGTTCTTTGTTTTGAACTGTCTTTGTATGGTTTTGATATCAGGGTAACACAGACTGTTTCCATTCTGTTACTTGCCTATGTAAGCAATTTGCCAATATTCTTACACATGAAGGGAGTTTCTTATAGACAGTATATAGCTGGATCATGCATTACAACACACAGAGCCAATAACTGTATTTTACTCAGTACGTTAGAATATTTTAATTTAGGGGCACCTGGTGGCTCAGTCGAGTAAGCGTCTGCCTTCGGCTCAGGTCATGATCTCGGGGTCCTGGGATCGAACCCCTGCTCAGCGGGGAGTCTGCTTCTCCCTCTCCCACTTGCCCTGCCTGTGTTCCCTCTCTTGCTATATCTCTCTCTGTCAAATAAATAAATAAAATCTTTTAAAAAAAGAATATTTTAATTTAATGTGATTATTGACATGTTGGGGTTTAAGTCTATAATTTTACTTTCTGTTTTCTTATGTTTTTGTTTCTCTTTTTCCTGCCTTCTTGTAGGTAACTGGAAAGCTTTTCAGAATTCTTTTCAGAATTTATAATATTTTCCAGTTTATCCTTCTGTATAGCTTTTTTTAGTGGTTACTCTATTATATAAACATAACTTATCACACTGGTGTCATCATTTTACAAGTTCAAAAGAAGTGTGGAAATCTTACCTGCCTTTATGTCCCTCCACCCTCCCCTGATAATTTTACAAATTGCCTCACATATATACCTACATTTAGAAACACATCAAACAATATTATAATTTTGCCCCAACTGCCAAGCATAATTTGGAAGGAATAAGATGAGAAGTCTACCACATTTATGCATAATTTTGTTTACTATGATCTTATCAAGATTTTTCCTTTTATCATTTCCTTTCTGTTTAGAGAACATTTCTTAAACATTCTTTTAGGGTAGGTCTGCTGGCAACAAATTCTCTTAATTTTCCTTTATCTGAGAATATATGGATTTCTCCTTTATTCCTTTTTTCTTTTTTTTCATTTGACAGAGATCAGAGGTAGGCAGGGTGGGGCGAGGGGTGGGGTAGGGAGGAGTGGAGGTAGGCTCCCCGTTGAGCAGAGAGCCTGATGCAGGGCTCGATCCCAGGACCCTGGGATCATGACCTGAGCGGAAGGCAGAGGCTTTAACCCACTGAGCCACCCAGGCGCCCCTCTCCTTTATTCTTGAAAAATATTTTTATACTGGGTTGACAGTTCTTTCCATTCAGCACTTGGAAAATGTGCCAGTTTCTTCTGGCTTCTATGGCTTCTGGTAAGAAATCCATTGTCATTTGAACTGTTTCACTCCTATTAGTTAAGGAGACTTAAAGAATTTTATTGTTTGGTTTTGGTTTCCAGAAGTTTGACTATGATGTGTGGAGGCAGGATTTCTTTGAGTTTATTCTGTTTAGGGTATATTCCACTTCCTAATCTGTAGGTTGGTCTTTTGTCAAACTTGGGGATTTTGTGGGCCTATCTTTTGGGTACTTTCTTAGTTCCACCCTCCTTCTTTTTCTGGGACCCCAATCATATCAATGTTAGATAATCTGTAATAACCATAGGTCCCTTAGGCTCTATTCATTTTTTTTTTCCAATTTATTTCCTTTTGTTCTTCAGAATGTCTAATTTTTATTGTTCTATCTTCAGGGTGACTGATTCTTTCCTCTGTGTCCTCTATTCTGCTGTTGAGCCCATTAACTCAGTTTGTTAAATATTGTTTACTGTAATTTTCAGTTTTAAAATTTCCATCTGGTTCTTCTGTATACTCTATTTCTATATTTCTACTTCATTGCTGAGATTACTTTTCATTTCTTTTAAGCACGTTCATAATTATTCATTGAAGCCTTTTTGTAATGGCTCTTTAAAATCTTTTGTCAGATAATTCTAGTATCTGTCATCATTTTGTTGGCATCTATTCGATTCTCTTTTCATCAATTTCACTTCTTCTTGGTCCCTGGTATGATGAGTGATCTTCATTTGATAACTGGACATTTGGGATATAATGAAACACTGGATCTTATTTAAACCTTTTCTTTTAGATGGATTCCTCTGATGTAGCTTGGCAGAATAAGGGGAGTGAAGCACCCACCCATTACTGCCAGGTGGGGTGGAAGTTCAGATATCAACTTTACTGACTTTACCGCCTGAGGACGGGATTCCTCATTACTGCCGGGCAAGGGCGGAACTTCCAGCTCCCCGTTATACCTCTACTAATACCTCCCTGGCTGGGAAGGTTAGGAGTGCCTCATTATTGTGTCCTATGTGGTCTTCCTGATAGAGCAGGGGATGGGACCTCATTAACAGCCAGTGGGATTAAAAACTTCCAACTCCTTATTTAAACCTGCTCTGTTAACAACCCCAGGAAAGAAGTTGGGGCACCTCATTACAGCCTGTTAAGGGTTAGAAGTTAGGCCTTTGCTGGTATGATTAACTGTGTATGATTTCTGGTATGAAAAACTGTGGGGCCAGAGTTTCTTCTGCAATATTTGGCTGTGGTAGAAAGTTATTTTCTTAGGTCTCTATCTTGCTAAGCTGACTCTTTTGTGAAGGTTCTTTAGCCAGAGAGCAGGATTTTGTTGGAGCCCTTCTGGTCTGTATCCATTTGTGATTCTAGGTTGTTGGCTTTGTCAGCTCTGTTTTTGGGATATATGAGGCAAAAAAGAGAACACATTTTTCAGGTCCTGAGCTCCCTATCCATTCAGGCTTTTTCTTTTCATCTCCCAGAGTTTCCCTACATTTCTTGTGTATGTAATGTCCAGGTTTTTCAGTTGTGCTTAGTATGGAAGAATAGGGTAAGTACAGCTTCTCCATCTTCCCAGGCTTATTTTCATATAATCAATAAACAATATTAAAGTAGGCAATATGTGAGATTTCCACTGTTAACCAAACGGATGGGGGTTTTTAAGTGTTGAAAAATACAATTTAGAGATTTCCTTCTAACTTATTATTAAGCATTTATTTAGGAGGCACTCGCTCTCTCTACCTCTGCCCCTACCCTGTGTCTAAAATTTTCTAACCTTAAAAATCCAAGAGCTTTTAAAATAGTTTTCTAAAACTAAGTTTCTCTCCACATCTATCTATTAGCACTGTCCAAAAATATTTTTCCCCCATTGGGATGACTTATTTTTAGTAAAATGCTACTGAATCCTAGGTGTAACTATTTCTTGTTTGGTTTTAAATACAGAACATACTTTACAGATTAGCAAATCAAGTCATGTTTATGATTTAAGTATTTCTAATGAGATGAAAAGGAAACAGTCTATATAAATACAAATACTTAATTACACAAAGCATGCAACCACTGTATGTTTTTATTTAATAATCTTTTCTAAAAATGTAATATATTTTACAATACTAATGCAAAAAACACCACCAAAACAAAAATAGGAACACTTGACTTCTGAACTGATCACAGTAATAAACACATGTTAATGAAATTGTGCTAAACTCTTTAATGAAGTTCTCTCTTAATTTTTTATTTTTTTAAAGATTTATTTTAGGGGCGCCTGGGTGGCAGGGTGGGTTAAAGCCTCTGCCTTCGGCTCAGGTCATGATACCAGGGTCCTGGGATCAAGCCCCGCATCAGGCTCTCTGCTCCGCGGGGAGCCTGCTTCCTCCTTTCTCTCTGCCTACTTGTGATCTCTGTCTGTCAAGTAAATAAATAAAATCTTACAAAAAAAAAAAAAAAGATTTTAGAGAGAGAAAGAACAAGTTGGGGGGCAGAGGGAAAGAGAATCCCAAGCAGACTCCATACTTAGCGCAGAGTCCCACACAGCCTGTGATCATGATCCAAGCTGAAACCAAGAATTGGATGCTCAACTGACTGTACAACCCAGGCATCCCTGAAGCTCTCTTTTTAAAAAGAAATCATATCCAAACACATAAACATGACAGTTCTTATTGCTATAATAAGTAACTACATATTATTAAACATCTAGAATTTACAAAGTCATTTTTATCTGACAATGTATTTTTTAAAAATCCTTTAGAATATTTACACTAAACAAAATGAAGGCATAAATATTATGGGATTTTCCAAAGCAATACAAGACACTTTTGTTATAAGCTTAGTTACAATGAGATATCAGGATTTATTCACTGTGTTGAGAAAAACTGCTTTAAATCCTAGAGAACAGAGCAAAATTAATGAAAATTGAAAAATAAACCATTTTCTGTGTTATATCTAATAGTAAAATGAAAGAGTTAACACGAC
This sequence comes from Lontra canadensis, assembly GCF_010015895.1. Classification (NCBI taxonomy): domain Eukaryota; kingdom Metazoa; phylum Chordata; class Mammalia; order Carnivora; family Mustelidae; genus Lontra; species Lontra canadensis. Next base: position 5,992,727 of record NW_022631003.1, read on the forward strand.
ATGCAAAAACTGCTCATTATTCTCAACTATGGGTTTGAAAATAGGCAAGTATTTTTTTAGATTTTATTTATTTGACAAAAAGAAAGTGGGATAGAGAGAGCACAAATGGGGAGAGGGAGAGGAAGAAGCAGTCTCCCTGCTGAGCAAAGGACCCTGGGATCATGACCTGAGCAAAAGGCAGACGCTTAACTAATGGAGCTACCCAGGCATCTTGAAAGGCAAGTTTATACACTATAAATCTGACTTTTCTCATGCTAAAGTAATGACCAATGGTTTTAATGCACTAAGGAAGTCTGAACTATAAATAAATGAGACATGTTTTCACGTTTTCCTTTGTCAAAATCTTGTCATTTTGTCCTGATAACACACAGATCATTAACTTTAAATAAATGGTATTACCACTAGAACAGACTAAATAAAAAGGTACTGAAGCCTTAATGTCTTCAACTTGTGATTACTGACAAATTAGCCAAATATCTTGTCAATTAATTTAGTATTTTAAAGAAACTGTCAGCTGATTTTTACACTTTTAAAAGGAAAGAAATTTTTAAGGAATATAGGCCCCTCTTTGGGGGAAATATTCTTATTTTTGAAATCATATTATTATAATTAGGCAACTGAACCAACAGTCATACAGTTTAACCTTGAAGGTATATGGAAGATCTAAAAGAGACTTTCCACAGAAAACTGAAGAATATAAGTTTCTCTCACTCTAAAAACGTTACAACATATCACAAAAGAATGGGCAGCTTGAATCAATTAGAGTTGTGACCAGTTTAAAAAGATATATATTTGGACTATAATTTTTCATAGTTTATTACCAATTAATAAATGCACTTAAACAAGAAGGACTTACTATCTCTCCATTGCTTAACAAAGGACAGTTGAATCAATGAACTAAAATTTATGTTAGCTTATGGAGATTTAAACAATTTTACATATAACCATCCTTCTTAATTATCAAATTACCAAGTAGGTAGAGCCCTGAAAAACTTTGCTATCTGACTTTGTCCTGAGTAATTTAGTATTTTAATTTAGTATTTTACACTGGCCAATGTATTTTAGTAATTTAGTATTTTACACTGGCCAATGGCAAAATAAAAAGCTAAAACTGCTCAGCTAAGAAAGTATGCCTATGAATTTTACTTAAAAAGATTATATGCTGAAAATCTTCAAACATGATTTACCTTATCAGCTTTCAGCTTTCTAAGGAAGGATGGATTGTCATATCCTTTTGCTTGTCTCGCCTCTTGCAAATGGTTGATCATCCACACGTTTTTTCTCTGTTTTGCCAAATCAAGTGCTGATTCACCCTGATTAGCAGAAAAAATTCACATTAAAAGTAAAAAGTAAAATATTTTAGTTATTTTTAAAGTACTCCCATAAAAATAAATTGAACAATTAGTTCATTAACATTGTTTTAACATTGGGCAAAGTCAAATACTAAAAGAATCTAAATCATTACTTATTATTATGCTTTCCCATTCAAGGTACAATCAGTAAATGTATTCACTCGTCTTATTCTATAGATTCTATTTTTGGTTGCATTTTCACTTATATTAAAGTAAATCAAAAAGTAGGTATTTTACCACCTGCTGGATCAGAAGCTATCATTCAGTTTATTAGTTATTTCGTATTCTTTAAGGGTTTTATTAGTAACACTTACTACTACAAAACATCCAACTATCATACCAAATTGCCAGAAACCTCTCGGTTTAATTTCAGTAATGACAAAGGTCTGAAGACAACAGGGAAGAAAAAGAAAAGTCAACTTCTATTTCTACTACTGTTGTACTGGCATTCTGATCATCTTAAATTCATTCACCCATCCAGGAATTTCCAAAGAGAATAACAGTAACAAAAAATAATGAAACTCAAGTTACGGACCTACAGCTCCCTTTAATCTCAAGAAGAATGCCAAAGAGTATTTAAGTGAATAGAACTAAGTGCTTTATAGATAGAAATAAGACATAAGCACCCCCAATTCTAGATTCATGCTTCTTTTTGACTTCATTAATTTAAAATCTTATTTCTCATTGTCTATTGTCAGACACCTACATTTCTATTCTATTTGATATTCTTCACTATTTATCTACTTCTTTAAATAGAAAAGCAAAATGAAAAATTTTGTGTGCCAAAATTTTGAGGATGTATGGATGAATATTCAAAATTAGTTAATAAAAAAGGAAAATACTGAAATTTTATTTTGAAAAACTGGATAAAAACAACAAAAAAAAAGCCTTGTAGTGCCTTACTTATGAGGGATGATTATCAAGTATAAAGTGCACTTTATTTAAAAGAAAAACACTAAAAAACAAAAAGCAAACAACAAAATAAGCACGGCCACCAACAGCAACAACTATAACAACACACCAATAATGACAAAAAGCCCAACCAATCCTTTAGTAAAAGGTCAACAGTATTTAATAAGGAATGGGCTAATCTAGATGAGTCTTCCACAAATAGGGATATTTATGGTAAAATATCTCCTCGCCTACTCAAAACTTCTATCACCTAAGTTGTAAGAACCAGCTAATTAATCCAAACTATAAAGATTACCTGAATAAAAGCAATCCCTTGAGTAACAATTCCCAGAGAATATCCTGCTGTTGCCTCGGTCCAGCTGAGCATCCCTTCCACTAGAGGGCCATGTGACACCTAAGGATTGCCTAGATAAAAAGATGGAGGGAGCTTTAAGAAATCTTCCAACTACTACTCCTCTAGTCTTCTGACTGCTTTTGTGTAGTTCTTTTATTCGGCTGGTAAAATAAACAAGCGATTAATGTAAAGAATGATACTAAAGCTCAGGTTCTGAAGTAAGTCTATATTTGATTACTCCATGTATCAGCCAAAATAGTAAGTGATAATAACAAGAGGAATAACAACAAGAATCATGGAGTATTTATAGACTATATAACTGGTAATAAAAGAAATTTTTCAAAGGTTTTGGTGAAATAAACATAATGGAAGGTGGAGGGTGGAAAATAACTTTTTCCCTGAGAGTGGATTTCCTTATTAAAACTAAAGAAAATTCTTTCTTGGAGACCATCTAGGTCAGGTACTTAAGAGGTAAAGAAAACCATTTTTAGAAAAAAAGTTTCTTACCTCATTTCAAGAAACCATATAAGAGTCTTTTAATCTATTAACAAAGCTTTTACAGCCTGCACAAAGTAAAAATTATGTTGTTTGATAAGTTTTAGAAAGAAAAAACTGGAAATGTTTGGGCAGCCTCCAGAGATTAGCTGTTCTCCCAAAATTCATCTAAATTCATCCATATAACCAAAACTTGTGGAGGGGGATACAACATTATTTTTTAAAAATTCACAAATGAGATGCTACCATAAAGAGGAATTACTGCATAGTTCATTAAAAAAATATATATTCTTAGTATCCCAAGTCACTTTTCCTTCCCTTACTGTTATCCCTTCACAAGATTTGGATTTATTCCATGTAACTGTTATCTGGGGCCATGGTTCTTAAATTTTTCTGAGTCATAGTTGATGAAAGCCATTGGCCTTCTCCCCAAAAGTACTGATAAAAGTAATTTTTTGTAACAATTTATGGGCCCACTCTCTAACCAAAATTCTCTGGTAGGTCCCAAATTAAGAATTTCTAATGTAAAGTATATGGTCATTCCTGTGCCTTCTAAGAATCAAAGTAGCATTTTAAAGTAACCTTATTTTGGAAAAAAAAAAAATCACTTATTTATATATTAGAAGAATGGAATTCCTTATTCAAATAACTAATATAAAGACAGATTTCTAAGAAACTTAAATTCAGTCTTATTTAGCAAATAGCTATTTTAGAAGAAATAGGATCAACTAACTATAGTTGTTTAATTATAACTATAGTTGTATCACTATAATACAAAGTATAATTTTTCATATTCTTTAAAGAATTCAACTTTTACTCCTATTACAGCCATATCCAGATTTGCAGACTACAGCTTTTTGGTTATAATTCATGATTATCAATTAGACTCTCTTTCTTAACACTTAAAATGAAAAATGGAAAAATATACAGGTATAGATCAGTTTTATTTGTCAAATTCCTGGACAAAGAATCTAGATTGTTTTTAATTAATGAATTTTTCCCTTTTGAAATTCACAGCAATTTGTTTATTTAATTAGCCTGCCATTCCACATAGCTAAAAGGCACAACACTTCATATTACATATGACTAAAATAGAGCCAATTCCTATCACCCTTGCCCCAAGAAAGTCTTCCTTCAGTCTTCACAATCTCAATATATATCACAAGACATTTATTTAGTCATCAAGATTGCCTTTCGTCTTCATATCTAATCTACTCTAAACTATCATTTCCAAATCCACAAATCTATTAAAATTGCAGGCCAAACTAACATCAGCTGCCTGATTTATTAAAATGGCCGAACTGATCTTCAGTCATCCCCTCCATTTTCTTAATTCTTTAATGCATTCTCCATCAGCAACCAAAGCAGTCTTTTAAAAATACTTAAAACACAAAGATTATAAAGCCATCCTTCACAAATCCTTCCAACTCCTTTTCATGACTGAGAACATAATTAAAGTTCCTTATCATGGCCTTGCGTGATCTGGCACCTACCTAAGTGACTTCACTCCTCTGCTCACTGCACTCAGCCCAGGCTGTCATTTTCTGTACCTCTAACAGCAAGCTTACTCCTGGCCTTGGGACTTGCATTTACAGGCTCCTCTACATGGAAACTTTTTTCCCACTTATCTTTGTATAACTGATCCCTTCTTCATCAGACAAGTCTCAAACAAATGTCATCTCCTCAGAGGTATTCACAAGTCACTCACAGCCCTCATCACTGCACATTTGCGTGTATGCATGAACATGTGTGTTTCAATTACAATTACAATTAATTGCTCCTTAATATGATGTAAATTCTGAAAAAATACGGACTTCAGCTATTTTATACACCTTGACTCACCACCACTAAAGGTGGTGACTAGACTGCAGCATAACAGGAATGCCAGAGTCCACCAGAAAAAACAGTTGATACTTATTTCATCTGTTAACTTCCACAAAAAGTACATTTTAAAACAAAAATCTACTTTTCCAATAGTGTGGATAGAAAGATTATTTTTACTCTGAAAGTATTAAATGTTCCCTGAGCAACTGAAGCAACTCGTTAGACTTTATTTCCTTTAAAAATAATGTCATTCCAAACAAGTCAGAGGAAGATAAATACCATATGATCTCACTTGTATGTGGAATCTAAAAAACAAAACAAACAAAACAAAACCAAGCTCACTAATACACAGAACAAACTCATGGTTGCCAGAAGCGGGGTTCAGGGGTGGGCGAAGGCAATTGAAACACACAAACTTCTAGTTTTAAAATAAGTCAAGTCCTGGAATGTATTTATAGCACAGCGACTATAGTTACTACTCTATTATATATCGGAAAGTTCCTAAGAGAGTAAATCTTAAGGGTTCCTATCACTAGGAAAGGACATTTTGTGACTATGTAAGGGTAACAATGCTGACTGGATCTGCTGTGGTGGTCATCCCACATGTTCAAATCATTATGTTGTATACCTAAAACTAGCATAATGTTGTATGCCAACTATACCTCAATTAAAAAGATAAAATGATGATGATAATGATGACAATGATGATGATTTCACTCCAGAAGCTACAAGGGAATCACATTTAAAATAACTTCTTTTGGGGGGCACTTGGATGGCTCAGTTGGTTAAGTGTCTGCCTCTTGGTTTTGGTTCAGGTCATGATCTCAGGCTCATGGGATCGAAACCCAAGTACAGCTCCACGCTCAATAAGGAGTCCACTTGAGACTCTCTCTCTCTCCCCCTCCCTCGGCTCACCTCCCCCCTCAACCATGCTTGCTCATGCTCTCTCTCAGAAAAAAAAAAGTTCCACATGCACGTTAATTATATGACACTGTAACTCTGGAAGTATTCACATGAACCATACTAACTAAGAAAGTTACATTCGAGGAGCACCTGGGTGGCTCAGTCGGTTAAGCATCTGCCTTCGTCTCAGGTCATATCCCAGGGTCCTAGGATTGGCTCCCTGCTCAGCAGGGAGTCGGCTTCTCCCTCTCCCCCGTCCCCCTGCTCATAAGTGCTCTCCCTCTTTCTCAAATAAATAAATAAGTAAATAAATAAAAAGAAAGCTATACTGGAGCTTATCCTATCTTGGTATCAAATAATTCATGTACCTGAACCTGCAAAACATTAAAAATATAAGGCTCAAACCATATAAATCATCTCAAATCTCTCTCTTACCATTACCTTTCTGTTGAAATTCATTACAGATTTTTTCTGCTAAGTCTAATAAAAGTTTATGCAATAGTTAATGTGAAGTGCAAGGGTTCATTATTTATTTGAAAGACATTAAATTTACAGGGCACCTGGGTGGCTCAGTGGGTTAAGCCTCTGCCTTCAGGTCATGATCTCAGGGACCTGGGATGGAGCCCCACATCAGGCTCTCTGCTCAGCAGGGAGCCTGCTTCCTCCGCCCGCCACCCACCCCCGCCTGCCTTTTTGCCTACTTGTGATCTATCAAATAAATAAATAAAATTTTTTTAAAAAGACATTAAATTTATAAACCACACTTCAAATACTTAAAGATCATGATCCAAGTGAAGTTACCTAAATTCTATACAGATAGAAAAGGTATTTTTAAGTGATCTAAAAATACACACTACTAGCTTCAAATTTCAGAACTGTAGAGTCATGTTGTCACAATTTTTAGTATTCTTGTAATTTCAATATATTGCTGTGGCTCTTGGCAGAGTCTATGGAGACTCAACATTTGCCATAGTAAAACTGGTTCTATCTTTTCAATAATATTAATACTAAATATTTTGAAATACATTCCTGGGGCATGATCATTTTGAGAATGGCTGTCCAGTACTGAAGAGAAGGAAAATAATGCTCTAAAGCAATTCAGATATAAAACACAAGGTAATTTTTTCTTATGGGGATACTGGTTAGCCTTAATCAAACTCATTTTTCTGATCCTTCAGCCCTTGTGATCGGCCTAATTTACTAATCACATTGTTATGAACTTTTCTGAGCTTCCTGCTTAAAAACATTTGGAAAAGTAAAATTTTTTCTCCATAATTTCAGAAGTGTTAGAAAGGTTTACTAGCAGAGTTATGAATACTAGCTTAGAGATAAAATTCATGACTACAAAAATCTTCATTCAATCTGTCAACAAATATTTAGAGTGCCCCTCATGTGTCAGGTACTATGGAAATAGACTTTCCTCTTTTCGTATTTTACTGGTAGATATTAGGCCACTCTGATCACTTTGGGTGGAAACAAAAGGACTCGAAATTTTAAAAAGAAAGAAAATACATGGCTTTCTCAATTTTTTATAGTTTCCAACAAGATATTTAATATTTACTTTTAACTATTTTCAATTAAACTCATTTTTAAAAATTGGTTAAAATTTTAAGTACATTAGGCTCCATATAGCTAGTCTAAGCTGTATTATTTTAGTAGTTCAAACTCGAGTAATCAAATACAGAAAGAATTATTCACTGGAACATAAGTAGATGCCCTGATCCAGCAGGAGATAACCTACTTTTTGATTGCCATTTCAGATTATTATTGGCTCAAATCTCTTTCAAATTTAATTAGCACATATCCCTTAGAAATTTAAGAAACATGACTCAGAAAATACTATGGTTTATAAGCCAAAATTAAAGAACATTTGTCAAAGGGTACAAAGTTATTTATGAATTTACATTACTGAAAGATGATGTTTGAAAGTTTAAAGTCATTTCACAAAAAGAGTTGCTGAAAGACGTGGTGGATCCTGAAGCTTTAAACATGAGAATGGTTAACCAAAATTTAAAACTACCGAAAAGAATTTTTTTCCAAGTACTCCTAAAATGTCTACAAATTTCTAAATGTTCAGAGTATAAATGATAATTGTGTTTTGTTCTTAGATAATTTTGTATACTTTTCCTGGATTAGTCCAAAATATGGGGTATGTGGGGACTCTCCTATAAACATCATAAAAGTGTCTATCAAATTTAAAGGTCTTGACCTTTAAAATAAGATGAAAACAACTCAAAGAATTGCATAATGTGATTTACCTACAAACTTGTGATTCTCCATACTGATCTTAAAGAAACCAGAAAACAATTCCCTTTAGCTATGAAGATATGGATTATAAAATTAAATTTTCAGAAGTCAGTAAGAATTCACTAATGAAAAAGGCCATCAAAATCTGAAAATTACTTCAACACTAAAAGACAGAAGTAAATAAACCAGTCTTCCAAAGAAATTCTAGCATGGAAGCATAGGGTTAACCTTAAATAAGAGGTTTCTTCCATCTTTGACAGTCTGTGAAAAAATCTATTTTTTACTGAGAAATTAAGATCTTAATAACATCTCACATAGCATAATCAATACAGGATATTTTTACCTTGATGTTCTGGGCATCAACATTAGCCCCAGCTTCCAGAAGAAGACTAATGACTGTGGTATTCCCTGCTAGTACTGCCCAATGCAAAGCAGTGTTTTTGTGATACTTGTCACCAAGGTTAACTGAAACATTGAATGTTAAAAGCAATCTAGTTGGATCCACACTGAAAAGGAAAAAAAAAAAAAACAACAACAACAACCCTAATTTCAATTATAGAAATCATTACAGATACTAAACTGATCGTGGTTGTATTTGCATTCCATCTTGGAACACTTCTAATCTAACCTATACTCAACCTTATAATAGGTATTGAGAGAACATTCTAATATGAAGTATTAAGTATGTGCAACACCATGAGAGGGCATACTTGGTCCTAACATTTTCTAATTTTGATTAGGGAGTGAGGTCATTAATATTTATATAATTAAACAAGTAAATGTTTAAATTTAAATCTGGATTGCTACAAAAATGTTTTCAGGCAATTCTACTAATTAATAATATTAAACCTGCCAGTATAAATATAACATGAAAAAAATAATTTTAAAGATAAGGTAACATCTTTCATTCTTAAAAACTGCTAAAAGAGGAATAAATTAAGAATACTACAATTACCAAGATCAAGGTAAGCACAGAGACTCAAACATCAAAAAGGTAATTTATTATATTTCATAGCAAGAATTTTAAATATTAACAAATAGAACATTAACTACTTTTTCTCATCATTTTACATTTTAATATGCTGAAAATGATACGAATAAATATTTTATAATGATTACATACCTATGTGTTCTATAAGCTGCCCACATTAAAGGTGTCATTCCATTCTGATCCATCATATCTACATCCTGATAGAATAAAAAGAAAAAAGTCAGACGGTAAAAATTTCTAAGTTCCTACCAAATTTACTCAGAAAAATCTAACTTACATACCACAGGAGAAGCCAATAACACTCCTCAATCAAGGCTGATTAATGAAAATTTTAACTTTTTTTCAAATAAAACTATTTATTGTCACTAAATATTTTAATTAATGGGCATATATTTAATTGACTATAAATATGTATTTAATTAACATATATTTACAGACTTCCTTTTTCAGATGGTTTAATCACCCTTTCAATGTTTTACGTTTAAAGATCTTGACCTACTCTTCACCTTTCATCCACAGAGTATAAGTTAAACGATTTAAGTCTGTGAAAAACTGATTAAACTAATTCATGATAAGAGGGAATAATGAAACCCTGTTTATTTCTAGGCATTTCAAAACAAAAAATAAAAAGACTTATCTTTTCAATAAACTCAAATTCTGTTTGCCTTTTATTGTTATGCACGTACATTTTTAGAGTCAAATAATTCTGAAAAATTTGTGGTAATAAAGCAATTCTCTGCCTTACTCCCCACTATTTTCACCTCTTTTAGCCCTTCACATCTTAAATAAGATGCTTGAATTGCTACTTTTTGATTTTTCAGTTTTAGGCAATATCTTCTGAGACTTCAGTATGCGAAATGAGAATTCTGCTCTTTACTCTTCCTGACCCATCACAAATATGCACCTCTCTATTCTTTCAAGAGATCTATTATATTTTTGGTTCTAAAAATGTTTGATATTTACGTTATTATAAATGTATATGAATACTATTCCCAGCAATATCGTGTAGTAAACTATGATTATTTTTCTTCTCCTATCCAACTTTTTGCTCTCATATGGTACTTCTCCCCCACCCCACTTTTGCTTCATTTTTTAACAAATTACAATTAAAACTACCATCTATTCAACCAAAATTCTTCCCTAGTTATCTAAATCTCCTTTCAAGACATCCTGATGCATCAGGGATTCTATCAGTTTCACTTCCCTAAAATTCTCTCTCCTAACTCCAACCTGGACTATATATTATCCTATATGCCTGAGACATCTGTCTCATTAACTAGAACAGGTTCTCTGACAATTAAACTTATATTAACTTATATTAAATTCATCTTTTTATTCTCAGTGCCCAGCAGAGTAAATGATCAAAAACCATTTGCTAAGTGAAAAGACATGTTTATCTACCTATTTGTTTGGGAAGGACATAGGGTTTAGAATAAGGCAGACATGGTTTTGAATTCTTAGGTGGACCACTTAATAGCTATAAGACTAGCAAAATTAATTCTCTGTGCTTCAGCTTCCTCATCTAAAAATGCAAATACAAATAATGGCTTCATAAGACCCCTGTGATGATTAAATGGAATAATGTGTGTAAAGCACCTAGTCTATAGCCTAGAACATAAGAGACATTCAATAGACAGTAAGTTTCCTCTTCTTCCCTTCCCCATTGCCCATTCCTGGATTATATAAAGGCAGCAGTTCTAATCCAAATTGTGTTATCTAATACACCAGCCAGTGCAGAGAGGACAGAGTTATAGTGAGTATGCTGCACAACACTCTATACCTCTATACAGCAGTTGTCTGTGAGCCACAATTATTGATGGGAATATGTCTCAAATGTGAACATTAACCAAAGGTACTGAAGCAGAAAAAAAGCTGAGAACCAGTACATTAGACAAACTAGAACACACATCCTTGGACATCATTAGTCTTAGTCCCTCATCAAGAATACTATAATCAAAAGTTACACCTTATCCATTATAAATACATTTACGGATTTACATTAACTGTGGTTGGGAGCATCTTATGTAACCTATTTCCAATATACACATTAAATAAAAATCTTTAAGAAAATCTTCTGAAAAATGACAAGCTTCCTAGTTTTTTATATGAGTCAAGTACTGTAACTTATTTTATTTCCTTTAGGGTCCTAATTTCAAGAGAGCGCAACTAAATGTGATGTCCAATTAAAACAAACACGTTAAGTTCTTGTTTTAGTTTCTTCCTCCTTCTTAGTTGTCTTTTCATATCCTTCTCAAAAAGTTTTAGTTTCTTCCTCCTTCTTAGTTGTCTTTTCATATCCTTCTTAAAAAGTGATAGCATTAAAAAATATCAGTAAGTGAAATTAAAAATGTAAAATAATGCCATATCTCTAGATTACTAAAAGAAAAATGAAATTCAACCTTTTCTTTCTTTGGGTCGGGGTTTAAAACTTGGTACTTCTTTTCCAAGTTCAGCCTGGACGTATGGGTATTCTCTATTAGGAAGAATTAACAAGCCCAGATCAAAAGCTTATGGGGATTCCATGATCAACAGGGCTCCATAACTTAGCATTTTCCCTTTTCTCCTGAAAATCATCCAAAAGAATTGGTAGTGAGCACTAAATATATTTTAACAGTATAACTAAAATGAAACAAATGTGAAGAACAGAACGACAAACTAAATGGAAATGTTATATGCCCTAAGAATATAAAACTGATACAAATAACAAAAAATGATGGAGAAAATGGAAAAAGGTTGAAAAGAAAGTGTAAGTACCTAATCTGTAATAGCTAGGAGTCAAAGGATATTATTTAAAGCTGAAAAATCAAGTAATAGAAATGTGGTTATAACTATCAGAACAAAGTTAACACTAAAAAAACAGTATTATATACAACTAAAGTCAGTGGAAGGGAAGAGAAAGAAAAAATAAAAATATACTAATTTTATTACTACTTATAATTGGGAACTAATCAGAACTAATAAAATTTGAGCAAATATCTGATTGAAATAAGATAGAAAGAGAACTGTGTAACCTTCTAAGGAAAGGATTTACCAAGCAGAAGGTAAGATCAAGCACAAAGGCGCAAAGACAACAGCATATTAGAGCTGTTCAAGGAACAACAGGAAGACTGATGTGTCAAAGCAGAGTACAGGGGAGATGACAAAAGATAGGCCTGAGAGGTATCTCAGACTAGACCACAAGTGGTTCTGTAGTCCTTCTCTAGGGAAGGACTTTGGACTCCATTCAAAGTATGATGTGATGAACACTAGAGTTTGCTTTTATAATTAGTGTACACATGGAAAAAATTCTGGAAAAATATATACTAAACTGTTAGAGTGATCTCAGTGGGGGGAGCAGTAAGAGAAGAGGTGGAGTTTCATTTTCTAAGTCATATTCTCTTATGTTTGAATACTTTACAATAAGCATGTTATTTCTGTAGCAAACAAAAACAAGAACAAAAACAAACTTACTCATGAAAAAGAAAACAAACTGCCAGACTTTTATTATCATGCATTTATTATAGAAAAGGTGCCGTGACAGATAGAAATCCCTGTCCCATAAGAATTTTATAGCCAACATCCTCTACCAGAGTTAAAAAGGTTACTGAAACATCCAAACCTCAGAATCAAAAAGCTAACAAAAAGACAAAAACCAAAAGAAAAAGTGAACGTGTTATTGTAAATTTATACCCACAAAATAAAAGGCCACTAACAAAAATACATGCTGTAATCATGTATTACAGCACCATCTACTGTTCCAAACCCCAGTCTAGAAGAAACGTGGGAGAACAAATGTAATCTCCTGTGGCAGCTGGTATCCAAACATGGCCCTCAACAAATCTCACTTGCTAGTATACCTGTATGTTCCCACAATGAACGTGAACTGGCCCTTACTTGCTTTAACTGACAGAACGGAACAGAAATGTTGCCTGCCCATTCAAGACATAAGACTTAAAAAAGGCAGACAGCTTCTGCTTTTGTTCTTCGGGGAGCTCCCACCACGTAAGGAGTCTAGTTTCCTGTTAGAAAGACTATGTCCAGGAGTACCATGGAGAAGGAACTCTGAGACTACCTGGAGAAAAAGAGAGGACTTGCTATCTCAGCACTCCAACTGAACCCAGCCCTTTAGCCATTCATATTAAGGCATAAAGTATGTCAGTGAGCCATCCTCCATTCCAGTCAAGACCCCAAATGCCCGTACCCCCCAGCCATTATCACAAGGTAAAGAACCACCCAGCCAAGCCCAGTCAACCCAAGGTAATAAATGGCTGGTATTGTTCTAAAGCCATTAGATTTTGGGGGTAGTCTGTAAACACCATATTAGATAATAACCTCCTCTTCCAGCAATTAGCCAGCCTATGCCTCTTACACTATTCTGCACAACACACAACTACCATTGTGAGTGACTGCCAACAATAAATACTTTAAGTATTCATAAAATCAATACTATTCAAATTCTAAATCTGCATAAAATTTAAAATGTTAATAGCAACGAATTAAAATCATTTGTCTTACTCTTACGATGAGATCCTTAGCTACAAAGCTAATGTTTAAGTATAACCAGAGAAAACACATGAAAGAATAACTGAATGACATTAATTTCAACAAAATACATTTATTACAAAAACATGGTATATATAGACTGGTACCTGTTTAATGTGACTACAGTCGGTACATATTCACGAAAAATCAGGAAGAACCACTTAAATCATGAGAAGTTTCCTGACATGTAAGAAGTAGCATTATATTATGAGCAGAAACATAGAAACTGATCCTAAAGAATTTATCCCCCACTCGGAGAAGTAACTTAACAGAGAAAATAACCAGTAAAATGTTCAAAAAAGTATAAATGAATTCAGAGTATATATTCAAAAGATGTAAGTAAGTAAGGAAAAAAATAGATACCTAAATTTTCTTACTTTCTGGGATTCAACTCTCATCATTCTCAGAAATAAATGAATCTTATGGATCATTATCTGCTTCTTGATCATCTTTCTTATTTTTAACTTAACTATATTTATTACCTCAATATCAAACTAACTATATTATTTATTCTCTTCATCCACCAGAAAGAACTATTTAAATATCACCAGATTGTTACACTTGTAACACCAATGATATTAGGCGTTTAAACCATGAAGAACATCGGATTAAAATCCACACCATTGTGATTTTTTTTACCTGTCCTTTTGCTATGAGATAAGCAACAATTGAGGTATGTCCAAACTGAGCAGCCAGATGAATACAGCTACATCCTTCTCCATCAATTAATGAAGGATCTGCACCATATTTCATTAGTTGCACAACCATAGATAGATGGCCTTGTCTAAAACATAAAAGAATAAACACTTAAATATATAAGATTATTTCAAACAGGATCTCCTGGAAAGATCTTTCTTAAATAGGGCAATGGTGGAAAAGATTACACAATTTTTTCAAAGTTTCTTAAGATATGTATATGTCAAGACATGCTTAGTATTTTACAGTTCTTAAGTCTCAACCAAAAAAGAGTCTTTTAAATTTTATGCAGATACTTATAACTTCTTTAAATATGTAATAAAAAGTTACTATATTCTATTAATCCTATTCAAATATAATCTTAGTTGTCCCATGAACTGGGGAACTTCTTTAACTGTAAATATATAGAGGCTGCATAAGTATTACATTTACAAACCTAAAGTTTAACTCAATCATAAACTAACAGGATTAATATGAGCATGGTGAATTCCTAAAGACACTTCGGGACAATAAACTTTGCTGCCAATGAAAGTAACACTGTACAGCAATATATTAGTACACTGTTGATATTAACTGTTAATTCTCTCATTCATTTTAGCATATCATTAAAAAAAGAACAGTTGTTTAGTTATAGACTAATAAGGGAACCAAAGAAAAAAAAATCCAGAAGCAAATTTAAACCTTGTGGCCCAGTGCAACGGAGTGGAATTTAGGTCTCCTCCAAGTTGATCCACAATAGCACCTTTCGAAATATAGTATCTATAAGACAAAATTTTAAATAATTCAGACAACTTTCATTTTCAATTTTAAGAAATTAAATAAAAAATAAAGAAAAAAATGTTTTCCATTATAGACCTCATGCTACTTTATGTCTTTGATGACAATCTTTTGTGACATTTAAAAAATATATTTTTGTAGAATTTTATATCAAACACATCACTCTTCTAGAAGTAAAAGGAAAGTAATTTTTTTTTAAGGTACAAAAAAGAATAGCATTGCCAAGCAACAATCATATAAAAAAGAAGGTAGTCAGAGAACCACCAAGACTTGGATCAGAGAGCAGCAGCAGAGAGAAAGTTGTAGAATAGGCCACTGAGTCTACCACAGGGAGAAGCTCAGCTTTATGAGCTTTATTTTCCTCACAAAATTACTATAGATTGAATCAAGCAATATATGTACAAGAATTTTATAAATTTTAAGTATAACACAGAAGTTATTTACAATGCCTTCTTATACCTTTAAAGCTGTCTTGTTTTAAAAAGAACCACCTCATTGCTTAATATATTAATGTTATAACATATTGATTTCCTCTGAAATAAACAGGACCTAGCTGGTTATCACAATGTTTACTTTGGATTGATCAATGAATGAATCTTGAATATAAATGATTTCAAGCCTTTGATGTCAAATGCTTGATGGTGAATATTACTGAGATTCTTAAACTGTTCTAAGTGATTACTGCTTTAGATCACTAATGCATTCACTTTTAATGTACAATTTTAAACATTTAATATACTCATACTTACATGCTTGATTCAGAGATTTATTGCTTTATGTATTTATTACATTGGTGTTTTTAAAGCATTATGTAATGAAGGGCCAAACTCCACTCTATCATGTAAAATAGTTTAAAGTAATGTAACAAAGT
Organism: Lontra canadensis; assembly: GCF_010015895.1. Lineage (NCBI taxonomy): Eukaryota > Metazoa > Chordata > Mammalia > Carnivora > Mustelidae > Lontra > Lontra canadensis. The sequence continues at coordinate 6,008,650 of NW_022631003.1, forward strand.
ATTTCCAGACTAAAATATTTCCAGTCCAAAATATCAGAGACATTAATCTGAACACAAACATTTAACTATTCCTAAATTCTTTCTTAAGGAACTTGGTAGGCATCATATAATAGTTGAAAATGGTTTTTTAAGCCCAAAGAGAAGTACAGGTCGGCCAAAGAACAGTTTTGGTAAGAGCTGGGATTTTTTTTTTTTAAGATTTTTATTTATTTATTTGACAGGTAGAGATCACAACTAGGCAGAGAGGCAGGCAGAGAGAGAGGAGGAAGCAGGCTCCCCAATGAGCAGAGAGCCTGATGCGGGGCTCCATCCCAGGACCCTGAGACCATGACCTGAGCCGAAGGCAGAGGCTTTAACCTACTGGGCCACCCAGGCGCCCCGAGCTGGGATTTTTTTAAGGCAATTTTATTACCTTCACTATAGTAAACACATTTGTTCCTGAGTTATTTTTAGTCATATTTCAAATCTTTGTAAGGGCTACGGTAATGAATGATTTCCAGACTGATTCTAAAATACAACCCCACCCAACACAAACACACAGATAGGAGATTTTTTTTTCCTGCAAACTAAAGAACTTCTAATTACTAACTTTTTATAATATGTTACTCTTTATAGCTGTAGACCCTAGTTCAAAACTACACAACTCTGAAATGATCATGTAATTCTTATTTTTTTTTTTTAAAGATTTTATTTATTTATTTGATAGAGAGATCACAAGCAGGCAGAGAGGCAGGCAGAGAGAGAGGAGGAAGCAGGCTCCCTGCCGAGCAGAGAGCCCGATGCGGGGCTCGATCCCAGGACTCCGAGATCATGACCCGAGCCGAAGGCAGCGGCTTAACCCACTGAGCCACCCAGGCGCCCCAGTAATTCTTATTTTTAAACTCAAGTCTCCCGGCATACTACAAGGTTAGCAAGGAATGTTGCTGTAGGTACTAACTAACAATCCCTAGGTTTTGAGACCAGATCATCAATGAATAAGAGTTATCAACAAGTATTTGAAAGATGTAAAGTTAACAGTTAAAACTCTAATGTTTCCAGAGTGGGTACCAATGAGAAGAAAACCAATATGTGTTATAAAACCCCAGAAAGACTAAGGGATTAAAGGTAATTGTTACCTCTGTATAATGCAATGAAAAAACTAGAGTATAAACAGAAACACTGATTGAAAGTTTATAAAAATTGCTGAAAAACCTGTTGTTTTGTAACTTATATTCTCAATGAAAGGTCAATATTTAGCATCACAAATAGGCATTTTAGTGCACTGTAACAATCAAGAAGCTGACGGTGCTTGACAAGTATTTCTTTGTGCATTGTAATATTCAATTTTAAAATGTAACTACTCAAAATTTTAATATTATAATAATAACTCAAACTCTTCAAGTTCAGATTCATTCTTATGTCCCTAAGCTTCATTATATGATGATGTCTGGCCTCAGGCTCACACTGATTTTAACACTCAACCATTTGGCATTTGCTGAAAAGTGTATTCAGTGCACCTTTACCAGAGAAATCTGAAACTCATGGAATTAAATCAGAGAACCGTATGAGACACTACACTAAAATTACAGTAATTCATTGAAAGTTCATACTCTAAACATCTACAACCCCCAGCTCCTCTCCTTGTTCAGGTCAGGTGGCAGACAGATAACAACTCCTTCCCACAAAGAGATGGAACATAACTGTTAGAAGAGACACTTTTCATTGGATCTCTCACGTTCCCATGTCTTGCTAGGTGTATGAGTAGAATGCAAGGCCCTGACCATTTTTTACACAGGTCATTTCTTTTCAGTTGTGTTTGTATCAAGCAACCTTGAGAGATGAAGCAATGTCTCCTTCTGGACCAAAGAGCAAGTCTGCTCTTATTATAAAAGCACTGAATTCCCCAAGAATCAATACAAACCTACTGTGCGTGCTGTATCCATCTGGATGACCTCAAGCCACTCTCATAGGACCTAGGAGTATGAGGGCCCTATGCAAATATGATGTTCATACTATTTGCTGTGTTATGGATATGCTATAACTTTTAGGTGGGGGTATAATTCCAGACTCAGCAGTAAAAAGTAATCTTGAGGCTATGAATACCAGTTGTTATTAAAAATTTTGCCTAGGGACGCCTGGGTGGCTCAGTTGGTTAAGCAGCTGCCTTCGGCTCAGGTCGTGATCCCAGCGTCCTGGGATCGAGTCCCACATCGGGCTCCTTGCTTGCCGGGGAGCCTGCTTCTCCCTCTGCCTCTGTCTGCCTGTGCTCGCGCTCTCTCTCTCTCTCTCTCTCTCTCTGACAAATAAATAAATAAATAAAATCTTAAAAAAAAAAAAAATTTTGCCTTTACTCACCATGTTTGTTTTAGGAAAGTACTTGCTAGATCATGCATTGTGAAAAATTAAGTTTACCTACCTGAAGATATAATATGCTCAGACACCAATTATTAACCCACTCTACAATTACTGACTTTATTCTATAACCTCATTAATCCACAAGTGGCTTGGGACATTTGTTAAGGCAAGCAGCATTAAGTCTTTTTGTATTTCTCACTTCAGACTTTCTTGTTTATTTTTAACCACAAGACAAATGTCAATTTTTTAACCAACAGAATCTCAATAGTAATACATGAATTAAGAAAATAGGGGCACCTGGGTGGCTCAGTGGGTTAAAGCCTCTGCCTTTGGCTCAGGTCATTATCCCAGGTTCCTGGGATTGAGCCCCGCATCAGGCTCCCTGCTCAGCGGGAAGCCTGCTTCCCCCTTTCTCTCTGCCTGCCTCTCTGCCTGTGATCTCTGTCTGCCAAATAAATAAATAAAATCTTAAAAAGAAGAAAGAAAGAAAAAGAAAGAAAGAAAGAAAGGAAGGAAGGAAGGAAGGAAGGAAGGAAGGAAGGAAGAAAATAATACGGTAATGCTTCAAATTTCTGAGAAAACTACTTTTAATCTGTAAATCCATGCTCAGCCAAACAACCAATAAGGTGCGAGGGCAGAAAAGAGAGTAACTTCAAAACATCTACCTCCCAAGTGCTTTCTCTCTCTCAGAAAGCTATCAGAAATTGTACTCTACTAAAACCAGGTAGCAACCCAACAGAGACAAAAACCTCAAATCCAGAAAACTGAGACCAACACTGGAGCAAAGGGATTCCCAGAGTAATGGCAAAGGAAAGTCTCACAATAATGGTTGCATGGTAGCTCTAAAGAGCAAATAATCTGGGTTGGAGCAGAAAAGTGGAGAATTCCAGGAATGATTTCCTCTATCTCCGACATCCAAAAATGGAACAGATAAATTAGCTGATACTGTTTGTATACAGAGGGATTTTATACTTCTAAGACTATGGGAAGAATTAGTTACAACATAAAGAAAGTTTTAAAAATGAAGTAACTGTTACTTCAGGCAGAAATCAAAATTCCAAAAGGAAAGAACAGATAATCAAAGAACATTTCCAGGCTTAACACTGAGAATTTACATACAACAACTTAAACTTTGCAAGGTGATTTAACTAAAACTATAGTAGCAGATAGGAGAATTATTACTGGTGAGGAGATCCTGGTCATCTAGATATCCCAAAATAGAAAGTCAAAATATAGTAAGTGATAAATCAAAAAATAACAGCATAAAAGTTGGTAATATTTATTAAAATTCAAAACTCATCTTTCTAACTTTCTTAGTCCTATAAATTTTACAAATATATATGAACACAGCAAAATGATATGTGACTTAGATATCAACTACAGCACTGGTTGTTAATGGTAAAAACACCAAAATCAATCTAAATGTCCATCAACAAGAAAACCATTAAATAAATTAAACTCATATAATTTTAGTATATGTGCTGCCGAAGCGAGCACTAAACTCATATAATTGAACATTATATAGCTGTTTAAAAAGAATGATGCAGCTCTTATTTGTACTGATAATGAGAAATCTTGAAGATATATATATATATATATATATATATATAACAAAAGCAGAAAAAATGCTTGCTGTCATTTTTTCTAGTAATGTAGCAACATAAATATATAAAATAAAGAGTAAATACTGAAAGAAACAGCTCAAGCGCTAAAAAAAAAAAAAAGGTTATTTCTGGGCTACAGGACGTGGGGGAGACTGCCATTTTCCACTGTAAGCTCTTAAGTACTATTTGAGTTTTCAAAATGTTTATATACTATTTTTTTATTAAAATAATACTACCTGAAAAACAAACAGAGGTTTAAAAGGTTAGATCATTTGAATCAACCAACCCATTAAAGAAAATTAAAAACATTCAATGAAATCTAAGAAACATTTCCTAAAAAGTAAAACCAAGAAGATTAAGAGCATTAATCAGGCCAAGATTCAGGAGAGGGTTAAAATGTGGAGAAGTCAGAAAACTGCTTGGGCACCATCTGCCCTAGAAATAATTTGCTGATATGAAAGAGTTGGCCAATAAGCAACTTAAACAGGCAAAAGCAACAAACAAAGGTTGGGACCCCAAAAGGTTACACTGTAGCAGTAATTATGAACCAGAAGTAAACGTGGCTCTAGCTTGGTCTTCAGCCACCTGAAGAATCCAGAAAATCTAAAGCCTTGAAATTAAATTAAAGGTGGATCTCGCAGAAACAAAAGGAAATCTCATCTTAGGTCTCAAATTATTCGACAATTAATTTTCAAACACAATGTCCAGTACATATTTAAAGATAATCAGGCACAGGAAGGAACAACATTAACAGATACAGACTATCTTCTCAGATACAATTATAAAATAACTATATTTACTATATTCAAGTATACAAGATTAAAAATTTCAGCCACAGATGATTTAAGTAATACAGGTTTGAAAAAGGTAAATGGTAAAAATTCTAGAACTGGAAAATAAAATTAGGAACACACTCAATAGATTTAATGGCAAATAATACATAGAGAATAAACGAACTAGAAGGTAAGTCAGAAGTTTCCAGATTGAAGCACAATGAAGGATAGTATATATAGAAGAGAAGAGACAAGAGTATGTAATGAAAAGGTCAAACAGACATTTAACTGGAGTTCCAGAAGGAGAGCAAAAAAAGAATGGGGTAGAAGCAATAGCTGAAGAAATAATAGTTGATATTTTTCCAGAACTGATGAAAACATCAATCCAAAGAATCAAGAATTCCTTGCAATCTCATTCAGGATAAAATAAAAAGAAATCCACATCTACTTACATCAACAGAAACTGCAGAAAACCAGAAACAAAGAGAAAAATCTTAAAAGCAGACAGGAGAAAAAAAAAAAAAGCCTTCAAAAGCACAATATTTAGACTAATTTCTCAATAGTAACAGAAGCCAGAAAACAGAGGAATGTTATTTTCAATTAGTAAAACACAAAAATAAAACAAAAACTGCCAACCAAGATTTCTATACCATGTGAAAATTTCTTTCACAAGTGAAGATTAAATAAAAACATTTTCTGACAAATAAAAACAGAATTAGACATCAGGAAACCCTTATCAAAGGCAGAGGGAAGGTTACACATACAAGAATAAAAAAGGAACAAATAAAATGGACTATGCTCTCTGGAAGAAAGTGATTCAGAGTTCAATACTTTAGTTATTACTTGCTTAACCTTCCTTTAGTATTCAAAAGGGCAAATTCTTTTCACTGGCCTTAATATCCCAGTTGTCTCTAGACCCTGCATGCTGTACCTAAGTGCACATCTGCAACTAGATTCATATCTTCATCTGAAGAACTTATGTCCAAACTGTCAGAGACTACTAACTAGATTTACTAACAGTTCCTATTACCCTAACTTTTGCTTTCTAACTACCTCTTATTAATACTAAGCAAGCAGATTAGCAGTAAGTAACAAAAATCATTTACACTTAGTATGTATTCATTACTTATGCTGGCATGAATAGTTAAAACAGACTATTATGATCTATTATCTTTGTAACCCGTTTTCTTTTGTAGCCTTTCCCCACAGATTCCCATTTAGAATCTGAGCTGCAAATTACACTGCTGAAATCCTGATTCCAAATTTTATTAGCTGCATGTCATTGGTTATATAATCTATTTATGCTTCAGTTTCCACATCAGGAGAACAATTAATGTTAGTGTTCACACAGGGTTATCTCAAGAATTAAAATTAAAGGAAAGATACATGAAAAAGCACTCAGCACAGTACCTTGTCCAAGTAAGCATTCAATGTAAAAAACAATCTTCAGGGGAAAAAAAGGTACACAGAATCTCTATTTTTAAAGCAATGAATTTTAGAAATTATTAATTTTATAATTATTTCTAATAATTTTATAATAAATAATATTTTAAAATACAGAATACACATACTTGACTAAATCTATTCTGTTATTGATGGCAGCCCAATGGAGGAGGGTAACATTTTCTTTGTCTGGTTGCCGTACATCATAACCTGCTTCCACCAACTCTCGGCAGCGTTCATATATTCCATATCTGGGGAAAAAAGAAAATATGAGACTGTTACTACTATTTGACAAAAAATTTAAAGCTGAAAGTAACATTTCCAGAAGAAAATAATGCTCCATTTTGATACCTGGAATTTCTTTTTTTTTAAAGATTTTTATTTGTTTGTCGGAGAGAGAGAGCACAAGCAGCCAGAGCAGCAGGCAGAGGGAGCAGCAGGCTCCCCGCTGAGCAAGGAGCCCAAAGCTGGACTCAATCCCAGGACTCCAGGATCATTACCTGAGCCAAAGGCAGTGCTTAACTGACTGAGACACCCAGGCGTCCTGATACCTGGATATTAAAATGGACTTCTCAAGGTAAAATATTACTTTAAAAATATCAATACTCCAAGGTACCTGGGTGGCTCAGTCAGTTAAGCATCTGCCTTCTGCTCAGGTCATGATCCTGGGGTCCTGGAAACGAGTACCACATTGGGTTCGCTGCTCAGTGGGGAGCCTGCTTCTCCCTCTCCCTTGCCTTTCCACGCATGCCTTTTACTTACTCTATCTGAAGTAAATAAATAAAATCTTTAAAAAAAACAATATTCCAACAGCTTTTACTAATCCAGTTAGTAAAATTTTTACCTATAAAATTTTACATATAAGCATGCTGTATCTCATCAGTTGGAAGGGAAAAGAATACCAGAAATAATATGTCTAGCAATTGCTTATTTTTACTAATATCACCACTTATTCCAAAAAACTCTTAAGGCTGCCTATAAAAATAAATACAACTGGGGCGCCTGGGTGGCTCAGTCAGTTAAGTGGCTGCCTTCAGCTCAGGTCATGATCCCAGAGTCCTGGGATCCAGCCCCACATCAGACTCCCTGCTCAGCAGAGAGCCTGCTTCTCCCTCTCTCTCTCTGCCTACGGCTCGGCCTACATGTCCTCTCTCTCTATCTCTCTGTCAAATAAATAAATAAAATCTTAAAAAATAAAAAATTAAAAAATACAATTATGTTAAAAAATATTAAATCACAAAAAAAACAGTAACAAAGAGCTTATGATTTTAAAAACAAAAAGAAAAAAGGGTGTTCCCAAGTCTCAGGATTCTCTATTTATATTTCCAAGGGCAAATGAAAAAGGATATGTGGGGATGGGAAGTGGGGTGGGTAGGTAAAGAGTCTTGTGAGTTCAAGCCAATGAGGCAGAAGAGACAGTGTACTGGGAGAGTTTTATTTGATAACGAAGAAAGGCATTTATGGAGAGCCTGATCCCTTCTTCCCTTTCAGCTTTTGATCACTGTGTGGCAACATAAAGCTTTTAAGCTCTTTATTATCGAAACAGTATACTATCGACCATATAGTCTTTGTTTTTTTAAGATTTTATTTATTATTTGACAGAGACCTAGCAAGAGAGGGATCACAAGCAGGGGGAGTGGGAGAGGGAGAAGCAGGCTTCCCGCTGAGCAGGGAGCCTGATGTGGGGCTCAGTCCCAGGACCCTGGGATCATGACCTGAGCCAAAGGCAGGCGCTTAACGACTGAGCCACCCAGGTGCTCCTTGACCATATAGTCATAAAATGGGTACAGTCTGTTCCCCTTCAAGGCAAAGGGGTATTTTAAACACAGTGAGAAAGTAACTACTATTACTTCAGAAAAAGACTTGCTATAAAGAGAATATTTTGGGGGCGCCTAGGTGGCTCAGTTGGTTAAGCAACTGCCTTCAGCTCAGGTAATGATCCCGGAGTCCTGGGATCGAGTCCCACGTCAGGCTCCCAGCTCCATGAGAAGTCTGCTTCTCCCCCTGACCTTCTCCCCTCTCATGCTCTCTCTGTCTCTCTCTCAATAAATAAATAAATAAATAAATAAATAAAATCTTAAAAAAAAACTATTTTTTAAAGCTGTATGTTGGGAAATTTCTGCATCATTATATAATACAGTTTCTGAAAGCTCTAAATATATCACCTATAAAGACCTCACATGACTGCACTAAAATATTGTGAAACAATCTTGTTAACACCTGCAAACCCATTTATTATAAAAATGCCAAAACCTGAAGAGTTTTCAAGAATTGGCATTAAAAAATGGGTATTTACAAGGTAAAGTTCAATAAAATAATTGTCTAGTGAGTAATACTGGAAAAGTAATTACTGTGATTTAGTAAATGCATCATAGTCTGTAATTCTTCCATTAGGTAATTCTGTATCTTTGTGAGGCTATCTTTTTTCCAGGCAAAAAAAAAAAAAAAAAAAAATCATTAAAATAAAGTAACCAAGTAAAAAAAAATATTTAGGATCAGATTTCTATATCATTATAGTATGATTTGTTAAACCAGCTAAAATAATAATGAAAAGCATATTTAATTATACTACTCTCACTATAAATAAGATTTATAAAAGACATTACAGACCTCAAAAAATATATATACCAATTTCCCCCTGACTGATCTATAAATTCAATGAAATTCTAATTAAAACCACAAATAAATATCTCACGAACTTCTCAAGTAGAACCTAAAATTCATTTGTGAGAGTAAAAGGCCAAAAATAGCTTAGACAACCATGAAGATTCAGAAATGATTAAAACAATGTGGTCCTGGGATGCGTGGGTGGCTGAGTCATCAGGGTCCTGGGATCCAACCATGCATCTGGCTCCCTGCTCAGCGGGAAACCTACTTCTCCCTCTCCCACTCCCTCCTGTTTATGTTCCCTCTGTCACTGTGTCTCCCTCTGTCGAATAAATAAAACAAACCTTTCAAAAAATAAATAAATAAAAATAAAACAATGTGGTACTATACAAGATGAAACAAATAAAAAAGAGCATTTAGAAATGAACCAGAGTGACATCAGCCATCAGGGTTGAATAAGACATCCATCGTTTTGTCCGCCTTCTAACAAGAGTAATTTGGCATCTAGTAATGGACAAAAGAGCCTCTGTGGGAGTTTTGGGATCCAGTACTGCAGTCTATGGGAGCTGAGAAGTCTCACCCACCCATATTATAGGGTAACAGGCATACAGACTTCAATACAAGCTTCAGCCCAGCCATGGACCCTGCAGGGGCCCATGAACTGACTCCAGCTCTTCTTGACAGTGGTCTGGGAACCCAGAACAACACTTCTCAGAGAACCGCTCAAAAATGAGAGAACCGTTATAGAAGTCCAGGTTTCCAGAGGAAAAGTTCCACCACATTACTGCAGAAAAGAAATACGAGTTTTGACACACTGGAGAGGAGTACTAGATGGTGAGCTACATGATGGGGGGTGGAGATGAGAAAGGGCTAGGAGAGCAGCAAGAAAGGATTCTGGAGAACACTAAAGGGATACAGATCCCATTAATTTCCTTGTGGACTCCATCAAAATACATAAAGAACTTTAACAATCAATTACAAAAAGACTTTTTATTTTTCAGGAAAGAAGATATGTTTTTTCAGGAAGAAACCCAAATGACCAATAAACACAGGAAATATATTCAACACCATTTGTAATCAGAGAAAGGCCAATAAAAACAGAAAACCATTTCACAACCATTAAACTGAAAACAATTATTAGTGTGACAAAACTAGGAGTTAAGCAATAAGTGGTCAAAGAAAATCTCACTTCCTGTACAGCCATTTTGGAAATCAATTTGGCAATAGTTGGTAAAGCTGAAAGAACATACTGAAGAAGCCAGAAATTCCACCTGAGTTGTCTACCTTAGAAGAACTCTTGCTTATGTACACAGGAAAACAGGAAAAAGGATACTCGTTGATGCAATGTTTGTAATGAAAAAATACTGTAGACACAATTTTAAGTGTCCCTCAGTAAGGCATGACAGAATAATACAAAGCAGTTGAACAATAAACTAGGTCCTTATTTATCAACACTGATAAATCACGAAGCTATATAGTTTTATTTTAAAAAAAGCTGAAAACTGATATGCAGAGCAGAATTTATATAAATTTTAGGCACATATTACAATGGCATATTTTGTTTGTAGATGTTTGTAGAAATAAATGTATAGGAATGTTCATGAGAATGATTCACAGCAGTTTCAAGAGAGGTTTCCTTGGGGAGAAGGAAGAGACCACACTGAGCAACCTGTAGCAAATACAGCAAAATGTTAGTAGCATCTGCTTAATTTGACAGTTATATTCTTCTCTATATTTTACTGTAGAATTGAAATGTTTCATTTAAAAAGTTGTTTTTAAATGTAGAAATTACAGACAGCGTAGATACTTTTCAAGATATAGAAGAGTATGAGAAATATAAAGAAAGGTGGTTATTTTTTTCTTAAGACAAAAGATACTGGAGTCTATTTGTTGATGGAAAGGATGCATTTGGGTGAGACAGATTAATCACAAATGAGAGAAAGGAGGTATCAAAAGGAGCAGTCTCAAAAGGAAAGACGAATGCAATGCAGTGTAATCTGTTTGCTAAATACAGGTGACACAATGTGCTCTGATTTTTGACTATACATAACATTCAAGAAAGGAAGAGTGCCACCAGTGAAGTAAGGACCTGCAAAAGTTTGTCTTTCCACAAAAGTAATGAAAAAACCGGCAGAAAGTGTCAAAATCAACTTTTTCAGAACTCTTGGAATTAAGAAAAGGCTGCCAGCAATCCAAGGAGCATTCGGTCAAAAAACAGCTGAAGAACAAAGAACTTTGTGGTACTTTAACAGATCATAGTACCAGCCTTTCTGCTCCCCAGCAGCCTTGAAAAAAATGTATTCCTGGTACTAGTGTCATCAGCTAGAGCCTAACACCTGACCTTTTACTGTCCACCTAGCTTGAACTCACTGACCCTGGTCCCACATTCTTCCTTAAGCTCTCTTTCCAGCTATCTCAGCTCAGGTATATGGAAACTCAGGACAGTGATAGCAACTGCCCTGACAAGACCTCCAGCTGGTCCAGACCACCTAGCCAGTTCAATTCTAACCCCTGAATTGCACCTGTACAGATGGACTATGGAGTAACCTCTAGAATAAATGATAATTACCTTTATTCATTATAATATTATAACCTCTGTCCAAGGAGGAACACAAGCCTCATTTACAGAACATACAACAAAAAGGCATGTTTCCTTTTTCTTGAAGCAAGTGTGCAACTTTATGCCCACCTCTACATCCAATGAAAAGAATCCTTTTTTAAAATATTCACCATAACCCTAAATAAAAGGAACCCAACCACACTTGCTCAGGGAATCACAGCTGTGCAAGTTACTCCCTTTGATCTCCTCACTTGTTGCAAATGTTACCTGTGCAACAACTCCACCTGGTATATCTGTGACTCACCAAGGAATGAACTCACAATGGTTCGGTTACACTAACAACTAGTAACCAGAGTGAGTAGAACAGGGATGGAGTTCTCTCAAAGCCTCATTCCAAAAGAGAAGTCATTATTTGACCTGCCTGGTGCTTCCCAGATAGGGGAGAGTCCACCAGAAAGGCTCATTTATTGAACCTTACTTAAACTCTTTTAAAAGCTTCATCCTGGGGGCTGTTTGTCACATGTTTTAGCATCACAGCTGCTTTAGAGGATGGATGACAGCTGGGTCCAACAATACACAAATCAAAAAGCTTAAAAGCACAAGCTGAGGAATAAGATACCCATAGGGGCTTTGAAAAGCTCAGACATATCCCTGGGAATCTAGAAGGGCATACGTAAGTATTAAGGTTGTGTGCACATGTTCAACAAAGATCGAGGAAGGCCCTAAGTTCTCACATCTAATTGACCTTGAGGTTCTGGGCAATCAAAAAGCGAATGCTAAGGCTCTAGTAAGCTGCCTGGCAGAGTGCTGAGTGTCCACACACACACAGCTCCTCAACAAAGATCAGACTTAACTGGTTCTAGGGATTTAAGAAGTTTCTGTCCAATCATTTACTGACCACTAACTGAGCACAGGCTTCAGTGGCCACACATGACAAAAATACAGACTTTACAGAATTAGTTTAGAAATGGTACAAACAACAATAAACCCTGGGAGAATCTGACATAAAAACTATCACCTCAGGGGCATCTGGGTGGCTCAGTCAGTTAAGCGTCTGCCTTTGGCTCAGGTTATGATCTCGGAGTCCTTGGATCAAGCCCTGCATTGGGCTCCCTGCTCAGTGGAGAGTCTGCTTCCCCCTCTCATTCTCCCTCGGTGCTCGCTCTCTCCCCCTCTCACTCTCTCTCAAATAAATAAAATCTTAAAAAAAAAAAAAAAGAAAGAAAGAAAGAAAAAACTATCACCTCACAGAATTTGAATAGTCCAGTTTTCATCAAAAAAATTACAAGACATGCAAAGGAACAAAAAAGTATAACCATGGTAGGGGAGAGCAATTAATCAAAAAAGTCCCTGAGGAATCCCAGACATTGGACTGACTAGGCAAAGACTTTAATCAGCTTTGTTAAATCTGTACAAAGAGCTCAAGTATGAGAACAATGTCTCACAATGTCTCACCAGATAGAGAATTATCAATGAAGAGAAATGAATGCATGTGCTCATATTTCACTTGAAATACAGATGTCAAAGAAAACAACTACAACAAAAACTTACTGTGTAGCCTTGACTATGTCCCATGTGCTGTAATCATCAATATGAGTTTTCCGTCCAAGAGGTTCACCATATCCATGGTTATAATGGCCTTGGGGTTTGATTTCCTGTAAAAGAGTAAATCACACAAAGGCAAAAGTTCAGAAGAGAGGTACAAGGAACACTTCAATATTTTACTACCACTTTTGCACTGTTTGAAGAATGATCATTACTGAAATTAAGTTTTACCTTGTTCTAAAGACCGTACTCTTCAGAGAAAAAGCATGTTCAATAGATCTACCCCTTGTGCACACTCTCAAAATAGAAAAGCTGTGAGACTAGAAATTAGTGACAAATTTGAAACTGAAATTTATCTTGAGCTCCATAGAACTCTTACTTCATCAAATCAACTCTCATTCTCTCAGACCATTTTTTTATTCCAGCATAACCCCTACCTTTAACACTCTATTTTTTTATTTTTAAATTTATTTGAATATGGTTGACAGGCAATATTACATTACAGTTTCAGGTATACAACACAGTGATTCAACAGCACTCTAAACTCTAACACCTAACACTCTACTTTAAAACCTTCATCACATGCCAGATAAACTCTAAGGTGGTAAAGAAAAAAAAAAAAAACAGTGGAGATTCGCCTTCTATTATTTTCAGATATTATCTCTTATACCCCTTTATGCTGAAGGCTAGTTAAGCATCTACCATTAGGTGAGTAAGGAACAACAGGGCAGCTCTGATAAAATGTAAATCCACTTAAACAGTTCTAATAAAGTTAACATGCTTAATTTTAAACAGTTTTACAGAATATTACATCCAATCAAAGCTTACATGCTGTATGTAATTTTCTATTTAAAATACAAAATTTATTATGCATAGTCAGCTCCCTCAATATAACACAGCACTAAAATACAATTATTTTTCTTTTCTATGACAACAGAAAACTAAGTGTGCTTGGCCTGCTATACATAAAGCATTATATGATGTACTGAAGCCTCAGGCCAGGACACGGTAAGGCCAATACAAAGTTTAAGAGGTTGCCAAAAAATTCAGTAATCAAGATAAAAACTGCCCAAGTGTCTACCAACAGATAAATGGATAAAGAAGATGTGGTATATCAGCCATAAAAAAGAAAGAAATCTTGCCATCAGCAGCAACATGGACAGATAGAGGGTATAATGCTAAGTGAAATAAGTCAGTCAGAGAAAGATAAATATGTATGATTTCACTCATACGTACAATTTAAGAAACAAAACAAACAAAGAAAAAGAGACAAACCAAAAAACAGACTCTTAACTATAGAGAAAAACTTACCAGAGGGCAGAGGGGGAACAGGTGAAATAGACAAGAGGATTAAAGAGTTACACTTACCATGAAGAGCACTGAGTAATATATGGAATTGCTCAATCACTATTATTGTACACCTGAAACTAATACAACACTGTATGTTCACTATACTGGAATTTCTGAAAAATGTATTTTAATGGATTCTGTTTTAAAAATCAAAGCCAAGGGATGCCTGGGTGGCTCACGTGGTTAAGCTATTACCTTGGGCTCTGGTTGTGATCCTGGATTCCTGGGATCCAGCCCCACCTCATGGTTCCCTGCTGGGCAGGGAGTCTGCTTCTCCCTCTTCCTCTGCCCCTCCCCTTTGCTCATGCACTCGCTCTTTCAAATAAATAAATAAAATCTTTTAAAGAATAAAAAGTAAAAAGCCAACGCAAAAAAAAAAAAAAAAATCCCAAACATCAACCTTTTAAATATAGACAGTATCAGTATTGCTGACTTTTCCTTTTGCAACAGGCTCCACTGTGGCTCAGAGCAGCTCTGCAAACATACACCAAATACAGTCACTTGCCTTCAAAGACTTTACAGTCCACAGTGGAAGGACAAAACAGGTAAGAAACCTAAGTCACATACTAGAAGCAAGAGCCTTCCAATAAATAAAACCTAAACAAAGACAACATAAGATGTAAAAAGCAGTAACTTTAAAAACCTATTTCAATTTGAAAATCTGTTAGGGCAAACTGCTATTCTTATTTACTAAGGACATTTTGCTTTTACAGACAAAAAAACAAATATTCATAAAATAAAAAATAAATCTCTTTTTAAGGCTTAATATCCTGTTTCCATGTAACTTTAATTCCATTTTTATCCCCAGAAACCTCACTCATTGTACAAAATGGTTAAATTGTACTCTTAGTTTCTCCACAAACCATTCTGTCTCAATGGCATTGACAAATGTTCTAGAAATCATTTTCTTTTTTTTTTTAAGATTTTATTTATTTATTTGACAGACCGAGATCACAAGTAGGCAGAGAGGCAGGCAGAGAGAGAAGGGGAAGCAGGTTCCCTGCTGAGCAGAGAGCCAGATGCGGGGCTCGATCCCAGGACCCTGGGATCATGACCTGAGCCGAAGGCAGAGGCTTTAACCCACTGAGCCACCCAGGCGCCCCTAGAAATCATTTTCTTACAGTTACATTTTTTAATTAAATCTCTGTTTTAACCATCTATAAGGTTTTCACTTTTAGTTTTTGGTAAAAGAAACTTGATTTTTTAAAAAAGATTTTATTTATTCATTTGACAGCGCACAAACAAGCAAGGGAAATGGCAGGCAAAAGGAGAGGGAGAAGCAGGCTCCCCACTGAGCAGGAAGCCCGATGCAAGACTCAGGTAGGACTCGATCTCAGAGATCAGAACCTGAGCTAAACACAGGTGCTTAACTGACTGAGCCACCCAGGCACCCCTTGTTTTGTTTTTAAAGTAGGCTCCACACCCAGCATGGAGCCCAACACAGCACTCGATTACCACCCTGAGATCAAGACCTTAGCTGAGATCAAGAGTCAGATACTCAATGGACTGAGCCACACAGGCACCCCAACAGCCACAGGTTTTTACAGTGCAGGTGGTTGTTGAAGAGAACTGAAGGAAGGAGAATGCATCTACAAAATGTAATGCTAAAGTAGTAGACACAAATGAGAAGAGAGGTTAAGCTGAGCAGCTGCACACTGCTGCAAAGGGAAATCAACAAGACAGAACTTAAACTTATACAGCAGGTACAGGTAAATGCTGACAGGTATATCAAGATGATAGATGCCATAATACATGTTTTTTCACACGCCCCAGTGGAATACAACCAATCAACTAGTTACCAAGTGTCCGTGTGCAATCTAGTTAACTTTTTTTTAGAATGTTAGATCTACTTAAATCTTTAGTTCACATTTATTTTTATTTTAAAAAAAGAAGGAAGCAGCATTGTCCAAAGAATCCTCTATGGCCCAGTGCTTATTATGTTTATTAATGCAGATGTTTTATAAGCGCTCTAGCAGAAAAGGTTTTCTAAGAGTTGATTCAATGGTAGAGTATTTCTGAAAGAATAAATGTGCAAGAAGAGTAAATTCAGGAATATTCAGAAAAAAAGGGTAAGAGATTTGCCCCACCACTGACTTCAATATATTAGGAAGGAAACACATGCAAAAACAGGGCAATGGAATACTGCTTAAAGAATAAGAATTAGAATCAGGAAGGAAAGATGTATTATTCAAAAAATAGTATAAATGGACAACTGGCTAGCCATTTGGGATTAAAAGAAAAATTAACAATGTCCAACATAAAGGCTGATATGCTTGAAGGAAAGACACTAACAAATATAGCCAAAGATACAGCTTCCTTAATGCCAGATGATACTGAAATGTGTTTGAAAATAACAGGGACACACAAAACAAAATTCAGAGCAGCATGAATGGAGGCTTCCCAGGTCAGCCACATTCCCGTAAGAACATACAGATGCCTATATGAGAGAAGGATAGGGTTCTCCCCATGAGGGAAGGGTGCCTCTTCCTGTTCTTGGGGAGCATGTGCCCCTCATGGACTCTCCTGACTGTTCTGGAAACTGGCCATATACCAAGTCTAAGTAACTTGTTCAAAAGTCTCTAGGAATTTCCTCAATGATTACTTTAGAACAAGGTAAATTGCAGGTCAATTTCCCAGGCTTTCTGGAGATGTGACTATCCCCTGGCAGGACCAGACTCCAGCCTACCCATTCCCACCTCACTCCTCATAATCAGGTAACTTCCAGCCAGATCAAAGACCTTAATATAAGAATACCGGCAATAATAGTCTTAAGTTAAGCAAAACAAACCTCTGAGAAAAGCATGAATAACATAACATTTGACAAAATGGGCAAAGGATATAAAGATAATTCAAAGGGGGCAAAATATAATTGCCAGAGAGAGGGAGAGAGCACACGCACAAAAGGGATGAAAAAGACACCATAATTTGAAGTTAATTAAATAAATGCATTCCCAAACCCTCTCACCAAAAAGATAGATCAATTTAACAACATTCTAGGGTACAAACATGTTACCTACAAGGCACGTTACCTAACACATATATAGTGAATTAGTAAGCCAGCAGGGATTAACTATATGCTTATGATTTGCACTGGGTAAATGTCTGCTGTCAGGTATCACTCTTATAAGGCAGACTCTGAATCAAGAAGCTAAATGTACTTAATTATATAATTTAGAGTCACTCAAATTTAATTCCACTAAATGTATAAGATAAAATTAAAACACCATAAAGGGTTACTGACAAGAAGAAGAAAGGAAAGGAAAAAAAGATCTATGCATACTTGACTTATTTTTAGTTCCCAGCTAAAACTGTCAAGCCAAATCTGGGAACTTCTTAAAACCCAGGATAGTGAAGAACTACATTCTATGTATACCATAAGGATTTTTTTAAAATGAATATCAATTATATATAACAAACAAACAAACAAACAAAAAACCCAGCATAAGCATAAAACAAATACCAAGGGAACAATAAATAAAGAAAAGCAGAAGCCATCACAAGATTATGGAATGATTTTAAAAGTGTATTTAGTTAACACTGCCAGCAGATGGCACTACATTCAAGCCAGAATGCTTTCCCTTTTTTTGGCGCTCTCACGTTAAAGGAAGATTAGACAAATGATTTGATAATCAAACAGAAAGATTTTGAATCTTTTTTTTTTTTTCTCAGTAAGCAACAGGTCCCATATATGACATATCTGGCTGCATTTCCAGATCCCTGCCTAACACTACATGATTGTAGATTCTAATAGAGTCCAACTTGACTCACAGGTTCTCATACTGTAGTAATAGCACCACTGCCTCAATCCAAACTATCAAATTAATTTTGCTTGCTTCCAACAAATTTTCACTTAAGAAAATGTTCATCATCACCTTCCAGCGTCTTTAAAAACTGGTTTCCACTTCATTTCCTTCTAGGATTAATCCACACATATACAAATATTTGTAACAATAAACATAAATTTGGCATATATTTCTTTCTTTCCACAGGCAGTTGATGTACAAATGCCTATATGTATATTTTTCTCCCTCTCCTATCCTTATTTTTAGGATTTTTATTTAGGGTAGTATAAGATTCACAAAAACAATGCAGAGTTCTCATATTGTGCATACCCAGTTTCCTCTAGCATTAACATCCAACATTAGTACCACATATTTGTTGCAATTAATGGACTAATATTGATACATTATTATTAACTGAAGTCTATACTCTGATCTCCTTAGTTTTTATATAGTATCCTTTTTCTTTTCTTTTTTTTTAAAGATTTTATTTATTTATTTGACAGAGAGAGATCACAAGTAGGCAGAGAGGCAGGCAGAGAGAGAGAGAGAGAGAGAGAGGAAAGCAGGCCCCCTGCTGAGCAGAGAGCCCAACGTGGGACTCGATCCCAGGACCCTGGGATCATGACCTGAGCCAAAGGCAGAGACTTAACCCACTGAGCCACCCAGGTGCCCCTCTTTTTTTATTTTTTTAAGATTTTATTTATTTATTTATTTGCTAGAGAGAAAGGGAGAGAGTGTACAAGCAGGTGGAACAGCAGGCAGAGGGAGAAGCAGACTCCCCGCTGAGCAAGGAGCCCAATGTGGGACTCGATCCCAGGATCCTGAGATCATGACCTGATCATGATCCTGAGATCATGACCTGAACACTTAACTGACCGACCACCCAGGCATCCCATAATATCCCTTCTCTGTTCCAGGATCCCATCTATGACATTACATTACATTTAAGTTGTCATGGCTCCCTAAGTTTCTCTTGGCTGTAACAACTTCTCAGACATCCCCTTGTTTTTAATGACCTTGACAGTTTTGAGGAGAGGTAGTCAGGTATTTTGCAGAATGACCCTCTATTAGGATTTGCAGTTTGGGGATTTGTCTGATTTTTTTTTTTTCACTATTAGTCTAGTTACGTGTTTTTAGAAGTGTTGTTTTCTAATTTAACCTAATTTTTAAAATTTCTTTCAACACTGCTATAACAATCTTTATTCATTCACATATCTTCACGTAGTCTGTAAGCATAGTACTCATATTTTATATTCTTCCATTTTACAATTCTTCATGCCATTTTAGGTAGTTTTTATAAGTAATGCTTTGAACCACTGCAAAATATTTAATTAAATTGATAGACTGAAACATACTGAAACATTTCCCAATTATTGAAAATTTAGGTTATTCTTGTATTTCCTAACTAAACTCAGATGTTATTTCTTAGGCATTCCATTCTTTGTCTTCACCTAACATTCTCCTCACCACTGAACATAAACTATGACGAGTTAAGAAGCCTACCTTAAATCATTTGTGTACTCCCAGTACCTAGCACAAACAGAGCCTGGCACAGTATTTAGTGTCCTTAAAGGAAATTACAGAAAAATGGATGGATTTTCCCCACTACTAAAAAAATACTACCTTTAACTCATTTAATATTTCTTCTTTTTAACTGGAGTAAACTTCCTAAAGAGGAATTCTTTTTTTTTTTTTTTTAAGATTTTATTTATTTATTTGACAGAGAGAGAGATCACAAGTAGGCAGACAGGGAGGCAGAGAGAGAGGAGGAAGCAGGCTCCCTGCTGAGCAGAAAGCCCAATGTGGGACTCGATCCCAGGACCCTGAGATCATGACCTGAGCCGAAGGCAGTGGCTTAACCCACTGAGCCACCCAGGCGCCCCCTAAAGAGGAATTCTTAAAGAGGATGAATATTTTTATGGTTCTTGATACAATATGTAAATTGTTTTACAAAAGGATTATACTTACCATCCCACCAGCATCTTATGATTAACCATTTCTTCATAAATTCACTAGCAGTACTCTTATTTTTGTTGAATTCTTACCCTAACTTAAACAAAGTAAATAATACTTGATGTATTATTTAATATTGGGTGCCTAGGTGGCTCAGTCGGTTAATCATCTGCCTTAGGCTTGAGCCCCATGTAAGGCTTCCTGCTCAGCAGGGAGTCTGCCTGTCCTTATGCCTCTGCCCCCCCCCACTTTCTCCAGGCACCCCCACCAGGCCACCCCCTCCCCAACTCATACACCTACTCTTTCACTCTCTCAAATACATAAATTTTCCTATTCTATGTCATCTTTCAAGAATTGCCTGTTCTTGGGGCGCCTGGGTGGCTCAGTGGGTTAAGCCTCTGCCTTCGGCTCAGGTCATGATCCCAGGGTCCTGGGATCGAGCGCCACATCGGGCTCTCTGCTCAGCGGGGAGCCTGCTTTCTCCTCTCTCTCTCTGCCTGCCTCTCTGCCTACTTGTGATCTCTGTCTGTCAAATAAACAAATAAAATCTTTAAAAAAAAAAAAAAAGAATTGCCTGTTCTTATCTTTTGGCCATTTTATTCTATTTGAAGCCTGAAATTTGTTTAATAGATTTGAATCAGATTTTCCACATATTGAGAAGATTAGATATTAAACCTTTTTCATACTGATCTAAAGCACTTCTATTTCTTGAGCTGTTACTTATCCTCTCAATATATTTCAAGAATTATACTTTTTATAATCACATAAAATCTTTTTCTTGGGTTTTTTGGTCTTGAATTTACATTTAAATGCTACTGTAATCATTAGTGCTACCCCTTAAATATTTCCAGTTCTCTTCCTAAGCACATAGCACATAGGATTGTACACCATGGCCCCTTGTAAGTAAGTGAGTCCAAGTGACTTTTTTTAACTAATAGAATATGAATAAAAGAGACATGTTGCTTTCAGAGAATAGGTTTGAAGAGCCAGTATGCAATTCCTCATTCTCTTTCCCTCTCCCTTGGAAAATAGCAATATTCGAGAGAGTAAATAATCAGTCCAAGTCCCAAAGCAGCCACTATCCAACCCACAATGCATGTGTACTGCATATTAACATGTTAAGACACTAAGACTTTAGCGTGGCTACTGCAGTTAAACCTAGTTTAATCTAATACAACTCTGAGAATCATTTTGGTAAAGAGTATGCAAAGGCCATACTACATAAAGCATTTTCATTCTATTTTGGAGCTCAATATCCAGGATAACCTCCACATCTCAAGACCTTTAATGAAATAATTACTACACAGGTATCCTGCTAATGTTCAAATTTATCCTGTATCTGGTTAAAAATATTAATTTGTTTTTTGATTATTTCTTTGAGTAGTCTAAGAATACAAACAAATACTCCAAACATTTACTTCTGCAAGTAAATGTGGTCTCTCACTTCTGCAGCATATGGCACTGGCAAAAACGTCAAATGCAGTATTGGGGAAAAAAATGAAGACAGTAAATCCTTATTTCCTTAACTTTTTTTTTTCCATTTTAAAAAGGCAATGCCTTCGGGGAGGGTATGTGCTATGGTGAGTACTGTGAAGTGTGTAAGCCTGGCAATTCACAGACCTGTACCCCTGGGGATAAAAATATTATATGTGTATAAAAAAATTATATGTGTATAAAAAATTTTTAAAAAAGGCAATGCCTTCATTGTTTCTCCATTATATGTAAAGTTAAAATAATATATATATAATATATATAACATCATATATAAAGTTAAATAGTATTTAAATACATTCCAGAGAATGAATAACATTGTACTTGAATATAAATACCCAGTAGACCACCACAACCTTTCACTATAAAGTATGTCCAATTTCATATTTCATTTGAGATTAACTCTCAATTTTATCCTGCAACTATAGGATTCTGACTACTGTTTTTTCACCATATCTCCTAGTTGGCCTGAAAATCTTATGGAAGTCTCTCTCCACTTCTCTGCTTCCTGCCCTTCACACACACACACAGCCAACTCTTAATGAGCAGCCCAAGCTCAGGTGCTGGACACATTTCCAACTTGGCCCCAGAAAGCTAGGGCAGACACAAAATGTCCCATCTGTGGCAAATCTGAGGAAGTACCTTTTAAGCAGTCTAAGTTTTGTCTTTTTTTAAATATGTGAGTCAAGTGCACATGTACAGTAAGTTTTAAATTTAATTACCAAATTGCAACTAGGATGTCAAAGAAACACTGAAAATCCTAAAAGAAGAAATGCACAAATTCCATCTTCAATTGAGAATAAACAAAGGCACTTATTAGGCATCCAGTTCAGTAGGCAATAGATAATCAGGGAGCAAGGAAATTACAGATTAAATATACAATTTTAAAACATCATCTAGTGATTTCTTTTTCCTCCTCACCACCTCCACAATATATTCTTCCACCTTCCTGTATAATT
This sequence comes from Lontra canadensis, assembly GCF_010015895.1. NCBI lineage: Eukaryota > Metazoa > Chordata > Mammalia > Carnivora > Mustelidae > Lontra > Lontra canadensis. The sequence continues at coordinate 6,031,051 of NW_022631003.1, forward strand.
TACTAAAAGGCATTTCCAACTAGCAAAATGTCCACACTAAATCTCTTTCAAGCCCTCAAAATTTCAGCTGCAATTAATTAGCTACCAAGTCTTATACTACTTCTTTGCTCAAAACAAATCCATCACTTCTTTGTTTTTTCTCTACAATATCATCTCAAATGATCTGCCTTGCTGTTCCAATCACTCCCCTGCTTAAAATCCTTGTAATCATGTAAACAGGGTAAAGCAGCAACATTTCAGTAAGCATGCAAAATTGCATGAACTGGACCCACTTACTTTTTTCCAGCTTTAATATCCACCATTTCCTCTAAGCATCCTAAATGTTTATGTCTAACAGCCATCCCAAGAAGTCTTGTGTATTTCTTTCATCAATGTTTTATGGTTTTCAGCATAAAAGTACTGTATTTTTGGTTACACTAATTTTTTATTCTCTCAGGCTGACTCATGGCATCTCTCCAGTGGTTCTCACACTCCTACATCATTAGTTTTTAGCTTTATCAGATAATACCTACTAATGATCATTTCTCCCATCCTAAAAAAAAAAAAAAATAAATCCCAAAATCAAATCATATTTTCTTTGAGGCCACTTACATTCTGTTTTCTGCCCTATTTCTTTGGGCAGAAAGAACCTGATGGGTTCTTCTGCTCATGTTTAGCTATTCCACTTAGAAGGCACACCTCATTTCAGATCTGGCAAACTTCTATAAATCCTTCAATTCACAACTCAAATGTCACCATCTCCTTCCTTGTTTCCCTCAGGCAGAGTTAACAATCCAGTTTTCTGTGTTCCCAATGCTCTGCAAACAAATAATTACAGTACCATATGATCGAGTATTAGTTTCCCATTACAGTTGTAACAGGTTACCACAACCTTTTGCCAAGCAGGAAACTATCTTTTGGCAAGTTTCTTTCATAACGGCCACAGCCTAACTAGCTTCTGGAGTGTCTGCCTGGTCCAAAGGAAACACTCTTAAGATCACTACACACACAGAGGAAGCCCTCTCTTCTAGCTCTTCCACTACAAGAATATTTTATATGTTCCTTACCTTTATGCTTCCCCAGGAAAGCAGCAGCAGCTCCCAGTCTCCGGGCCTTCAATACCCAAATCACATTTTCCCATGAATTCTCTAACACTCCACTAAGATAGCATCCCAGCAGGTATCCAGCCATAGACACATTTTAGCTCCTGAAAAGCCCCCCAGTCTTTCAGAGAAATTGTCTGCAGCCCCCATAGAGGACCATATAAACACTATAGCACTCCCTTTTGGATTAATAACCCTTCAAAGAGCCCTTCCTCTCATTTAAGTCTCTACTCTGTATAAGCTGGAGGTAACAGCTCCAGGACAAATGATGGCCACCTCTCAGCAAGTTCAGCATCTCTGTTTATCCTGTAGGGATCCTTTCTCAGCTACTGTACTCAGCTTTGAGCTCCAGAAAAAATGCTTAGATGATACAAAAAGCCCCACTTAATATCTTATTATACACAAATATATCAAAAATTATGTATTCTTTTATACCTAGTACTTTTCAGTCAACATTATGTTTCTGAGATTTTTCTGTGCTGATACATGTAGTTCAATGCAACTGATAGTACTCCGTTTTTCCTACTGAGACTTTTTGCTACTATAAACCATACTACAATGAACAATCTTAAACAGGTCTCACCTGTAAAAGTTTCTCTAGAGTAAGTACCTAGTAATAGAACTTCTGGATAAAGAAATTTTAGTATCTTCAACTTTCCTATCATTAAATTGCTTTCTAAGGTGGTAGTACCAATTTAAACTCTCACTAGCAATGTGTGTGTTTTCCTTTCACTACAGTTAGATTTACCAGACTTAATTTTGAGGAAATATTATGGGTACCAAATTACACCTTGTTTTCATGTGCCATTTCCCTGAAGCAAAGAAAAGTTATCCAGGAGAAATCAACTAGATCAATGCTGATGGATAAGGACCACATGCTGATCACTGGCCTTGACAATCTATAGATGCTGCTTTACCTTCATAAGCTGGGGCATATGCCAGGCTGGGTGGATTAAAGAAAAGATGGGAAGAAAAGGAACCAGGAACAGCAAATATATGCAACTCTTCTGGGGCATTTTGCCATAAAGAAAAGCAAAGAAATAGGGCAGAAAGCAGAATGTAAGTGGCCTCAAAGAAAATATGATTTGATTTTGGGATTTTTTTTTTTTTAGGATGAGAGAAATGATCATTAGTAGGTATAATCTGATAAAGCTAAAAACTAATGATGTAGGAGTGTGAGAACCACTGGAGAGATGCCATGAGTCAGCCTGAGAATAAAAATTAGTGTAACCAAAAATACAGTACTTTTATGCTGAAAACCATAAAACATTGATGAAAGAAATCAAAGAAGATCTAAACAAAGAGACAGACATATCATATTCATAGATTGGAAAGCTTAATATGGTAAAGATGTCATTTCTCCCCATACTGACATGTAAGTTTAATGCAACTTCCTTTTAAAGCGATTCCTATCAAAATCCTAGCAAGATTTTTTGTAGATATAGACGAGATTATTTTAAAATATTTATGGGAAGGCAAATAAAGTGGCTAAAATAATTTTGAAAAAAATGAATAAAGAAAGCAGTTACTCAATTTCAAGACCTATTATATAGCTATAGTAATCAAGATGGTATAGTATTGGCTGAGGGACACATAGATCAATGAAGCACAACACAGAACCCAGAAATAGGCACACACAAATATGCTCAAGTGATCTCTGACAACGATGTAAAAGCAATTCAATGGAGGAAAGATAAGCTCTTCAACAAATGGTATTGAAGCAGCTAGACATTTATAGACCACAAAAAGCCCCAAACACAAAAAACCTCAACCTAATTCTCACACTTAATGCAAAAAATAACTAACTGATCCTGAACTTCAGTGTTACCTATGAAACTCTAACTGTAAAAAAGAAAAAGACAATCTTTGAGATCTATGGCTAGTGAAAGACAATCTTAGAATTAAAAGGAAAAAACAGCCCAGAAAAATAAAAACTCATAAACTGGACCTCATTTAAACTTATTTAAACTTATGCCATGAGAAAGACCCTATTGAGGCCAAAAAAACAAGTTGATAGGCCGGGAGAAAATATCTGCAGGCCAAGACAATGAACTAGTGTTTAGGATACATTAAAAACTCTACAGTAGGAGCACCTGGGTGGCTCAGTCATTAAGCATCTGCCTTAGGCTCAGGTCGTGATCCCAGAGTCCTGGGACTGAGCCCCACATTGGGCTCCCTGCTCAGTGGGGAGCCTGCTTCTCCCCGTGCTTGTGCTCTCTGTCAAATGAATAAATAAAATCTTAAAAAAAAAAAAAAAAAAGAACTGAACAGTAAAATAAAGACTCAATTGGAAAAAAAAGTGGCAAAGGCATTGTTACAGGCTGTGTGTTACGGGCTGTGTCACCCCAAATCCATTTGTTGAAGTCAGGATGCCAGTACCTCAGATTGCTACTGTACTTGGAGCTAAGCCCTTTAAAGGGAGAGTTGGGAATTAAGTTTAAATGATGTCACCAGAGTGGGCCCCAAACCAATCTGACTGGTGTAATTAAAGGAAAAGGGTATCTGGACACAGATACCAAGGGGACTGTAAGCACAGGAAAAAAGAACATGTGAGGACACAGCAATAGGGCAACCATCTATAAGCCAAAGAGTGGGACCTCAAAAGAAACCAAACCTGCTAATACTTTGATCTTGGACCTCCACCCTTCAGAACAATGAAAAAATAAATTTCCATTATTTAAGCCACCTTGTGTGTGGTATTTCTATGCTCTAGCAAACTAATACAAAGAGACATTTCACCCAAGAGGATATAAAGATGGCAAATAAATACATGAAAACATAGAATCATTAGCCATTAAGGAAATTCAAATTAATACCACAATGACTTTTCATCATCTACTATTCAAATGGACTAAAATCATAAAGTATCAGTACCAAATGCTAGTGAAAATGCAGAGATCAGATTACTCATCCACTGCTGACTGAAATGTAAAATGTACAGCCACTCCAGAAAACAGCTTGACAGTTTCTTGAAAACACTGACATACAACTACCATATAACACAGTAATTGTGCTCCTGGGCATTTATCTCAGAGAAATAAAACTTTTTTTTAAAGATTTATTTATTATTTTATATGGAGAGAAAGCATGTGCACAGGGAAGAAGGGTAGAGAGAGAGAATCTTAAGCAGGATCCATGCCCAGGACAGAAGCCAACTTGGGACTCAATCTCAAGACCCTGAGATCACGACCTGAGCTGAAATCCAGAGTCAGACACTTAACTGACTGCACTACCCAGGTGCCCCATGAAAACCTGTCTTTACTTGACAGAAAAATATGTACACAAATGGTTAAAGTACCTTCATTTGTAATAACCGAAACCTGGAAATCCAGATATCCTTCAATAGGTAAATGGTTAAGCAAACTGTAGTAAATCCATATATTACCCAGTAATAAAAAGGAAAAAAACTAATGACTGGCTGCTACAACCAGATGAATCTCCAGAGAATTATGCTGACTGAAAAAAGTCAATCCCCTAAGGTTACGTACCACTATGATTCCATTTAAATAACATTCTTAAAATTACAAAATTGTAGAAATGGATAACAGATTAGCATGGTATAGAAGGGCAATACAAAGGATCTTTGTGATAATGAAATGGCCCATATCTTTACTGATTCAATATCAATTTCCTGGTTGTGATATTACGCTATAATTTTGCAAAGTGTTACCACTGGTGGAACCTGGGTAAAGGGTACACAAGATCTCTTTGTACTTTTTCTTACAACTGCATGTGAATCTAAACTATCTCAAAATAAAAAGTTTAACTTAAAGAAAAATTATAAACTTCAAAATGTTAAATTTGTACAACTTATCACAAATAAGTCTTAACAAAAAGAGTTATGCAGTAGAAAATATTTTTAAAAGGCATACACATTTTTTAAAAAATCGTCCAGATCAGTGTTGTCCAACAGAACTTACTGCAATCACAAATATATTCCACATTTCTATGCTGTCTCAAAACAGTAGTCACTAGGCACACGTAGCTAATAAACACCTGAAACTTGACTAGTGTGACTAAAAAGCTGAATTTTCTATTATATTCATTTTAACTAATTTATATTTAAATTGCCACGTTATTAGCAGTGGCTACCGCATTAAACAAGACAGGTCTATACACTACAAAGAATGAGGAAGATAATTATATGCTACAATGGCACCACATCCAAACTGTATTCAGAAAAAATGCATTGGTTATATACTTTTACCTTCTACTATATGCCTTCTGTACTCCTTAAAATATTTGACGTGTCACCTTTTTTGCAGTCAAATGCTCTACCACTGAGCTATATACCCCCTTGTCACCTTTTTTGAAAGCCAAAAAATCCATACTGGAATTTACATTTCTGGTACCTTAAAAATTAATATATACTATTCAACAATATAGAACAAATCAGATGTTAGGATAAGAGTTCAGAAAATTTTTATTTGTTCTGCTATGTTATATGGTTCCAGATTCTAGTCTAAGTTTTTTCCCCCAAGGGTGGATTTTCTTGGATTTGGTTATATTCAATTACCCACAGGGGGAAAAAAAGACAAATAAGGAAAAAACAAGTTTAAATAATGGAAACTTATGAAATCAACTCAATTAACTTCTTATATAAATAGCTGAAAGATCTTGGATATTCATAATGGGTGTTCAATCAGAACGCAAAATTCTATTGTATACAGGCTATTCATGATCATAGTTGCAGAATCACAAATGGAGAGTAGTGAATACTTACATACAGCAAAGGATGATAACACAAGGAACAGTGGGACTCTTTAAAAGGTTTAAAAAGGCACCTCCAAGGTGTCTAGCCTCAAGCCAGCAACACTTGTCCTCTCATCAGCTATTTCATAGATTTAATACTAAGAATACTTATCTCCAACCCCTCACACCCCTTCCCCTTGATCACACCTAGGGTTATTTCATTTCCTTTCAAGGAATTTTATTAATGAAGACATATTTTACCTTATGCATTCAGAATAAGCAGAGGAAGAAAAAAACAATAAATGGAATAAGCAAAAATTCTGAAGAAGAGTGTTAAGAAAATCCAGTTTTAGGATTTCAAATCAAATGATTACTCAGAGAAGTAGACTTAAGAGCAACTGCCAAAACTGAGCCCCCCTCCAACACCTTTAACAAAAGCAAACAGTAATTCTGACAGAATTTTTCAATTTAGCCAAAAATAATTTATGTTTTGACCTATTAAATTATATGGCAGGATATATATGAGGATTATGGATTTGGAGTCAGAGAGTTAGTCTAAGTTCTAATACAAAACTGCCAACTACTAATGATGTGAACCTGAATAAATTGCTTCACCCCTTTGATTCTGCTTCCTAACCTATGAACAGTTCAATAATACCTGCTATGCAGACCTGTAAAAAGAAAATGAGCAGAACACTGAAATAACCAAAATGTCTTTCAGTGGATAAATGAATAAACTATGGTACACCCATACAATGAAACATTATTCAGCATTAAAAAGATGAGCTGTTGAGTCATTAAAAAAAAACATGGAGGAGCTAAGGTCAGGAACACGGCAGGGATGTCCGTTTTCACCACTGCTATTCAACATAGTACTAGAAGTCCTAGCCTCAGCAATCAGACAACAAAAAGAAATTAAAGGCATCCAAATTGGCAAAGAAGAAGTCAAACTATCACTCTTCGCAGATGATATGATACTATATGTGGAAAACCCAAAACACTCCACTCCAAAACTGCTAGAACTTGTACAGGAATTCAGTAAAGTGTCAGGATATAAAATCAATGCACAGAAATCAGTTGCATTTCTCTACACCAACAACAAGACAGAAGAAAGAGAAATTAAGGAGTCAATCCCTTTTACAATTGCACCCAAAACTATAAGATACCTAGGAATAAACCTAACCAAAGAGACTAAGAATCTATACACAGAAAACTATAAAGTACTCATGAAAGAAATTGAGGAAGACACAAAGAAATGGAAAAATGTTCCATGCTCCTGGATTGGAAGAATAAATATTGTGAAAATGTCTATGCTACCTAAAGCAATCTACACATTTAATGCAATTCCTATCAAAGTTCCATCCATTTTTTTCAAAGAAATGGAACAAATAATCCTAAAATTTATATGGAACCAGAAAAGACCACGAATAGCCAAAGGAATATTGAAAAAGAAAGCCAAAGTTGGTGGCATCACAATTCCAGACTTCAAGCTCTATTACAAAGCTGTCATCATCAAGACAGCATGGTACTGGCACAAAAACAGACACACAGATCAATGGAACAGAATAGAGAGCCCAGAAATAGACCCTCAACTCTATGGTCAACTAATCTTTGACAAAGCAGGAAAGAATGTCCAATGGAAAAAAGACAGCCTCTTCAATAAATGGTGTTGGGAAAATTGGATAGCCACATGCAGAAAAATGAAATTGGATCATTTCCTTACACCACACACGAAAATAGACTCAAAATGGATGAAGGACCTCAATGTGAGAAAGGAATCCATCAAAATCCTTGAGGAGAACACAGGCAGCAACCTCTTTGACCTCAGCCGCAGCAACATCTTCCTAGGAACATCGCCAAAGGCAAGGGAAGCAAGGGCAAAAATGAACTATTGGGATTTTATCAAGATCAAAAGCTTTTGCACAGCAAAGGAAACAGTTAACAAAACCAAAAGACAACTGACAGAATGGGAGAAGATATTTGCAAACGACATATCAGATAAAGGGCTAGTGTCCAGAATCTATAAAGAACTTAGCAAACTCAACACCCAAAGAACAAATAATCCAATCAAGAAATGGGCAGAAGACATGAACAGACATTTCTGCAAAGAAGACATCCAGATGGCCAACAGACACATGAAAAAGTGCTCCACATCACTCGGCATCAGGGAAATACAAATCAAAACCACAATGAGATACCACCTCACACCAGTCAGAATGGCTAAAATTAACAAGTCCGGAAATGACAGATGCTGGCAAGGATGCGGAGAAAGGGGAACCCTCCTACACTGTTGGTGGGAATGCAAGCTGGTGCAACCACTCTGGAAAACAGCATGGAGGTTCCTCAAAATGTTGAAAATAGAACTACCCTATGACCCAGCAATTGCACTGCTGGGTATTTACCCTAAAGATACAAATGTAGTGATCCGAAGGGGCACGTGCACCCGAATGTTTATAGCAGCGATGTCTACAATAGCCAAACTATGGAAAGAACCTAGATGTCCATCAACAGACGAATGGATAAAGAAGATGTGGTATATATACACAATGGAATACTATGCAGCCATCAAAAGAAATGAAATCTTGCCATTTGCGACAACGTGGATGGAACTAGAGGGTATCGTGCTTAGCGAAATAAGTCAATCAGAGAAAGACAACTACCATATGATCTCCCTGATATGAGGGAGAGGAGATGCAATATGGGGGGTTAAGGGGGGAGGAGAAGAGTAAATGAAGCAAGATGGGATTGGGAGGGAGATAAACCATAAGTGACTCTTAATCTCACAAAACAAACTGAGGGTTGCTGGGGGGAGGGGGGTTGGGAGGGGGGGGGTGGGGTTATGGATATTGGGGAGGGTATGTGCTATGGTGAGTGCTGTGAAGTGTGTAAACCTGGCGATTCACAGACCTGTACCCCTGGGGAAAAAAATATATGTTTATAAAAATAAATAAATAAATAAATAAAATAGTGAAAAAAAAAAAAAAACAAAACATGGAGGAAACTTTAATGCATACTACTAAGAAGCCAATCTGAAAAGGCTATATAGTATATGATTCCAATTACATGACATTAAGGTAAAGGCAAAAACTATGGAAACAGTAAAAAGATCAGTAGTTGCCGAAGTTAAAAGGGAAGGAAGGATGAATATAGATTGAGCACAGAGGATTTTTAGGTCAGTGAAACTATTCTACATACTACTGTAGCAATGGATATATGTCATTACACATTTGTCAAAACTCAAAGAATATATACCAAGGTGAACCCTAACATAACTTATGAACTCTGGGTGATAATGATGTTCAATATAGGCTCATAACAATGCAGGGGAGGGTGGTGCAGGTGTTGGGGCAGCAAGTACATAGGAAATCTTTATACTTTCTGCTTAGTTTTGCTGTGAACTCAAAACTAGTCTAAAAAATAGAGCCTACTAAAAAAACTTCAAGAATTTTTTAAAAAGTAAATGAGGGTATTTGCAATCTTAGCTAACCAGCGCCTGGCAAATAATATTCATTCAACTCATGTGACTGTATTATCACTTTCACATTGTCCTGCTCTATAAAAAAGGAGCAACTGAATTTAAGTAGTTTTAAACATGGATTCAAATTCAGTTCTGGCACTTACCAACAAGGAACTTACTCTCTCTATGCCTCCATTTCCTCATTTGTAAAATAGGTATTAAAAAAGTAGAAGTAAACAAATGAATATATATGCAAAACTGTTCAGGATAGTGGCTAGCTTAGAGTTATAATTTGACAAATGTTAGCAATTACTATTATTATTATCAAACCAAAGAGATAACATGAAAATCACACAGTACAATGTCTCCTACATTAAATGTCAAATCAGCTTCTTTCCTCCTCCTGTAGTAAAACTTTTCCCACATATCAAGTTTGTATCAATGAATGGAGAACAAAATATGAGAGAATTTACAAGAATCACCTCTGGAACTTTTTCAAAATATACATACCAAAAATCCACATATAAATTAGAACCTTTAAGAGGTTTGCATGGAAATAGGTGTATTGTAACGAAGTTCTCCGTAAGATTCTAATACACACAAATACAACCCACCTCCCACACAAATCCACATCTGATAAAGTTACTGAATATCAGCGACTAGCGGGATTCAATGTACTGAAACATACATTTGAATATAAATTTCTTGGAGTTTCTACATATTGTCCCAATAAGGGGCTGACAAATACATCCCACAGGTCAAATCTGGCTCACTGATCACAGGTCAAATCTGGCTCACAAAATCATCCCTGATTTTATACATCAAGTTTTACAGAAACATGGCACACCCAATCATTTCAATATTGTCTTTGGCTGCTCTCATACAACTACCACAAGGCTAAGTAATTGCTACAGAGATTATATGGCCCACGAACTTGAAAATATTTACTACCTGGCCTTTACAGAAAGTTTCTCAACTGCTGGTCTAGATTGTTCATACAGAATGCTATTCAGTAACTCAACTAGAACATCTGGCATTAAGAATAAGTTCAATGTAATTATAGCATCTCTTAAAGCATGTAAAAAACTAGATGAGTGGAAACAAAGCAAATAAACTCTTCCTTCAATTAAGAAGATAGAGGACAGAAATTATTTTGCCTGCTAGCAGTTTAAGGAAACTGTTCTCCCCCCAAATCCAACCAAGAGATCTGAGCAAATTACAGGCCCTATTTCATGGTCATAAGAATCGGGAAAACTTACTGCCACTTTCCACTGTGGTATAAGGGAAGACATGAAGTCCTTCTCTAATGGTTAGTTAAAATTTGAGATATGGCCCAAAATAAAATAAAATAAAATAAAATAAAATAAAATAAATTCAGCATCCATGTTGCCACTACAGAGAAGAAAGAAGCTGCTCTACATTAGGAGAAAATAGAGCTAAAATCCAGAGATGAGAACAGATAGAAAACAGAGTCTTGGTGACATTCTTGGCTCAAGTTCCAGGTATCTTTGAATCCAAATGCATCCCTGCTATCCTAAGTTAGGGTTATGTAAATCAGTAACTTCCCTTTTTTGCCCAAGTACATTTCAAAAGAGTTTGCAACTCAAGGATTCTAACACTAAAGCAACCTCTCTCTTCAGCTCATGGAAGGGTTGTTGGTTTTTTTTTTGTTTTTTTTTTCCATGAAAATAGGGGTAGTTTTGCTCATCCCTCATTAAATCCTTCATAAGTTAACAAATGTTGGTAATACAGAAATTTATTTTTTAAAAAACTGACAAGGGGAGGGGTACCTGGGTGGCTTAGTCAGTTAAGCATCTGCCTTCAGCTCAGGTCATGATCTCAGGGTCCTGGGATGGAGCCTCCTGCACTGGGCTCCCTGCTCAGCGGGGAGTCTGATTTTCCCTCTTCCTCTTTGCCTCTCCTCCTGCCCCCTTCATGAACGCACTCAAATACAATCTTTAAAGAAAATTTGACAAGGGTATGGTACAGTAACATCTCAATCAGCAGTTACTATTTTTGACTTGATTTTTCCTAGTATTAAAGAACTGATTTTTTAAAATATGAGCAATTTAATGTATATGCCCAAAAAAACCCCCAAAAACCCTACGCTTCAGATACCTTTAGCCTCCTCATCTCCATCTCCTCAATAATCATCACTGATAATCAGAAAGACAAGCTTAAGACATTATAATATTGTGACTTATCAAAGATTCTATCATATTTAGCGTTTATTAATCCTAGAAAATGCAATAATCATACGACAAATTTTCACCAATGATTAAAACAGGAGCAAAAAATAATATCCCTTTATAACTCAGGAAATTAAGTTCTTTGCACCATCTCCTTTACAGAAAGCTAAAGTTTCATTACAGTTTCAAATTAGCTGCCTGTGTAGTTCTATTTTAAGGGTATTCTTTTCTATTTTATTTTATTTTTTTAATTTCTTTTCAGTGTTCCAAAATTCATTGTTTATGCACCACACCCAGTGCTCCAATTTTAATAGAATATATTATTCTACCACTGGAAAATTATTATACTGGATGAGAACCTTATTTGCATATTTTATAAATACAGTATCACCTTGAATCAATTTTTCAAACTCCAAAGTTTAGAGTATTTGGTATTTTATTTTTAAATTACCTACCTGTACTAGAATCTAATTTATAAAATAATACTAGAGTTTAGGGGCGCCTGGGTGGCTCAGTGGATTAAAGCCTCTGCCTTTGGCTCAGGTCATGATCCCAGGGTCCTAGGATTGAGCCCCGCATCAGGCTCTCTACTCGGTGGGGAGCCTGCTTCCCCCTCTCTCTCTGCCTGCCTCTCTGCCTGCTTGTGATCTCTGTCTGTCAAATAAATAAAATAAAAATCCTTTAAAAAAAATAATAATACTAGAGTTAGATGACCCTATGAAAGAGCATTTCACATAACCCTGATACTGAAATGCTTTTTGGATTATGTGTTTCTAAGAGGTTCTGTTAAAGAGCACACTGCATCAAGCTGCCTTAACTAACTAATCCTAACTACCCTAACATAACCTTAGGATACTCTCTAAAGGAAAAGAGGTTTGCCATGAGTTTTTAATTTTTAATAAAATTTTAACAAGATCACTTTTGTGTATTGTGAGGGATCTGAAGGCCTACAGTTAATCTTTTATTTTGCAATGCCTTATTTTATATTCCCCATTACTTTGTGGCCTATCAAAGCATCAAGATCATTTTTAGATGTTCCATAAACTCTCCTCATATCAAAGCACACGTTCTTAAGAAAATTAAATAGTATTTTAAAAAGCTTATAATAAAGTCATCTGCCCAACCTCTCCTCAATCCCCAGTTTTAATTATCTTAGCTATTTAGTTGTCCATATCCAGTATGTGTATACTACTACTGCTTGAGAATTACTTACTTCTTGCCACAACATTAATATTAACACGTATTGTGTTATTCAGCGCCAGACTCAACTTTATATATATTATTTCACTTAATCTTGACAACAACTTCATGATGTAAGTGCTATTATACTCCAATTTTAGTCCAGAAAATTAGGACACAGTTCAGTAACTTGCCCAGGGTCACACAGCTCGTAAGTGCAATACTAGGATTTAAACTCAAGCAGCCACACTTTTAATCTATATCTTCTTACATCTATCTACTCCACAGTCCATTCTTAATAAATACTTTTGGGGTGATTCTCTCAAACTAAATCAAAATAATAGGCAAAATAAAACAAAGAAGTCAAAACTGTAAAATGGCATTTCTCACAGCCAAATATAATTTTTTGGTTTACAGGTCAATAGTTTTCAACTTTGGCTTTGCCACAATCTATGAGGTCACTAATTAGTTGCACTTTCATTTTATATCTATTGATTCAGTGGTTACTATGCTTAAGGTACAGTATTTTTAAACCTAAATTACAACTACATGACCTATAGCATTCTGCCTGAATAAAAAAAAGGCATCAGATTCTAAAGACTTTCAGAAAGATATGCTTTAAAGGGAAAGTGTATGCCAGTAATCTTATCAGAAGAAGAAAAAAATTTTCAAAGGAATTTTCTATCTACTTTCTGAAAGCAAAAGCAAATGATTTATTTATGTGTACACATGTATATCCCTAACTACATGATAGAACAAAAAATAGTAATGGGAAAAGGCAAAATCATTTTAACTAAAGAAAAACTTCAAAAATGAGATTTTATAAAATCTGATGGTAAGAGAAGTAGTAATACGTCGGCTTACCGTTTTAAACAAAGAAAAAAATGAGACATGAATATGAACAAAATTAATGTGAAGCAAAAAAAAGTTGCCATTTTAAAAAAGAGAGAAACTAGAGAAAAGGCAGTAACAGAAGTTTTGAAATTGAGAAAAAAAAGGAAGCAAACAAGAGATGAAAACCCTAGATAATCTAGGCAATCCAGTTCAAAGCTCTGTGTCAGATCTTGCTGAAACAGAGAGCCCCTATAATAATACTCTGGCAAAAGGAGGTACTGCGGCCTCATTCTATGAAAGAGCTAGGAAAGCTTACTGAGACTATACTAGTAGATGAAACGGAAGATTGGTGATAGCAAGTTAGCTGGATTGTACACCAACATATGGTCTCTATCTTCTTGCCGAAGTCATTCTTCTAACCACCTGAGGTGACAGAAATCTGATACCGCTTATAGGCTACACTAACCAATTCAGCACTTATTTGGCTTCTATTAAGTATTTCACATGTCTGTGTATTCCCAACTACATCATTAACTTCTGGAGATCAGAAGCTATCCTAGCTATTTTATTTTCACCCATATAACCTAGCACAGTGCTATGCATGTAGCAGATAGATACTCAAACCTACCGATTCTGAAAAACCACAACAATCACAACACTAGAGTTTAAAGAAATCTTAAGCGAGATCTAGTTGAGCCTCTTTATCTTTTTATCTGAGATCAGGACCTGAGCCAGATAAGAGTCAGACATTAACGACTGAGCCACTCAGGTGTCTCTAGCCTATCTCAAAAGCAAAGAAACTAAAATCTCTTAAATGTCCAATAGCCTAAAGTCACAGAGCTAGGATCAACACCCTAATCCCATGATAATCAGTTCATCATTTTCCAAAGAGCCTCTAATTTTTCCATTATGATAAAATGAATAATCACCCACTTCATCAGAAAACAATAGCACCAGTATTCACTACACGCGAGGGCTTTCAGAAAGTCAGATTTGCTTGGCAGCCTATGTGCCTTGGTCTGGGATGAGTGCTTTATAAACATTATATAAACATTTATAAACATTATTTTTTTACTTAATCTCCCAGTAAATACTCTAAGAGGTATTAACCCAATTTCACAAATGTAAATCGACCATGATAACAACAAGTGGCAGAACCTAGATTCTGTTTGTCACCAGTGGCTCTTAACCACTATCCTTTATTACCTCTTGTATTTAACACAAAAATCCCAAAGTCTCAAGAGTCCAGCAAATTACCTAACCTAAACAAAATAAAGAAATGTTTAAAACACTGACTTAATGGATGGGTCATTTAATTAATTAAAAAGTAAGGGTCTCTCACTGTAAATACCTCTAAAAAGAAGGTTTGTTCATCTAATTACATAATCCCCTGAGAAAGGGTTTAACAGTGACCAATTTGCATACTAACAGAAGATTTAAGGAATGGCTAATTTCTTACAAATAATTCATCTGTTCAAAAAATATTAAGTGAGAAACTATTTTTGTGACCCAGTGTTAAGTATGAAGATAAATAAAATAAAACTTGCTCCTACAAGATTCTATTCCATAAAATAAAACCCACACAAGTCTCTAAATCATTTACCAAAACCAAAATACATGTGGGTATCTCCCTCCTTCTTCTGGTAGAGGAAAAAGAAATAACATTAACTGAGCATCTACAATGTGCTAGTTCTTAATCCTCAACATGGTCTCACCTAATCCCCTACAGCTAAGTGAACTAGGCCACATCTCCATTTCTGATGAACAAATTTGGGCTTTAAAAGATTAAGAACTTGTCTCAGGTCCCTTAGTTAATTACAACAAATTACCGAATTGGAACCTAAGTCTGTCTGACCAAAAGTCTATGTTCTCTCCTAAAAAGAGTTAAAAGTATTATTATTTTATTTGCTCACCAAGGCAGAGAATGGGTTTCTTTCCAAGGGAGATTGAAAACACTGCTTATTTTAACAACAAAAAAAGAATACATTATCACAATCCTCACAATAGCCTATCAGTTATTATCATTTCATACCATTATTATAAATGATGAAGCCAAAAGTAGAGAAGTAGCTTGCCTAAGAACATAATGCAAGGAAGCAGAACTTTACCATATCTATACCAGGTATGCATGCAACATTAACCACAGAAAAAATGCAGAAAGAACTTAGCTCTTATAATTCTAAGCTTAAGATTCAAAACATCTAAACTAATCAGACATTGTGTTTGCTAGGTGAAAAAGAATGGCAGATATCACCTTTATCAACTTCCTTTTTCAAAGATAAGCTGATTTTCTAATAATATTCTTTTAAATGGCAACCTGAAGACTGGTCTCTAAATTTCAAGCCTACAGGCCATTTCATTACTACAAGCAGTATCTCTCTGGATTTGTTAGTTAAAATTATTCCTAAAGTACCAAACAACGTACTAGTTCACAAAGCAAGCGTTTATTAAACGAACAGTATGTTAAAATATATAAAATCAACATTTAAGTATTTGAAACTGCCACACAAATAGATGAATAGAAATATTCCCTAGAAACATTTTTTAATCATCTGAAAACTTTGTTTCCTGGCATATTTTTAAGGCCTAAGTGTGAACTAAAAGGAGGATGTGTCCAATGCCAGTTCTAAATATGGTACTACCTTGGTCACAAAAATATTTAGTTTTACTGTACAGCTCTGTTTCTCAGAAATCCAGAGGAGCTTTTACTATTGAGAGTGGCTCAAGCATATTCCTAAGGAAACGTTCCATTTGTTTCTGGCAAATCAAAGTGATGAATAAGAGAGTGGTTGAATATTAATACATAGCATGTTTAAGTGTGTGTCCTTATTTACATTTTACTAAACAATAAAAACAACGCTTTAACCCAAATTTCAGAAATAAGTAGAATCATTCTACTGCAAAGTAACCAGGTAGATACTTCCATGTTTGTTCCCCCCCACTACAACACAAAGATTGTCTTCTTCCCTTAACCTCAAAAAAAACTACAGGAGTTTTTCAGGAAGCTTTGCCGCTGCCGGATCCGCACCTAACCGTGGATGATTAGAAACTGGAATGCATCACAAATTACCTCCAGTACTGAACAAGCACTAGCTCAGCTATAAACTAAGAGGTAAACAAGTACAGAATGTGACTGATCCTGGAGCAGGGCACTTTTACTTACATGGGAAGATACTCATGTGATGGGAAACGTGTTGCACTGTCCTCCCCTGGCTCCAAAAAACAAACAAAACAAAAACAAACGGTACTTTGACAAGCTAGTGTAAGCGTGGGTCTATTCCCAAAAGTTCTGACCTCTCTCTTTAATCGCTTAAGGACAAACGCTCAAATAAGGACATCCGACACAAGGTGCCCGAGGTGCTGCCTATGGCATAACCTGGAAGGACACCACTTTTACCCAAAAACTGTGTTCTCCCCCACAGTGATGAGCTACATGGGAGGAACAGATAGTCATTCACCCTAACCAAGCAAAAGAGAAGAAATCAAAATCAGACACGCTCCCTCCTCGCCCCCGAGAAGCCTGGAGCCCGACTAGGGGCGTAAGTTGCGGATCCAATCCAGAACCAGGCCCCCGTCGCCGGTGCACTCACGAGCAGCGTGGCGACGGAGCAGAACCAACAACATCTCCACCTCTGTCCTCTAGGCACAGCCAGGGACTGCGTCCCAAAGCCCGCCCCGACCAGGCCCGCCCCGCTATCTCCACCCCGTTATCCGCTCGCAGCTGCGCTCGGGCCTGGATTTGCCTCCCCGCCCTCCCCAACTTCGGCACGTTCCACTACCCCCACACGGTTAGGCCCCAGCCCTCCGCAAGTCCGGGGGGGCGGATAGGTCGGGGCCCGAAGGGCGAAGAATGCGCTCGGTGCGGTTCCTCACCTCTGGATGGAGAAGGGGCACACAGCCCGCTTCGGTATCGTACTCATCCGGGCCGTCCGCCATCTTGGTATTAAATCCCTCCTCCCGCTGCATGCCGGGAGAAAGCGTTTCACCCTCGCGGGGCTCGGGCGCGGCGGAGGGCACGCGCGAGGGCGAGCTCCAGCCCCGCCGGAGGCGATGCGGCCGCCGCCTCCGCCTCCTTCTCCTCCCCACCGTGCCGCCCCCCTTGGCCCCCACCCCCGCCTCTGAGGGCGGGGGTCCTTTCGCGCGTGCGCGCCTGCGCGCGAACCGGGCCGGCCCCCGGGCCGGCCCCCGATCCGGAGCGCGCTCTGCTGCACTGCGCCGGGCCAGACGGGCGGAAGGCTCTGGGCGTGGGCAGCGCGGCCCGGGGGCGGGCACCCGGCACGAGGCAGATGTGCGCCACTGTCCCCTCGAGGGAGGCGGCCAAGGGGCGACTCAGTAAGTGGGAAACCTGGCGGCCCCGTGGAAGCAAGATGGAACTGAGGCGCCGCGCAGCAGAGGACTGGAGGCCTAGTGTTCCCGAGGCGGCGCACGCCCAGGAGCACCTGGACCGGCTCTGAGACCCCCGGGACTCCTTCCCAGAGACCCGGGGCGGAACCTTTACCGGGCTCCAGGTACAAGACTTTGGGGTGTTAGATTTGAAGCAAGACGTTCGTCGCTCCTGAAGACGATAGATGCACTCCCTTCCTCCACACTCAAAAAGGTCATCCCGCAATTTATGCCTCCGGGAGGTGCCCGGAAAAACGGGTGCAGCTTGGGACTTCCTCCTAGAGAAGCCTTTTTTAAATGACCCAACCTGCCTTCGTTGGTCTTGAATTAACAGTAATTACATAAAAAATGGACACCCGCAAAGCCCACACACCCCCGTCTGCTACATTTTAATGTAACCCAGAAATGCAGAACCTGTCATTTAAACTGAATTCGCTGAAATTCGACCCCGATAAAATGACTAAAGCCATTTTTAAATGGATATTGGGGTTTTATGATGGGCCGGGGTGGGGGGATTCCTTCCTAGGAACGTGCTGGTGGAAAAATTATAGAAAACATGTATCTCTGGTTTTAGCTATTAAAAACTATAAATCTAAACTGCTCAGAGGAAGATTTAGCAGACATCACGAAACATGACTGTTAAAGATCGTGATACTAACCTGTTTCCTGTTAAAGCCAAAGCAGCCAAGACCACTGGGAAGAAGGCTGCCATCTGATAAGGTCAGATTTATGTGTAAATCAGGAGGAAGGGCACCCCAGAGGAAGCATGGAGACCACGGGAAACGGGAGGATGAAGTGTCTTTTGTAAGGTTTAGGTTCCCGCCAAAGGGAGTCAGGAGGGTCTAGGGAGAAGGAATACCAGTTCCGGATTGGACGCTGTTTGTGAGGTGGAACTAGGAAAAGCGGGGATTAATCGGGGATTGGATGCTCTCATGAAGAGAGGACTGTTCACTAATTGGGTGCACCCAGTAATAAATAAAAATAGCTAAATAGCTAGTAATAGCTAGGTAATAGCTATTAAAGAGCCAGATATTAGCTAAAGAATAGCTATTACATAGCTGCATAGCTAATAAATAGCCTTGGCGTCATTTGTAAGAGAACAGTATCCCTCAGAGAGGTGGATACAGCTTTTTACAGTTGCTGCATGGCCATGGGAAGAGCAAGGTTCTCTGTTAACTTTGCAGCTGGCATATCTGTCTCTGTCCTCTGGCACTGCTGCTTTTTTCTCATTTCAGTCTGAGCTGATTTTAATTCTTTTGGTCCTAGCCCAGAGGGAGAATTATGGTTTGACTCTTTCACCCAGCATGCAGAACTAGACAGAATTAGGGTTCTACCTTTGGAGCTCCAGACTGCTTTTAGATGTATTTTATCATGGACGGAAGTAATTTTCACCCCAATAATCAATTTTCATCTTGTTCCTCCTTACCCTATATCATGCATTTACTGGAAATAGAAGATGAGAGTAAAAAAAAAAAAAAAACAAACAAAAAAAACAATTGGGAGGTGGGAATAAAGAAAATACTGAATTGTGGGGAAGTGACATAGAGGCAAGTATAGATGACAGCAAAGAATGTTTCATGGGTGCCCCTCTATTAGGAACATTGGGGTATATGAGTTTTCACAAAATGGAAATGTTGAGCCATCCCAGAGATCACTGCTGTATGACTGAAAACAATAGTTATTAAATTAAGAAAGAAATAAATTAGGAGTAAAAGCAGCTATTCTTGGGAAAATATGTTGAAGGTGAGGCTTGGGTGAGGTTCAGTATGTAGCGAAATGAACCCTATTGATATAATCAGGGTCCATCTTGGTAATTGCAGAGTTCTCATCTACATGCAGATTTGAGTCAGTATATTCAGGGTACTGTGAAGGACAGCCACGAAAGTAGACATGTCAGTGAATAAGTTGGCAGAAGAATAGCATAGAATTATGAAGGGATGCAGAGTAATTGCTGAAAGAATAAAATACGAAGAGAAAGTAGACCTTGTTGAGAAGCATTATGAAATGGATTTAGAAGCACACAGATAGAGAGGAATGGGGAATTATTGTATAGATGTAAGCTTCATGGAACGTCAGAGACTGCTAGAACTAAAGACATCATTAGAGGTCATCCAGTTCTAGTCAAACTCTAACATTAATTTCACAAATAGGGAAATGATAATTGGGGAATTTAAGAAACCTACTTGAAGTCATAAAACTAGAAAGTAGCAGAATCATGTCTAGAAGCCTCCTAACTCTTCCCCCTCTACTGTTCTTAGTTCTACTCCACACATTTTCTGTTGTAATTATCCTCAGTGAATGAATACTTTATTAAACACTTATTCTGTGAAATGCTAGAATTAGTAACCACAACAGAGATGATTTTTAAGATACCAGATTATTTGACTTAGATAAATGCAGTTCCATAGTTACAGTCCTTTGAATTCTAATGAGATCCATTGAGTGTAAGATTTTCCTATAAGCCATTTCATAAATGTCTGTATCTCATTAGAATTGTGGACTCTAGAATCAGATAAGATACTACATACTTAAAACTGGGATGAGGCAAAGTATTGCTATTTTAACACAGAAAAGCAAGCACATTTAGCAATATTCTATAATTCTATTTTAAATGAAATGAAAACAATATTTTTGCACTCATCTTCTGTAGGAATCACTGATATAAATAAAATTAAGCTGGAGAATTAAAGGAAACATGTGGAATTTGACGTGTGATAGTCAACTGCTAAGCCAACTGTTCTCATCTCCTGGTATTCACACTTTAGGGTAGTGCCATCCACACTGAATAGGGCTGATAAGCATAATCAGTAAGATATTGCAGAAAAAGTGTGTGACTTTGGAAGCTGGATCATAAAAGGCATTGTGGATTCCGTCTTATTTTCTCTTGGATTTTATCCTGGGGGAGCTAGCTGCCACGTCATGAAGACACTCATGTAGCCCCTACGGAGAGGTCCACATGGCAAGCAAGTGGAGCCTCCTTCCAACAGCCAGCATTGACTTGGCAGACTTGTGAATGAGCCATCTTAATAACAGATCTTCTAGCCCTCGTCAGACCTTCAGATGATTGCAACACCAGCTGACATCTCTGCTGTAAGCTCATGAGATACCCTGATCCAGAACCACACACTTAAACTGCACCATGATCTAAAATTGTGTAAAATATTGTTTATTTTTATTATATATATATATTATATGCAGTAGATAATACAGTATGTAAAGCCTGAAACCCCTGAAATCATTTACAGAGTTACATGTTTACAAGAATACAGCAGGATGGAAACATCTATCTTGATTTAAAAGAACTGTTCGATTTTTTTCCTAAGTTCTACTCCCTTAAAAGGAATGTATAACTGAATTTGGGTTTTTTGTATATTTATTTGTTTTTGTTTTTTAAGTAGGCCTCACATCCAGCATGGAGCCAAATATGGGGCTTGAACTCTTGACCCTGAGGTAAAGACCTGAGCTTAGATCAAGAGTCAGACTCTTAACCTTCGAACCCACCCAGATGCCCTTGTTACTTTTGGTAGGGGACAAGGAAGTGTGGCATGCAAATTCTTCTTTTCCAAGGAATGTTTTAAAACTGAGCTGGTCACATCCCTAAAGAGAATGGAATCAGTACTAGTAACTTGGGGTCAGCCTTCAAGGACCATCAGTGTGAAGGATAATGAAACTTTGTGTTGAAAAATAATGTGGATTTGAAATGACAGTGTACATACTGAAGGGGGAACAAGGAGAAAAGATTGTCCAGGTAACAAGAGTATGGCATGCTGGATCTGAACTTGTCTAAGAAAATATCCTGCCTCCAGGAAATGGGGAGTTGGGGGAAGTGAGTGCACTCATAGAAGAAGAAAAGAGTCCCCTTTGAAGGCATGTTGAGTGTGCAAGATCCTCGTGGATCAGAGCCCTTTGCAGTACCCATTCTGTACATGGAAGCAAATTTTTCTTGATAAGCACCAGGGCTCCATCATTTTACTACTCTTTGGGAATACAAGGTATGGCCATGCCAGGCAATGCCATTAAGTTTTATTTTACTCTTTGTCTTTTGGCCCTCTACCCTCTGCAGTGTTCCTGGGCACCTCTGAGCCCAAAAAGATCACATAAGCGCCTGCCTAAGAAAGGCTCAAGTGAACAAACTTGAGACTAAAACAGTGATCAGTGAAAGCCCTTATATGCATATGCACTTTTTTTTACTGGAGAGAGAATCTCTATAGCTTTCATCAGATTTTCAAGTGGGTATATGATCCAAAAAAGGTTGCTCAAATCTAGAAACATTTAAAATGTAAAACCTCCATTTTTTTTTTAGAAGTACTGCTCCCTTTTACATAAATGAAAATTTATATTGGGCATTTTTACTATATTACTATGTTATTTACATGATATTAACTTACATGAGTGATTTGCAAATGACAATCTACATGAGGACAAGAATACCAATCCTATACATAATACTTAGCATATTGCTTTCTCAAAGTAGTTATTCCATAATTATGTTACATGATTGGATAATACATGAAGAAAAAAAGGAAGCATATATGAGCCTTTATATGATAAAATTCCACATAATTTATTTCTCATAGTAGGGAAAAGATGCATTTATACCAACTTTGTTAGGATTCAGATAGTATGTTTTGGTTTAAAATAGAAAATGAACTGGGGTGTGCTTGTTAATTAGCATTACCTCTTCTTCCTACTACCCACCCCCCAGTCCATTATTTGCTCTTTTTTGCCTTATGCTCTAGCAAACTGATCACCAAGGACTGCGTGTTCTGTGCTCTCTGGCCAAGTTGGCTGCTGTTTGGGTTTGGCTGATGGGAGGCACTGGCATAAGAAATAGGTCGGAGTCTTTCTGCTCACCTCTTGCCCCCCAACTCACCCGCTTTAACAAACCATCTCTGTCAGCAGTCTCATCCCTCTTAGACTGTAGTGCCTACCTGGTGGTCCTTCTTCTACAGTTCCAGCTGGCAGCTGGCTCTCTTTCCCATATCCCCTCAGCCTGAGGAGTATTGTTAGTCTGTGGGTGTCAACCAGCCTTCCTTATTCCCTTCACCCTACCCACATCACTGTATGTAGTACTTTCAGTAACACTTCTTTCTTTGAGTCATGTAGAGGGAATTCTATTTCCTGGAAGGGCCCTGACTGATGATACACATTCTACGTACCAGTAGTTCTAAGCCCTTCATGTACGTGATCCCACTTAATCCTTATATGAAGCCTAAGAAGTAAATACTGTAAATATCTCCCTTTTACAGGTAAGTTGACCCTTTAGACTGAATTAATATGATGGCTACATGGGATTCTGTGGGACATCTACATATTAGGTAGTTTGCAAACAACTAATGATGCGTCAACAGGCCCTGAAATCAAATATGTAGACAACAACTAATAAGCTGTTAGGTTGCTATATGCTAGTTGGTTATGTTATATGACTGGATAGAAAGATACACTTCTGTTGCCATAAAATTATCTCTTTGATCCAATGTCAAATACACTATTAGCTTTTCTATGACAATTCAACAATTGCAGAAAACTTTTTGTCATTGACATAGTACTTAAAATTAGTCACAACTTTGAGGAAATGAAGCTAATTACTATTAAAAATACATCTTTTTTTGTTGCTACCATTAGGCAATGAAAACAGTTGAGAGAAGCTTTGTGGCATAGCCCTCTGTTTGAATTGGGAAATACAGAAAAGTCAAAACGTGTTTTTGGTCTTCCACATCTTTTCCACATCTCTGCCCATCCTCTGCTTGCCCCATGTATGCTGCCATATGGTTAGTGTCATTTATGTTTTTCAGAATGGCTGCTAGACTACAGGAGTACAGATCAAACCCATGCCAGGAACAGATAGGGTGTTCTTCACACCTTGCCTTAAAAAAAGAATAAGGCTTTGGTTGTTGTCATGCATGAAGGAAATGGCCCCAACTATGACATCCATTCTTTTGTCACCCAGATTCTAGAACAGGATACTCATGTTTCAGACATATTTAACTTAGTAATGGAAAGGGCAACCATTGGGCTAATGGGGCCTTGACTCACTGTTCTGGACTTCTGCCGAGGCTCCTGTTTAAGAGAATATTAAAAGACGTAAACTTTTATAGCAGGACTTCATTAGGACAGTATGCAAGTATGGTAGCTATTGTAGATCTAGACTCTGACTAGGCCACACCCATAACGTTCCCCAGAATTGCTGTCCCTGACCTCTTCCCCAGGCTTCTGGCCCATCATTGGTGAGAGAGATCCTGAATGATTTTTGTCTCCTAAGGCCATGAGAAAAGGTACCAGAGGCTTTTCTCTCATCTTATTTACACCTAAGAATCAAACAGTTAGAAATCTAACTACAGTTGGCTCAACAGCTTTATCTCATTTAGGAAACAGGTAAATCAAACATCTTCTATCCAGATCTTCCAGGCTAGTCAGACTACCTGGATTTGAATCCCAATTCTACCATCTTAATTCTGTGACCTGAGAAACGTTACATACAGTCTCTGGGTATAACGTGTACGTGGTAGCCATGTCATTTCTTTTCATCTTGCTCAGGGTTGAATAGTCTGACAGACATTCTATTTGCTGTAATATGGTGTGGATGATGTTTTTACTTCTTTCCTTCATCTCTGAGTCCAGTTTGGCTTCCACTCGATTTCTTTTAGTAGAGTATTTCAACTTCTGTTTACTTCTCTGTGCCGCAAGGAAATGGTAGGAGAGATAAACTCTGAAAGATAAAACTTGTGTTAGAAAACCTGTGCCATACTCTCTTTGCTGAGTATGTTTGTCCTAGCTGAGGATTATATCTTATTCCATTTAAAAAAAATATCCTCAGACATCAAATAGTCTCCTCATTTTAGTGAATAGCCCTTTTTTGAGTCAGACCCCTAGTTCACTTTCCCCATATCACCAGGCTTTCTTTCATCTATTTCTGTAATGTACAGTGAGAAAATGAAAAATGTAAGGAGATGTATTAGGTTTATTTCTCTACAAATTTGGAGATATTCGTGCTAATCTCATAATTTGGTACTTGTTTCAGAATGTTGTGTTTGTGTGTCTGCAAGCTTTTTGATTTTTCTTTTTTTAACTTTAGAGTATGCCCCTTTCATTTTTTGGTTGCTGAACTGGTGAATTTTCTAGACCTTTCTTTGAGGGGGTGGGGGGCAGGTATTAAGGAGAAAAAGTTTGTTGGGCACTTCTGGCTGGCCACCTGGACTTTCAAAAATCCCCAACACATGAGAGTTTTCCTCCATACCCAGGTAACTTTTGATATGCGGACATAATCAGATGCTTTAGAGAATATTCCTCTATCACTGAACCTGGAGAGTCCCCCTAACTCCTCCACCCCTCATTGCTGAGATTGGGTTCTAACTAGTTACCTCTCTAATGGCATGATTTTACCTACTTTCATTCTCTGAGATTAAGCTCAGATTCAACTTTTGGGATACTTGCTGTTAAATTCTTCTGTCATAAGAAGGCACTGGAAACTATAGATTTCCAAGCATACATACACATAATTTTGCATAAATATCAAAAGGTTCAAGATTCCCTGAGCAAGAACCTCAGGTTGGGAAAAAAAACAAAACCCTGGTTGTGATAAATCAGCTTTAGTTCTTGAGTAATGTCTTTAAGCTATAAAGGACTTTGAGAAGTCATCTAGTTTACTGCCTTCAGACAAAATCATTCTCAGTAAATGTGGTATAGAGTCTATTATAAGAAACTGAACACTGATTCTGTCTTTACAGCTAATTAACTGAATGATATTTGTCACTTTAATTTCTCAGCCTCTGTTTTGTCATCTGTAAAATGAAGGGACTTGGAATAGGAGCTCTCTACACTCTCTTTCATCTTTATGATTCTAACGATAATACCATCCTACACAGATGATTATTTCCTTTTAAACTGTCACATTGGGGATGCCTGGGTGGCTCAGTCAGTTAAGCATCTGCCTTTGGCTCATGATCCCAGGGTCATGATCCCAGGCTCCTTGCAGGGAGCCTGCTGCTCCCCCTGCTTGTGTGCACACACTCTCTCTCGACAAATAAATAAATAAAAATCTTTATAATAAAATACAATAAGCTGTCATAATGAAAAGTCCCCAGTGTGTGTAATTAACCTCTGCTCTGTTCTGTTTGTAATTGTTTTTACTATTAGAAATTTCTTCCTGATTGCTATCCTAAATCCCTCATGCTGTAGGTCTTCTTTTTATTTTATCTTCTTCTCGGTATTCTTAATATTCTTTTACTTTCCTTACCCAAATCATTCCCAGACAGTTAAGTCTCACAAGTGAAACTTAAGGAAGGACTTCCATTACTAATTACCCTTTTTCCCACTTTTAAATCATTAACACATGTAATTGAGACAAGACACAGTCATAATGGCGAAAGGCAATGCATTAAATATTCTGTCTCTCAGAAAGGTAAGAGGAGCTAAACTATTATAGTTGCAGTATCTGTTATTCTCTGTTCTTCTAGATTATACTTTACTAAGCTTCACTCAGATAGAAGGTGGCATAGATAAAGATACCACATTAAGAGAATAAAATAGAAGTGAAATCATTTATCTGAATCTAGGGCCTTACCACATCTTAGGCATCAGCTTTGAGTTGCAGCATCTCCAGAATCCTGCAGAATCTTATTCACAGTACTTGCTTATCTAAACATCAACAATTTTCTATTTTTAAATCAGCTTTTCAATTTTAAAAGTAATAATTGCACATCCTTTAAAACATTTAAATAATAAGTTAATACCTAGAATTAAAATTAAGTCTCTTTTTCCTCCCCATTCATTCCAATAACACTTTCCAGAGTTAATCATAATTAGTCTTCCCCCAAATTTTAATGTATATACCTGTATATCCTTAAGATGACATTCTAACTGTACAAACTGTTCCATACTTTGATTTTTTTCCACTTAAGAATTTGACTTAAGGGGGGCACCTGGGTGGCTCAGTGGGTTAAAGCCTCTGCCTTCGGCTCAGGTCATGATCTCAGAGTCCTGGGATCGAGCCCCACATCGGTCTCTCTGCTCAGCGGGGAGCCTGCTTCCTCCTCTCTGCCAGCCTCTCTGCCTACTTGTAATCTCTGTCTGTCAAATAAATAAAATAAAATCTTTAAAAAAAAAAAAAAAGAATTTGACTTGGATGTCCTTCCATTGCAGCATTTATAGTTCTATGTTATTCTATTTAGTGGCTTAAGTAGTAGTATTCTGGATCCTTTAGTATCAGAATATTTTTGGCTTCAAGTAACAGAAAACTTGACTAAAAGTGGCTTATATGTTAAGGACCTTTATTGTTTCTTACAACAAGAAGTCTATAGTCAAGCTAATTCAACACTTGAGTCATTTTATGAAGATTCAAGTATTTTCCAGGTTAATGCCACAGCTCATTAATATTAAGAAGATTCAGGTTCTTTCTTTCTACTCTACTATTCTCAGTAAAAAGTCAAGAAGCCTCATGGTCACAGTATGCTTAGAGCAGCTATAGACATATTCATCATCAGCAGTATCTACAGGCAATAAAAGGACTGTTCTTTCTCATGTGTTTCTTTTTTAAATCAAGGAAAGCTTGCAGCAAACCAATCCTCAAGTTGCATTGGTCAAGATGCAACTACCTGTCCATGCTAAAGCCAATCTTCAGCAAAGGAAATTAGACCATCCTGATTTAACTTAAAGAGTTGACAAGCTATGGCTTATGAGCAAATCTGCCTCATGGCCCATTTTTGTACAGGCCATGGACTATGTTTTTTACATTCTTAAATAGTTGCAAAATATCAAAAGAAGAGTAATACTTTGTGGTACAGAAAAATTTAAGTGACTTCCGGGGAAGATGGCTCACCTCATCCCATGAATACAGGTAGATAATACCCATATCACTATAATAACCCAGAAAATGACCTGAAGACTGGCAGAACAGACTCTCCAAGCTAAATGGAGAGAAGGGACCACGTCAAATAGGATAGGAAGGGCAGAGGCACAATCAGGAGCCAAGCAGACTCACAGGACTGTCCAAAGGAGGGAGGGAGGGATGCTATAGGTATGGAGAGGGGTGAAGAGAAGACCCCACCCCAGCCATGGGGGACCTGCACTGGAAAGATGAATTCCCATAACATTTGGCTTTAAAAACCCGAGGGACCTCGCTTTGCAAGTTCTTGCAGATCAGTGGGGCTTAACACCCGGAACTTTAACACATGAGAGAACTGAGAGGGTGATTGAAAATTGATTCCCTGACCTTAAAAAGACAACACAATAGGGGCGCCTGGCTTGCTCAATTGTTAAGCCTCAGCCTTCAGCTCAAGTCAGGATCCCAGGGTTCTGGGACCACCCCCTCCTCCCCAACCTCACCCCCTGGAATCAGGCTCCCCACTCAGCAGGAACCCTGCTTCTCCCTCTCACTACCCCTGCTTATGTTCCCTCCCTTGCTGTGTCTCTGTGTCAAATAAATAAATAAATAATCTTAACACACACATACACACACACACACATACACACACACACACAAAACAGCCCCATGGAAATACAGCATAGAATCTACAGTTTGAAAAATGCCTGGGATATATGGGAGGAAGATATGTTTACTAATCTCAGAGCCTGTACTAGAGGGGCAGGGGTCTTTGGGAGACTTCACCAACAACAAAAGAGCTGGTGGGCGCCATTTCCCTCCCCTGCTCCCCACCCTAGATACACTGATACTTGGGGGAAATAGCACAGCCCAAACACACTCCACCTAGCTAGCTAACGGCATCGCTGCCCCCATACTCTTATGCAGGCCTGCCCCCTCCAGTCTGGCCTCAGCAGTTTTCCTGAACTACTGCAGGTCCCCTCCTGCATTGAACCAGCAAACCCCGCCCCCAAGTTCTCCTACAGACCCAGCCCTTTCATACACATGGCAGGTGTCCATCCAAAGCAGCAGCACAAACAGGGCGGTGCAAAAACAGCCATGACAGGGGCCAGCACCACCCCAAAGTGACTCTATTGCAGGAAGATGGAAAGAAAACCACACACACTAATTCAACTGTGGCCCTACCAGTGGGCAGGGGGCAGACATCTGGTCTGATTGCAGCTCCAACCTCCAACAAAAGCTTCTCAGGGACAACACAGAGAGAGTACTCTGCAATTTGGTGCTACCACAGCTCTGGCAAATGCTGGGACTGACTCAACTCAAGACTCAGGCGGCATCCGTCTGGACCACTAACACTACAGGGACCAAACTGTGCCCACAACAGGCAATGAAAGCCATTGCAGATGACAACTAAAGGCAAATATGGCTCAGCCACAACAGTAGAGCACACACCACACACATAGTAGATACCTCTAAAATGCCAGTTTCTGCTGACCAGAGGATGTTGCTCTTCAAGGTACTACAGGGCCTCTTCTTCATAAGACCACTACTTTCAAAAGCAGGAGATGTAGCTGATGTTCCTAATACATAAAAAACAGACACAGAGAGTTATACAACATGAGGACACAGAGAATAAATCTCAAATGAAAGAACAAGACAAAAATCACAGCAAGAGAGCTAAACAAAGCAGAGATATGTAATATGACTGGTAGAGAATGTAAAGTAATGATCATAAAGATACACACCATCTTGGAGAAATGAATGGAGGACAAGGCGATATCCTTAGCAAAGAGATAGAAAACAAAAAAGAACCAGTCACAGATGAAGAACTCAAAAACTGACATTTAAAAAAAAAAAACAAAAACACTAGAGGGAATCAAGAGTAGACTAGAGGAAGCAGAAGAATGGATCACCAAACTGCAGGACAGAGTGTTTCACAGTGTTGAAAAAGAGAATAATCTGAAACCAAGAATACTCTGTCCAGCAAGGCAATCATTCAAATATAAAATGAAATCATTTCCCAAACAGACAAAAGTTAAAGGAATTCTTCACCACTAAACCAGCCTTACAAGAAATGTTAAAGGGGACTCTGAGTGGAAAGGATAGACCATAAACAGGAGTAAGAAAACTAGGAAGCACAAAAGTAGTAAAATTAAGTATAACTATAAAAATCTGTCAAGAGATTCACAAAATAAAAGGATGTAAATTATGATACCATATACCTAAAACATGGAAGGGGAGAGGACTAAAAATTTAGTACCTTTAGGATGGGTTCAAACTTAAGCAATCATCAACTTAATATAGACTGCCATATCTTCAGATGTTATATATAAACAATGGTAGCCACATATCAAAAACTGGTAATAGATATGCAAAAAATAAAGAGAAAAGAGTCCAAGTTTATCACTACAGAAAGCCAGCAAACTGTGAGATAAGAAAACAAGAGAAGATAGAAACAAAGAATAACTAGAAAAGCAACCATAAGACAAGTAACAAAATGACGACAAATACATACATATCAATAATTACTTTGAGTATAAATGGGCTAAATACTCCATTCAAAATATATAGGGAGACAGAATGAATAAAAAAGCAAGACCCATCTATATGCTGCCTACAGAGACTCACTTCAGACCTAAAAACACAGGCAGATTGAAAGTGAAGGGATGGAAAAGCATTTATCATACAAATGAAAGTGAAAAGAAAGCTGGGGTAGCAATACTTACATGAGACAAAGTAGACTTTAAAACAAAGGCTGTAACAAGAGACAAAGAAGAACACTACATAATCATAAAAGGAACAATCCAGCAAGAAGATATAACAATTATAAATACTTATGCAACCAACACAGGAACACTCAAATACATAAAGTTTAAAACCAACATAAAGAAGTCACTAGTAGGAATACAGTAATAGTAGGGAATGTTAACACTCAAGTTACTACAATAGGTAGATCAAACAAAATCAACAAGGAAATAATGGCTTTGAATTACACATTGGGCCACATGGATCTAACAGATATAGTCAGAACATTCCATCCTAAAACAGCAGAATACACATTCTTCCCAAATGCACATGGCACATTCTACAGAATAGATCACAGATTAGGCCACAGAACAAGTCTCAACAAGTTAAAAAAGACCGAGGTTATACCATGTATCTTTCCTGACCACGATGCTATGAGACTAGAAATCAGTCAAAAGAAAAAAATCTGGAAAAAACGCAAATGTATAGAGTTAAATAACATGCGACTAAACAGTGAATGGGTCAACCAAGAAATCGAAGAGGAAATTAAAAATTATATGGAGATAAACGAAAATACAACAGTCCAAAATCTTTGGGATGCAGCAAAAGCTGTCCTAAGAACAAAGTTTATAGCAATACAGGCTTACCTCAAGAAGCAAGAAAAATCTCAAATAAACAACTTAAATTTACACCTAAAGGAGCAGAATAAGAACAAACAAAACTCAAAGCCAGTAGAAGGAAGGAGATAATAAAGATTAGAGCAGAAATAAATGAAATAGAAACTATAAAAACTATAGAACAGATCAATGAAACCAGGAACTGGTTCATTGACAGGATCAACAAAATGTATAAATCTTTAGCCAAATACATTAAAAAGAGAAAGAGATAGAGGTTAAGAGAGAAAGAGAGAGAGGACTCAAAATCAGAAATAAAAGAGGAGAAATAACAACTGATACCACAGGAATATAAACCATGAAAAGAGAATGTTATGAAAAATTATATGCAAACAAAATGGACATTCTAGAAGAAATAGATAAATTCCTAGAAACACATAACCTCCCAAAACTGAATCAGGAAGAAATGGAAATTTTAAACAGACTAAATACCAGCAATGAAATTGAATCAGTAATTTAAAAACTCCCAACAAAAAAGGTCCAGGACCAGATGACTTCATAAGTGAATTCTACCAAACATTTAAAGAAGAGTTACTACCTGTTCTTCTCAAACCATCGAAAAAAATAGAAGAAAAATTTCTAAATTCATTCTATGAGACCAGCATTACCCTGATACCAAAACCAGATAAAGACACTACAAAAAAGGAAAACTATGAGCCGATATCTCTAATGAACATAAATGCAAAAATCTTGAACAAACTGAATCCAATAATACACTAAGAAAATCATTCACAACAAACAAGTGGGATTCATTCCTGGAATCCAAAAGTATTCAACATTTGCAAATCAATCGACACAGTACATCACACCAGCAAGGAAAAGATAACAACCAAATGATCATTTCAATAGATGCAAAAAAAGTATTTGACAAAGTACTACATCCACTCTTGATAAAACACCTCCAAAAAAGTAGGTTTAGATGGAATATACCTCAACATAACAAAGGTCACATATGAAAAAAAACACAGCTAACATCATACTCAATGGTGAAAACTGAGATCTTTTCCCTAAGGTCAGGAAAAATGCAAGGATGTCCACTCTCACCACTTCTATTTGACATAATACTGGAAATCCTAGCTATGGCAATCAGATTAAAAAGAAGAAATAAAAGGCATCCAAACTGGTAAGGAGGAAGTAAAACTTTCACTGTTTGCAGTTGATATTATACTATACATAGAAAACCTGAAAGACTCCACCAAAAACTACTAGAATTGATAAATGAATTCAGTAAGGTTGCAGGATATAAAATCAATATGCAGAAGTCTGTTGCATTTCTATACACTAATAATGAAGCAGGAGGAAGAGGAATTAAGAAAACAGTTTCATTTACAATGTCCTAAAAAATAAGAAAATATGGGATGCCTAGTGGCTCGGATGGTTAAGCATCTGCCTTCAGTTCTAGTCATGATCCCCAGGGTCCTGGGATGGAGCCCCATGTCAGGCTCCCAGCTCAGCAGGGAGTCTGCATTTCCCTCTGCCTCTGCCTCTCCTGCTTGTGCCCTTTCTCTCTCTCTCAAGTGAATAAATAAAATCTTAAAAAAGATAATAAAATACCTAGGAATAAACTTAACCAAGGAGGTGAAAGACCTGTACTCTGATCTATAAAATACTGATAAAAGAAACTGAAGATGACACAAAGAAATAGAAAGCTATTCCATGCTCATGGATTGGGAGAATAATATTGTTAAAATGTCCACGCTACTCAAAGCAGCTACAGATTTAGTGAAACCCTTATCAAAATACCAACAGCATTTTTCACAGAACTGAAACAAATAATCCTAAAATATGTATGGAGCCATAAAAAAACCCTGAATAGCCTAAGCAATCTTGAAAAAGAAAAACAAAACTGGAGATATCACAATTCCAGATTTCAAGATATACTACAAAACTATAGTAATCAAAACAGTATGGTATGGGCACAAAAATAGACATGCAGATCAACAGAACAGAATAGAGAGACTAGAAATAAACCCACATTTATATGGTCTATTAAGCTACAGCAAGAGAGCAAGATTATACAATGGGAAAAAGTCTCTTCGACAAATAGTGCTGGGAAAACTGGATAGCTATATGTCAAAAAATGGAAGTGGACCACATTTTTACACCATACACAAAAATAAAGTCAAAATGAATTACTTAAATATGAGACCTGAAGCCCTAAAAATCCTAGAAGAGGGGCTTCTGGGTGGCTCAGTCGATTGAGTGTCTGACTCTTGGTTTTGGTTCAGGTCATGATCTCAGGGTTGTGGGAGCAAGCCCTGCATCAGGCTCTGCACTCAGTGTGGAATCTGCTTGAGATCCTCTCTTCCCCTCTGCCCCCTCCCCCATTCTCTCTCTCTCTCTCAAATAAAATAGATTAATAAAATCTTCCAAAAAAAAAAAAAATCCTAGAAGAGAGTACAGGCAGTAATTTCTCTGACATCAGCCACAGCAACATTTTTCTAGATAAGTCTCCTGAGGCAAGGGAAATAATAAAAAATAAACTATTGGGACTACATCAAAATAAAAAGCCTCTGCATAGTGAAGGAAACAATCAACTAAAAAAAAAAATACTGAATGGGAGAAGATATTTGTAAATGACATGTCAGATAAAGGGTTAGTATCCAAAGTACATAAAGAGCTTATACAGATTAGCACCAAAACCCAAATAATCCAATTAAGGAATGGGCAGAAGATATGAACAGACATTTCTCCAAAGAAGACCTACAGATAACTTACAGACACACAAAAAGATACTCAAAATCACTAATAATCAGGAAAATGCAAATCAAAACCATAATGAGATATCATCCCACACCTGTCAGGATGGCTAAAAAATAAAAAAACAAGAGTTGGATGTTTAACTGACTACACCACCCAGGCACCCCAACAGTGTCTGTTTTATGTTACCACACATTTTCTTTAGAATTTTCAATGAGCTCTCTCAGAATAGCTTCATCTTTAAATGTTCATAGGTAATGGCAACTCATGTTTCAACTGGAAATTAAAAAGTAAGCTTGTTTTCACAATCCTTCAGGCTAGGTAGAAAGTTGGGTATAAGGGTTAATGTAACTGTTTCTTCCTTGTTTACAAAAAGAAGTCCCAACTAACATGCACACAAAATCTTCTGTATCAGAGTCCTGCTTATCTCTGTGCATCCCTGCCACCTCCAGCACATGACTCTATTGTTCCTACGATTGTGAAACACTTCCAATTTCCTGAATTTACCAAGCCTTTTCCTACCTCTTTGCTTTTGTCCATGCTTTTACTTCTACCCAGAACACTCTCCCCTCTTATCCACATGGAAAATTTTTAAGGTGAGAGACTTTAAGGCATAACTCAATTTTAATTTTCTCTGAAAAACCTTATAGTACCACATTTGGCGTTCTATCTGACTTTGTTGTCTTTGCTGGGGTTTTCGAAAAAGAAGAACCTGAGACAAGGTTCACATTCACATTCACTTAGTTTGGGACACGATTCCAAGGGAAAAATTTGGGGGTAGAGGACTAGAGGTAAAACAGGATAACAAAAAATCAGTACAAAAGTACATTATTGGTCTAATCAACTTTACAGGCAATAGGGGCTCTGTCTTGCTGGAGAGCTTGTGAGAGGGCTGAATTAGGAATTGTTTGCTGATACACAGATGGAAGGAAGCATCTTGTCCCCCTACTGATTTTGTTGCCTTAGGGACTGTTTACTCTCATACTTCCAAGTCTGTGGAGCAGAAAAGCCCCAGGGTAGAAAGAAGAGGTAGCAGCTATCATCTATCAGGTCACATTGGTTTAACTGGGTATGAAGTGGATATGAACTGGATATGAAGATATGTGTATTACTCAGATGTGCTAGTAGCCTGACTTATATGTAGTCTACCAGAGAGCCTTCAAGGTGGTAGCTGACAGAAATGCCCACAAAAGATTTGATACAGGAGTGTTAGAGAGACAAGCAACATTCCCTTATAAGCTGTAATTGATCTCAAGGCCATAATTAATATTCTTTCTCTCTCTCTCTTCCACCACTCTTCTTTACCTAGGTTGTCGACCAGGTGGGTTACCCAATTCTTTATCTCGGAGGGCTAAAGCCTTGAGTTGCTTTAGCCTGATTGAGTAAAGGCTGTTACATTTGTCCATTTATGGTTATCATTGGGTGTGGAAGCACCTTGCTACTCATCTTATCAGTGCAGTATGATGTTCTATGGAATGTCAACTTGATCGATGTCCTTGTGGACTACACACATTGTGATAGAGAGCAGGAAAGTTAACATAGCTCTGGGGAAGATAGTGAATATGTTCTGCTTTCCTTCCCACATAAATGGTAATGGCTTTTGCTCCCTTTACTGACAGGGACTGAAAAGAACCTATTCACTAGAGCAGTAACTGTGTACTAGGTGCCAAAAGCTATGTGGTTATAGTCTATCAAACATATCATATCTGACTCAGCAGCTGTGATTGAGCTGTTCTTAGGTTAAGTTTATGGTAGTCTACCATAACTATCTATGATGGCTTCTGCAGTGACTGATTTAGGCTAAATCAGTGAGTTGAATAAAGATACAAAGACTACTAACATCAATGCATCCCTTAATTCTTCGGTGGTGGCACTGTCTCTATATTTCCTCTCAGGATGCTGTATTCCTTCCGATGCACTATCATAGCCAGTGAGAATGTGCAGGCTTCCACTGGTCCTTCCTCTTATGATAATTTTTACTGCAGAGGACAAGAAACCAAAGTGAAGGTTCTGTTAGTTTCTAAGAATATCCATTCCAACTGTTCACTTGGAAACCAGGGATATAAGAAAAAGTGGGTCTGTGACTCCATGAGACCACTGTTAGGGAACCTGAGCCATCTGGTTTCCATGATCTCCTACTTACCTGAAAGATGTGATAGTGCTTCCAGCTTTCTGGAATTAGTGTCCATTCAGAACCTGTGTCCAGCTAGCTTGAAATGCCTATATGTTTTCCTTTTCTCAACATACAATTTCCCCCATAAATAGGCATATGTCCTTTTAGATAATAATTGGTAGAATATGTAGTGTACATACTTGTTTTAGTATTGGTGAGTCTTTACTCAACCTCCCCTTCCAATGATGAGCTTTAGGTCTGAGAACTTGCTTAATCTGTAAAGTGGGTGAGAACCTGCAACTTTTCATTGTGCTAGCTGGCATCAGCCTTCTGTTCACCAGCTGCTCACTGTTTCTGGTTATACATGTGTGTCACGTAACACCCTAGTGAACACTCATTTAACTTGCCCTGAGGAACACCATGGTCTATTAATCATTATCACAGAGCCCTGTGGGTGAGGACCTTTTGGTTGCCACTTTGACCTTGCAGTCCATTATTATAATTATGTAAACTTTTGTTCTGTTGGTCATGTGCTTCATCTGGTCTCTGCTATTTTGGATTTTTATCAGTCTAATTAATAATGGGATGCCCAGTTCCACAGCAGCCTCTCTTACTGTCAACTATAGTGAGTAGCTACGACTGAGCTTTTCAAAGATGCCAATGTACCCTCATTACTGTGTTTTTTACTGCCTTGGAGATGGGTATGTTTTCTGGGCCCTTACAAGAAACATAGTGAGATGATAGATTCTCAGGCCTCAAATTTTAAATTTATTCCAACCTCCCTGAGCCTTCTGACATCTTACGTAAAGCAGTTAAGGCACCTCTAGAATCTCTCCTTCATTTCTGATAGCCCTTCATTCTGTCCAAACTTTAGAGAACCGTCCCAGCAATATATTGGTTCTAGTTCCTTATAAGCTTGCTATGTCAATAAATTCTTTCCTGTCCATCTTTATATTCCACCCTCCTTGCCCAACACTTTAATAATTCATTCTGGGGACACCTGGGTGGCTCAGATCGTTGAGCATCTGCCTTCAGCTCGGGTCATGATCCCAGGGTCCTGGGATCGAGCCCCACGTTGGGCTCCCAGCTAAGTGGGAAGTCTGCTTCTCCCATACCCTCTCCCTCTCTCCCTGCTCATGATGTTAATTTCCTAATTTTAATCACTGTACTCTGGTTTTATAAAAAAAATGTTCCTGTTTGTAGGAAATATATGCTGAAGTATTCAAGAGTAATGGAACATCATGTCTGAAAGTCTCACAGAGAAAATGATGATAAAATATTAATGTTTGAGGAATCTAGGTGAAGGATATGTAGAAATTTTCTATTCAGTTATTGCAACAAAGGTCTGAAATTATATCACAGCTAAAAATTTTAAGTTTAAACAAAATAAATGGATATATATTTATTTATTCATATAGGGGTGTGTATGTATTTGTGTGTGTTATTCAAACACCTAACACAATGCCTAGGACAGGTTTCTAGGTGATCTAGCACTTTATTCTCCTTGACGATTTTCAGGAAATCTGCTTAGAATTTGGGCTCTTTTTACTCTATGATACTATATAATTTCCAAATGAAAACTCTACTTTAAAATTTTACCTTGAGCAAACATTTAAGGAAAAAGTTATACCAATTCTCTACAATCTGTTTAGAGGATAGAAGAAGAAGGGATACTTTCTAACTCATTCTGTAAGGACAGCATTATGCTAATACCAAAACCAGACAAAAATGTTACAAGAAAAGAAAACTATAGACCAATATCTGTCATGAACATAAAGGTAAAAATCCTCAACAAAATATTAACAAATTAAATTCAAATCCAACAAATTAATTAAATCCAACAAATTAAATCCAAATTATATACCACAACCAAGTGGGATTTATCCCAGGTAGTCAAGGTTGGTTCAACATTAGAAAATCAATTAAGGTGCTCCATTATATTAACAAGCTAAAAAAGAAAAATCACATGATCATATAAACAGATTCAGAAAAAGGATTTGACAAAACCCAACACACATTCATCAAAAAACCTCTCAGTAAACTAGGAGTAAAGGGAAACACAACTTGATTTTTAAAAAATTACAAAAAAAATCTACAGCTCATACTTAATGGTGAGAAACCTTAGTAAGAAAAACTTTGCTGGGATGCCTGGGTGGCTCAGTTGGTTGAGCAGCTGCCTTCAGCTCAGGTCATGACCCAGAGTCCTGGGATCGAGTCCCACCTCCTTGCTCAGTGGAGAGCCTGCTTCTCCCTCAGTCTGCCGCTCCCCCCTGCTTGTGCTCTCTCTCTCTTTCTCTTTCTCTGACAAATAAATCTTAAAAAAAAAAAAAAGAAAAGAAAAAGCTTTCCTACTAAGACAAGGGATAAGGCAAGGATATTCTCTCTCATCACTCCTTTTTAACATTGTACTGGAATGTTATACCATAAGACAAGAAAATGAAATAAAAGGTACACAGATTAGGAAGGAAAAAAGAAGACTGTCTTTTCTTTGCAGAGGGCATTATCATCTATGCAGGAATTCCGAAAGAATGAAAGAATCAACAAAAAAACCCTTGTGACTAAAAATTAATTATAGCAAGTTTCCCAGACACAAGATTAATATACACAAGTCAATCATTTTGTATATGCCAGCAATGAGCAAGTGGAATTTGAAATTAAAAACACAATACAATTTAAATTAGCAGCCTCCTAAATATAACATTTCAGTAAAAACTTAACAAAATATGTACAAGACCTATATGAGAAAAACTACAAAACTGTGAAGAACAAAATCAAATAACTAAATAATGGAGAGATATTCCATGTTCATAGATAGGAAGATTCAATATTGTCAAAATGTTATTTCTTCCCAACTTAATATATAAATTCAAAGCAATCCCAATAAAAATCCCAGCAACTTATTTTGTGGACATTGACAAATTGATTCTAAAGATTAATGGAGAGGCAAAAGACCCAGAATAACAGGCAATATTGAAAGAAAACAAAATTGAAGAACTCCAGTTTCAAGACTTACTATAAAGCTACAGTAAAGAAGAACTTGATACTGGCAAAAGACTAGACAATGTATCAATGCAACAAAATAGTCCAGAAATAACCCCAAATATATATATATAATCAACTGATCTTTAACAAAGGAGCAAAGGCAATACAATGGAGCAAAGACAGTCTTTTCAACAAATGGTCCCAAAATAACTGAACGTCCACATGCAAAAAAGTGAATCTGGACTCCGGCCTTACACTTTTCACAAAAATTAACTCGAAATGGATCACAAATCTAAATGGAAAATGCAAAACTATAAACCTCCTAGAAGTGGGGTGCCTGGGTGGCTCAGTTGGTTAAGCGGCTGCCTTCAGCTCAGGTCATGATCCCAATGTCCTGGGATCAAGCCCCACGTCGGGCTTTCTGCTCAGTGGAGAGCCTGTTTCTCCCTCGCCCTCTGCCTGGCTCTCTGCCTATTTGTGTCCTATCAAATAAATAAATAAAATCTTTAAAAAAAAGATTAAAAAAAAAACCTCCTAGAAAATAACGTAGGAGGAAACCTAGATGAGTAGGTATGGCAATGACTTTTTATATACCACCCCAAAGGTATGGTGCATAAAATAAACAATAAATAAG
The DNA here is from genome assembly GCF_010015895.1 of Lontra canadensis. Classification (NCBI taxonomy): domain Eukaryota; kingdom Metazoa; phylum Chordata; class Mammalia; order Carnivora; family Mustelidae; genus Lontra; species Lontra canadensis. The sequence goes on from NW_022631003.1 coordinate 6,070,535, forward strand.
CTAGACTTCATTAAAATTAAAGACTTCTGTTCTGTGAAAAACAGTATCAAGACAATGAGAAGAGGGATGCCTGGGTGGGTCAGTCAGTTCAGTGTCCAACTCTTGACTTAGATCGGGTCATGATCTCAGGGTTGTGAGATTGGTCCCTGCATTGCTTAAGACTCTCTCTCTTCTTCTGCTCCTTCTCCATCTCTCTCTCTCTCTCCCCACTCTTAAAAAAAAAAAAAAAAAAGAGTACCTGGGTAGCTCAGTCCTTAAGCATCTGCCTTTGGCTCAGTGCCCTGGGATGGAGTCCCACACAGGGTTCCATGCTCAGTGGGAAGACTTCTTCTCCCTCTCCACTCCTGCTATTTGTGTTTTGTCTCTCATTGTCACTCTCTCTGTCAAACAAATAAACAAAATCTTAAAAAAAAAAAAGGAGGGCGCCTGGGTGGCTCAGTGGGCTAAAGCCTCTGCCTTCGGCTCAGGTCATGATCCCAGGTTCCTAGGATCGAGCCTTGCATCAGGCTCTCTGCTTAGTGGGGAGCCTGCTTCCCTTACTCTCTCTCTACCTGCCTCTCTGCCTACCTGTGATCTCTGTCTGTCAAATAAGTAAATAAATAATCTTTAAAAAAAAAAAAAAAAAGGAAAAGGAAAAAAGAGAAAAAGACAAGTCACAGACTAGGAGAAAATATTTGCAAAACATTTCTATGTGTAAAACATATCTATTAAAGGACTGTCATCTGAAATTAACAAAGAACTCTTAAAATTCAACTATAAGAAAGCAAACAACATGATTAAAAATTAGGCCAAAGATCTTAACAGACACTTCACCAAAGGTATACAGATGGCAAACAAGCATATGATGCTTCACATCACATGTCATCAGTGAAATGCAAATTAAAACAACAGAGAAATCCCACTATGCACCTATTAGAATAATCAATATCTGGACACTGACAACAACAAATGCTGGCTAGGATGTGGAACAGTAAAAGTCCACACTCAATGCTGGTAGGAATGCAAACTGGTACCTCTACTTTGAAAGACAGCTTGTTCATTTCTTACAAAACTAAACATACTCTTAGCTTATGATCTAGCAATTGTGCTCTTTGGTATTTACCCAAAGGAGCTGAAAACTTATGTCCACACAAAAACCTGCACATGGATATTTATAGCAGTTTTATTCATAATAGCCAAAGTTGGAATCAACCAAGATGTCCTTCAGTAGGTAAATGAATAAATAAACTGTGGTACATCCAGACAATGGAATCTTATTCAGGGCTGGGGAAAACAAAAAAAAAGAGCTATCAAGTTATGAAAAGAACACGGAAGAATCTTAAGGGCGTATTACAAAGGGAAAGAAACCAATCTGAAAAGGCTACAAACTGTGTGATTCCAACTATATGACATTCTGGAAAAGGCAAAACTATGGAGATAATAAAGAGATCAGCGGTTGTGGTATTGGAGGCGATGGGTACTGGTAAACAAAGAGGATTTTTAGGGCATCTCTGTGTGATACTATTATACTATTATGATGCATGTATGTCATTTTTATTTGTAATAACCCATAGAATATACAACACCAAGAGTGAAATTTAATGTAAACTATAGACTTTGGGTGATAATGAAATGTCAATGTAGGTTCATGAGTTGTAACAGATGTCCCACTCTGGTGTCAGGTCTTGATAAATGGGGGAGGTTATACATGTTTTGGGGCAGAGAGTATATGGGAAATCTCTGTACTTTCCCCCTCAATTTTGGTGCAAACCTAAAACTGCTCTTAAAAAAAAACCCTAAAATGTCTAAATATGAAAATATTGATAGAATGGGAAGATAGACAGGCAACAATAAAAATATAAAGATTATATTCTTGGGCAAGCTGAAATGAAATATCCAAGTGAAAAGGCAAAAAACTGTACGTACTTTGGAATTTACTAAATAGTTTATGGGTGGAAAAAGAACAAAAATAGACCAAGAAGAGAAGGAATTAACTGTTTAAGGGAATAGAAATAAATCCTCTAAAAATGGAATTAATAATGAATATTTATTTAAAAAAAAAAAAAAGAATAGGGATGATGTCTTCTCATTCATGCTTATACTCCCAGCACTTAAGTCACCTGACATTTGTTCGGTAAAACCCTAATGCTGCTGGTGACCATAGGGAAAGCCTGTGGAATAAGGAGCCCATGTGGAGAAAAGCAGGCTGGAGCCAGAGATAAGGGACAGCCCTCAAGAGCCAGCCCTGAACTCATTGCTGCTTGAAAGTAGTTAATCCTCAACTTCTTTTACATAAACCAGTGAATTCTTTTTTAGCCTGAACTCATTGGAGTCAGGACCTGAGCTTACAACTGAAAAACCACCAGTACCAACAAACAAACTAAAACAGCTGGTTTGTTCTGCCTAGGGATGTCCTATGTTAGTGAACTACTTAAATAGAATTTAAACAAAGATAAATAGATCCTTTGCTTAATCTTTGTGTGGCGTTCCAGTATCAGACTCATGGGAAGAGACACTAGGGGTCTTTTCCCTTGCATTTGACTCCTGTCTCCTGTTTCTTTCACAGGGCACTTGAGACCTGAGCCAATCCTAGCTTTTTAGCGACACACACAGCAGAGTCATGTTCCTTACCTCCTTCTTACATAACCTCTGAAGCTTTCTGTGCTGTTAGCACAGAGCTAGCCCATCCTCTACAATTTTTATATTTTTGAGCTACAATTTTTGAGACTACAGAAACCACGCTGTGCTGCTGTTTAGAGAGGATATGAACGTCTGCGGCTAACATCCACGGGGACTGAAAAATGACATTGCAAATGCAAGCACAGTGCTGCTCTGCAGTGTGGGAAGGAGGAGGACCCCAGGGACCCAGATGGAAGGCGGATCTTTCCCTCACCTCAAAAATCATTATTTCATTTTATAAGACCCTGGCATCTATCTATGTCTAATGTTAATGGTATGCTTAAAAAAATTTTAGTCATTTAATGTGAAACTCAAAAACATGTATATAATATACATTCTTGGAAATTATCTGCAATATTAGAAATCGTGCTACAACATGGATATAGTTCAAAGAAACAGAAATACAAGTGGTTAATAAATATATGATAAGGTTCTAGATCTCATTCACAATGAAAGAAATGCATATTAAAGTAACAATACCATGTTGACTACCAGCTTGGCAAAGATTATAAACAGGCACTCTCAGATACATGCTGCTGGTAAGAGCACAGGCTGCCACAACCTTTTTAGATGGCAATTTCATAGTATCTATCTGAATTTCAAATATATTCACTCGTTGACTCAGAAATTCCATTTCTAGAAGTCTGCCTTACAGATATATCATATAATCACACAAGATTATATATTACAAAGTTATTTTTTTACAAAGTTATTATAGTAGCATTTGTAATAGTGAAAAAGCTAAAATTATTCTAATTGTATTTCAACAAACAGATATACTACATAGCACATCAATACTATGAAATATTTATATGACACGGGCAGATTGTTTAGTGGAGAAAAATGATTATAGGATTGTGTGTGTGTGTGTGTGTGTGTGTGTGCATGCACGTGCGTGTGTCTAAACTCATTTGTGGGATTTGTGGGAAGAAACTGTCATGCTTAAACAAAGTGATGTGGCTTCTGGGAAGTGGAATTTGAGAGGAAAAAAAAACAGGGTAATGTTTTTTATTTCCCAACTACTTCTATTTGTACTATATACACTACTTTTATAATACATTTTTAATTCAGTCACAATTCTGCATTCCAACACAATCCAGAAAACAATAGAAAATACAATTATACTTTGCTATAAAATTAAACAGTAATTAAAGCTTACATGCCACTGTCATGGTAGGTGGTATTTTAAGATGATAATTAAAGCATGAGAGCAGAGTAAACAAAAGCATATAAAAGTGAAATTTAAAGGTTAGTCGCTTATTTTTTTTAGAGGAAAGAGAGAGAGCATGGTGGGGGGCAGAGAGAAAAGAGAATCTTAAGCAGACTCCACCACGAGCCAGGAGGGCAGAGCCTGAGGCAGGGCTTCATCTGACACAACCCTGAGATCACCACCCTGAGATCATGACTTGAGTTGAAACCATAAGTCGGATACTCAATTCACTGTGCCACCCAGGGGCCCCAAGGTTCATCACTTTTTAATCTACATTAACCCCTGAAACAAATAATAAGTTATATGTGAATTAATTTAAAAAATTAAACGATGGATTAAATTTCTTTGATAGATACAAAAAAGATATAATGCAAATACTAATATAAATGAACTTCTGAATCCTATTTTATGAAAGCAGATTTATTTCATGGAATTAAAGTTTCACCACCAACAGTGAAATCCCTTGTCTTCAAGTTTACATCTTCCCCTGCTGCCCTTCCACTGCCATCTTTGGTAGAAGAGTAGGAAGTATTTTGCAGGACCAGGGATATGGAATTTTCCTTTCTACCCCTGTCCTAGAAAAAAACAGATTCTGTGGACTTATGGCCAGGGGCTCTGGTAATATAATGTGCATATGGAGGAAAACATCATGTGTTATAGTTAGGGCAGTTATTCTTTTTTTTTTTTTTAAGTTATTTATTTATTTATTTATTTATTTATTTATTTATTTATTTGACAGAGAGAGACCACAAGTAGGCAGAGAGGCAGACAGAGTGGGGGGGGGGGGAAACAGGCTCCCCGCTGAGCAGAGAGCCCAAGGCAGGGCTCAATCCCAGGACCCTGGAATCATGACCTGAGCCGAAGGCAGAGGCTTAACCCACTGAGCCACCCAGGTGCCACTGGGGCAGTTATTCTTTCTCTGTTTTGTAAGCAAAGAAATAAGGTGGGTAGGATATACTTGAATTTGTTTATGACTAGAAGGTTGAACTAAGTGTCCTCAGCTATACTCCTGGGAGGGGACTGGGTTCCTCCTGAGACCTCCTGGGAGGTTTCCAATGTTCAGGAAAGAAAGGGCAGAAAACACTGAGATACTGAAGGAAGGTTGCTAGACCAACCATATCAAGTCCTTGCTACATGGGGCTGGGTTTAGCAATTATTTATTAAAATGTTTCCATATTTGTCTTGCTACCTGGCTAAAAGTTCCTGGGGGTGCAACTAGCATCATGATTGGTACATAGTAGGCACTCATTAAATTTAGGTTTGAATAAATGGATGGATCAATGGATGAATGTTCAAGACAGATGAAATACTCAGTAGAGAGTTTCACAAACTCCCTAAATGAAGGGGATAAAAACATGCAGGTGAAATGAATGAGGGGGATGGCAGAAAAACATGACAGGAAGAGATAGAATGGGAATCTTGAGCTGTCTCAATGGTGTGGGAGGCCTTATTATCCTTGAGTAACCTAGGATAACCCAGAGAAATACATAGTTGAAGTCAGATAGCTTAAAGCTAAGATAGAGTATGCTCAGATTTCCCCCCAAATAAGGAGAACCCCAGTGTTTCTAGTAAAGGAGAATTTTGGAGAGAGTTCCACCCATGGTAAAACTCCCACAGAATTTGCATAAAATAACTCATGTCATTTGTCTGTTCAGATTCTATTATTCCATACCAATTGTGTCTTCCTTCCTTTATTTATTTATTTATTTATTTATTTATTTATTTATTTGACAGTGAGAGACAGAGAGAGAGAGAAAACACAAGCAGAGGGACTAGGAGAGGGAGAAGCAGGCTTCCAGCTGAGCGGAGACCCCTATGCAGGCTGGATCCCAGGACCCTGGGATCAAGACCTGAGCCAAAGGCAGATGCTTAACCGACTGAGCCACCCAGGCACCCCCCAATTATGACTTCTTTTTTTTTTTAAAGATTTTATTTATTTATTTGACAGAGAGAGATCACAGTAGACAGAGGCAGGCAGAGAGAGAGAGAGGGAAGCAGGCTTCCTGCTGAGCAGAGAGCCCCATATGGGACTCGATCCCAGAACCCTGAGATCATGACCTGAGCCGAAGGCAGCGGCTTAACCCACTGAGCCACCCAGGCGCCCCCAATTATGACTTCTACACCACCTAATTTCCTAAGCAACTGATCCCCACTTAAACCCTAAAGGCAAATAATACCTAGAGAAACCAGGACTTGCAGGCATCTTCCGGCACACCCAGGAGAAGACCTACTACTGCCACTATTACAGCAAATATAAATACTCTTTAAAAAAAAAATATATATATATATATATGAACAAATAATCCTTTTTTTTAAAAAAAGATTTTGTTTTTAAATAATCTCTACACCCAGCATGGGGCTCAAACTCCCAAGCTTGAGACCAATATGAGTAGTCGTCACCACCATTACCGTCATCACCATAACTACTACCGTTAACTCAGAGTGAAATTATCCCATAGCAAATTAGAATCCTAAAACATGTCTGGGATCCTGACCAATCAGGGTGTGCCTCTTCCTTTCTTCCTTTCTTCCTTTGGATGGTAACCAGGAGAGAGATGGACACAAATATTCCCTGTCATTGTATCTGTATCACTAAATCTCTGTCAAAATGATCAGAAATTAACTAGCGAAACTTCGAGAATTGAGAGAAGACCTGAAACCAGGTAGGTTCTGGATCTTCAGAAATTCAGCCTGGGACTTAATACCTCTAGGATCTTCTCTTTAACTCATTCCATCTCTCATGTTTACTTCCTTCTGCTTGGCTTTGCTCTCTCCCAGAATAGATGGACATTTTGCACTGGCAGAAAACATATCTGCTGGGAGTCTTGGGCTTATATCATCCCAGTTATCTTTCTCAGAAAAGGAGATATTTTCTCAGCTTCATTTTGGATTTCTCCAAGGAAAGCTCTGGCTGACGTGAGTCATTTACCTATCCCTGGGTCCTTCATTATGGTCAAAAAGGGTTTTCAGGGCACCTGGGTGGCTCAGTGGGTTAAAGCCTCTGCCTTCGGCTCAGGTGATGATCCCAGGGTCCTGGGATCGAGCCCCGCATGGGACTCTCTGCTCAGCAGGGAGCCTGCTTCCTCTTCTCTCTCTCTGCCTGCCTCTCTGCCTACTTGTAATCTCTGTCTGTCAAATAAAATAAATAAAATCTTTAAAAGAAAAAAAAAAAGAGGGTTTTCTCTGATCCTGCCTATGTTACATATCCACTTTTTGGCCAGGGAGCTGGGTCTTACAATTGGCAACTCCACAAAAACCATATGGGATGCATGGTGGGGGTGATGCCCTTCTCCTGAAGAAGGGGAGATGTTATTTAAAAAAAAGAGAGAGACGCTTGAAATGTCCACCAAAGATAAATCAAAGACAGCTAGCTTGATGGGAAACTAGCTAATTAGATGATGGTTACATGTATTAAATGATTATTATAAGGCCTAATATTTGTTCTCATATTTTTTCCAAAAAATTTATTTTTCCTCTTCTTTTTTTGTGCAGTTATTCAAAGGTTTTAGAAAATTGTCATATACCAAAAAAGAAAAGAAAAAAATCTGTTGATATCTTAATTAAAATTTATGACACCCAGGAGTAATTTGAAAAGAGGAGACACTTTTACATTAGATTTCCTGTCTGAGTACACAGCATTGCTTTCCACTTATTGAACTTTTTTTCAGTCTCCTAAAATTTTCTGTAGGTCTTTTACATAATATATTATTTTTAGCATAATAGCTGACCCCAGAACAGTCTTTGATTAGAAAAATATTTTAATAAAATAGAGGTAAGCCTGCCACATACTGCGGCTCAGTTTGTGAGAGATCTGAGCCCAGGGAGCCCCATTTACATGAACTACAATGTAAGAGAGGCCCCTGGAACTATGCAGTGCAGTACCTTTGGGAAGAAGGTAAGAATGTTGAGAGGAGCCAAAACAGTGAGCGGAATGGCTAAGCTTCTTTACATAAGAATAGGAGGAAAATTTTACTTAGTTCTTGGGAGAGAAAAGGATCAGAATGGTAACCAGACAAAGAGAAGCTTCTGTGATGGTGGAAGTGTGCATAGAACATTGGTGAAGAGGCCAGTGAGAAAAATCTCAGCAGTGAGACATTTACAAAACAGGAATGTTCTGAATGTTCAGTTTATTAAAGTGTGGAGTTGGGATTGCAGGTTTCCATCTTCCGTAAAATTTCTGCTACTTGATACAATCTTTTATTTCAAAACTACTTTGGAAGGGGGAACAGAGCAGGTACTATGTGCCCTGGCTTGTGTTAAAGTCACAGCAGAGATAAAGGAATAGACACAGATATGCAGAGAATAGAAAGAATTCAGGGCATGGAAATGGGAGGTTTGAGCCAATCATGTCTGGAACTCAGGACTTCAGGGTGAGGGCACTATCGCCAATGCATAAACTGCATTCATAAGGACTCCATACCACTGTTAGTAGCATTCCGTAAATTACTTTCGGGTCTTTTCCTTGCCCCTATAAATGGGACCCTATTTTCCCTCCAGTTTTTGCAGGTTACAGGAATCTGTCTATATCTTTGTCTCTGTCTCTGAGTATTACCTATGTATCATCTATGTAAGTATATATAAGATATATGTAACATATATATATATGAAATAAAGAATATTAAGAAGATATATTAGGCCTTTTTTTTTAAAGATTTTATTTATTTATTTGACAGACAGAGATCCCAAGTAGGCAGAGAATCAGGCAGAGAGAGAGGAGGAAGCAGGCTCCCTGCTGAGCAGAGAGCCCAATGTGGGGCTCGATCCCAAGACTCTGGGATCATGACCTGAGCCAAAGGTTTGATCCCAAGACTCTGGGATCATGACCTGAGTCAAAGGCAGAGGCTTTAACCCACTGAGCCACCCAGGCTCCCCCATATTAGGCCTTTTGGTACTTTTTATTCCTTCCTGCTGAGGCAGCTTTTATTGAGTGTCATTTCCCTTTAAACCAAAGAATTTCTTTTCACATTTCTTGTAGTTGAGATCAGCTGTCAATAAATTCTCGCTCATCTTTTATCTATCTGAAAATGTCTTTATTTTGTATTTATTTTTCTTTTTTTTTTAAGATTTTTATTTATTTGATAGAGAGAGACACAGTGAAAGAGGGAACACAAGCAGGGGGAGTAGAAGAGGGAGAAGCAGGCTCCCCACTGAGCAGGGAGCCTGATGCCGGTATCGATCCCAGGACCACAGGATCATGACCCGAGCCGAAGGCAGATGCTCAATGACTGAATCACCCAGGTGCCCCTATTTTGTATTTCTTTTAAAAGAATCATTAGGGTATAAGTTGACTTTTTTTCTTTCTTTTGGCAACTTATTGTAGTTTGACTATAATATAAACATGTGTATTTTCCTTGTATTTATCTTGCTTGTCATTTGTTGGGCTTCTTGATTCTGTGAGTTAATGTCTTTAAAAATATTTTGGAAAATTATTAGAAACTCCCCACTCTTTCATCTCTTTCTTGGGCTCCAATTACATGTTTTAGATCAGTGGTATTGTTCCCAAGTTCTTAGATGTTGCAATCTGCTTTTATTTTTATCTCTTTCTTCTCTTTGTGTTTTAGTTTGAATAATGTCTATTGGCCCAAATGTCTTCAAGTTCAGTGATTATTTTCTCTACTGTATCCAGATTGCTTTTAAGTCCATGAAATGAATTCTTTGTAGTTAATATCAATCTTCATTTTTAGCATTTCATTTGATTTTTAAATTTTTCTCTATTGAAATTCTCCATTTGTTCACATATGATGTAAACTTATTTCCCATACATATGGGAAATATACATATATATATCCCAATATATATTGGGAAATAAGGTGTATACACACACACACACACATACACACCCCAGAGGCCACTCTGGTTTGCTTATTTTAAGATGACAACCCAATTTCTCTCAGTGAAAAAGGATAGCACTCAGGCCCAAGGACATCCAATCAGACCGCCAAACCCATAGAGAAAGTGCTTTAACTCAATATGAAGGAAAACGCTTTTTTCAATAAGGAAAACAAGGTATTTTTCTTTCTGTGGTAGTTTTATCACTATGAGATAATAGGCATTTTATCATAGTGTTTAAGTGGATAGAGTTTGAATTCAGGCAAACTGGAGATGAATCCCTTGCTCTGCTGCTTATGAGCTCTTTAGTCTTGAGCAAGTTAGATATTCCTCAGTCTCAGTTCTTCATCAGTAGAATGTGGATAATGAGAAAAATACTTTTTTCATAGGGTTTCTGTGAGGTTTGAATGTGATCACACCTGGACGTAAGTAGCACAGAGAGAGATCCCTCAGTTAATGCGAGCTGTTTTCCTTCTCTTACATCCTGTCTCACCATATCCCTTTCCCTCCAAGTTGAAACAAAACAAAGAGAACCAGTTTTGTCTTGGTCCCTGATATATCTCTAGCATCTATCCCACTGCAGGCACTCAATAAATACTTGTTGAAAGAATAAATTAATAAAACTCTTTTCTGAGTTGGGCAATCCAAAATGTTAGGCTCACCAGGGATCAGACTTGCCTTAAACAATATTTTCATAATCCATCTCAAAAAGGGGGTGTTTTATCAAATATACTAGACTCCAAAAGACTCTAAAAATGGTATTGAAATTCCTGACTCATACATGGGCATTTCAGAGAAAGATTTCAAGTCTATGATGGGGGCAAAGAAATGGCAAATTAATTTTACTGACACAAAGAAGGGGAACTTTCTGAACATTTCCTTCATTCCATGAATGAGAATTGAGAATCACTATAAATCTTGCTTAAAGCTATCATCAGATCAGGGGCGCCTGGGTGGCTCATTTGGTTGCAAGGCAGACTCTTGGTTTCTGCTCAGGTTATGATCTCAGGGTCATGACCATCAGGCTTCACATTCAGAAGGTAGTCTGCTTTCCCCTTCCCTCTGTCCCTCCTCCCCCACCACACACACTCTTTCTCTCAAATAAAGAAAATAAAATCTTTTAAAAAAAGATATCAGATCAAGTACTGCTTTAGGCAAAAATGGAAATGATAAGGTCATCAAGAAGATCGACAAAGTATACAATAATTTATCTTTGTACATAGCAAAGTTCATTCTTGCCTGAAAAGCCAGTCTAATTCTATGGTAAAAAAAAATGCTAAAGAATCAGGGGGACAGTATTTCCTGATACTATTTCACCAGTAGGGAAGAATTAGAAGTATGTCTGTTTGTTCATGAAGGTTTGTTTTTTTTTTTAAAGATTTTATTTATTTATTTAACAGACAGAGATCACAGGTAGGCAGAGAGGCAGGCAGAGAGAGAGAGACGGGAGGAAGCAGGCTCCCTGCGGAGCAGAGAGCCCGATGCGGGGCTCGATCCCAGCACCCTGGGACCATGACCGGAGCCAACGGCAGAGGCTTCAACCCACTGAGCCATCCAGGCGCCCCTGTTCATAAAGGTTTTTAAGAAGAATTTGAAGGAATGTAGAGTATGTCCTCACTGGTAAAGGAGGAGTTAGTCATTTTATAAAATGCTTAAAAATCACTTTATTTTTAGAATGTTCCCTTCTGTCATTGACATCTTAATGTACTGTAATTTGAAATGTCTGCATGTTGAGTGAGCAGAGCACAAGCACTTCGCAGCCGTGAATATAATTGCTACTTAAATGTGCTATAAATCAATATATAATGCAAGGGCACACAATAATGGCTCAGAACATTTACTATACTTTAATAGTAATAGAAATACTTTTTAAATATCCAAAATACTGAATATTCATTGTAGGTACATTCTCCAGTTCTTTATTCACTGTTTGTTGATGTGACACTCAAAACAGTGAAATCCATGATTTCAAAGATGCATATGTGCAGACTTCACACTTTTTAGATACTTGCAGGGAGGATATAATTACATATGTAAAAACATAAACTAAAATGTAAAGGAAAGGGAAGGGTACCTGGCAGCCTCAGTTGGTAGAGAAAGCGACTCTTGATCTCACAATTGTGGGTTCAAGCCCCACACTGGGTGAGATTACTTTAAAAAATCTTAAGGTGTAAAGGAAAATAAGCCATATTGTTTCTAAATTTAAACATTTCTGCATGTCTCTAAAAACAATTTTGTGCACAGTTGAAAACTTTCTAATATAATGGGTAAGGGCAAAAATACTATATGTAAAAAAGTTTTCTTAGTGTCTAAGACCTGATTAGAACAAGAACGTTCCAAAAATAGGAGGGAAAAGTGGATAGTTTAAGGTGGGATAATTTTTCCTGAATTCTAAGTCCAAAACTTAGTTGTTTGTAGAGTTTAGAACATGTTTAAAATAAATATACCTTTTCTAGGATGGAATTTTCTTTCTTCCTCCTACATCCTCCTGGAGTCTGGCATACTAGACTATGATAAGATAAAAAAGACAGGGGCGCCTGGGTGGCTCAGTGGGTTAAGCCGCTGCCTTCGGCTCAGGTCATGATCTCAGAGTCCTGGGATCGAGCCCCGCATCGGGCTCTCTGCTCAGCAGGGAGCCTGCTTCCTCCTCTCTCTCTGCCTGCCTCTCTGCCTGCTTGTGATCTCTCTCTGTCAAATAAATAAATAAAAATCTTAAAAAAAAAAAAGATAAAAAAGACAAATGCTCTTATAAATAATGTAGAGGAAGTTAATCTAGATAATGCTTGATTATTCTGCAGATGTCTGGGGGCACTCAAAATGAAGTCGCCACTGGCTTCCACCCTGTGCCTGTGGTCTAGCTGCTCAAGGATGTCACTAAAACTCCAGGCTCTTTCCATCTTTCTGGTCTCGTTCTTGGTGTGTAATAGTGTTTTTCTCAAGGTTACAAAATAGCTGCCTTAGCTCCAAACATCACATTTACAAATGACAAAGTAAAAAAAATAAACAAGAAAAGAGGGCTAAGAGTCTCTCTCTCTCTATATATATATCATATATATGATATATATATATATATAATCTTTTTATCAGGAAGAAAACTATTTTCTAGAAGCTCCCCAGCCAACTTCTCTTTTTTCTTCTGTTTCAATGACCACAACAACAGTGTCACCTCCCTCCCCTAAAGGAATCATAATAAAAAGAAATGATTATTGAAAGGACCTATTTAACCAGAGCGACTCCATCTTGGTTAAAAGCCATTTTGTTGTTTGTGCAGTAAAACTTAAACTGACTTTGCCCCCCACCCCCGAGAAACTTATTTAGAAGCAAGTCTGGGAAACCAGCAGAATGTGGTCAGCCAGTTCCTAATAACAGAGCCCAGAATACAAGGCCAGGTTGGCCAGTTCCTGATAACAGAACCCAGAATACAAGGACGAATCAGGCCAGTTGGAGGCATCCAATCAGTAAAACCCACATACTCTCTCCTTAACCACCAAAGAATGTAAACTCCGCCTTTTGGGCGCCAAACTTGGGCGCCAATTCAGAGCAGAGTGATAGGCTGAATTTGTCCTATAGTAGCTGTTTGAACAGCAAATAGGACAAATTATAATTTGTCCAAATTATAATTCAATTGGCCACCTGCATGTGGCCTAACATGACTATACAACTTTCTCTGTGTGTTACAATCTCCTTGGCCACCTATGTGTGGCCAGGCTTTTGCTCTATAAAAGTTAGTCTGTGAGGCTGGGAGGGGGTCGCTTTCTTCGGAGGTGGCCATGGCCAGTCAGTCTGACTTCTAATGCTTAACATAGAATAAAGCTTTACATAACTTTAACTTTGTTTCAGTCTCATTCCCCTGGCCAATCAGTCTAACTTCTAATACTTGGCATAAAATAAAGCCTTAAATAACTTTCACTTTGTCTCAGTCTCGTTTCATTTAATAATGGACCTAACAATTATTTCCATTGAATTAGAAAAACTCACAATTTGTCTCCTGGGGTAAGGAGGGACCCCCCCCTCCCCACCCCCGCACCTTCCCTGAGTATTCTGTTCCCAAATTTCTGAACAAACTGGATTTCTATTAGGAAGGATTAGGGTAAGATTGTTGTTTGGTCAGTAACCAATAGCTCTTATGCACCACCAAGACTGGTATTACACACCTGAACACCAATTTATTCATTTATACTGGAAAGTATTATTGCCAAGAAAGCTGGATCCTTGAGTTCTCTAGCCAACATATTATTTCTTTATAGAATAAAAATCTCTTCAAGTGAAGTTAAAATATAATGAAAAATCTACTAGAATCAGATGTAGAGGAGTATTTATTTCTCTCTGCTCAGGTTGATTCCTTTGCCTGTAATGCCTTTTCCTTCTTAAAACTCCCACATATCCTTTAAAATTCAGTTTAACCATTATCCCCTTTAGAACGCATTCTTTGTTACCCCCACCTTCTCCACCTGTACTTCCCACCCCCAAGCTGAATTATTTGCCTCTCCTCTGTATTACCATGGCATACTGTGCATAACTATATCATTACACCTACTCTATTGTATTGTACTTATCAATTTATGTGTCCTCTCCACTAAATGTGAGTTCCTTAAAAGCAGAAACTAGGCTAACTTGTTTTTATAGACTTAGTAGTTAGCACAGAGTTCAGTATATGGATAGATATTAGTGGGAGGCAGAATAATCACCCCTCTCCCAAAAGAGTATTAATTTTAATCCCTGAAACCTGTTGTGATGATATTTGTGTGTCAATTATGTGGTACCCAAATGGAGTGTCTCTCAGTTGGATGAAGGCCTCCAGATGTGAGACACTGACTGGTGGAAGCCGGTGGCATGGGAGATGAAGGAATTCATCTGAGGCATAACAGAGATACAAGTGTCTTGAATACACCGCAAGACGGCAGAAGGCAGGACAGCAGAGGAGAGGCTGTCTGCAATGAGACAGTGGGTGGGGGCTGTTTTTAAAGGGAGAAGGTGAGGAGGTATGACGAAGTATGGAATTCTCCCCTTTTTAATAACTGTGCCTGGTTGTACGTAGCTCATTGGTCAGTTAGGGCCAATGGATATTTTGAGGTGGGTGGCCTGTTCCACTTGTCTGTATTTATTCGCGCAGGACTCTTTGCCTAATAGCAGCCTCTATAGGCTAGAAGGGTGTCTTTGGATGGGATTAGCTTTAAATGGGTGAACACAGATTGCCCTCCATAATGGGGATGGGCCTCATCCAAACAGTCTAAGGCCTGAATAGAAAAAGAAGTCTAGCCTCTCTGAGCAAGAAGGAATTCTCTAGCAGATTGCCTTCAGACTTTATCTGCACCATCCACTCTCCTGGGTCTTGAGCCTACTGGACATGACAGCCTTCATAATCACATAAGCCAACTCTTTATAATAAGTTACATAGATACATTGATTTTATTTCTATGGGCACCCTGGCTAACACACCAGGGAATGTATTACCACATGGCAAAAGGGAGTTTGCAGGGGTGATTAACATAAAGGTCTTAGAATGGGAAGATTATAAGATTATTTGAAATTTTTCAGTAGGCCCAATGTCATCCTTATAAGAGATAGACAGAAGTGTCAGACTCATAGAAGGAGATGTAATGATAGAAGCAGAGGGTCAAATGACAGAACTGCTAGCTGGGAGTCCCAAACTAAGGATAGTGTTGAGAAGCTTGAATAAAACAAGGAAGTGATTTTCCCCTAGAGCTTTGGAGGGTACACAGTCCTTTCAACACCCTGATTTTAGCCCAGTGAGACCCATTTTCTACTCCTCACCACCATAACTATAAGATAATAAATGTATGCAGTATGTTTGTGGTAATTTGTTATAGCAGCATTCTGAAACTAATACAGTGGTAAAGAAAATTTTTGAGTGACAAAATGACAAGTATTTAATGCATTAAGGTGTTATAATAATAACTAGCAATTAATAATTAATTTAATAATTAATTAATTTATGCTGGCTACATACTAGGAATTTTATACATTCAGTCTTGATTCAAATATCTAAACCAAGGTCAAGATATTATTATACCGAGCAAACCAAGCTTATGAAAGACTGAATAATTTTATGAAAGTATCATGTCAATAATTGCTATAATGGGTATTGGATATGAAGACACATTCCTCTAAGTCCCAGTGCCCTCAAGATATCCTGAGACATTCAGCTCTATCATAAAGCACCAAGGGGTGGCCCTTTAGCCTCCCCCAGTATCCTTCAGCATTCCTATAGCAACTTAAATTGCAGTGAAAATAGTATGTTCATTTGCAAATGTAGTTTTCAAAACAGGTCCCAGCTTCTCATGATAGAAGGACTGCCTTCTATAAGTCCCTTCCATAGGAAATACTTATGCTGCCCAAGTCTGTCCATAGGTTGAGATCTTTATGTATGTCCACACTTGCCATGGACTGAGGCAATTAAATACCGGGGACCTGGCTTGCCTTCACTGTCACATTTTGTATGTTTGGTAACTCCTATCTTTTGAAAATATTAATGCAATCAATTCGACCCTAATCAGGGCTTCTTCAGGCAATGAGTTCACCTTTTAAGATGATTTTGCTTCTTTCAGTACATCCATTTCTTACAGATTTTATAAATTTATAATTAACTGAAACTCTGTTTCCAACCTTATATGCTTCACCTCACCATTGCCCAATTTACTGCCTGCACAACAATTATACAATGAACACTTATGTTGATGTCCATTTGTGTAGAAAATATTTTTAATGGGCAAAGACTTATAAATTTCTTGTATTATAAAATACCAGTTGAAATATTTCCTAAACTGGGGCACCTGAGTGGCTCAGCCAGTTAAACGTCTGACTCCAGCTCAGGTCATGACCTCAGGAATCATGATCTCCTGGGATCCAGCCCCACCTTGTGCTTGGGTGCATGCACACGCATGCCCTCTCAAAGAAAGAAATAAAAAATCTTAAAAAAAATAAAAAAAGAGGGGTACCTGGTTGGCTCAGTTGTTGGGCGTCTGCCTTTGGCTCAGGTCATGATCCCGAGGTCCTGGGATCGAGCCAGACATTGGGCTCCCTGCTCAGCGAGAAGCCTGCTTCTCCCTCTCTCATTCCCCCTGCTGTGTTCCCTCTCTCGCTGTGTCTCTCTGTCAAAAAAAAAAAAATAAATGAAATCTTTAAAAAAAAGAAAAAGAATTCATAAACTGTAGAATTTCTGCTAAAAATGGAAACAGATGTAACCACAGGTTTCTTATGAATTATGTCTTGGTAGAGAAAGCCCTTTGGGAAATATTATATATTATATATAATAGTAATAATCACTTTTCTCTAACTTTGGATTAAATAAAAGGCTTGTTTCATTTGCTTATTTTCTAAAGAAAAGTCCAATTTTTAAATTATTTTTTAATTTTAGTGACTATTAAAACTGCTTTATGCTGATGTATGAAAGAATTGACTGAATCTTTTTGACTAGTTGAAAGGTACTTTTTTGAGAACATGGTGATTAGAAAAGATTGTGGATAGAACATTTCTAATATGGATAATTTAGAATTCGTCTATATAAAACCCATGTGGGTGGTCTCGTCATCACTACCCATGACTTTACATTCAGAGCATTCTTTTAAAATTTGAGAACTATGCATTTGCCAACCACACAAAGAATTTACTTAGTGTACACACATAAAGTACAGGTATCTTTACCAGTCTTTTTGTTAAAAATATTCATTAATTTACTTCAAAATCTTAAGCAGGATGATGAGAAAATTTGTAACTAAGGAAAGTTCCCGCCTTACTATTTGCTGATTTCTAATCACAAACACAATTTATAATAGTAAATTTTTTGGAATAAATTAATACAGTAAGGATTTCTTTTAAATACTTATTTTGGGGGGTGCCTGGGTGGCTCAGTCATTAAGTGTCTGCCTTCAGCTCAGGTCATGATCCCAGGGTCCTGGGATGAAGCCCTGCATCAGGCTCCCTGCTGAATGGGAAGCCTGCTTCTCCCTCTCCCACTCCCCCTGCTGTGTTCCCTCTCTTGCGGTGTCTCTTTCCCAAATAAATAAAGAAAATCTTAAATAAATACATACATACACACATACATACATACATACTTGTTTGGAATACAAGTTACTGCAGAAAACTATGGGGTATAAAACTTCAAAAAACACATAAACAATAGCCAAAATCTGGGGTGCCTCAGTCAGTTAAACATCTGCTTTTTGGCTCAGGCCATGATCCCAGAGTCCCAGAATCCAACCCCATGTCAGGTTCCTTGCTCAATGGGAAGTCTGCTTCTCCCTCTCCCTCTCCCCCAACCCTATCTTTCTCTCTCTCTCTCTCACAAATAAATAAATAAAATCTTTTTTTAAAAAGGCAAAATCCTTTTGATGAACTTTTTACCTTTCCTCTTCCAAACCGTTTTCAACCTTGACTTCTCCGTTTCCTTAATTCTGCATTTCCTGTTATCAAACCATTCGCTGGGTCCTGCCAATTCCGTACACTTAACATTCCCATCTGTGTATGTCTACCTCTGGTGCAGTTAGTTCTCATACCTCTGGACACCATCATCTCTTTGCTTGGCTTGACTACAGCAACCTCCTAAGTGGTTTCTCAGGTTCTTTGCCTCTGACCTCTACCACCAGCCTCCTACCCACAGTCATACTCTAAAATTCTAACAGACCACTTATTCTTTGTAAAACAAAAAGTGAAACGTGACATTCTGCTAGATAAATGTTTCATCAGCTTTGCAGTGCTCTCAGAATAAAATTAAACCCCAAAGGCCGGCACATGAGACCTTGGACTATTTAGACCCTGTTTAGGTCTCCATAAGTATAACCACTTCATAGGAAGAGCCAGAAGGGAGACAATTGCAGTTTTGTAGGGTTTTTTAATCTTTATGTTCCCATTGCCAGCTCACTGCCTGGGAGATAGTAGATGTTGAATTAATATTTGTTAAGGAGTTTCTGGCCTATTTCTGTGGTTTAAAAAATACGCTTTCAATTTATTAAGGTTTGTATGAAGTGAACAAGCTTCCTGAATTCTCCATCAGCTCTTTCAGACTCATCTTTATGCTTGTTTCCCAGACCTTCACTAGGCTTTCATTTCCTTCAATATGGCATTCTGCTTTCCTGACATGTACAACTCAATGGCATAATACCATAGCCAGAGTACTGCCTGGGAAGCGCTTCCCCTTCATCAACTGAAATCCAACTCTTAAGCTGCTTGAGTAGAGTATATGTAAAAATTAGTATTTTTATTTTAACCACTAAATTCAATTTTGCTACTCTGAGGTAAAGAAGTAGGATTTTAAATATATTTGCAAACCCCAGAAAGTTATTTTAACAGTTAGCATCTGCATAAGTAAAAAAATACTTTTAAGTTTGGGGGCGTTAAGTTTTAAGCCAAGCTTTTCTCATGATTTTGGTTTCAGATCTCAGCTACTTAGTTAACCATTCTGACGTTCCCTGAACATCAGTAACCATTCTCCCTTTCCTGCTTCTTTAAGTAGTCCAATAAATATACCACTTATGAATCTGATAGTATTCAATTCCATCACAAAACAAATTTCATCACCTAGCATCTGGATTCACGGGATGAAAGATGGTGATTAATATAATTTAAGTGATGAGATAAGTGTGTTAAACCATTAATAAGGATAGGGAGATTATATGTCTGGCAAATCTTTGACTATATTAACACTAAATGGTTATTACTTTTTAAATAATTAACATCTTAATTTATATTTATATCCACCCACTCATTTATTTTTGCTGAAAATGTCTTGTTGAATCATTTCAGTTATTTCTTAGAATTCCACTATGTGTTAAGTTCTATTCAAGGCAGTTTGGATACAAAGTCTGGTACATAACAGGCAGAATCTCTACCCTGATGGAGTTTGTATTCATGGGGTAGAGAGATGGGAAATTAAGTATAGAATAATATGGTTTCAGCAATTGCTTATTACTATGAAATAAATAACATATCGATGATAAGATGGAGTGATAGAGGAAGGCCAACTTTAGGAAGTGATTTCTCTGAGGAAATAAAGGCTCTCAATGATGAAATCTTAACAATGAGAAGGACCTGGGAAGAGATACGGTGAAATAGTGGTCTAGACAGGAGGCAAGTACAAGAACTCTGACACAGGAATAAACATGCATATTTTATTTTTTTTTAAAGAGGGGATATAAGGAAAAGAGAGGTGCCTACATTTTTTACTTAAGTAACTGTGTGGGTGGAGGTGCCATTTATGGAACTGTAGAATGTCAAAGAGAGTTTTCTTTGGAATTTATTTGTTCTACTTGGAATTGGATAAATATATAATACACCCAAAAAGAAATGTCAAGTAGGAAGTGGAATATATGAGTATGGAATTCATGAAAGCCCAGGAGTAGAACTTTGATCAAACATTTCTTGCTGCAGGCTATTTTGTTCTGTATCAACTTAAATAAAGTTCATATCTGTGGCCCCCTGCATAGGTATGGTACCACTGGAAGGCCTAAGAACTGAGACCACCTGTGTCAACACAACTTAGCTATTTGTTCTAGGAAACATTGCCCAAAGAAGATGAAACCATAAGCCAATAAATAACTTCACTGTTTGCTTTAGGAAATCCCTGCAAATGAGTTTATCTGAGACAACAGTCTCCCTTATCAAACCATAGTTTATTTATCAAGACTCATTTCAAAATTCTCACCTCACTATGTCCATCAACTCTCAACTATTATTTCACACACTTGCCCAATTGCAATCTGGCCCTCACTTTGAAATACCTGCCATAAACCACTTGAGTCCCGACTTCCTAAATCTTATACAATCCTCTGGCTCTTCGCTCTTGATTCTGTTAAGGCACTGTTTTTCCCTGACAAACTGATAAACTGATGTTTGCTTATTAACAGTTTGTCCATTTATATTTTGAGGAGTTCAAGATTCCTTGCTATTTTTGCTTCCCTGCCTTTATAGTAGGTGTTAGTCCTATAAATAACAGTTTATGTACCTGCTCTGAGACTCACAATTAGCAAAATGAGATTTCTAAAGTTGGGAGGACCTTAGACATTTATTCTAAGCAGTTTGTTTTGCCAGTGGGAAAACTGAAGCCACAGCAACTGTGACTTGTCTAGTGTCATAGATAGTAGCTACTAGATCATAAGATATATAACTCACAGTCTGACACTCAAAATAGGAGAATACATAAGCTCATGCTGAGCAAGATGAAATAAATTAAACTTTCATATTTTATTATCTGTAAGCTTCCTAGCAGGTGAGAGAGGAGTCTGGCTGCTTTCATTTTTCTTTGTGGTTGTAATGCTTTTGCACTATTTGCCAGGCTGGCTAAGGCACTGAGTACACGCATTTATAAAGATATTAGTAAATTTTAATTTACATTTTACCAAAAATTCAGATATTGAAAACTCATTAATCAGCAGAAAGATACAGAAACATCAGCTGTATCAGTTCCTGATGTAGTTGCAGTTTTCTCTTTATATACAGAAGAAAGAAGCAAAAACAAAAACACAAGGAAATAACAACTGAGAAAACCCCAATTTACCAAGTCAATGATATATCCTTCTCAGAGGGCAGGATTTGCCATGTAAAATATTCAAGAAGTTAAAGCCTTTTTGAATACTCAAGATATGGAGTCCCTTGGAAGAAACTAAAATATACAGATTTGTTATGGGTACATCTTATCATTTTGACTCAAATTTGATAAACTTGTGGGAAATCTCAATCGTTTTCTGTAATAATACTGTACCAATGCAGTGGATGCCTATGGCACTCTTTTCTCCCCATTGCTTTATTTCAAAAATTATCTCTGCTGATTCCAACCATATTATTTATGACAGTGGGAGCAGCTCCATAGCGACTCCATGCCACCAGGACTTCTTGACTCCATGCTCTCACCACAGTGATTGAACTAGAGGTGAATACTTGGCTCATGTTGGACAATGGGCCAATGGACTGGAGATCCAAAAGGTCTATCTAGTCAGCCTCTCACTGCCTAAGTAATAAATGTATAAAACTCAGGAATCGCTGTTAGCTGTGTTCTGCTATCTGCTCCAAGGAGCAAAGGAGGCCACATTTTTGCTTGGGTGTTCTACAGCATCTCTGAGCCCAAGAACAAATGGTGGTTGAAACTATTCAAACTAATCCTCACTTATCCACCCTAATAACCAAATTAACACCAGACAATTAAAAAGAATAAAAAGAAAAGAAAAAAGGTATTGAGAAGGAAACACTATCAAATACTTGCCCATACCCTATGCCCTGAAACCAGTAAATTATCATTTCTACATTTTCCATGTACCAGGCATTATTCTAAGTATTTTATATCATTGTCCTATTTAGTCCTTACTGCAATGCCATGAGAAAAGTACTTTTATTATCCTCATATTATAAACAACAACAAAAAAAGTGAGTCATAGAGAGTTTGAGTGATAGAAGCAGAGCTCAATCCAGGCAGTCTGACTATCTCTATATTTATAGAGATACTCTATTTATATCTATAACCTGGGATCAAAAACATGATTATGATGCCTTTCATTAAGGAAAAAACATTGTCAATGATGTGTTTTAGATAGCTTTCCCTGGGGAGTTAGATAGTAAACAAAGTAAAATGCATGGAATGTCAAGTAATGATGACAAGTGCTATAGAGAAATAAAAAGCAAAGGATAGGACAGGGAGGGCTAGAAGGTAGGGCTAGCAGGCAGTTATAATTTTACATAAGGGGGTTGGGGAAGGCTTCACTGAGAAACTGATATTTGAATGAAGGTATGAAAGAAGGGAGATGTCTGCAGATGCCTGGACAAAAAGCCTTCCAAGCAGAGAGTTCAGGACTACAAAGACCTGTAGGTGAGAGTGTGCTTACTATATTCAAGGACAAGCAAGGAGGCATGAATGATAAAGAAGTGGAAATGGGAGATGAGGTCAAGATTCTGGTAGGGATCAGAGGTGGCTGCTCTCAGCACTCTGGCTTTAATGCTGAAAGAGATGGACAGTCATTGCAGAGTTTTGAGCAAAAGAGTGACATGATCTGACTTGTGTTTTATAAAAACTGCCCTATCCGGTGTGTTGAGAATAGGTGGTAGAGGGGAAGCCCCAAAATAAAGAGGTCAGTTAGGAGACCATTATCCAAGCAAGAGACAATGGAAGCTTGAAACTGGGTGGTAGCAGTGGTAGTAGTGAGAAGAGATGGGTATCTTGCCACATTTTGAAAGTAGAGCCAACAGGATTTGCTGATGGATTGAATGTCAGTAAGAGAAAGGGTTGGGGATAGGGATGAAAACTGACTCTAGTTCATCCAAGCAACCAGAAAGATGAAGTTGCCTTCTGCTAAGATGGGTAAATCTGTGGGAGGAACAGGTTTAGGAGGTGGTGGGGGAAAATCAAGAATTCAGTATTGGACGTGTTAAGTAGTTAGATGTGCCATTTAGACTTCCAAGAGGAGACACTGAGAAGGCAGTTTGATATACAAATTTGGAGTTCAAGGGAACAGTCTGGGCTGGAGAAGTATATTTAGGAATCTTCAGGGAATGGACTATATATAAAGCCTTGAGACTAGATGAAAACGACTAAGAGTAAGCATAGATAGAGAAGAGATCTGAAGACTGAGTTCTGGGGTACTCCACCTGAAAGAGGACATTAACATTAATGGAGTTGGGCGCCTGGGTGGGTCAGTGGGTTAAGCCTCTGCCTTCGGCTTGGGTCATGATCTCAGGGTCCTGGGATCAAGCCCCGCGTTGGGCTTTCTGCTCAGTGGGGAGCCTGCTTCCCCTCCCTCCCTCTGCCTGCCTCTCTGCCTACTTGTGATCTCTCTCTCTCTGTGTGTCAAATAAATAAGTAAAATCTTTAAAAAAATTAATGGAGTCAAAAAATTTTGCAGGATATTATGGGAAAGGACCACATTATTTTTTAAATGTATAAAAGCTTCAAGGTTGTTCAGCTGTATAGCTGGAGCAGTTTTCCCTACCAAGATGAGGAGATTTTATAAGCACAGAATGAGAGACAGTTGTGGTTACATAGACATCTGTACTTTTTATCCCAGCTTCTTCCTCCAGAATTTTTTAAAAAAAAAAAGGAAAGAAAGAACTATGTAAAATACTGAAACCAAGGTCACAGACATCTGTGCCAGAACAGTTTTGGTTGTACAAATGAGGCCAGGAGATAGACTCTTTGTCTTTCCCACCAGTAAATATCATTTGGATTTAACACTATCAGTGCAGCAAATTACGGCAAGACTGAAAAATGTTCACCCTGTCTGATCTTTTCCAGAGTGGTTTCAGCATAGGGTTGATGAGCGTATATATACATTTGGTGTGGGATGGGATGCAGAAGATAGATTTAAATGGGTAATTCAAAAGTGAGAAGATGGAACTAGAAAAGATAGATTTCATTTTTCAAAAGCTTATCTACATGTTAAGGATAATTTTCAAAAAGTCTAAAATCAAACCTCTCATATAGCTATAAAATGAAGACGTGTCAAAAATTATTATTATGTATTTCTAATGAGGAAATCATAAAGATATTAAAATAAGTCTGAAGTCAGAGAATCGCAAATTTATGTGGTGGAAAAGAACATTGAAAGGAATTTCACAAATGACTGCAAAACTAGCTTTTTCCATAGGGACGGGGAGCAGGGATTGAGCAGTAGGGAAGAGAAGGGTTGTCTGTCTGCCCACTGGACAGAAGTTATGTATATATCTACAGACAAGAGTTAGTCACATAATAAGGTAACTAGAGAGGCTAGGTAACCAAGCGAAGAAATTCCATCAGAGTTCACTAGCGGTGCTCATATATTTGAGTCCATTCCCCTGAGACTGGAGGATAGGAGGGAAGGCACTAAGACAGAAAAGTAGTGGGTTTGAGGAAAAGAAGTACAGGTAGTTGACATGTGATGGTCTCAGTCTTCCTAATGAAAAAGTGATATCAGGGCACCTGAGTGGCTCAGTTGGTTAAGTGACTGCCTTTGGCTCAGGTCATGACCCTGGAATCCCAGGATCAAATCCTGCGTAGGGCTCCTAGCTCCATGGGGCGTCTGCTTCTTCCTCTGACATTCTCCCCTCTCCTGTTCTCTCTTACTCTCTCTCAAATAAATAAAGAAAATCTAAAAAAAAAAAAAAAAAAAAAAAAGAAAGAAAGAAAGAAACAGTGATATCATTGTTATCAAAAACCATAAGTCATTTACAAGGCAGAGAATCTGATATAAAACTCTAATAATAATTGAACTCTCATTTTAATGCTGAGTTTCTTGGTAGCAAAGGCAAAAATGGAAAGTGGCTGTTATGTAATTGTGAGTGGCACACGAAAAGAAGAATGCAAGTTTTTCTGGAAATACAGGTTTAACTGCTGAGGGTGAAGGCGTTGTGAGCTATGTCAGTGAAGAGGGTGAAGGTTCAGAAGTCCCTAAACAGAATATGAGATGGAACTGACTAAAAATAAGTAAAAGAATTTTTAAGCTAGGATGTGGGACTGCGGGGGTTAGAGACATGTATGCATTTAGAATAAATGGGGAACATAAATAAACTCTTCCAAGAAGTCTTCTTTGGTAATTATAGGCTGGGCTCAGGTGTCTTCTGACCCATTGCAGCACCCCAGGTCTACCTCTTTGTGGTAGTCAGCACAGTGTTCTACCACTTCTTCTGTTTCTCTCTCCAGAGCTCCAAGAAGTCAACATCACATCTCCAGTGGCAAGTACAGTTGCTTGACACTAGTGGATCTCAGGGAAACTGAGAGTGCCAGGAAGGAATGAGAGAAAATGTCTTCGTTCATTTGGGGCTGCTATGAAAGAATACCAGAACCTGGGTAGCTTATAAAAAAACAGAAATTTATTTCAGTTCTAGAGCCTGGAAGTCCAAGGTCAAGGTGCTGGCAGATTTGGTGTCTAGAGAGAACCTGCTTCTGGCCTTTTTCTTGCTGTGCCATCACAAGGTGAAGGGAACAAGGGAGCTATCTGAGGTCTTTTTTCACTAATCTCATTCACAAGGGCTCCACCTTTATAGCAGAAGACATGAATATTTTTTGTTCTGTTTTATAACTTTTTTCCTATCAAAATAATATGTTTTTATTGTAGGTAATTAACAAAGTACAGAAAATGACAAAGAAAAAATACAATTTCTACCACCCATTTTCCTGTAGCTCTCAAGAAGATTGCTTCAATTGATACCTCTATCAGAATGTTTAAAAGCACCTATTACCTTGCACCCTAAGTATCCAGCATTTACAATTAAAAATTATTTGTGGAAGGTGCTAAAGTCAGCACAGAACATCAGAATAGTATTGCTCCCAATATAATGTTATTTTGACTAATCTGCCTTCATTCTGGGAGAAGACCACAGTAGAGCTTTTTCGGTCTAAATATAAATGGGTTATACTAGCACAGTGTTACATGATAAAATTAAAATTCAGACCAAAAAAACCCCTCTATATTATTTTTACGAAAGTCTGGCTTTTAGAAAACTCAGATACAAAAGAAAATAGAGTGTCAATTTAAATCATCTTTAAGAGAAACATCTTGCAACAGGCACTTAAGGAAAAATGTTTAAAGTATGTATAATCTCCAGTAGAAAGTGTGTATGTTCAGAAAGTGAATTGTGCAAATTAATTCCATGTGCAATCACAATAATCATTTCATGTTATTATGCTTTAACATGGAGGAAAAAGAAAAATTCTTGCTTTCCTTTGGTAGTTTGATTGTTTTTTTTATTGCTTGTGCCAGGTTCTCTATGTATATGATCTCTAATACAAATCTCAGCAAGGAAGATTTTATTTTTT
This sequence comes from Lontra canadensis, assembly GCF_010015895.1. Lineage (NCBI taxonomy): Eukaryota > Metazoa > Chordata > Mammalia > Carnivora > Mustelidae > Lontra > Lontra canadensis. Next base: position 6,096,964 of record NW_022631003.1, read on the forward strand.
AGTTTATTGGAAAAAATGTTTTTTTAAGTAGGTTCCACACCCAACGTGGGGTTTGCACTCGTGATTGTGAGATCAAGAGTGGCATGTTTTACTGACTGAGCTAGTCAGGTGCCCCCAAGGAAGATGTTTTTGTTCTGATTTTAGAGATAAGGAATCAGGCTGAGGCAAGAAACTTGTAGGCCTGTATTTGAACTGACCTACAGACTCCCAAAGAGACTAAGGTTTCATGTGAAAGAAAATGATGGGGATATTGACCTTCAACTAGTGACAAAAGGGACAGATGATACAAAACCTCAACCTCACTTTCTGGTGGCCTCAAGTGGAAATGTGAACAAGGTAACACTTTCTGTTACTCCTGAATTTTAACAGGTTATAAAATTAGCACTGAACTGCTTTTGTTTATTAAACTATAAAGAGAAAACAAAAAAGGAAAAATAAGTTTTTTTAAAAAGGAAAATAAAGAAAAGTAAAAATTAGCTCTTGCAGTATTAAAAATATCCACAACAACCTAGAGAATGTCCAGTTGCTGAGTAGGGTAGTGTGTAATTTTTTTTTAAAGTAGGCTCCCTGCCCAGTGTGGTGCCCAAAGTGGAGCTTGAACTCAGGACTCTGAGAGCAAGATCTGCACTGAGATAGAGAGTCAGAAGCTTAACCAACTGAGCCACCCGGGCGCCCGGGAGTAATGTAATTTTGAAGGCTTTTTGGTATATCTGGAGATAGGGAAGCAGAGGAATTGGTGGTTTTAGAATCAGGCTGAGCTGGGGAGTTTGTTGGATAGTCCCACAGGTGAGGCACTGAGCCATCTCTCTTTTTGTGTTCTGCCACCTGGCTCCACCTCAGGCATGCGACTGCTTCACAGGCCACAGTTGTGTTTGTGGGTCGGGACATCCCTCTCCTGGGCAGGCAAACCCGTAAGCATTTTTGTTCCTTTTCTTTTTCAACCTTTTTGCTGTACCTGCTCTCCGCCACCCAATGGTGGTATCAGTCTTTCTTCAGATGGAGTCTGTGAGTACTTGATTAGAGGCAAGCTATGCTGGGCAAGCAGTGTGGTATCCTGCCTAAAAGGACATTAACGGCTCCCACATCAAGCTGCCACTTCTATATGAGCTTGGACAAGCTCCTTGATCACTCTTTGCCTCAAGTCTCCTCTTCTATAAAATGGGAATCTGTTAAAAAAAAAATATTTATGAAATACCTACTGTTTGTCAAGAATTGTTTGGCCCTCTTGAGGATAGAGCCAGTAACAAAACAGAGAACTTATTTTCCAGGGGGCAGACACGCTTTAACCAAATATATGCCTTAATGATGGATATTAAGTATCTGAAGAAAGTTAAGGAAGTTAAAGGGACAAGAGTGACAGAGTGATATTTTACTTAGGTGGTCAGAGAAGACCTCTCTAAAGAAGTGGTGTTTGAGTGGAAACATGAAAAAAAAGTGAATGACTCATGCTATAGACCTAGGGCAACAAGAAGAGTAGGTGCAAAATCCCTAAGGAGGGGCAGACCCGGCGCACTCAATGAAGAGCACAGTGCAAACGTGCAGTGTGGCTTACGTGGAGTCCACAGGAGAGAGTAGTTAAGGGCCAGATCACCCAGGACTTGCAGGCCTTCATAAGGACTTTAGACTGATTCTAAGTGGGATTAGAGTATAGCAATTAATTTTCAGTCAAAGGAAAAAGAAAATACTTTCATTATTTAATGAGAAAGAGATTCAGGCACTTACTTTTATAAAATCATTAAAAAAGCTATAAAGCAAGTTCTAAGCTGATCCTCAGGAATGAGATTCAGAGCACCACGACCAAACCAGCCTGCCAGAAAAGCTACTACCTCTGCCACCATCAGGAAGATGGGCAATCAAGAGTTTGCAAAAGGTGGGTGCCAGGGTAGCTCAGTTGGTTAAGCATCCACCTCTTGATTTCGACTCAGGTCGTGATCTCAGGGTCATGAGATCAAGCCCCGCATCTGCCTCTGCACTCATCAGGGAGTCTGTTTCTCTCCCTCTCCTCCTCCCAACCCACAAACTGCTTGCCACACACTCTCTCTCTAAAATAAATAAATAAACTTAAAAAAAAGGTTTGCTAAGGAAAGGAAAAGATAATTTCCAGAATAGATGCTGTGGCTGTGACCCAGGGAACATTCGCTAGCCTTCATTGCTGCTACCACAACCATCTCTGAAAACCCACATCAATATAAACATGGTCTCTGTGATACTTATCAGCTATCACAGCTTGAGCAGCTAGAACATGGCCTCTATCACACTTCCACCCTCCCAATTTCTCATACGTGTCCAAGCCATAGCTGCAAGAGAGTCTAAGAAACTTGTCTTTCAGTTTTCCAGTCCCTGCAGGATGAGAAAGTACACTGGAAGACTGGAATGGATGCTGGAGGCCACTAGGAGAATAAGGAGGATGAGTGGTGGGATATGATGTGTCTTATATTTATAGCATGGCCACTCTCACTGCTGCTTCAAGAATCCACTCTAGGGGCACCTGGGTGGCTCAGTCAGTTAAGTGGCTGCCTTTGGCTCAGGTCATTACCTCAGGGTCCTGGGATGGAGCCCCGCGTCAGGCTCTTGGCTCAGTGAAGAGCCTGCTTCTCCTTCACCCTCTGCCTGCTGCTCTGCCTACTTGTGCTCTCTCTCTTTCTCTCTGTAAAATAAATAAATGAAATCTTAAGGAAAAAAAAAAAGGAATCCACTCTAGTAGCTCAACAGAAGAAGTAGAACAGTTAAAGGGCTACAGCAGTAGATTAGGTGAGAGAAAGAGAGAGAGCCTTAGCCTAGAGCGGTGACCACAAAAAACTAAGAAATGGTGAAATTATATATTTTGTAGGTGGAGCCTAGAAGACTTCCTGATGCATATATGATGCAATGAAAGTAAGGAATCTAAGACATCTTCAGGATTTTGATGTGAACACCTGGATCAATACTGATGTGTATAGAGAACACTGGGAAAGATAAGAATTATGGGGAGAAAACACCCTCATTTATCTCAAGCAATAAAGAATACTTCAAAATTCTTAAAAGCAGTAACCAGCACAAATTAAATATTCAATTGATAGTAACTATTCCCTTTAATTAAAAAAAAAAAAAACATTTTTTTCTAATTCCTGGAAGTTGAGGTCAGGAAAGTTGAAACATATCTCTGAATGGTAGTCATGTCTTCTGGGCAGAAAGAGACAAGAAAATGCCCCAAGTCTGGTATCCTGAGCCAGCTACTTACCAAAGCCACAACAACGACTATTAGGTTACAAAATCCTTCAATATTTCTTTCTGAAGCTATGGATGAAATCTCTAATGGAATTTAGTGCTTAGGCTGAATTAAGATTATTCCTTTTGCCTGGACTGGAAGAAGGCCTGGGAGAGATCTCTTTTCCCATGGACCAGCAAGACAGGATGGGCTCTACTATGCTGTTTATGGCACTAGTCACATGGAGTTTCATGAGAGATAATTCACAGAAGGACTTAAATGGAATTCCAAAGAATCTAAAAAGAGAAATACAAAGAAGAACCCAAAGGTGGAAAAAGACAAAAAGCAAGGATGTATTTTCCCGCATGATCTTTGTTATAGCTAACCTAACTACTAAACATCTTGCGGGAAACTTATTCTGAGAAATTTTCTTATGTTACCTCTTTTAATCTTTACAGCAAACTCTAAAGTAGGGTTATTATCCTTTAATTATAATGATATTTATTATCATTTAATGGATGAGGAAGTTGAGGAAGTTAAAAAATATGCTTAAGTCCATACAGTTAGTAAGTTGCAGGGTGGGATTCGACTCAAGCTAACTGATTCAAGAGTTCATGATACTAAATACAGGCTACCCAATTACACCTTTATCTAAGACCTATATCGGTACTGGGGATGGGTTGTATTGACAGCCTGACAAAGGCAAAATTTATCAGCCATTTTGGTTGGGAAGTCTTTAGGTTAATCTAGGTTGAAGTGTGCCACTATCAATAAGAAATTTTTTACAGACCCATTTTATATTGGTTAAGGTATCACAGGCTGCTGTAACAAACAAACCTCAAAATGTACAATAACTCAAACACAATAAGAGTTTAGTTCACATATACATGAAGTCCAAAATGATTGCTCCTCCTGGCAGATGGCTCCCTTCTAAGAGCCAGCCCATCTTGTGTCGCCTTCATCTTTAACACATGACTTCTAAACTACAGTGTTCATCTCCATCAAACTACAGATAAGGAAAAGAACAGCCAGGGCTGGGGCTGAGGGGAGTCTTATGGACCAGTTCTGGAGGTGGCATACATCGCTTCAATTCACATTTGATGGACCAGAATTCAGGCACCCACCTGCATCTGACTGCAAGGGAGACTGGGAAAAGTTACCCAGCTAAGTGCCCAGCTTCTCTCTACCACAACTAATTTCATTCATGACATGATTTCTCTTAATTTTACTCTCAAAATGAAACTGGAACCTTCATTTGGGGTAACTTTGCTTTCTTCCCCTTGCACAATTTACTTTCTGGTAAAACATACCATGTGACTCTTTTCTTCTCACATTCAGTATGCTTATGGAGAAAATGTTCTGCATTCATTTCTTGAAGCTTTTGAAATAAATAGCTCTTCTCTGATAATGTTGTCCATAACTTTTTCATTACTTCCCTTTTTACTACTTTAATAGGGCATTATATCTTGCAGAAAGTTGTAAAGCTTTCACATTTATAAAGACTCCTTTAAACCTTAACTGATAAAATATCTACAATCTTGTTATGCTTGTTAATTTATTGATGCCTAAAATTTTATGTCCTGATGTGGACAAATAATAACAATGCCATTTTTATCCATAGAAATTTACATATTAATGAAGAAGATTAGGTGCTAACAAAGGTTAGTAATGACGGTATCCTTATAGAAAACTCCTTAGATTTTGCTTAGATGTTCCAGAATGTTCCTTTATCTTTTCCATGTTCCAAATATTCCTCTGGGATTACACGTATTTTAACTTTGTTTTTCACTAATGATTCTGGCCTATGATTCCACTGTGTGGTGGTTTTCCCAACACCATCAAGTAATTCTCCAACACCTGCAGGGTGTCCTGCAATTCAACTCAATTCTGATTCTACTTGGAGATAAAGATCCCTTGGGCTAAGGGCTCAGTCCCACAAGACTGTCCTTCCTCCAACTTCAGATGCCAGTTGGAAGTCCAGGTTGTTAACCTGTGCTTCTGACCAACCAGCTCTAGATTGAGGGTTCCAATGACCCCCCCCCTCCCCGCCTTTGGTTTAATTAATTTACGGGAGTGGCTCATTAATTATTGAGAACTCAGGGGAACATTTTACTCACTAGATTGATGGTTTATTATAAGAGGATATAATTCAGGAATGAGTTGGAAGAAATGCATAGGGCAAGGTATAGAGGAAGGGCATGAAGCTTCCATACACTGGAGAGTACCACTCTCCCTGAATCTCCACATGTTGACCAACCCTGGAAGCTCTCTGAACCTTATCCTTTTGGGTATTTATGGAAGCTTCATTACATAGGCAACTGATGAAAACATTGGCCACTGGTGACTGAACTCAACCTCTAGCTTTTCTCCCCTCCTAGGAGGTCAGTGGGGAGTGGGGGAGATTGAAAGTTCCAACCCTCTAATGACATGGTTGACTCCACTGGAAACCAGTCCCCATTCTTTGGTTACATAGCAGCTTTCCAAAAGTCACCTCATTAACATAACAAAAGATATTTTATTTGTTCTCAACATTCAGGAAATTCCAAGGATGTTAGGAGCTCTGTGCTAGAAATGTAAATGAAGACCAAATATGTATTTGTTATTATAAATCACAATATTATATTCATCTATTAAACTAGTTATAATAAAAGACCAAAAAATGGACATAAGACAAAAAAACAGTATTTTTCATTTAATCCTCCCACTCCCAACCCAAAGCAGGAAGTAATGTCTTCCTCTTTTGCTCTTTCATAGCACTTTATCTGTATTTCTCTTGACAAACCTAATACACTCCTCTTGCCTTGTTTTGTAGTTATTTACTTATTTATTCCTTAAAAGATTTATTTATTTTTTTGGAAGAGACAGCACAGGCAGGGGGAAGGGGTAGAGAGAGAGAGAGAAGCGAAAGTCTGATGGACTTGATTCCAGGGCCCTGGGATCATGACCTGAGCTAAAGGCAGACACTTAACTGACCAAGCCACCCAGGCACCCCTGTAGTTATTAATTTATCTTAAAAATAAAATAATGTTTTATCTTTCTTACTGCTGTTACTTATTTTAAGGAAAAAGATCCCATCTAACTATTTCTCTGTAGTGCTTTCCATTTGGTATGAACACAATAAAAAATACCGATTTAAATTCTTATTTTTATTTTAGCTACAAATGTTTCTAAAAACATTGAACTGAATGAAAACATTTTCTTTTAGCACTGCCGAAATATCCATTCATCCAAAAACTAAAACAACAATAAAAATTAATAAGTGAGTAGCAGTGATAAACCATTATACTGCCAAGAGCTGAAGTACATTTATGAATAAAGAATGAAATTCAGATTAGATACAGTCACTAACTCAGCTTAGAACTAAGTTAAAAGCAGCTGGACATTTAAAAGATAGAAAAGAAACTGACATTTAAAATTTTTAGTTGGAAAGATGAGGAAAAAATTCCAGGCATAGAAAACAACATAAGAAAAGGCAAGAGATTATGCCTCAGGCAATAGACATTTAGGAAAAACAAAAATTGGGACTCCTGGCTGACTCAGTCGTTAAGCGTCTGCCTTAAACTCAGGTCATGATCCCAGGGTCCTGGGATTCAGCCCTGCATTTGGCTCCCTGCTCAGAGGAGAGCCTGCTTCTTACTCACCCTCTGCCTGCCACTCTTGCCTACTTGTGCTCTCTCTCTGTCAAATGAAAAAATAAAATCTTAAAAAAAAAAAAAAAGAAAGAAAGAAAAGAAAAAAGAAAAATCTCAAGGAGATAAGAGATTTTTCATTCATCTTCAGTCCTTCACCAATAACAACTAAATAGCGTTTTGCTGTGTAAAATCAAAATGCAATTAGAAAAACATGGGGTTGGGGCGCCTGGGTGGCTCAGTGGGTTAAGCCTCTGCCTTCGGCTCAGGTCATGACCTCAGGGTCCTGGGATCGAGCCCTGCATTGGGCTCTCTGCTCAGCGGGGAGCCGGCTTCCCTCCTCTCTCTCTTTCTGCCTGCCTTGCTGCCTACTTGTGATCTCTGTCAAATAAACAAATAAAATCTTTAAAAAAAAAAAAAAGAAAGAAAAACATGGGGTTTATTCTTGATAAGCAAAAAATCTGCTAAAGGACCTTCAATCCAAATGGGAAATCTTCCATTCCACTAAGTCCTCACTTTTTCATATTTTTTGCATACCCACATATTTAATTGAATAGGAACTCTCTGGTATCACATAACATATGAGCTAGAATCACAGGTTTTCCCACACTCATTACATTGATATTTTGCTCCTGTATGGTTTCCATAATTAAGACCTGATATTTACTGATTTTTCTACTCTCCTCATAAGAATGTGGTTACCATCCACTATGAACTCTAAGATTTGAACCAATAAAGAATGAGTAAAAAAGTAAGGATTTTATAAGGGGGTATGTTTGCCAGGATATACATATGTAATTACATGGGTTTCTTGGTCCTTTGATGTCTTGTTTATCACTGTGATGGTTGGGTCCTAGAACCAGTCACTCCTATGTAGAAGTCTACAAGAACTCATGATCGTACTAAACTGAAGTCTAATACAGGACCATGGAGAGGCTTTGAAATCTTTTCCTCTCAGCAACTGAAGTCCCTTCCAAGGGCATAGAGCTTGATGACTAGAGCACAGTCTGATGTCAGCCTCCACTTGCAACTTGCCAGGCCTGGTGCCCTTGCGCACGATGCAACTGGTATACCCATCTACCAGATCCTACCATGGCCAAGAAAGCCTTGGACCTTCATCCACCTCCACTTACCTTAGTCAGTCAAATCATGACTGAACATTCTCAAGAAGGAAAGGCTTTGTAAAAATCAACCTCTCGCAAATTAATAAAAAACGGTGGGGGGGGGTGCAGGGGGAGTGGGCATTGCCGATAAAATACAAACAGAGGCTATCATTAAGACACACTGTACAATAAGTGTTTCTGGTCCACAATTCCTATGATCTCTGTGATATTCTGGTCTTCCATGCTAACCCTAGATTAGATTCTATGGTATAGGACTTAAAAAACCAAAATCAAAACAATCCAAAAAAATGACATCTGGATGTTGACTGAAGATAATGAAGACCTCAAAAATAATTTTGGCACATTAGGTGGCTGAGTGAAAAAAAAAATGGAATTCTTTTTGGACTATGCTGCACTGACCTAAGACACAGAGCCCAAGCTTCTGATCTTCCTGCAACCAATGTCCACAAGCCACTTTACCTAGTAGGGTACACACTGCTGTAGTAATCATGACACAAGACTCTGCAACACAAAGAAATTTTGAAGAAACTTATCACATAGGCATAATGGAAGGCTGGAAACTTTTCCTCCCTGCTGATAGCTACATGTTTGTGCACAAACTTGAAAGAATATCTAGTACTGGTACCTTCTTGGCATACCTCTGATTACAGGGTACCATCTCCAGGGGAAATTTTTATGTTAGAAGAACTACCCAATTCAAATTTTCAAATTTGCCAAATCATGCAACAACTAAAGAGGACCTCTGGTTGCTCTGCATATAAAACTAAGTATAAAGGAATCTGGTAAAGGAATCAGTTGAAAATTATAAACTATTATAAACTATACTCTTCTCAGTCAGTAGAGCATGCAACTGTTGAGTTCACACCCCACACTGGACATGGAGCCTCCTTAAAACAAAACAAAACAAAACAAAACAAAACAAAACAAAAAAAATTAACAAGTAGTCCATAAAGGATAAATATAAATTCTTGGTCCTTGCATTTAGACCCAGGAAATCTCTAGGTATGGGGCCCAGGAATCTGTATATTTAAGATGTACCCTGGTGATTCTAATATAGGCAGACTGTGAAAACCACCAAGCAGATAAAAGTAAAACAGGAACCATATGTACTTCCTGGGTCACTGTGAAAATTAATTAAGATTACATATGCCTAGCAAGTAGAAGCTACTCTCTTAAAGGCAGCCATTATTATTAGTGTTATTTTGTCTGCCTTGACTATTTCACAAAATGGGAGGATACTGATCAATACTAATATTTCATTGTTTTCATCTCCTATGTTGCATTTTCCAAATTTATCTTCCAGTTTACTATTTTTTGCTGCCACATGTAATCTGCTAGTTTACTCATCCATTGAGTTTTCACTGTAACAATTATAATTGTCTACTTGGTTTTTTTTTCAAATAATTTTTGTAGTCTTATTTCTTGCTTAATTTTGCAATTGTTTTCTTATTTCTTTAAATATTTTATATTGGCTTTGCATTTTTTTTTTAAGATTTTATTTATTTGACAGAGATCACAAGTAGGCAGAAAGGCAGGGAGAGAGAGAGGGGGAAGCAGGCTCCCTGCTGAGCAGAGAGCCAGATGTGGGGCTCGATTCCAGGACCCTGAGATCATGACCTGAGCTGAAGGCAGAGGCTTTAACCCACTGAGCCACCCAGGCACCCCTGGTTTTGCATTCTATGTCCAATATTCAATATATGTATAGTGCTTGGGTCTACTGTGTTTGTTGTTTCTGCTGACTCTTGTGGTGTATGAATTTGGGACTTGAACTTTATTGTGAGCTAATATTAAGAGCATATATCGGGTGGATGCTTTCTTCCAAGAGGCTTTGTGATGTTTTTCTGGGATCCAAAAATGTCATTGACCTGGCACCACACAAGTTCCCTTTTGGGATCTCAGTTCAGCCTAAAAGTCACTGCCTCACCTCCCCTACCTTGCTGCTAGTCCAGAGCTCCTCTCCTGCAGTGCGAATGTTGGCATTTACTTTCAGGAAATCTATCTGTCCTTCCTGTATTTGGGGCTTGCCATTCTTATTTTGGTCCACGGTCTTTTTCTCCTTCTTAATGCTTATCAGATCAGCAAGGTCTATTTTTCATGTGGGATCTAGAGTTGTTTTATAAAGAAAAACTCATTCACAATAAGTGAATTTCTTCATTTTATTCAAGACACGTAGCACTACCCAACATCATATAATATAATTACTTGTTTATAATTTTATGGCCAGTTTCCCTACCAGGATGCAAGCTTCCTAAGAACAGGGACTTCGATTCACCGCTGTATTGCCAGTGACAGGAACACAGTGCTTAGTTCATAACACACCCTGGAGCTTAACAACTCTTTCTTGAATGTTGAAATGAATTAATGAATAAATGAGTGAATTCCATCAGTAAGTTCATCATTATCAGGTTCCCACTGGGCTCTCTAATACAAAGATGTATCTGGCAAAGTTTTTTCCCTTGAGATACTAAAGTAGTAAGGTAGAAAGTGGAGGTTAAAAGGGAGATAAAAGTGGTAAATTTAATAAAAAAAAAAAGTACACACACATATACATGTATATATCTATAAATAATGCCATATTGGAGCTATCTGTCTCCCAGGCCACATTCAGTAGCTTTTAACCTCATTATACAAGCCATGCATAGGGGAAGCAGTAGGATTAATTTTATGCTGTAGAAAGACTTTGTGGAATATGGTAGATGAATTAGGGCAAGCAAGATTGAAGACAGAGAAAGAAGATAAAAGATTACTGTATTTCAAGCTTTATTCAAAAAACATTTTTTGAGTGCATATGATAAGCCTGGCATCATTCTATACTCCGAGGAAATGTTTGTGACAAGATGGGTAAGGTCCTGCCCTCAGAGAGCATATATTCTAATTGACTAAAATAAAGAAGTAAATAGATTAACACATAAAATAATTTCACTCAGTGGTAGTGCTATAAAGAAAGTAGAACAAGGTTATCAGAAATAGGGCCATTGGTGGGCTCTGGTGGCAGCGACCCAGAGAGGGACTGTCTGAGGAGGCAGCTTAGGAACAAAGACCTGAATGACAAGAAGGAGGCTCCCACAGGCAAGTCAGAGGGACAGAAGTTTTCAATTAAGGGCAATGGCAAGTGTGACCCTATGTTTCATACTTCAAGAATCACTAAGTAGACCACTGTGCCTGGCACTGAATAAGTAATGACAGAGTATTTGTTGAGTTTGGAGAAGGAAGCAGGGGCTAGACAAGCCAGCTCATTATAGCTGTGGTAAGAAGTTTGGATGTCATTCAAAGTGCAGTTGGAAACAGCGGCAAAGTCCAAGGCAGGAATGGGGGAGTGTAATATGACAAGTTTTTAAAAGTTCACTCATGTGGTTGCTCTTTGAAAAGTGGGCAGCAGGGGCGCCTGGGTGGCTCAGTGGGTTAAAGCCTCTGCCTTCGGCTCAGGTGATGATCCCAGGGTCCTGGGATCGAGCCCCGGGTTCTTTGCTTGGCGGATAGCCTGCTTCCCCCTCTCTCTCTCTGCCTGCCTCTCTGCCTACTTGTGATCTCTGTCTGTCAAATAAATAAATAAAATCTTTAAAAAAAGAAAAGAAAAGTGGGCAGCAAAAGTCCAGAAAGAGGTGGTATAAACCGCTGGATTGGGCAAGATATGAAAAGTCCCTGAGTTCAAGCTCTCTCCATACTTACCCACCTCTCCTTCTTCTATTATAACTTCTACAGCTTGTTTATCACACAATCCCTGACCCAGGCCAGCCCCGGTATGCAGTGGAGGTGAAAGGGCATTTCCAAACGGTGCTTCAGTGAACAAATGTCTGCCTGAGGGTCTTGTGCTTACACGGCCTCACCCAGTAAACTCAATTGCTGGAAGGATAATGTTAAGCCGTGGGTTCAGTCACAATGCAGATCAATTTGGGGCTATGTCATAGTCACAAATCATTAGTTACACTGTAATTATGTCAATTGTGGTAACATCATCTATTTGTTTTACAAGTGCCTTTTGCTGTAGTGAATGAAGTCTGGATAATTCTACGTATATAATCCAGTACGAATCTGTCACCCACTAGAAATTAATTGGAAAGAGATATGTGCTGTGTTTTATTTGTCAGTAGCATTATCATCACATACAAAAAAAGGTAACATATGTTGAGGCAGTTTTTACTGCTACTAAGTATGAAGCTTTAGAGATGATTCCATTTAGAATTACCCGTGGAATATTCTGTTTCTATAAGGCAAACTAGTCTCAATTTTTTTAAAGCACACTTCCAGGAAATAAATACTCCTCCAGAGCAGTGGGAGTATAGAATTTTGGTTAAGAATATGGCTTTGGAGCCAAACATATGAGAGTTTGAGTCCCAACATTGCTACTCATTAACTGTGTGATCGTGGGTAAGGTATTTCCTCAACTCTGATTTTTTCAGAAAATAATACCCATGCCCAGAGTTGTTGTGAGGATCAAATGAAATGCTATTATTCTTTTAGGCATCTCAGCATCCAAATTCTATGTCGTAGAGTTCTTATTTATGAGTTTGGGTGGAACAAAGATCGTCTTACCCTGTAAGTGTTTCAAGTGCTCACACTTTTGTTTGCTGGGTTTCCTTGAAGGGAAGCCAGAAGCAGGTAACCTTGGGCTTCTTCCTGCAGCGCTAATGAAGTGTTGATGCAGGCGTCCGTGGCAGAGGAGGGAAGGACTGGAGGAGGCACAGCTGCAGGCCCGTTGTGGCAGTGGTGGCTCCCAGTCAGGGCTCTGAGGCAGACATGACAGTGGCATGGGCTGCTTAAAACTGCTTGCAGTGCAGAAGTAACATCATTACAAACGCTACCATTTCGTGCTTTGTGACAGTGACAGCAGTTTCCTCTATCAGCCCAGTTTTGTGTCTGTCGTCATTCCTGGAAATTCAACTGAGAGCCTGTTTCTCCAGGTTTTCAGGCAGTTAGTTCTATGAGCCACTGATAACCACTGATAACACTCTTAACGGTTTAACAAGCCCATTAGCTTTGGTTGCTGGCTACCAAGAAATTTGGTTATTTAGTTGTACCCCTAGACTCAGCACAGTGACCAGTTGAGAGTCTTCCCTAAATGTGTCTATGAGTAACAGTTATTAACAACATGTCCTAATCTCATCTAAGTATTGAATTTTATGTTTTAGTGCTTTTGCTCCATACTTAAGAGCTATATTTGTTTTTTAAAGATTTTATTTATTTACTTGACAGACAGAGATCACAAGTAGGCAGAAAGGCAGGCAGAGAGAAAGAGGGGGAAGCAGGCTCCCCACTGAGCAGAGAGCCCAAGGCAGGGCTCAATCCCAGGACCCTGAGATCATGACCTGAGCCCAAGGCAGAGGCCCAACCCACTGAGCCACCCAGGCATCCCTTAAGAGCTATATTTAATATTGCCTTTGTTGTTATGTCTTTTTTAAACCATCTATTTATATTCTGAATTACATTTTATTTAATCTAAGACTCTTTACTAGACTATAAGCTTCTTGAAGGCAAAGACTGTCTTGTTCACAAATGGATTTTATTTTCCAGCATAGTGCTTGGCACAGGTGGATCCTTAGTAAATATTTGTGAAGGAGGTACATTGTGAGCTAATAGATGAAATAGAGGTGTCATCTCACAGGTATGTGACTAGCGGCTTGGGCAGACTTCTAAGTTGGCACTATCTCAGTGAGGTGGTTTGCTCCAGTATAGGTCCTCAGCTCTACAGACCTAGGAACTCAATGTTGGGCCTTAGTTAAAGTTGATTATTGTCTTGGAGGTAGACTCAGACTAAACAAACTCTTAAGAGTCTACTCTAGGGACGCCTGGATGGCTCAGTGGATTAAGCCGCTGCCTTCAGCTCAGGTCATGATCCCAGGGTCCTGGGATCGAGCCCCACATCGGGCTCTCTGCTCTGTGGGGAGCCTGCTTCCTCCTCTCTCTCGCCAACTTGTGATCTCTGTTTGTCAAATAAATAAATAAAATATTTCCTTAAAAAAAAAAAAAGAGTCTGCTGTATAAACGATATTTATGCCCTCCAAAAAATATAGCTTTTGAGTGATCTGGAATTCTGCTCATTCATTCGTTTAATGAATTTTAAGTATTTACTATGTATTAGGTATTGCTATATCTTTGTAAAAACAGTGAACAAAACAGACAAGATCATTTTTGTCATGCAATGTGTACAAACCATGTCAACAAATCTATAAATGCAGATAGCCATAGCTCTTATAAAAATATATATAGCAGGATAAAAGGATGAAAATTGTTAGGAAGGAGTGTGTACTATTTGAAATTAGATAATCAGGGAAGGCATCCCTCAGGAGGGATGTTTAAACTGAAACCCGAATTAAGTGAGGGAAGAAAATACCAGAAAGGGGAAACATTACATTTAAAGGCTCTGAGGCAGGAATAATCCTGAAGGTGTTTGAGGAATAAAAAGTAGGCCAGTAGTAGCCAGCCTCTAAGATGGCTTTCAATGATTTCTGGCTACTGGTATTTACGCCCTTATGAAATTCCCTCCCCTTGAATGTGGGCTGGATGTAGTAACTAGCTTCGAATGAATAAAATGTGGCAGAGGTGGTGGAATGTCACTGCTGATGTTCCGTTGCAAAAAAACAGTGGCTTTGGTCTTGGGGGGTTTTGCTGTCTTATTTTTGCACAGTGCAGAAAAGTTAACAGGGTGGGCCCAAGACAGCTATCCTTAGAAAGGCCGACTTGTAAGTCTGGCCCTTGGCTAGCATCTGGGAACGTGGCTGGTAAACAGTTCCTCGCACGGCTATAAAACGTTCCCTGACTGAGAAGGGTGACTCACTATGCCTAGACAGATTATGCAAACAATATGCTTATGCTGAACGCCTGCTTTCCACCTGGGAGTCTAGAATTTCAGTATACATTAGACAGAGGGTACCTATATGAGCAGCCCCCCGGTAAAATCTTCAGGGGCTAAGTCTTCCATGGGCTTTCCTGGGCAAAAATATTGTACACACGTTGCTACATTTTCTGTGCTGGAGAAGTGTGTGATCTGTGTGAGCCCTTATTTGAGGGTAAGAGCATGGGGGTTCCTGCAAATAGAGTCCTCCAGACTCTTTCCTTTACCACTCAAACGTGTATCTTTACTCCATTGCTTTGGTAAATTGGAGTCACTTACAACTACATGGTAAGTTCCATGAGTGCTTCTTAGCTCATCTCTGAATGTAGAGGTGGTCTTGGGGACCTCCCACACCCTGGCTCTGATGAAGCAAGCAAACAAAACCAAAAAACCACTTTCATGGGACTATGACAACTGTTGATTTTGGGGGGGGGGTATTTTCTTTTCTTTTCTAAAGATTATTTTATTTATTTGACACACAGAGAGAGAGAGATTACAAGTAGGCAGAGAGGCAGGCAGAGAGAGACTGGGAAGCAGGCTTCCCCGTTGAGCAGAGAGCCTGACGCGGGGCTCTATCCCAGGACCCTGAGATCATGACCCGAGCTAAAGCAGAGGCTTTAACCCACTGAGCCACCCAGGTGCCCCTGTTTTTTGTATTTTCTATCAGTTATCTTTTCTATTTTTGGCTAAAGATATTTGTCTGAATCTTAGATTCTGACCAACACACTAACATTCTTGATTCAAATATAATTAAAAATTTAAATGAAATTTAATTGAAATGTAAATTTTAAAATCTTGATCTATAATGCTTTATATTAAAAACTCTGTGCCTTTTTGAAACGGAGATGAAGATAATTAATTTTGCTTTTCCTCTCCTGTCAGTTTGGGGCTAGAACAGCAGGGGAAAGTGCTGCCTGTGTTCCTAGGACCCAGAGGGAATATCTTTACACTCATATTGAAAAAGAAACAAAGATGGGCAGTTCAAAAGCATTAAATCACACATCATTCATTCATTCATTCAACAGATGTACTGAGTATTTTCAAGGTCAAGGGCTCTTCTTGGTGTTGGGGTACAGCTGTGAACAATTTATATATGGTATGCAGAGCTTTCTTTGCATGGGCTATGTGTGTGTCACATAATTAATAAATATCAGGTAATAATAAGTGCTATTATTAAAATAAAACAAGATGATATGATTAGAAGGTGGGACTGGAAGGGTAGAAGATGGCCACTTTTGGCTGAGTCGTCTTTCACATACCAGATTTACTTCAGAAGAAAATTGATCTATGGTGTTTTAAATATTTTAACATTAACTGCCAATTTTTAATATTTGGGAGATTTCACATTAAATCTAAATTTTTACTTTCTCTTGAAAAATCAGAAGATATAATTATGCTGGGTGGATATTTCTGCATGACAATAGTAACCCTTTCAATGGGAAACATCTTTCCTCTTCTTCATAATTCCCCCTTTCCTAACAGAGCTGCTGCTCTCATTTGCAATACCTGCTTACTTCTAAATTCTGAAAAATTTTCAAACCCTAGGCCAGTAAAAGAACAGGTGCCAGGAAATTGTATGAAGTGGATCCAAAGCATCTAGAAAGCCATGAGTAAAACAGCAGTGGGGAGCAGGCCTAGACACCTATGTATGTGGCCATCTGAGATCACTTTTTTCCTGGTCCCACCATGGGTTTGTAATGGTATATAGGGTCTGGGTTTTTTTTAAAGTATAAAGAGTAGACCAGAGAGTTTAATAAAATGGAAAAAAGAATGAACTAGTGGTCAGGGACTGCTGCTATATGGCTATATAATTTTACATGATCGCATGTTTTTAATATGATTATATGTTTTCCTAAAAATGGGAAAAATAAGATATTTAACCACTATTTTTTCCACTCAGAACTCCCATTTTTTAGGCTTTCTCAAATGTCAGATGTCATTGGAATGGCAATAGGCATCTTGAGAATCCAGCTAAGGAAAGCTGAGTTGGAAACGGACCACTTTAACTACAATTTGGAAAGTCATTTTTGAATGTTTCAGCAAAACTACCCAGAAATGATAGACTTCTGATATGAAAATATACAAAGTTATCTTCTTTTGTCAGCTTTAAGTTGATTAAAGAGCTGATAAAAAGTCATACAAATTTAATGTGATATGAAACAAAGGGGGTAAAGAAGAGCAAGGAAACCGATGGAAATTATTCTGACATCGAGAGGCAAACAGTAACAAGAAGTTTTTGAGCCTAACAAAGACAATAACTTGTTAATGAAAAAGAAGAAAAAAAAGAAGACTCTTGGATTGTTTGATACTCTGTTAAGAGAAGTTGATCACATGGAGAAAGGTTGACATTTCTCACTTATTTGATATGTCTGTGGTTATTACTGCCTGTCAGTTTCAAATCACCCTTTTTTTCTGCTCTTTGAAAAATGGATGTAGGGCCTAAAATGGGTTTTCTTTCCTAGCTCGCGCTGAGGCTAGAGGGTACTGTCAGTAGAGGGTGCTGGAGACACAATGCAGTAGAAAGAGAGTTTTTCCTCTGAATTCTGGCGTGCTTTGGTCGGTTCCTGCCGCACACAAGACTCCTCACAGCTTCTCCAGCCCCAGATTCCTGCAGTTCATGGTTTCTCCAGCATCCAGTCCTACAGCGCTTGAAGCTTCTCCAGCACCCAACTCCTGCTGTGCGCCGCAGCCCGAGGCGTCCCCTCGAAAGCCGCTTCCCAACACTCGGTAAGCGGATATCCAGCTAGTTCCACTAGGGGGCACCACAGCAACTTCTCTGCGATTCAGTGAGTCACAGACAATGCACCTCAGCCTTGACTGAGGGTGAGGGCGCTTGGCATGCTCTCTATCTAAGCCCTGAAAGTAGTAGCTGCCTCTATTATTTGCTATTTCTATATTCCATATTCTTTTTATGTGTTTTTATTAAACCTTTCCTATCAAATTACCGTGTGTTTTTTCTCTCCTGGTTGGACCCAGACTGATAAAACATGAAATGTTGATATCTATGAAAATAACACAAAAGTCGTTTTACACAACTACAATGAGAAGTTGATGATAAAGTAGTTAATGGCTGTCTATTTTTTTTTTAAGTTGTCCTGTGGGTTTGTTTGTTTGTTTGTTTGTTTTTAAGATTTGAGAGAGACAGTGAGCAAACAGGGGGAGGAGTGGAGAGAGAGCGAGAAGCAGAGGAAGATCCAAACTACCCACAGAGCAAAGATCCCAAGCCGTGGTGGGGGGATCATGACCTGAGCCAGAAAGCTGATGCTTAACTAACGGAGCCACCCAGGCACCCCAGCTATCATCAATTTAAAGAGTATAAAATGGGTGGCTCAGTGGGTTAAGCCTCTGCCTTCATCTCAGGTCATGATCCCAGGATCCTGGGATCAAGCCCTACATGGGGCTCTCTGCTCTGCGGGGACCCTGCTCCCCCTCTCTCTCTGCCTGCCTCTCTGGCTACTTGTGATCTCGGTCTGTCAAATAAATAAATAAAATCTTAAAAAAAAATAAAGCGTATAAAATGAATCATTACTCAAGAAAACTTAAATGCCTGGGGGCACCTGGGTGGCTCAGTGGGTTAAGCATCTGCCTTGGGCTCAGATCATGATCCCTGGGTCCTGGGATCAGCCCTGCATGGGACTCCCTGCTCAGGGAGCCTGCATCTCCCTTTCCTGCTCCCCCTGCTCGTGCTCTCTTTCTCTCTCTGTCAAATAAATAAAATCTTTTAAAAAAAAGCAAAAACAAAACCAAAAAACCTTAAATGCCCTGAGAAGCTTGCAGTTCATACATGAAAGAGGTTTTTTCAAATTGGACAATCCTAAAATTGTACAAAATCTTACTAATAAGGATTATGAAACTGAAAAAAAATTTTCTAAACTATAACAAAAACAAACTTTGGTCAGCCATGTTGGAGAAAAGATCAAATTACCTTTTGATTCTCTCCAGTTGAAAGATGGCTCAGTCATTTGAGCTTCTAACTCTTGGTTTCTGCTCAAGTCACAATCTGGAGGTCCTGGGATTGAACCCCGTGTCGGCCTTTGCACTTAGCATGGAGTCTGCTTGCCCCTCTTCCTCTGCTCCTCTCCTTGCTCTCTCTCTCTCTCTCTCATAAATAAATAAAATCTTTTTTTTTTAAAGAAAATATTATGACATTATCATTTGGAGAGGTGATTAAGAAGTATGTAGTCAAAAAAGTTAGGAAAGAATAACAGTTATGTCAAGCAGATGGTTAATAAGTATATTTAGATATTTTTTGGATTTTGTAGTATTTGTGGTATTTATCAACTTTTTTAAAGTTTATAATATATTGTGTTTTTTTCTCATTAAAAGTAGCTATTTGCTTGTAAAACTTATTTCATTCATACTTGTGTACTCTTCTTAAAGAAGATCCCCCAGTTGTATAAGGTTTTCCACTAGCCTGGATTTGGTCCAAATAGCTCTCCTTTCCTCATCTGCATACTGAGGAGATTTGTTTGGATAAGAGTCCTCTAGGAGATGCTTATCCCTACCCTCTTGAGATTGTATTAATAGGTGATTTGTACCTAAGAATAATAGCATGAGACAGGAGAAAAAGTTGATGAATTTAAGTTCTCAAATTCTAAAATCTTACTGACTTATTCTCTGTAGAAATGTTCTCACCAAATACACAGGAGGACAAAAGAAAAAGAAATTTCCCCAGGGTATTGAGGAGGTTCAACTTTTGCTCACATGTTAAGCACAGGAGGGACAGGGTTGTGCCATGTGATAGTATGTTGAGACCACCATCCTCCTCCTCCCACCCCACAAGAAATAGGAAAAAACTTTAAATGTCTGACCATATAGACTTTTCTGATGTCTGAAATTTGAGCGATCAGAAAATATCATTATCAAAAAGATAAAACTTGTATTTCTGCAATGAATAATAAAGCTACAGATAAGCAAAATAGAAATACTCTCAGGGAATGTAACCTATTAATTCAAATTCACACCAAATTGTCAAATGGCTGCAATTATATCCTTTTGTCTAGTTTTTTTAAACTTTATTGAGTAATAATTTACAAATATAATTGTATGTATTTGAAGAATGTGATGATTGGATATACATAGACACTTGTAGAATGGTTACCAAGATCTAGATAATCACCTCACATAAAGTATTTAATTTTCTGTATGTAATAAAAATGCTTAAGATGTACTCTCAGCAACTTTCACGTTTACAATACCTATTAACTATAATCACCATGCTGTATATTATATTCTACAAATTTGTACCTTTGACCTTTATCACCTTATCTCTCTTTCCCTGGAGCCCTTGGCAACCAACATTCTATTCAGTTTCTAGGAAATTAGCTTTAATTGGTTGAGGAAAGGAAAATGAGACAAAGATTGAAGTAAAAAGGGGCAGTAAG
Organism: Lontra canadensis; assembly: GCF_010015895.1. Classification (NCBI taxonomy): domain Eukaryota; kingdom Metazoa; phylum Chordata; class Mammalia; order Carnivora; family Mustelidae; genus Lontra; species Lontra canadensis. Next base: position 6,117,120 of record NW_022631003.1, read on the forward strand.
GCCACTGGAGATGAACCATTTCCACAACCAAGTTCTGTCTGAAGCCTGATTGGAGAAGCTGGCTAAAGTATAGGGAATATTTTTAATAAGAAAAATACGCAGAAAATTCATTGTGGACAGAAATAGTCATAAATATGCAAAGGGAAAAAGAAATCCATCTGGAAATACTCATTGCCAGCTCTCTAAGGAACATGAGATGGAAAATTATAATGAGCTTGCCACAAAGCTTCCCTGACTCGAAGACGTGACTTTTCTGAGTTCTTTCATATTTAATTGTATCTACGGTAGTATTTCAGGGGGATCTTATTACTCTTTATTCCTTATTTCTACTTATAGGGAGGTAAACTGGCTGCATTTTCTTTTTAGGAGAATGCATGTTTTGTTTTTTTGTCATTTTAAAGAAAAGACATGTATTGTAATGCTTGTCCCTTCTTATATTTGACAAGTGTTTTTATATGGACAATAGATCTCTATGGGGAAAATGTCTAATAATGGGAAATTGAGTCAATATCTCATATTTTTATAATTATAGCAAGATTCCAATTTATCATATGTGAATCTTCTCCTGAAACTATACTTTGAGAGAAGTTGCATGTAAGTGATAAAACAGAAGGGCCAATATTTCATTTTAAGTTTATCAGACTGTATCATTTTATAGCTGGGGAGCGCTGAAGCACCATCCGCTGTAAGTGCAAGGAAGTTGAGACCCACAAAGTTTAATCATTAGTAGCAAAGCTGAAACTAGGCTTTATATTAGTATATGCTTAGTCCAGGGGTCTTTTTTTTTTTTTTTTAAGATTTTATTTATTTATTTGACAGACAGAGATCACAAGTAGGCAGAAGGCAGGCAGAGAGAGAGGAGGAAGCAGGCTCCCTGCCGAGCAGAGAGCCCGACGTGGGGCTCGATCCCGGGACTCCGGGATCATGACCTGAGCCGAAGGCAGAGGCTCTAACCCACTGAGCCACCCAGGTGCCCCAGTCCAGGGGTCTTTTCACCACATCAATTTACTTCCTGTATTTGCCTCATTATACAAATGAGAATAATAATCAGATATTACAAATGATTTAATGACTTCCACAATAGAAATGTTTAAAGGTTGTTCTTTAGGAAGAAGCAAACGATCCCAGAAGGACTGTCTGAGATGCAAGACAAATGGCAAGCAAAGAAACTGGTAAACATCTAGAAATATTTAAATATTGTCTGTGAAAAACAAATATTATCTAATTTGTAGAGGTTTTTTAAAAGGGTAAAATAATGGACAAAATATCCTTAAATTCAGGAGGGAAGTGATCAGAGTTATGGTGTTCTAAGGTTCTTCCCAAATCATAATCATACTACAATGACTAAAACCAGGAAATTCACACTGATATAATACTATAATTCACAGACTTTATTCAATTTTTACTAATTGTGTAGCTAACGTACTTTTCTAGTCCAGGATCACACGTTAGATGGGTAGGCTTGTGACTGCTTCAACCAAGAAAGTAAACAGAAGTGATGCTATGTGACAAGGGGAAGAAACATAGATCCCACCTCTCAATGGTAAGTGTTTAAAGAATCTACACCTATATTTTTAAACTATCCCAAAGAAAAAAGACCCAAGAATTGCTAAGACACTCCTGAAAAAAGAACAACAAACTGGGGAAATTTTGTTGTATCAGAGATCAAGATTATTATAAAACCATTAATTAAGACAACATGATACTGATATAGGAATAGACAACAAATGAATAAAATGAAGAACCTAGAAGGAGAACCCACATATGTAATGTTCCTGGCATATTACATGGGTGATATTGTAGGTCAGTGGGAAAAGGACAAGATATTCAATGAGTAATGCTCAGACATTTGGTGATCCAAATGGAAAAAAATGTTATTAGATCATACTACACTTATAAGTCAATTACTAATTAAAAACTGGGGAGTGAAGGGCAAAATCTTATAGGTTTAAGGCATTGGATAAAAATATTATAATGGTCAGGGTGTGTGGGTGGCTCAGTGGGTTAAAGCCTCTGCCTTTGGCTTGGGTCACGATCCCAGGGTCCTGGGATCGAGCCCCGCATCACACCCTCTGCTTAGCAGGGAACCTGCTTCCTCCTCTCTCTCTGCTTGCCTCTATGCCTATTTGTGATCTCTATCCATCAAATAAATAAATAAAATCTTGAAAAAAATATATTACAACGGCATCTCAGCTCCTATGGCTTCATCAGAGGTCCATCTTCATTCTTGTCCCTAGGTTTTCATAAGTCATCCTTAAATTCCTACAATAAACCCTACCAACTTTTTTGGTTTTGCTTCAGCTAACTGTACATGGTTTCTGCATCCTACACAAAGTGTTTAAGTTAAGCTGGTAGAAAGGAAAGGCCAAATGTTTATCTACTACTTACTTCATGCCCAACATATATTGTCTCATTTAGTTTTCACAAACAAGCCAATGAGAGAGTCACTGATTATCCCCCATTTTATGATGGACACATACAGAGGCATAGAGGCCTAAGTAAGGTCAAAGGGTTAATAATAAGTAGTTAAACCAGGATTTTAATCTGGATAATTCTGGCTCCAATCCTTAACAAAGGAACTAGAACTTGAACTCTTATACTGTCTGACTCCAAAGATCATATTCTTAACCTCTATGTTGTGCTGTGAAAACCAGAGTATCAGAACAACTCTCTTTGCTTTACTGTCTTATTTGTGACCAGGCCAATCCCAACTCCTGGTGTCCTACAGAGCTTCACAGAGAGGAGCACTCTTTTAGCACAGACTTGATACAGGCTTTTTAGGGAAACACTGTAGTACCAAATAACTGCTCCCCACAGGAATTTCCAGTTCTGGGACCAGACTTCACCTCTGTCATGCATACATTTTGGCTCTTAATTTCCAGCACCATTTTGCCTTGTCTCCTTCCTCCACCCCCAAGCACCAATGGTAAAGTCCACTGCAGACAGCAGGGAGACACAATGTGCTTCATCTGTGTGTAGCCTCTCCCACTACCAAAGGGATTGATAGCTTTAGCTTTCCAGAAGTCACAACTAAGTGCCCTTAGGCACATTTAGTTCAAGGAAATCAGTAATGGTTGAACTTCAGCTCCAAGTCCACACCGTGCTAGGTGTGGCCCACAAGATTTTGTACCACCTGGATTTTGCAGATCCCATAAAAACAAGACTTTCTTTCCATCTGTCACCTTCAGAGGCTTTGGTTTTTAAAAGGGCCACCACAGGCTTAGCTCATGATCTTGTACCCTGCAGTTGGCTTGGGCTGTCATAAGAAGCTGTCACCGAGAGCAAACTAAGTTAGTTTTGTTTTATTTCTCAGTGAGAAATTAGGGATGCCTGGGTGGCTCAGCTGGTTAAGCATCTGCCTTCAGCTCACATCATGATCCCAGGGTCCTGGAATCATGTCCCGTAGCAGACTCCCTGCTCACCAGGGAGCCTGCTTCTCCCTCTGCCTGCTGCTCCCCCTGTTTGTGTGCTCTCTCTCTCTCTCTCTCTCTCTGACAAACGAATAAATAAAATCTTTAAAAGGAAAAATGAGACAGCATTTCAAATATGGTAAAGATTCTAAATATGAACTAGTAGTTTCTAGAAATTGTTTTGAATTTCTTTCTCTTTCCTTTCTTCTCTCCTTTTTTCTTTCCCTTTCTTCCTTCTTAATCAGCAAAAGACTCTGAATTACTACAACTAGAAATGATCTGTTTCTCTAGCCACTATAGTATGTAGACACTTGAAACGTGCTCGTGTTCTTTTATTGAATAAATAGCTGTACACTTCTCTCACCTACCTACCAGATCAAATGCAGTGGTAATGAGTTCTGCTGGAGCATAACTTTCAAAAGTGGCTCCTTTACAACAAAATTTTAAAGGTAAAATATTGATAGGACAAAGGGATCACTTCTGTACCATTCTTGCATTCCCCACCACACTTCAACAATACCTTGGCCATAATAGACCACTTCATAACTTCATGAAATAGGTCATCACAGACTTAGAGTTGATATGTTGAGAAATAGTTACCATGTGGAGCTGAGTGGCATAGCCCAGGGTGTTTAATCCCTGCACCTGGGCTCCTTTAAAATGAGGGACAGTGGTATTAAGAAAAAAATATCCAAAATTTAGAAATAAGTTAAAGGAAAAGGAGCATGTTCTTTCAATATTAAACATTTTAACAAAGCCATGCAAGGATTACTTAAGTACCAATCCTTGACTCACCATCTAGCACTTATTTTAAAAACCCAGATTTTGTGAAGTCACATCTTAACTTACAGATTTTTTTTTTCCTCTGGGACAGATGTAAACGATTTCTGTCTAGTGGAACAATTATCCCAAACTTATGGTTTTATTGCCTCGTAGGATATTAACCAGTTTTATAGCTAACCCAACAATCTTATTCTAATATTCTTTTTTTCAATGTCTTTAAATACCCATTTACTTAAGTGGTCTTTGAATCAGCTTCCCCATTTTACTGCTTCCTTCACTAATGATTGAACAAATCTCTGACACATGCCCATACTATGTGTGAAAGGCATGGTTTTAAATTTTTGAAAATTGTACTTTGCCCAAGCAAACTACAGAGATGGAAGCCTTGTTTTCTGATAAGAATACTGAATCTGGGGAATACAGCCTGGACTCCCATTATTTCCTACCCAAATCACAGGTCTCCATGTTGAAGCAAGTGCAGCCCCACCTGCTCAAGATGGCCAAGAAGTCCCACCAACCTAGAAGAATTCATGTAAGTCAGTAGTGCATCTAGGAGGAGAGCAAAGGTACCAAGCAGTGGAATTAGTGGCACTCTACACTCTTCAGAGTAGAGTGCAGGGGAGAGGGACAAACCAAAGGGGAAAAGGAAGCAGAAAAAAAAAAAAATGGAGAAGAAGGAGAAAGAAAACAAAGTAGGGAAACAAGGCCTAGGGATGGTGCAAATGACGGGATTTCAAGCTCCTTAGAGAGAATTTTGAAAAACCCTGGACATGGACATTATAAGACTCAATAAGAGTAAATCTCTAGTTTAGTTAGGTGAGCCAACAAAAATAAGGAGAGGCATAAAAGAAGGGGATTTCACAAATATGACTGCAGTTAAAGAAATGCCAGAAATTATTAGTTGAATACTTGAAAATAGTTGAAAATATTAGTTGAACACACATTCAAATGATTTGTTAATCCAGATATAACTTTATCCACACCATGTACACTCAGTATTAATCTTTTTGAGGACTCATTCTCTCTCCCCCCAGCAATTCAAAAATAGTTCAAAATATTTAGGAAAATTATGTTATCAAAACAAAGCAAAACCTGAATCAGAGTGAATCATAGCAGTTATCTAGTCACTAAACCGATGCTAGATAAGGACTGATGACGAGTTTGCTTGCCTGCAGGGAAGGGAGGGAAGAAAGCAGAAGGGAGGGAAGAAAGCAGAAGGCATCAGAAGGTGAGGCAGACGCTGAACTTGTTTTTCCCCAGCACATTCTCCCAAACTGGTGAAAACCAGTCCAGTTTTAATGGGACAGAAATCAGTGCTCCTCAGACCATGATGAAAAAAATGTTGGAGGGAACAGTGTAAACACCAGGAAAGAAAAGAGCCCAAGGGAAGAGCCTTCTTTATGATGTTCACCCCCACATGTCTGCACAGCTTATGCTCCCTCTGATGACGGATCCTTAGTAAGTATTGGCTTACTGGTGGGTAAAAAGGGAAAGTGTATATAAAAGAACTGATGCTCCAAAAGAAATGTTCAACTGGCTTAAAAAAAAAAAGGACTACCCCTCCCCCACCAAAAAAACTGAACAGTATTTCAAAGGTGTTATTCAATGCACTTAAGTCAGTAAAGGGATAGAAATCAAACCTAGGCAAGACCTTTGTCTGCAAAAGAATGCCCCTGGTATCACTGAATTCAATACTCAGATAATAAAATTTCCATTTGATAAACATTTTTCTATATAAGAGGCAGTTCTAATTCTATTTGAGGAATATAGATTGTTGATGAAATTCACAGACCATTATCTCTTCTCCTTATTTAAAGGATTCAGATTCCCCCATCTTATAAAGCATCCAGTACAGTCTTTTATAATCCTCAGGATAATCCTGGGGGGGGGGGGGTTAAGGGGTGGGGAGAGCATGGCCTCTGAACAGGCAGAATTGCTTTTATTGTTCTTTGTTGTCTTGATGGGAATTATGTGTTCAGCTCCAAAGGCTGAATTCACGAAAACAATGTTTTTCTCCCTCACTAGGAATAAGACAAACTATTAAATCATGATTTCCTTTCCAGCTAAGGGTCCTTGTTGTCCTGACCAACTAAATGAACCATGCAGTATCTACTTGGAAAAAATGTGTGGCAGAAGTGTGAGTGGTTAAATGTCACAGAAACTGCGCTCTAAAAGCTCGCAGCTGGGACGCCTGGGTGGCTCAGTTGGTTAAAAGCTCGCAGCTGAATGCATAGTCACTATTTGCAATTCACTGCTGGCATCTGTTGCCATTCAGCCCAATGTTAAGGGGCTACCCCTGGGAGTTAGCTGATGCTTTCTGAATAACTCCCTTCTAAAATCACCTAAGAAGTGAAGCAATATTTATTTGCCAGCATGAATTATGATGCTGGCAAAAGTCATGAATCCATGTTGTTAAACCAATGCGGATTTACTCTAGCTTTGCATCACTCAGATTAACATCAGGGATAAAAGGGCAAGCTACTGTCAAGGGCCAGATACCAAGAGCTTTGGCCAGAATTAAAGACAAAAGGCACCTGGCTGGCTCAGTGGGTAGAGCATGTGACTCTTGATCTCAGGGCCATGTGTTCAAGCCTCATGTTGGATGTAGAGATTACTTTAAAAAAAATGAAAAAAGAAAGAAAAAAAGAAAAGGAAAAAAGGCAATAGGTAATCATCTCTGTGGAGAGCTGCCTTGGTCAGCACCACTTATCCAAAGGGTCCATTCACATGAAAAAGAAGGGTTTTTGAAATCCCACAGGTTTCCTGCCTCCTGACTTTAGTTGGCTCACCTAAGTGAATTGTTTGTTTTCTCATATTGTGCTTGGACTCTCTCATCCAATGATGTAAACTTTGCTTCCTTTTTTTTTTTTTTCTCACCTAATACAGGAGAGGCTCTCAATTTCCCCTTCCTGCCTAACAGGCATGGTCCACATCTCATATCCTTCTCTTTTGCAAAATGACATTTGGCCAAGGGAAAACACATCAGGAGCTATTTCTTAAATCTTTATTGCACTGAGTATTTAAATCTTTATTGCACAGCTCTAGATGACTGTTCTGTGCCCAAACAGCAAAGAGATGGGCTTAAGAGTTTCCAATGAAATTTGCTATTTACAGCTAGGTTGGGGGAGGAGTTGTGGCTCACAGTCAATGTCAGGAAATAGGGAGTGTAATTTAATCTGTGCCTCCTCCTTCCTTAACTTGCTGCTGGGTGGTGTCCCACTTTGAACTCAAATGGAATTCAGACATTTCAGGGCTCTTCTAGTGAGCAACAAGGATGGGGCTTCAAGAATTTGCAAGAGGAGGAGCCCTCTGGAGAGAATCATTCCCAGAGAAAAGGAATAAACATCACAGATGTAGAAAGGGAGGAGCTATTCCAAGTACTACATGGTGTCCTCAACCCAGTCTTACCCATCGGATTAGGCACCAAAGACTCACATTCCACCTAGGATGTGGGAATGGCTAGTAGAGAAAACACTCTAAATAAAAACTATTTGTTCACAAAAATTTGGTGAGACAGCAGGACTGTATGGGACATCTTTAAAAGGAGAGCCAATTTCCACACACTGTTGGCACCTACAGGGCTTCACTCTATTAGAATCATCAAGTGTGAGGAATCTGTATTGCCCAGCAGGCATAGCCAGTGGAAGTGAGGGCAGGGTCTCACAGATGGACTCCCTCTAGAGAAGGAGCTTGACATGCTCAGTAGAGGTGAGAGGAGGAAAGAAAATGGCTGTTTCTGTAATTTAACTGACCAGCATTGTTTGGAGAGACACATGGGGGACCTTCATAAATACTTGGTTTGAGAGGATCCCTTACAGAACACTGAGATCTTGTAATAGCAGGTGGGAGCAAGAGCCAGTGAAACCAGGGGGCCAGATGATTCTTTTCCTAAGTGTGGTTTTACTTTGCAGGGAATAACCAAGTGAACAGACTCTTAACTGTTTTTCTTTCAAAGGACAGATGGAGATCCATGTTGCTCAGGCCTAACTCCTGACGTGCTTTGGCACCAGGAGTAAAAAACTGGAATGTGCTGCTTGCTTCTGGGGTGTTGCTGACCCACTGAAGATGTCACTGAGAACATTGCCACTGAGAACAACTGATAATTTTAGCACTCCGCTGAAGGAATTAATCTACACTTATTAGTTATGGAGTACTGTTGAAAAATTGTTTTAACATTTAATTTCTATAGCTCTCTATATGTTTATTCTTTCGAGAAACTTGGTTCATCTTTGGTGTTCATTGAGAGCATCTTCTAAGAGCTCATATCTGGATCAATTCTCATATTTGTCTTCTATTGTATTTTGTGTATTTTATATTGAAATCATTGGTTTATATTCCTGTCTTTCTTGGTGCAGCTATAGGCTCTTCATGGAACTTACAGGGACAGGGATTGTATCAGACATTTTAATTATTTGAACTGAACTCTTCATAGCCTTCATCATTGTCAGAGTAAGCTCTGCCCCCCAAAAAACTCATCAAGTATTTCTGTGAATGTCCTACAACATGGCTAAGACTGGTAGTTATCACCAACAATACTTCCTGTTCTTTTAAGAGTAACAAAAATCTTAGGTGGGCATAAAACAATACAGTAAATACATTTCTCAGATTCTATTGTAGCTAGATGAGGTCTTGCAATGAAGTTTTGGCACTGTATTGTGAGCAAAGTGTGGACTCTCCCTCCCAGTTTGTGCCAGGAAAGAGAAGGAGAATACTTTCTTACCTCCACATTCTGCATTTTACTATTTGGATGAGGGATATAGTGATGAACTATCTCCACCCTTAAAGACAAAGACCCTCCTCTAGACATGGTAGAAAAAACAGCTAAGAGGATTCTGGGACCTGACAACACAGTTATAATAATAGTCCTGGACTGCTCACTCCTACACTAGGTATTATATGAGGGGAAAAATAAACTTCTATCTCATTCAAATCACTGAATAACCACTTTGGTGTGTGGTATACATTAAAATATTTATTCCATGGAACCAGCTAGTGTTCTTATTTGTCATACCTTACAAATGCTCTTCTTGGCACAAAACAAGAAGTTTAGTATCTAAATAACCCCACTGGGGCGCCTGGGTGGCACAGTTGGTTAAGTGTCTGACTCTTCATCTCAGATCAGGTTGTGATCTCAGGGTGGTGAGATTGAGCCCTGTGTAGTGCTCCATGCTCAAGAGAGTCTGCTTGAGATTCTCTCCCTCTCCCTCTGACCCCTCCCACTTGTGCTCTCTTTCTCTCAAATAAATAATTTTTTTTAAATGACCATATTAAGTCAGTAGATGATATGTGAAACTGTCAGGATCTCTTTTATAAACTATCAAATTTTAAGATTTAAATCTTATAATTGTGAAGTGAGAGAAAAACCTCTCCTTTTAACATTTCCACAGGCTATTTGTCTACCACATAAATATTCATTGATCCAACTCCAAAGAGGTGGAAGTCAAATGTTCTAGTTCCTGTCCTTTTATTGCCCTCAGGCCACTCAAGTATGGCTGCCTTCTTACTTTCAACATGCTTACTCTGAAACTCATAGATCACATGCTGAACTCTGACCAACTGTAATGAGAAACAAACTTTAGTTTTTGTCATAGTCACCTCTTTCACTCCTTTCTCATTACTTTATGCTCTTCTTTTGCTCCTTAACCTTCTATCACCCACCCTTCAATTATTTCCCATCACCCACGCCATCATTGCCTTGTTCCAGAAAAACTTGCTCACAGTAACCCTAAGAGATTTTATAGCTCCAACCAATTCTGAGACCCCCTGCTTATCCAAAATACTTTCCATGTACTGGTGGTTCCACTTATAGGTCCTCTACAGCCTGGCCACAGTGCCAGCTATGTAGGGTGGGGCAGAGTGGTTGGTCCCTGAAGGACAAGGAGGATCTTATCCTGAGGTAATAAACATTCATGAAACTGAGGGACATGTTTGATAGAAAGTCCTTTAGAGAGAGCAGAAAGTCAAAGGCCTAGAGCATTTGAGGTAACATCATAAAAAGTTTACAGAGCTGAAAAATTAAAAAAAAAAAAAGAATGAAAACAATTCAAATTGAAGTTGGAATCAGGGTTCTCATGTTTGAGACCATTCCAAGTTGCTTGGTGGAAAGTGATTAAATCTATACTTTGTTGGTTTTGGTTTTGAACCTAAGGTAGCAAGAACTTACTTAATCATGGCATACTGCTATCATCAGTCTGGGCAAGTGCCCCCTCTTATTTCATTTTGTTTCATTTCCCTCTTTAATTGTTGATTCCCACCCTTATTCCCCTCACCAGCATAAGAATCTATCCTAAAGTACAAACAATATATGTCCTTACATATGTCTATACCTTGTAAAATATATAGCACTATTTTGCATATTTGTAATTTATAAATTCCAAATTATATAAAGTAATTATGTGAAAGAACTAACTAGAACCCAGAGTTCCACATGATTTAGATAAGACCCCCATTCTCCCGACCTTTACAGTTTCATTGTCAATAGTGAGTATGTCCTGAATATGCCCAAAGGAAGACAGCACCCTGCGCTCCAGGAATGAAGATGAGTTCCCAGAGTCCTATGCATTTGAAAAGATTCCCACTCATTACCTCACCACACTCACTACAGTCTACCTATCTATATAGATAGACCAACAGAGCTAATCCCACATACCTGTGAGGTTTTTTCTCTGGCCTACATAACTTTTTCCACCGGGCTTGGAGGTGTCTAAGAATGTTCATGTCAAGAATTGTAAGAGACTAAGATTTTACCCGACTTACATTACAGGAGAGGAGCCCTGAGCTTAGGCAACACAAATCTTTTAAAATGGATAAGAAGCCTTCCTGATCTTTGCCAAATAGGGAGACATTATTTTCATTATAATGGACAGTAAACAAACCTGTCTTTTGTTATCAGTCTTCCAAAACTGTTCACAATAAGAACATCCTTGAGGGATGCCTGGATGGCTCAGTCCTTAAGTGTCTGCCTTCAGCTGAGGTCACGATCTCAAGGTCCTGGGTATAAGAGTACTGCATCAGGCTCCCGCTCAATAGGGAACTTGCCTCTCCCTCTGCCCTCCCCCCCTGCTTCTGTGCATTCTTTCTCTCTCTCCCAATTAAATAAATAAAATCTTAAAAAAAAAAAAAAAAAGGGCACCTGGGTGGTTCAGTGGGTTAAGGCCTCTGCCTTCGGCTCAGGTCATGATCCCAGGGTCCTGAAATCAAGCCCCACATCGGGCTCTCTGCTCAGCAGGAAGCCTGCTTCCTCCTCTCTCTCTGCCTGCCTCTGCCTACTTGTGATTTCTCTCTGTCAAATAAATAAATAAAATCTTAAAAAAAAAAAAAAAAAAAGAACATCCTTGAAAAGATAGTCCAGAACAAAAGCAGTCTGCTCACAAGATATGCAAAATTCAAGAGATCCTTGGAGATTGTCTTCCAAACCTCCTTCTATGCAATTTTCTCTTTCTTTCTTAAATACCCCTCTATGAAGCTTATAATATCAGATAACCCATTCTTTTTTTTTTTAACAAAATTGCTTTGTTTTTGTTTTTGTTTTTTAAGATTTTTATTTATTTATTTGACAGATCACAAGTAGGCAGAGAGGCAGGCAGAGAGAGAGAGGAGGAAGCAGGCTCCCCACTGAGCAGAGACCACCGATGTGGGGCTTAATCCCAGGATCCTGGGATCATGACCTGAGCCGAAGGCAGAGGCTTTAACCCACTGAGCCACCCAGGTGCCCCCAGATAACCCATTATTGTTGCAATCATTTACAAACCTCTCATTTTCTGAAGATTTCTGAAGAAACCAGTGTATTGATGATCCTTCACTACAGTGGCCTTTTGGTTCCATGACTTCTCCTTCAATGATCTAAACCTCTATTTTCCGATTATTTTTGAAGTTGAAATGAATATCATTTCATATGTTCGTTGTTAGTGTCTTCCTTTTTTTTTTTTTTAAGATTTCATTTATTTATTTGTCAGAGAGAAAGGGAGAACACAAGCAGGGGGAACAGCAGGTGGAGGGAGAAACAGACTTCCCGCTAAGCAAGGAGCCCGATGTGAGACTCAATCCCAGGATCCTGAGATCATGACCTGAGCCGAAGGCAGACACTTAACTGACTGAGCCACCCAGGTGTTTCTTAGTGTCTCCCCTTATGCAAATGCCATCTGCATATCCTTCACCCATTTTTCTCTTGGATTTACCATTTTCTTTTCTCTCTCTCTCTTTTTAAGATTTTATTTATTTATTTGACTAGAGAGATAGCATGACATTCCAAGCAGCGGGACTGACAGGCAGAGGGAGAAGCAGGCTCCTGGCTGAGCAAGAAGCCTGATGTAGGACTTGATGTCAGGACCTTGGAATCATGACGTGAGCTGAATGAAGGCAGATGCTTAACCGACTGAGCCACCCACACATCCTGGGTTTACCATTTTCTTATAATTAGCAAGATGTCTTCCTCATTGTAGATATTTATCCCTTATTGACCTTATTTCAAATATCCTTTTCCAATCTGTGATCTGTATATGAACTCTCCCTATTATATCTTTCAATGAAGCAAACAAAGTCTTTAATTCTAATGTATTTTCCATCCATTTCTTTTTTATCTTAGAGTTTGTGCTTTGGGGAGTTGGTTTAAGAAGCTCTTCCAGGTGTGCCTGGGTGGCTCAGTGGGTTAAAGCTTCTGCCTTCAGCTCAGGTCATGATCTCAGGGTCCTGGGATCGAGCCCCACATCGGGCCCTCTGCTTGGCAGGGAGCCTGCTTCTACCACTCTCTCTCTTGTCTGCCTCTCAAATAAATAAATAAAATCTTTTTAAAAAAAAAAAAGTTCTTCCACACCCCAAAGTCAGACAAATAATCTGTGTATCTCTTTTTTACCTTTATCATTAACATTTCAAATTTACAGTGTCCATTTAGAACATTAATCCAACTAAATTTCACCCTCTCAGGGGATATAAACAAATATAGATATATAAAATATTTGTGGTATTAAAATTTCATTGGAAAGGGTAGAAAATTAGGGGAAAGGGTCTTAAAAAATTTTTTTTTAAGTTTCTTAAGTAGACAACAATGCAAAAAGGGTTGAGAAGCACTGCTATAAGCTAAGAATCCAGTATTACTTTTCTCTATGAGACTTTCCTAATATCATCTGTTAAATGTTTTATCAATCCTTTCTCCATCTGCACATATCAGTTGTCTGATACCTGCAGTGAGCCACTTCTGATCCTTTTTCAAAATCACTTTAAAGTTTCATAATATATTTAGTCTTCTTACACATCGCAGAATAAGTGTCTTGAATTCGTTTTTTTAAAGACCTACTACAAAAAGTCCTACTAGAATTTTCATTGGGATTGAATTAAATTTACAGATTAGTTTTGGAAAACTGACATTTTACCCTGTTGTCATCCATTCCATGACCATGGTATAACACTCCATTTATTTATTTATTTATTTTAAAGATTTTATTTATCCATTTGACAGACAGAGATTACAAGTAGGCAGAGAGGCAGTCAGAGAGAGGAGGAAGCAGGCTCCCCGCTAAACAGAGAGCCTGATGCGGGGTTTGATCCCAGGACCCTGGGATTATGACCTGAGCTGAAGGCAGAGGCTTTAATCCACTGAGGCACCCAGGTGCCCCAACACTCCATTTATTTAAGACCTTTATGCCCTTAACAAATTTAAAACTTCTTCTCCATAGAGATCATATACATTGTTTATTCAGTTAAATTCATAGTTTAGAGTTTTGATTGTTATTAGGAACGGCATCATAGAATTTAGTTAGCTATTGCTGATGCAGAGGAACATTACTGATTTTTTTAAAATAGATCTTATATCTGGCATTCTTATGAAATCTCTTATTAGATCTAGAGTCTTTCTGTTGACTCAGCTGGGATTATTTTATCCGGAAAAAAAAAAAGAGTAGGGGCGACTGGGTGGCTCAGTGGGTTAAAGCCTCTGCCTTTGGCTCAGGTCATGGTCCCAGGGTCCGGGGATGGAGCCCCGCATAGGCTCTCTGCTCAGCGGGAAGCCCACTTCCTCCTCTCTCTCTCTTCCTGCCTCTCCACCTACTTGAGATCTCTGTCTGTCAAATAAATAAATAAAATCTTTAAAAAAAAAAAAAGAGGAGATACTTAGCTGGCAGGGGAGTGAATTTCTCAGGGCAAATCTTATCCATTGCACTCTGGATGTGCTGACGCCTGTGATTTCCCCAAATGTGGGGAAACTTTACACAATTTGTGGTAGTGGGGGACTGCATTAGTGCTCTCCCCTCCCTATGCCACCACATCAAAAAAAAATAAAATAAAATAAAAGGGAAGAAGAATGAAAGAAAGAAAGAAAGAAAGAGAAAAAACGAAGAAAGAAAAAGAGAAAAGAAAAATTGATACTTTCTCTGAAGCAGATGGGGAGAAACCAATAATCTAGTAATCTATATGTAACAAGTAGAATGGAGAATTGAATCCTGTGGAGCACACTATAAAGACTAGCTGGTCTGGGATGCCTGGGTGGCTCAGTCAGTTAAGCAACTGCCTTTGGCTCAGATCATGATCCCAGGGTCCTAGGATTGAATCCCACATCCAGTTCCTAGCTCAGCTGGGAGTCTGCTCCTCCCTTGCCTGCTCTGTTTGCTCTGCCTGCCCTGCCTGCTGCTTCCCCTGCTTGTGCTCTTTCTCTCTATGACAAATAAATAAATATATAATCTTTTAAAAATCAGCTAGTCTATTTAATGACACAGGTAATTTCTGCTTTGCATTTGCAATGATCAGCTTATTCAGTTCTATCTAATAAATACCTATAATTACTTTTAGCTTCCTTATTCAGATGCTCAGTCCTTTTTGTCCTAAATAATTATGAATTTCAGGAATGTTTTATGTTATAAAAGGTTAGAAGCACTTGTACTGCTTTATTTCAGTGAGTAGAGTAGTAATCAATATTCTATGGGTTTCTTTGAATAACCATATTTAATAACTCTGAACATCTTACCAGTACTCACAATGAAGAAAAGAATTAAGCATATATTTATAGGAGGAGAAAATATCTTGGGTAGTTTTCTAAATGATGAACTATCAAAAATGGCTAAGTCAAAGTGATCCTTTTCTCCTGATGATCCAAACTTATTGCTTGATAAGAGCTTCAAGAAATTAGTTGCATCAAAATATACACACCATTCCCTAAATCAAACAATAGTTACAGAATAAAATAATGTTCCATTGTAACAAACTTGGACAAAGTTTCAAACACATGTCTGTAGAATCTGGAAATTTCCCAAAATAGTCACAATAAAACTAGATGCCTTTAGAAAGAAATTTCTGAAAACTATCATATCAACTGGACTGAAAATTTCTTCCTCATTTAAAAAAGCCAAGAAATATTTGGACCAACAAGTAGTTTCTACCAGAATAAATGTGTAGCACTTGGCAAAATTTAAGCATGTGTGTTTTAATTTTTAAAAATTGGGGTTTGGGGGCACCTAGGTGGCTCAGTCTGTAGTGTCTGCCTTCAACTCAGATCATGATCCCAGGGTCCTGGGTTCCAGGCTTGGATAAGATTCTTGGCTTAGTGGGGAGGCTGCTTCTCCTTCTCCTTCTGTCTCCACTCCCTCACAATCCTCCATCCCTGCCCAGTGCTCTCTCTCACTCGCTCATTCTTTCGATTAAATAAATAAAAACTTTATAATTTAGAGGCAAGATGGTGGAGGAGTAGCAGACTGAAATGACATCAGGTCACAGGAATTCAGCTAAATAGTTATCAAACCATGCCGAACACCTAAAAACTCAACAGGAGATCGAAAAGAAGAGGAGCATCAATTCTAGAAACAGAAAATTGACCACTTTCTGAAAGGTAGGACGTGCAGAGAAGTGAATCCCAACCCACGGGAAGATAGACCAAGAGGGGTAGGGACCGTCTCCTGGCAAGCAGTGGAGCAGTGGAGGACAAAATCAGAACTTTTAGATGTCTGCTCCACTGATGGACATCACTCCAGAGGCTAAGCGGGGGTGGACCCCTCATGGGGCCAGTATGGTCTCAGGGCCCTCGGGGTCACTGAAAGATCAGGGGTGTCTGAGTGTGGCAGAGCTGCCAGGTATTGTAGCAGGGAAGCCGACTACAGAGACAGAGCTGAGGAGTGAGCTCCAGCTCGGGGTTACCTTAAACCATGATTCACGGCACAGTCAGACCACTGTTCTTTGAGCAGAGATCTCAAAATTGGTGATTCACCAGGGAGATTCACCTTCCTCCTCTGGAGAAGCAGCAGGCAGTATCTGCTGGGATTGGACACCTGCCAGAGACTGAAATGCTTGGTCACAGGCCGGTGAGCCCAGAGCATGGCTGGAGACCAGGGAGATGGGTGTGATTCACCCCTTTTCTCTGAGGACACACTGAGGAGTGGGGCCACAAGCTCTCAGCTCCTAGGAGCTGGAGATTGGGAGGTCACCATTTTCATTCACATCCTCCAGAGCTCTACAGAAAGTGTTCAGGGAAAAAAACTCCCAGGAGCAAATCCGAGCAGATTTCTTAGCCTGGCCCCTGTCAAGGGCAGGGCAATTCTGCCTCAGGCAAAGACATTTGAGAATCACTACAACAGGCCCCTCCCCAAGAAGATCAGCAAGAACTGATCAAGACCAAGCTCACTGATCAAGGAGAACAGTGGAGCTCCAGAGGTAGGGGAAAGCAATGCATGGAATTCATGGCTTTCTTCCCACAATTCTTTAGTCTTTCAAAGTTAAATTAATTTTTTAATTTTATTTTTTTATTATTCTAATTTTTTTAACTTTTCCTCTTTCATCTATTAATGTTTTTTAACTAGTTTATCTTAACAATTTTAACTAGTTTATTTTAACAATGTTAGAAAAATAACAATTTTTCTAAAAAAATCTTTTTAAACCTTCATTATTATAGTCATATTTTATCCTTCATTGTATTTATTATTTTTTGTATACATATAGGGTTTTGGTTTTTTTTTAAATTTTTGGGATACAATTTCTTCAAATAGATCAAAATGTACCCTAAATATAGCACAGGGCTTTGTTCTAGTCTCCAGCCTGAGCACATTCTATCCTCCTTTTTTTTTTTTCTACTTTCTTTAGTCAACCAACTTATCTTATCAATTCCTTTTTTAGAACTTTTTCAAATTTCATCTTTACAGTCATATTCTATCCCTTCATCATGTTTATCATTACTTTTACATATATATTTATATATATATATTTTTTCCTTTCTTTAAAATTTTGGGAGGTAGTTTCTTCTAAGAAACCAAAATACACCCAAAATCAAGTGGATGGCTCTGTTCTACTCACCAGAAATTTTTTAAATTTCTTTCTACCCCCATTCTTCTCCCTCCAGTTTGGGGTCTCTTCTGACTTGGTTAGCGTACATTTTTCTGGGGCCCTTGCTACCCTTTTACTATTTTATTCTCTCATTCATATATTCTTATCTGGTTAAAGTGACAAGGCAGAAAAACTCACCACCACAAAAAAAAAAAAAAAAAAAAAAAAGAACAAGAGATAGTACTGATGGCTAGTGACCTAATCGATACAGACATTGGTAGTATGTCAGATCCAGAGTTCAGAATGATAATTATCAAAGTTCTAGCAGGTCTCAAAAAAGGCATGGAAGATATTAGAGAAACCCTGTGTGTAAAAATAAAATCCCTTTCTGGAGAAATAAAAGAACTAAAATCTAACCAAGCTGAAATCAATAAAAGGTATTAATAAGGTGCAATAAAAAAATGGAGGCTCTTACTTCTAGGATAAATGAAGCAGAAGAGAGAATTAGTGATATAGGAGACCAGAAGACAGGGAATAAAGAAGCTGAGCAAAAGAGAGACTACCAACTACTGGACCATGAGGGGAAAATTCGAGAGATAAGTGATACTATAAGATGAAACAATATTAGAATAATTGGGATTCCAGAAGAAGAAGAAAGAGAGAGAGGGCAGAAGGTATATTGGGGCAAATTATAATAGAGAATTTCCCCAATATGGTAAAGGAAAGAAGCATCAAAATCCAGGAGGCACAGAGAACCCCCCTCAAAATCAATAAAAATAGGTCCACACCCCATCATCTAATAGTAAAACTTACTAGTATTAGCAACAAAGAAAAAATCCTGAAAGCAGCTCAAGACAAAAAGTCTTTAACACACAATGGTAGAAATATTAGATTGGCAGCAGACTTATGCACAGAGATCTGGCAGGCCAGAAAGAACTGGCATGATATATTCAGAGCACTAAATGAGAAAAATATGCAGCCAAGAATAGTATATCCAGCTAGGCTATCATTGAAAATAGAAGGAGAGATAAAAAGATTCCAGGACAAACAAAAATTAAAAGAATTTGCAAACACCAAACCAGCCCTACAGGAAATATTGAAAGGTGTCCTCTAAGCAAACACAGCCTAAAAGTAGTGGACCACAAAGGAACAGAGACAGTATACAGTACCAGTCACCTTACAGGTAATACAATGGCAGTAAATTCGTATCTTTCAACAGTTACCCAGAATGTAAATGGGCTAAATGCCATAATTAATTAAAAGACACAAGGTATCAGAATGGATTTAAAAAGAAGCCATCAATAGGCTATCTAAAAGAAACTCATTTTAGACCCAAAGACACCTCCAGATTGAAAGCGAGGGGGTGGAAAATAATTAACCATACTAATGGACTTCAAAAGAAAGCTGGGGTGGCAATCCTTATATCATATACATTCGATTTTAAGCCAAAGACTGTAATAAGAGGAAGGACACAATACCATACTTAAAGGGTCTGTCCAACAAGAAGATGTAACAATTTTAAATATATATGCCTCTAACACGGGAGCAGCCAACTATATAAACCAATTAATAACAAAATCAAAGAAATACATCAACAAAAATACAATAATAGTAGGGGACTTTAACACCCCCTCACTGAAATGGACAGATCATCCAAGCAAAAGATCAACAAGGAAATAAAGGCTTTAAATGACACACTGGACCAGATGGACATCACAGATATATTCAGAACATTCCACCCCAAAGCAACAGAATATACATTCTTCTCTAGTGCACATGGAACGTTCTCCAGAATAGATCATATCCTGGGTCACAAATCAGGTCTCACCCAGTACCAAAAGATTGGGATCATTCTCTGCATATTTTCAGACCACAATGCTCTGAAGCTAGAACTCAATTACAAGACAAAAGTTGGAAAGACTCAAATACATGAAGGCTAAAGAGCATCCTACTCAAGAATGAATGGGTCAACCAGGAAATTAAAGAGGAATTGAAAAAATTCATGGAAACAAATGATGATGAAAACACAACTGTTCACAATCTGTGGGACACAGCAAAGGCAATCCTGAGAGGAAAGTATATAGCCATACAAGCCTTTTTCAAGAAACAAGAAAGGTCTCAAGTACACAATCTAACCCTGCACCTAAAGGAGCTGGAGAAATAACAACAAAGAAAGCCTAAACCCAGCAGGAGAAGAGAAATCATAAAGATCAGAGCAGAAATCAATGAAATAGAAACCAAAAGAACAATAGAACTACTCAACGAAACTGGGAGCTGGTTCTTTGAAAGAATTAATAAGATTGATAAATCTGGCTAGACTTATCAAAAAGAAAAGAGAAAGGACCTAAATTAATAAAAGCATGAATGAGAGAGGGGAGATCACTACCAACACCAAAGAAATACAAACAATTATAAGAACATATTATGAGCAACTCTACGCCAGCAAATTTGACAATCTGTAAGAAATGGATGCATTCCTAGAGACATATAAACTACCACAACTGAACCAGAAAGAAATAGAAAACCTGAACAGGGGCACCTGGGTGGCTCAGTGGGTTAAGCCTCTGCCTTTGGCCCAGGTCATGATCCCAGGGTCCTGGGATCGAGCCCCACATCCGGCTCTCTGTTCAGCGGGGAGCCTGCTTCCCTTCCTCTCTCTCTGCCTGCCTCTCTGCCTACTTGTGATTTCTGTCTGTCAAATAAATGAATAAAATAAAAAAAAAAAAAAAAAGAAAACCTGAACAGACCCATAACCAGTATGGAGATTGAAGCAGTCATCAAAAATCTCCCAACATACAAGAGCCCAGGGCCAGATGGCTTCGCAGGGGAATTCTAACATTTAAAGAAGAATGAATACCTATTCTCCTGAAACTGTTCCAAAAAATAGAAATGGAAGAAAAACTTCCAAACTCATTTTATGAGGCCAGCATTACCTTGATCCCAAAACCAGACAAAGACCCCATCAAAAAAGAGAATTACAGACCAGTATCTTTGATGAACACAGATGCAAAAATTCTCACCAAAATACTAGCCAATAGGCTCCAACAGTACATTAAAAGGATTATTCACCACGACCACGTGGGATTTATTCTTGGACTGCAAGGTTGGTTCAACATCTGCAAATCAGTCAATGTGATTCAATACATTAATAAAAGAAAGAACAAGAACCATATGATACTCTCAATAGATGCTGAAAAAGCATTTGACAAAGTACAGCATCCTTTCTTGAACAAAACTCTTCAAAGTGTAGGGCTAGAGGCTACATACTTCAATATCATCAGAGCCATCTATGAAAAACTCACAGCGAATATCATTCTCAATGGGAAAAAACTGAGAGCTTTTCTGCTAAGATCAGGAACACAGCACGGATGTCCACTATCACCACTGTTATTCAACATAGTACTAGAAGTCCTAGCCTCAGCAATCAGACAACATAAAGAAATTAAAGGCATCCGAATGAGCAAAGTCAAACTTTCACTCTTTGCAGATGATATGATGCTTCATGTGGAAAACCCAAGAGACTCCACTCCAAAACTGCTAGAACTTGTACAGGAATTCAGTAAAGTGTCAGGATATAAAATCAATGCTCAGAAATCAGTTGCATTTCTATACACCAACAACTAGACAGAAGAAAGAGAAGTTAAGGAGCCAATCCCATTTACAATTGCACCCAAAACAATAATATACCTAGGAATAAACCTAACCAAAGAGGCAAAGAATCTGTACTTAGAAAACTACAAAGTACTCATGAAAGAAATAGAGGAAGACACAAGGAAATGGGAAAATGTTCCATGCTCATGGATTGGAAGAACAAATATTGTGAAAATACCTATGTTCCCTAAAGCAATCTACACATTTAATGCAATCCCTATCAAAATACCATCCATTTTTTTCAAAGAAATGGAACAAATAATCCTCAAATTTATATGGAACCAGAAAAGACCCCGAGGAGCCAAAGGAATGTTAAAAAAGAAAGCCAAAGTGGTGGCATCACAATCCCAGACTTCAAGCTCTATTACAAAGCTGTAATCATCAAGATAGTATGGTACTGCCACAAAAACAGACACATAGATCAATGGAACAGTATAGAGTGCCCAGAAATATACCCCCAACTCTATGGTCAACTAATCTTTGAAAAAGCAGGAAAGAATGTCCAATGGAAAAAAGACAGTCTCTTCAACAACTGGTGTTGGGAAAACTGGACAGCCACATGCAGAAAAATGAAATTAGACCATTTCCTTATACCACACACAAAAATAGACTCAAAATGGATGAAAGACCTCAATGTGAGAAAGGAATCCATCAAAATCCTTGAGGAGAACACAGGCAGCAACCTCTTCGACTTCAGCCGCAGCAACTTCTTCCTGGAACATCGCCAAAGGCAAGGGAAGCAAGGGCAAAAATGAACTATTGGGACCTCATCAAGATCAAAAGCTTTTGCACAGCAAAGGAAAGAGTCAACAAAACCAAAAGACAACTGACAGAATGGGAGAAGATATTCACAAACGACATATCAGATAAAAAGCTAGTATCCAAAATCTATAAAGAACTTACCAAACTCAACACCCAAAGAACAAATAATCCAATCAAGAAATGGGCAGAGGACATGAACAGACTTTTTTGCAAAGAAGACATCCAGATGGCCAATAGACACATGAAAAAGTGATGCTCCATATTACTTGGCATCAGGGAAATACGAATCAAAACCACAATGAGATACCACCTCACACCAGTCAGAACTGCTAAAATAAACAAGTCAGGAAATGACAGACATTGGAGAGGATGCAGAGAAAGGGGAACTCTCCTACACTGTTGTTGGGAATGCAAGCTGGTGCAGCCACTCTGGAAAACAGCATGGAGATTCCTCAAAAAGTTGAAAATAGAGCTGCTCTATGACCCAGAAATTGCACTACTCAGTATTTACCCTAAAGATACAAATGTAGTGATCCAAAGGCGCATGTGCACCCCAATGTTTACAACAGCAATATCCACAATAGCCAAACTATGGAAAGAACCTAAATGTCCATCAACAGATGAATGGAAAAAGAAGATGTGGTATACACACACACACACACACACACACACACACACACAATGGAATACTATGCAGCCATCAAAAGAAACAAAATCTTGCCATTTGCAATGATGTGGATGAAACTAGAGGGTATTGTGCTGAGCGAAATAAGTCAGTCAGAGAAAAACAATTATATGATGTCCCTGATATGAGGAATTTGAGAGGCAGAGTGGGGAACTTGTGGGATAGGGAAGGAAAAAATGAAACAAGGTGGGATCAGGAGGGAGACAAACCGTAAGAGACTCTTAACCTCACAAAACAAACTGAGTGTTGCTGGTGGGGTATGGAGAGGGTGGTTGGGTTATAGACATTGGGAAGGGTATGTGATATGATGAGTGCTGTGAAGTGTGTAAGCCTGACGATTCACAGACCTGTATCCCTGGAGCAAAGAATATATTATATGTTAATAAAAATAATTATAAAAAAACTTTTTAAAAAATAAAAAATTGGGTTTTTAAAAGTAAGCTACATGCCCACCATGAGACTTGAACTTAAAACCCTGAGATCAAGAGTCACATGCTGTACTGATTGAGTAGCCAGGTACCCCCAGGCATATGTATTTTAAACAGCATGAATTGGATTTCTACATGAAGCTTTTTGTAAGTTATATTAAATTCAGAGCTAAGGCCTAAAAAGAAACTCTAAGACTAGCTCTTATGAAAGAGAACAGACTTCTCTGTATCCATTAAGTGGGACAGACAGACAAATTTGTAACAATGGGATAATCTTAGCTGCCCTTTGTAGAGTAGGACTCGGAAGTAAAATATAATGGTTAGCAAGGAAGGAGAAAATCATAACAGAACTATCTTTATGATGGTTATCCTGTAATTCTAACAGGAAACATGAGAACATGAGGTTTAATGGAAATATATATATATATTTTTTAAAGATTTTATTTATTTATTTATTTGACAGACAGAAATTACAAGTAGGCAGAGAGAGAGAGGAGGAAGCAGGCTCCCCGTAGAGCAGAGAGCCCGATGTGGGGCTCGATCCCAGGACCCTGAGACCATGACCTGAGCCGAAAGCAGAGGTTTAACCCACTGAGCCACCCAGGCGCCCCTAATGGAAATATTTTTGAAACGGAACAGTAGAGTAGTGACTTAATGAAGGTCATCATTAAAGGGAGCAGAGCTGTCAATTGTATTGCTAACTCATTCTACCTTGTATATATCTCTATGAAAACACAGATTCACCCTATGTCATAAGTTTGAGCAGTCAGAAATTATCTCTTCCTCTCCTGTTTTGTTTGTTTGTTTTAAAATTTCTTGCACCCAGCACGGTACATAGGTGTGTAGTAGGTGTTCGGTCTTGAAAATGCTTCGTGTTTTAAAGTAATTTGATTATATGATTTAAGACTTTGCACTATTTCTAGATGTATTCATTATCACTGGGTTTATCTAATAGGCATATGACTTACTCTGCTTGAGCCACAGTAACCTGCATTTGTTCGGTCTAGACCAATTATTCTAACCTCCAACTTGGACTTTTAACTCTGCCAGATGCTATTTGACAGTAGGTTCTCCAATACTGAAAATCTTGCCAAGCATACATTATGTAGTTGTATAATTACAGCTTTCTAGTACTCAGTATGGTATTATTAGCTCAAGCTGTAGCTCATTTAGTGTACATAATTACAGCACACTCAGCAGTGAGCACTGACCTACAAAAGGGAGGTGGTGGTGGTTTCTGGTGCTATTTTTTTTTTATCTACTTCAATTGACAACATATGTAATTATTACTAAAACTCCAACAAATTTTGATTTTTCATATGCCTTTGGAATATCTAACATCATACTGATATTTTAGAGTATTATTTCTGCTAGTGATTATAACATTATTTGAATCACACTTTAATTTTTTAAATTCTTTCCTCCTGTAGGTCCCTGGTGGAAAACACCAGGGGACAAAATGGTACAAAAGAGTACAAGTCTTAATGAAATGTTCTGCTGGAGAGTTATCATTTATTACATTTTTATAGTGCCTAGGACATATTCACACTTCGGGAAATGACACTTTCTTGCCATCATTCCATTTACATATTCTACAGTTTCAAATACCCCTCTTTAAGAGGTATAGGAGTTAGCCCTCAAGCAAATGGTATTCAGAGGTGTACTCTCATGGGGATCAAGATTGTTCTGGACATGAGGCATTAAGTCTTGGAAAAATTTAGGAGGGGCAACAAGGAAGTTTCAGTTTCCTGGATCTTTCCTCTCTAACTAGCTTCACATCTTTTGTTCCCCTGTCACTATTACACATCCCAGCTGACACACTTTTCCTTTGCCCCCATGTTCCTCTAGGATTTACTTGCATTACAAGAAAGGTTAAAAGCTTAACCCCAACATATGGCACTTAACTGAAACTCATAATATCAATAATTGAAGAACTTTAATTTTTAAAAAAGATGTCCTGAAGACTATTCTTTTACTTTTCCTTAACTGAATTGTCATAAATAACAAGAGCTAATGCTTTTGTACATTATTTCACACTTGTAAATCTCTGTGAACCTTAAGAAGAAATCATTTTAAGTGTGCAGTATATTTTCCACTTTATTCAAGCACTCAATATTTTAATTCAAAGAACTGATTCTTAAGAAGCTTCAGTTTTCAAACTATTCATAATTTACATTTTAATTGGAATTTTAAATATCCTGAAGGTGAAATTCATGGCTGCTTCAATATTAAAGACCTCTTTCCATTTCCAGATACACATAAAAGTAATTTTCATTTATGTGGTTGAAAGTTCACATGCAAATGTAAGCAGGAGAATTGATTTTAATTCCATAAAAGTCTTTTTGGTATTATGTAAAAAGATTCTTACCAGCAAAATCAGTTAACAAATTTATAAAGAGCTTTCATTTTATGTGGGCATTTGTCAGACTGTGGTCTGACCAATAACACACACACACACACACACACACACACACACTTTTCTTTATGCTAAACTATGGTATAGTATGGTTCCACTTAAATCATCTTGACATTTCCCTTACGCTGGTCTTTTGACCATTATAGAACCAAATGACTATTAGGAAATTCAGTGATAGATACATAAACAAAATGAGCCTCTCTTGATACGTGTCAATAAAGTACAGATATGTTAGTGCTGTTTGAGATCATTTGGACTGGCATTGTCATTTACAAACAAAGGCTCAGAGACATCAACCTAACTTGTAACACTCACACTGTCTCTAAAGGTAAAATCTGATGTCATCATTATCATCATCATCGTCATCAAAAAGATAGCTAAAAGAAAAAACAACTAGTAATTTGCAGAAAGAATTACTCTTACAGTGTTCATGTAGACAAATGACTCCAAGACAAAGCAAAGAAATCTGGGCAGTTCTGCTCTCCCAATTTAGAGGGAGATCAGCAACAAGTATCAGCTTTACCTAATTCCTTTTGCAACACAGATGATAATCATTTAAAAGAAACTTACAATTTCATTTGTAGATCCCCCCCTCATTTTGCCCTCCTACCATATCTTCCTTGTTCCCTCACCACATCAAGGAAGACTCTTCAAAAGGAAACACAAAAACTTCAAAATAATGAAATAAAAGTATAAGAATTTTCAGGATCCATCCCTATCAGTTTGACTCAGAACCAATTTGTGTTACCTCTGTTGCTTGTTTCTTTTAATCACTAATGTTATTATTTTTAATTTCTGAGGACTTTTGTTCATGGTTGGTCACTGACTCCTAGGAAGAAACAAGAACCACCCTCTCTACAAGGAAGCTTTGTAAATTGCTGCTTCGATTGTTGCTAAGCCTGGTTTTTCCGTCCTATAGGGGACTCCAGAATGGTGATTCACAAGCCGAGATTTATCACTTGCTATGTCCAAAGAGGCAAGCAAAATATTTATTTCTGTAATTTTTCTCAAGAAGTTGAGTCACTCACATGTCTCTCTTGGTACTTAAAAGTCTATAGTTTAAAGTAACCAAATGACAATCTTCATAAATGGATATAAGCTGATAGCAAAGCAGTGTTACAATTCAACTTGCAAAGCACTGTGTTAACATTCACATATATTTTCTCTTTTGATCCTTATAAAAAGTCTATGAGGTTTTAACATCTTTGGTCCCCATTCGATATGAATGAATGAAATAAACAAAATGGTTGAGCAGTTCACCAAAGGGCCTTCCCTTGGTGAGTGGTAGAATTGGAATTCAATCCATGTCTGTCAGATGCCATGCTCAAGTGCTTAACCCTCTATTTTCAACTATTGGGGACCTTTCCCAATAACCCAGACAGGCCTCTGGCAAATATTGCTGAAATATGTGGTGTACAACTATACACTAAAGTCCTCTATCTACCTATGAAAATGGACCCAAAGCTATTCTTCCTGATGCTCTCTGAGTCTTTCAGTCCTTTCAGAGAGTGCTGTTTTATTTCTTGAGCACCATCCATGTGCTGTTTAGTACAAGAAAAGTTACTTTCAGTAAGAAGTCTTTTCTAGGGGTCAATTTCATAAGTGCAGCCACATCCGCTACCTTTCAATGGGATCCAGCTGAGTCTGGCAGAATCATCACCGGGGTAATGAGCCGAACACAGGCTTTGTCTCAATAACGGCTAAGACATACCCTACAATACCCATCTTAGGATCTCCTAAGAGTGGGGAAACCACTAGGCCAAGTCACTGGCTGGGATGGGAGGGTGGGGTTGACAGAATTTGGATCCCAGTAATCAGATTCAGACTGCTCAGTGTTTTCAAAAACTGGCATTCACCTGGGGACAATATTTTCCTTGAGGATTCTCCTAGAGAAACCTTTTTAGTGCCTTAACCTTCTGGTCAGGTCTTTATAATTCAAAAATAACTGCCAGAAGTTATTCAGGTAATTTTTGTTAGTTCAAGTCAAGCACTTGCTCCCTCTTACTTAAGCTGCCTGTGGCTGCTTCACTAAAGGACGGTTTCTTCAGTAACACTGGACTTTACCTAAGAAGTCTGTTGGCAGCACAGAAACCCAGAAATTTTACAGGACACTTGGTAGTAACGATTGTGGTAAGAGGCATTTCATGGGAATTTATTCTCTTCTTTAAAAGAAATATAGACTATAAATACTAGACTCTGCCAGAAGAAGAAGAGTAAATCTTAGGTTGGCTGAAGAGGGGATTTTTGTGTTTTTATATTTCACCGTATCATTTTGATTTCAGTTTGCAAAGCTTTATAAGTGTTTAAATGAATACATTTTTTTCTGTGAGCCAAAGAAGAATTTTAGCATTTGTTCTGGTTTATTTTTTATTTCTTGCCTACTAAAAAACTATGAAAGGTATTTTCTAAAATAAGAAGTAGTAATGGCTGATAAACACCAAAAAAAATATCGTATCTAATTATTACAATTTTTTTTAATTTGTGAATTAAGGGCGCCTGGGTGGTTCAGTGGGTTGGGCGACTGCCTTCGGCTCGGGTCATGGTCCCCAGGTCCTGGGGTGGAGTCCTGCATCGGGCTCCCTGCTCCATGGGGAGTCTGCTTCTCCCTCACCTTCTCCTCTCTCATGCTCTCTCTGACTGTCTCTCAAATAAATAAACAAAATATTTTTTTAAAAAAATTTGTGAATTAGGGGCGCCTGGGTGGCTCAGTGGGTTAAGGCCTCTGCCTTCGGCTCCGGTCATGATCCCAGGATCCTGGGATCGAGCCCCGCGTTGGGCTCTCTGCTCAGCAGGGAGCCTGCTTCCACCTCTCTCTCTCTGCCTGCCTCTCTGCCTACTTGTGATCTCTGTCTGTCAAATAAATAAATAAAATCTTTAAAAAAAAAATTTGTGAATTAAAAACGAGAAAGAAAGAATTAAAAAAAAAAAAAAGCCAGTAAAATATGTATCAGTGAACTCAATCCCTGAGGGGGCCTGCTGAAAAACTGTGTGGAACCCACCTTAGAATTGTCCCACCAGGGAATAGGGAAGCTGGTTCCACTAGCTGAAGATGGTGTTGACTCTGCATTTCTGATTCCAGTAGTACTAAGAGCAGTTGTGGAGCCGGAGAAAGGCTTCCTGTGAAGAAACAAAGATGCAGGAGGTGTGAGGAAGGCAGATGCAAATTTTTGCTACATCCACAGGCAGGTAAGCTTAGATAGAGAGGGGTGTGGCATATGGGGTGGGGTGTTAACAGTTCCTGTCAAACAGAAGCTGGATTGAACCATGAAGGGTGAGCTTCCTAATAGTTCAACGAGAAGTTATGCCCACTTAACTGCTCCCTCACTGGCTTCAGGCATAGGGCAGACTCTGCCCCAGCTGAAAGAATGGAAGTAGGAGGTATCTTGCCTCGGGCAGGTGCACGTAAGAGAAAAGAGGAGTGGGCAGAGGCAGTCCTGCTTGCTAGTCTGGTACATCACTCCTTCCTGGAGGAGTGAGTGCCAAAGGAGAGAGCTAGGGACGGCCCCCCAAACACCAACGCATAAAAGCTAATAACTGCAATTAAAACAAGAAGGAAGAAAATAGTGGTATACATATGTTATTTTTGACTATCAAAGTATATACCCGCCAAGTAGCTAAAAATTTGCAAAAGAAGTTAGTTACCTGTTGGAGAATGGCAACTGGGATTAAGAGGAATAGAAGAGGAACTGCTCTTTTTCACTACAACCTTAATCATACTATTTGACTTTTTAAATCTGAATCCATGTATTATTTTGATAAAACATTGAATTTGAAAAAACTATATAGCAGGCCCACCACGCTGAGGAGGAAAAAGGTTTTGTTTTCTTTCTTTCTTTTTTTTTTTAACCAGTTATAACAATAATCCTAATTATAAAAAGTTCTACATGAAGAAGTGTTACTTTTGTAATCAGGAAAATACAAATACACACTAAAAATACTTTCAAATACATAAATAAAGCATATGTGAGTTGGACTCACTGATACGGTGCTTCTATGTATTAGGCACTTACTAAGTTTATTTTATTTCGGTAATTAACTCTAAGAAGCAACAGTGAAAATAAATTTAAGAACATATACTATGCTAGTTCAGACACCCCTGTTTGAAAAATCTGCAGCCTATTGGGATGTAATAAAACTAGTGAGATACCAATGTGAAATGCAAGAAACTCTGGATTTGGAGGAAAAAAAAAAGAAAAGAAAACTAAATTGGAGTTTTAGATCTGCTACCCACTAACTCTGATGTTATTTTCTTGAATATCACTGAGCCTTGATTTCCCTCTGTAAAGGGGGTTAAAACACTGACCTCACAGGATTATTTTTGAGATGAAGTGAAATAATGTATGAAAGCACTGTAAACAGTTATACAAATATAGGTATCTATTTGAAAACTCTGTTTTTAATGTTAGATTTAAAAATAAAAAACTAGGGGTGCCTACCTGGCTCAGATGCTTAGGCATCTCTCTTTGGCTCAGTTCATGATCTCCGGGTCCTGAGATCAAGCCCTAGGTAGGGCTCCCAGCTCAGCAGGGAGTCTGATTCTCCCTCTTTCTCTGCCTCTCCCACTGCTCATGCTCTCACTCTCACTCTCTGTCTCATCTATATCTATGTCTATATCTCTCTGTCTCAAATGAATAAATAAAATCTTTTGAAAAACACACACACACACACACACACACACACACACACACACCCAAAAAAACTAATTATAGATAACCTATTAAAAGAAGAATTATAAGGGCACATTTTAAAATTAAAACTTCATTAGAAAATAAATTTCTGTTTAAGGTGTATATGAAGATAAATATTACCATCTTTATGCGTTGGCTAGGTGGTACTTCAGCATACTTTTAACAATTGTGTTTTTCACCTTACAATTTTTTTTACCTAATTATAAAGGTAATGTGTGTTTATTAATATATCCCCAAATGTATCTTCCCCCAAAATGACGTTTAATTGTTACAAACCATTCCATCAAGCAGCTTTGTTGTAATTTGACATCTTCCTATTGTTAAGATAGTTTGGTTGTTTCCAATTTTTCAGTATTATAATTAACCTAGTTCAGTGTGTTACAACACAAACTGTTACACTGAGTCAGAAATACCTATTTATTCATCTGTTTCCCCCACTGTACAATAAGTTTTGTGAGGGACTATTTTTTTTTGCCACTGTTACTTAGTTCCTAATATGTTTTCTAGAACACAGTAACTATGTATATAAATATGTGCTATGTGAATGAACAAGGGAATGAACTAATGAAAGCTAGTATTTCTCCCACAGAATTTAAGTGGTATTGCAGGGATGCCTAACAAAATGAGATAACCTTTATGAAAGAGCTTTTTGTGTTTTAAACGTTATTATCTTTTAGTCAACATTATTTTTGCAGTTTCAACTGTTACCATGAACCAGAACAATAAGAGACATTTGAGGGGCAGATGTGGATGTCAGTGGGGACATGATATGGGAGAGAGGGGCGACACATGCCTCTTTTTCTCCTAGACACTGGCAAGCAGGCTCTATTTACAGCCCTTTGTCTGCCGTGGCAAGGACAAAGCTTTCATCTTAATAGAATCGTCTGTTGGCAGTGCAGTAAGCAGCTATTTCAAAGCAGGAAGGAAAAAAGAGAAAGGAAAGGCTATGGGGGAGGGGAAATTATTGTTCTCATTTTCTACAAACTCTGAGTTGGAAATACACAAAGAGGAATATATGGAAAGAAGTACAGACTGCAGCACTGATCCCTCTGCATACCTAAGTTTTGTGCTTGAGGCCAACACAAACGTCAATTTGCTAAAATCCGAAAGGAAACAGAGTGCTGCGCCAGAGCAATACATTGAAATAACTGTAGAGGTGAGAAAGCCATGGAGGCAGTGTCTATCACAGAAGGAACGATATATTAGGGTAATTTCTGATTTAAAGGGGGCCCAAAGGAACCTTCTGGGTGACGGAAATAGTTCATATCTTGTTTGGATTGATGGGTACACAGGTGTATACAACTGTTGCAACTCTGAACTAACCACTTAGGATCTCTGTGTATTTTATTGAATGTAAATTGTGGAGGCTGCTTTTAAGTGATCAACTTGAGCAATGGAAACCTGAGTAAGCTAAAGGGGTCCACAGGTGCCACTGGGCTGAATACAAACAGTCCCATTAGGTGACTCACTTCAAAATATCCAAAAGCTCTAGCTGACCAATGGGTTACTTACACCCAGGAACAGGTATGAAAAAAGAAAAATTGTGTACGTTCCCATATCTCCTTCACCTTTTCCCTAGCAATGTATTCTGTAAACTTCTCTTTTCTTGTGCTTAGGGTGAATTCTTTCACTGCCAGCCTCGCCGGCCTCCACCAGATAGGGTCGTGTCACATAAACTATACCTTAATTTAAAAAATTATTAAGTAATAGAGGTCTTTTTTCTGGTTGCAAAAATAACATGCATTCATTCTAAGAAGTTTAGAAAATACCAATATGCACAGAAAAGGAAATAAAAATTACATGGACTTGTATTGCCTGGAGATAATTACGCTCAGTATTTGTGTCATTGTTCTCTGAGTTTCCATTATCCCACCATCCCATTTAGGAGGCTACCTAATAAACCAGTAGTTATCATAATATGCACATATTCAGCTAATGACCTGACCACTGGTAAAATTTGCTCCCACCCAATATACCCAACATCCTCTAACTTAACCCTAGGTTTCATCCCCACCCATCCTGTCAAAGTGCTTCTCCAGCAGCCACTGCCTGAATGTTGGACGTAAACACCCACAAATGTAATGGAAATTGAGCCTAAAGTGGATTATGAATTTTTCAAAAACAAGGTATACTTCATAAAGTCAGTGAACATAATGTTGGAAAACTGTAGGATCACATAAAAGCCATGGAAAAGCAAGTTCTACCTGACGTGTGTGTGCTAAAAGAAAATCAACAGGTCTGATGACAAGTACTTCAAAAGAAAATGATTCGGCTATCAAAGATTAGAAGAAACACTTTGGAAATAATGAAGGCCTCAAATTATTTTTGTTATAAATTTATGATAGTACTACAAAAGTCAGCCATAAAATGGTGAAGAATATTACACCATACTATCATACAATTTTATTTTATTTTTATCATACAACTTTAATTTTATTTTTCCAAAGCACATGAAAAATGTAAAGCTGTTTGGAAAACTGTAAAGCACTATCTAAATGTAAGAGTCAAAGTCCTTCTTTATAATTTTTTCAATCATAAATCTTATTTTAAGGCATTTATATTGTATGAAATGTTTTATAAAATAGAAACATGATCAAAGCAGGAAAATATTCTTTAACCCACTGAGCAACCAAGGCGTTCCAGCAGGAAAATATTCTTAGTGAATTTTTTTTTCTTACATTTTTATAGTCACTCATTTAGCAATTTAATTTTTTTCCCTGAGATTTAAAATGAAACTCACTGGAGGGCGCTTAGGTGGCTCAATCAGTTAAATGTCTGCCTTCAGTTCAGATTATGATCCCAGGGTCCTGGGATGAAGTAGTTCATCAAGCTCCCTGCTCAGCAGGGAGTCTGCTTCTCACTCTACCCTTCTCTCCTGCTCATGCTTTCTCTCTGTGTGTCAAATAAATAAATAATAAATAAATAAAAACTTTATAAAATGAAACTCACTAGAATAAAATTTTTAGTATCCTTTTCTCCACTGGGGGGAAAAAAGCAACATTTTGCCATCACTCATCTTCTGGCTGTCTGGTATGCTATAAAGACCATGGGCATTGAGAACAGAAGATCAACACAAGCCCCATGTGAGCTGTGTGAGCTTGCATAAGTTATTTAAATGTACTGAGCTTGCATTTTATCACAGGGATAATAGTGGCTGTATAACCCACATCCCTGGGTAAGACCTGGAGAAGACCCAATGAGATACAAACTTTCATAGTTGTCATGGATTAGAGATAGCATCAGATAAATATCTAGCCCATGAATCAGTGAATTTTTTTGTTCATAAAGGCTAAATATATATTTTAGGTTTTGCAGGCCATAAGTCTCTGACAAACTACCCAACTCTCCCACTGATGCACAAGGGCAACCATAGATAGCATGTAAACAAATGGGCATTGGCTGTGTTCTAAGACTTGGTGGACCCTGAAGTTTGGTTTTCACATAAATTTCACATGACATGAAATATTCTTCTTTAATTTTTTTCAAACCATTTAATTTACCATTCTTAGCATAAAAATAGGCAGTGAGCTGAAACTGGTCTATGAGCCCTACTTTACTGACCTTAGGTCTAACACAATGCCTAGCATGTAGCAGATATCAGTAGCTAATATTAGACATATGAAGTTACTTTATAAAATATCAATACTAGATATAATCTATTGGCAACTTTCTTGTTCTTCATCATGATTTAAAGACTATCAGCTGTTGTCCCATTATTACCTCTGTACTCTCCCAATACCTTAGGCTATAATTCATCTGGAACTATGGACTTGGCATCATCTAAAGCATTGATTGGACTCTTACTAAATCTTTTATATATTTCAAATTTTAATTCCTTGTTTTTCAATAAAATTTTTTTTCAATAAAATATTTTTTAAAAACCTTTGTTTAAGTAAAGAAAGGTAATACTCTAAAACTTTAAAAAATGGAGAAAAGTAAAAATGAGGAGGATTTCTCATTTTCCTGCTTAGTTATGTTTTCTACCTTCCCCTTTGAAGACCATTTTCTTTACTTAAACAACAAAAAAGAAGTAAACCAATAGTTAAGTGGTTATATTTTCTCTGCCATCTGTCACCATTACATCATTTTCTTCGTCCAAACATAGCTTTGTTTTGTTTCGTTTTAACTGAACTGTTTTTTTATCCTCAGCTTCAGCTTGTTCTGTGCTTTATCCTTCTGAGTTTTCCCTCCGCCTGTGTCCTTGGTTGTGCATACCTCTATCATCAGCATCTATCTCAACAGAGCCCATTCTCTTCAGCCACAGGTTGTTTCTTTGGTATTTTCTTCCTCATCGAATTTTTGTGTGATTGATTGTAATTTCTTGTAACCCATGTTTCCCTAACCACACCAACCTAAGGATAAAATGGAATCATATAACAGTAATAAATAGTATTCTTTTTCTGGTTTTCGCCCCAACCCTACTGTGGGACTTGTAGCTACTCTTAAAGTCTCATCCAGTTGTCTCTATGAAGTTCATAGGTGATATGACACATGTGCCCATCAACAAGTCATGTCAGCAATCTCCTCTGTCTGCCATGATTCTCTCCGACTCAGGCTACCTTTGGAGATATCTGCTGACAAAACCTTTGCTTCCCATGAAGATACTTGGTGGTGTCCGGGCATTGCCACTACTGCAGGTAAAATCCATACTAAAGGTATTTTCTCCTGAAGCTACGAACTATTAAAATATCTCCCACTCTTGGAACTGGTTTTCACTGCTGCAGGATGATGGGGGTTGGCCTCTACTGGCCACCACTACTAGACTCAATGAATGTCAAAGTTGGAGAAGGCAATTTTTTAGAATCTTTAATGCAGTGAAGCTTGCTGCACCAGAGTAGGATCAAGGCTTTTCTCCTTTGTGCATAACATTAACAGATGAGTAACAAGATGGCATTGTCTTATTATCGTGGTATCTTACATAGTTGGTTGAAACAGAGATTTCATCTCTTGTAGTCCTCTCTCCTTAGGATTCTAACATGGGTTTATAGCCTCTGGGCCAGATAGACATCATGCTCTACTAATTGTCCCTCCTGTGTGACCAGTTATTGGTCCAAACCTAAGAGTACTACTTTCTCTTCCTTTAGAATGAATTCTTTCCCGGGAGACTCCTTTTCCTGTCATGCACAACAGGGGATTCATACCCAGACACTACACATGCAGACATGTCTGAATGTCAATGGTGATTAAAATTTAGATTCGAGCCAGAATCCTCCACTGCATCAGAATTCTACCCCTTAGTCTCTCTCCTTTTTCTTAATCTATTGTCCTTTTTAAATGATGTTGGCCATAAAACCATAGTTGCCTTCCTCTGGGCTTTGAGAAATCTGTTTTTCTAAAATCTCCCATATGTTTTTGTAGTGGACATCTGTTGTTTTGCATGTCTCCTCAAGAACACTGCTCTATCAATTCTGCCTTTCCTATATTGTCAGTTTCCTCTCTCTACTGGATCATTCTATAACATATAAATTTCTTCCACTTAAAAAAAGTCTTCTCTTGACATCCCTGTTCTAGCTACTGCCCCATTTCTCTGCTCTGTTTTATTGCAAAACACAGATACAAACTATGTTGTAGTTTTTAATATTTGCAATCTGCAAATTCCCTTCTCATTCTCTCTCGAACAGACTCTACAGAGATTTTTTTTTTTTTTTTTTTTACCTTCAGAGCATTTAAACTGCTCATGGCAAGGCCTCCAAGTATTTAAATCCAAAAGTTGGTCCTTATTTTCACTTGACCTCTCTTCATTTGAAGAGTGATCTCTCCCTCTTTGAAGCATATTATTCTTTTTGCTTCTAGGATATCTCATCCTCTTAGATTGCCTCTTATCTCAGTGACTGCTGCTTCTCAGTCTACAGTCTTCTTTAGGGATTCCTTATCATCACCTTGACATCTAAACATTGAAGTACTTCATTTTTGGAGTTCTTTCTTCTATACTCTCTCCTTCAGTGATCTCGTCCAGTCTTGTGCCGTTATATAATCTGTATACTGATAAACTCTGCAGCCAAGAACTCTTACCTGCATCCTAGACTCATATATTCAACTGCATCAATATCTCCACTTTGAACCCTCAACAAGTATCTCAAATTTAATAATCATGCAGCAGAACTCCTGTTCTTCTCCAGACCTATTCCTCTGACAGTTTTCTCCATCTCAGTTAATGGCAATGCCAGCCTTCTGATCCCTCTTGCCAAAAACCTCAGAGTTATCCTTGATACTTTCCTTTATTTCTCCTGGCCCCCACAATTCACTACCTTGAAAATACATCCAGAATCTGACCACTTTTAACCAAGTCCACTGTTACCATTTTGGTCTAAACTATGAACGTCTCTAATCTGGATTACTGGACTGATCTCTTTCCTTATCTCTTGTGCCCTCCCTTTGGTTTACATTTTTAAATGTCAGCTACCTCATGTCATTACTCTGCTCAAGCTCTCCAGCAGCTTCTCAACTCATTAAAATCAAAGTCAATAGCCTTTAAGGCCTTTTGCAATATTTGACCTCATCTCTTACTCTCCCCTGGCTCACTTTTGCAAGATAAAAACCCACATATGCACTGCTTTCCTTCTCCCGTTTTTTCCCAAATATTTACAGAGCTCATTCTCTTGTCTGCTTTGGCTCAAATGTCCCCTTCTCAATAAGGCCTTCTCTGATAACCCTACATAAAATTGCAGCATTTTCTATTCATCTTCCCTGATGTTTTTCTATAGCACATATCACTACCTAAAATATTATATATTTTATTAATGCAGTTGTTTATTGTTTTCTCATCCCAACTAGAGTGCAAGGTCCAATAAAAAAGGATTTTTGTCTGTATTATTCACTGTTATATGTCTGGAATCTAAAATAAGCCTACCCTTCTGAGACAAACAACCAAACTGTTTTCCTGAAAAGATGTCCTTATTTATATTCACTCCAACAAAGCACACAAGAATTTGTCTCACCATACCTAGGCCAGTATAAAATATTTTATCCAAAACAATTTGCTACTTTAACTCGTAAAAATTATAGCTTTTAACATTTACATTCTCCTGATTATTCTTAGGGTTGAATACATTTTTCTTATGCTTATTAGCCATTTTTCAAAAACACGGAGAACTAGTTTGTTGGTACACTTTACCCACTTTACCACTTTTTTCTCATAGATGTGTATGCAATTTTATATACTAATTACATCACGTTTTTGTCTTATATATGGTAAATATTATTGTCAGTTTATTCTTTGTATTTTATTTCTATTTTGTGTTTTGATGTGTAAAACCTCTACATTTTTATGTAATCATATCTATCATCCCTCTGTTATTTTTACGTTAAATTTAAGTTTGGTAACCAGAAAAATAAATAAATCTTTTAAAAACAAAACAACAACATCAAAAATAAAATAAATAAGCTGGGGCGCCAGGGTGGCTCAGTCGTTAAGAGTCTGCCTTCAGCTGAGGTCATGATCCCAGGATCCTGGGTTGGAGCCCCATGTTGAGCCCATGTCAATTTGAATTGGATTCTTGCCACTAACAACTAAAAATACTAACAAATTCGGACTCTACTCCCAGTGTCCAACTCTAATGTGACATTGCTCTTCTCTTGATCTTCTTGTAGCTTCTATATACTTCACTAACTAGTTTTTCCTTATTAGTAAAAGTCAAGTCTAGAGTGTAAGCTTCCCTAATTGCTTCTTTAGCCTTCTGAGTTATAAAATTATCAGGTAGACAAGTAAAGAATTTTTCTAATTCTTTGCCTTTAGTAGAATGAAACATTCAATACACATTGGAATAGTTGCAGTCCCTCCTCTAAACTGCTTTGGTGCCAGTTTTGTAACTGGAATTAGAAAGCAGCATCTCAAAATCTGTCTAGTTAGGTAACATGCAGCATAATCCTACAGTAATATATCACTTGCATTTCTCCCTTTTTGTACAGAATAAAATTATTTTCATTATCTCTATGCTTGGGTTTCTTGATCTCCTTATAAGTGAACATTATTTTTAAAGTCAGGAAACATTTATCGAATCCAAACTCCATGCCTGGTACTTTTCTAGATGCTAGGAATATAAAGATAAAATTTTACTTTGTTATATAGTATTTTCTTGTCACATAGTAGGTGTTTGGTAAACATTTGTTGAGTTAGTAAATAAGTGGATATACACTGATATGTAGAACTACTTGAATATTCATTAGACCTATTTCCTTTGAACAAGATTTACCTTTCTATTGACATATTTTAGTCCATTCCAACTATTCTTGGCAGTGACAATGATAGCAATAACTTTGATTTAAAAAGTACTAACTCACAATAAATGCAATGTTTTATTTACATTTCCACTATTCCAGTCAGTAATCTGTGAGTGGATAAGAACAAAGACTAATTCAAGTTAACTTTAATGAAAGGGGTTTATATAGTACATTGCAATTAAAGTGTTGTCATATCAATCCTAGAATACCCATAAGTAATTGTTGTAATAGTGCAAGAAATGGGTTTCTGGATTCATGGCATTTCTTGGGACCTCAACAGCAAAAATTCATAAACATGACCCTTTTGTCTTATTGTTAATTACCATGACTCATTGGTATTTCACATGTCTGCTTTTTTCTCCTTTACTCTGGTCCATTGGCCACTCCTGGTTCAAGCAGCTCATGGCCAGTTACAAAAACATGACGTTAAATGGCAACCGGCACTCAACTCAACATGGGAAAGACTGACAGTGATGGAGATGGGGTGAATTTAAAGGAATTTAAGCCTTATTTAAAGGGGACTGCCAATTTTCCTTGTGGGAAAATGAATCTATGGTTGTCACAATATCTGACTTTTCACTAGGAACTTGGAATCTTGAGTGAAATTTCTTAATTTTTGAAGAATGGCAACTAAGTTGAAAGGAAGGAAGGAAGGAAGGAAAAGAAAAAAAAAAAGGACAAGCATCATTCCAAAATGGAGCATTTTTCCATGCCTTATCTTATTTAATCCTCACAACCCTGCAAAATAAATATTTTTATAATCCCATTTTACACATGAGGACATTGAGACTCAGAGAGCTTAGGCTTGCACAAAAGTCAAATAACCTGTAAGTGGAAGAGGTGGGACTCAAACAGCTAAATCCCATTTTATTTCCATATTGCCTCTATGAAATCATGGTAAAATTTCAGAATCACTTTATTTTCCATTTCCACATATAGAATTTATATCTCTGGAGCTAAAAGTATTCTTATCACTCCTCTTCCTTGCAATATCTGCCTTTTTCTTATTCCATTCCAATCTTCCTTTCCTATCAGCCATGAATGAGGCTTT
The DNA here is from genome assembly GCF_010015895.1 of Lontra canadensis. Lineage (NCBI taxonomy): Eukaryota > Metazoa > Chordata > Mammalia > Carnivora > Mustelidae > Lontra > Lontra canadensis. The sequence goes on from NW_022631003.1 coordinate 6,156,450, forward strand.
CTGAACCAATTTGGAAGATAGAAATGAGCACGGACTAGGGAATGGAAGATTAACCCAGTAGCTTGACCAGCCTTTGCTAGCCTGTCAGAAATCACAATAATAGGGTCTGAAGTAGTGCGGGGAATTCAGGGTTAATTTGGATCCACATCCAGGAGGGAATGAGATAATTGTTACTGTCTCTTAGACTACAGAAGTTTTTGTCAAAGGGACAGTGATGGTTGTTCCACAGGAATCCATGATGCTTGAAGCAGATTCTCATCTAACATCCAAGGGACAGTGGCATAGTTGGGGTATCAGGATAAGAAAGTAAAAAATGGATAAGTAGGTTGTCAAGGCCCTAGCTGGGGGTCCAGGATTGAGTGATAGTCTCAGAAAAATTTGACATAAAAACCAGGCATCTGGGTAGAAGCCCCACTCTAACACCTGAACTCCTGGAGTCAAAAATTAGGAAGGGAAAATGTAGCTTGAAGACTAAGCAAGTATCCTAGAGTCCTCATCTGGTCCACTGACTATCAAGCTTAGAACAGGAAGACTAATTCCAGCCTCTTTTTTGAGTAGCCTTCTAGGTAGTGATAGAACTGAATTCATAAAGCTGAACAGACATGTCTGTGTATGGACAGAGCTGAACATTGTAGGGACTGTCCTTCTTACCTGAGGAACAAACTATAAGAGGTTTGCCTAGTTTTGCAGTATGATATAACACCTCTCTGGAAAGAACCAATGAACTATGCATAAACTCTAAATGATACTCAGGAAGATACCTTTTCAATGGACTCTTGAGATTATATACTTTTTAAAAAAAAGTTATTTTTAAGTTATCTTTACACCCAACATGGGGCTCAAACAATAAGATCAGTTGCATGCTCTACCAATTGAGCCAGCCAGGTACCCCAAGACTATATACTTTTTAAAGTAAAGTATCATATTACCAGTGTGAATGATTATTCCCTTACCAATATGTTCTATGAATATTTTAATGCCAGGTAGTCTCTGAGTTTTATAAATATCAGGTTTAAGAGCATCCTTCCATTTATGCATCCACAAATACGTGCTGATATTACATGTACCTACTATGTACCTCAAGGTCATTTTGCAGTCATACTGACTAACATTTATTGAGCATTTACCCCGCAATTGCATTGTTCATTTACATGCATTAACTCTTCATTTTTCACAATAATCCTATGAGGTAGCTATCATTGTTAAAACCATTTTAAAGGGAGAAAAATAAAGCACAGAAAAGTTCAGTACAACTTTTAGTTGTATGTGAAAATGTTCCTAGATTTAAGAAATAAACAATTTGGAGAGATAAGACATAACTAAATATAGACAACCAGTCACACTGCCTCCCCACACATTCACCCAAGGTTTGCCTTGATCCTGAATATTTCCACCCTCTGTTCCAGTTGACATCCAAGCTACTCTAATGCCACCTGTTGATCAGCATGGGGAACTGTCTGACTCAGTACTTTACCTGTAATCCTATTCTAATGGGATTTTGTTCTACATTGCCCTCACCGCTTTATTTCTGGTTTTAAATATCCACTCATTCTCTACAGAACTCAACATATATTATTTCTATCTAAAGAATAGATGGCTTATGAGACATCTATAGTAAAACACCTACCCTAAGAAATGTAATCCGTTGTGAAATATCAAATGGATGATTCCATAAACATGAACGGGTTTCTTTACTATAGGAGATCCAAGTAGAGGTGGGCACCTGGGTGGCTCAGTCGGTTAAGTGTCCAGCTCTTGGTCATGATCTCAGGGTCATGTCTAGGTCAGTTCATTTCCCCAGGTCCCACATGGGGGGCTTCCTGCTCAGTGGGGAGTCTGCTTCTTCCTCTGCCCCTTCCCCCAGCCTGTGGGCTCACAGGCTCTCTGTCTCTCTGTTTTGCAAAAATGAATAAATAAAATCTTGAAAAAAAAAATAAAAAGAAAAGAAAAGAAAGAAAGAGGGGCGCCTGGGTGGCTCAGTTGGTTAAGCAACTGCCTTCAGTCAGGTCATGGTCCCAGAGCCCTAGGGTCGAGTCCCACATCGGGCTCCCAGCTCCATGGGGAGTCTGCTTCTCCCTCTGACCTCCCCTCTCATGCTCTCTCACACTCTCTCTCTCTCTCAAAATAAACAAATTAAAAATATTTTAAAAAAAGAAAAGAAAAGAAAAGAAAGAAAGAAAATCCAAGGAATGTAGATTGTAAAAAGTTTTCTTGAAGGTAAAAAGGATGACATCCTGTATGCATTTAGTTTTCTGCCTCCTTTGCACTTTACCTTCTTCTTCTGCATTGTCCAATGTCTATAATATTAGGTTGTCACTAAGCTACCTTATGATAAGGGTGCTGTCTTTGTATGAGTCTTCTTTCAGTGCATTAAGTTCTGTGATGGCTTCATCAAAAGTGGTTTTAGGCATGGCACAAAAATAGACAATAGATCAATGGATATATACAATGGAGAAAAGACAGAATCTTCAATAAATGGTGCTGGGAAAACTGGACAGCTACATGCAAAAGAATAAAACAGGACCAGTTTCTTATACCATACACAAAAATAAACTTAAAATGTATTAAAGACCTAAATGTGAGACCCGAAACCATAAAACTTCTAGGAAAAAACATAGAGAGTAATTTCTTTGATATGGCCCTAGAAACATTTTTTCTAGATATGTCCTCTCTGGCAAGGGAAACAAAAGCAAACATAAACTATTGAGACTGCAGCAAACTAAAAAGCCTTTGCACAGCAAAGAAAACCATCAATAAAATGAAAAGGTAACCTACTGAATAGGAGAAGATCTTTGTAAATGATATTTCCAAGAAAGGATTCATATCCAAAATATATAAAGAACTTATATAACTGAGCACCAAAAAGAAAACAACAAACAAGCCAATTAAAATAGGCAGCAGACTCATATAGACATTTTTCAAAAAATAGTCATGGTGATGGCCAAACAGACACATGAAAATATACTCAACATCACTAATCATCAGGGAAATGCAAATCAAAACCACAATGCAATATCATTACCTTACACCTGTCAGAATGACTAGCATCAAAAGGATAAGAAACAAGCATTGACAAAGATAAAGAGAAAAAGGAACCCTCCTGCACTGTTGGTTGGAATACAAATTGGTATAGCCACTGTGGAAAACAGTGTGCAGGTGGCTTAAAAAGTTAAAAATATAATTACCATATGATCCAGTATATCCACTAAATATTGGGTATTTACCCACTAATTCAAAAGGATATAGGCACCCTATATCCTAAATGTTCTTTGCAACATTATTTATAGTATCCAAGATATGGAAGCAATACAAATGTCCATTGATAGACGAATGGATAAAGAAGATGTGGAGTGAAATATTACTTAGCCAAAAAAAAAAAAAAGAATGAGATCTTGCCATCTGCAACAATATAAATGATGGACCTAGAGGATAGAATGCTAAGTGAAATAAGTAAGACAGAGAAAGACAAATACCATATGATTTCACCCATATGTAGAATTTAAGAAGTAAAACAAATGAAGAAAGAAAGAAGAAAAAGGCAAAGAAAAAATCCAGACTCTTAAATACAGAGAACAATCTGATGGTTGCCAGAGGGGAAGTTGGTGGGGAAATGGGGAAATAAATAAGGGGATTAAAAGTGCACCTATAGTTGCCAGCACTGAGTAATGTATACGAATGTAAAATCATTGTATAATGTTTATGTTATAAACATTATAACACTGTATGTTAATTATACTTCAATAAAACAGAACAACAACAAAAGTAGTTTTAACCAGTGTGCAGGCAAGCTTTGGGTTATTAAGGATCTCACAGTAGAGTACAGAGAAGTTAAGAGCCAACCCCATGTGGATTAGGTGTATGGGTTGCCTCTCTTTATAGTTTATATCAAATGCCTTTTGGAAAGCTCCTCCAGAATTATCTATAGTTTGTTTTTAATCATCACCATGTTCAACAAGGTTACTAGAAGTAAACTCCATTTTCAGATAAAAGACTTTACTTTTTGGATTGGTTGCATCGGCTATTAAGTTCTTACCAACAATTGTCAGAGAGTGGTGCAAATGAATCTCAGTTTAGACTTTTCAGCTGTGACTTCTTATCAGAGGTGTTCATCTTTTGCTCCATATTTGAAAAAATCCTTTAGGGGCATCTGAAGACATTCTTATAGGCCGCTTAGAGCAGGTTACACTCTGACTGGGCAGCTTGGTGCTATGCTCCGTCATGGTCTTCATACAGGTGAACATGTCAGAGTACTCAACGTGCTCAGCCAGCTTGCCTCTGTCTTCCTTGGTGAGCAGGCTGCGTGCAGGGCTGGTGGGGTTCCAGGACCAGGACATGGAAGACAGTGAGGGCAAGACACCAAGGGTGTGAGCACCAATAGTGTACGGAGGAGTCCTCCTCAAGAGAACTCATCTCTGCAGCCACTTTGATCTACATTTGGATTTAGCAGAGGACCCTGCTGGAGGCAAGGAGCAGGCCATGGCCTACACACCATTTTCAACTGGTCTTTCTTTCTGCTTCCAAATCTTGGTGCACTCACAGAAAAATTTCACTCCCACTTTCTTTGTTCCCTTTACAATCTCAAAGAGTACTGTCCATGTGTCTATCACCTTGAGGATCATGCTCTTGACCTTCCTGCAGGAGAGTCTCAATGCTGGGGGTAAAATCAATGATAACAGAAAAATTCAATCTAATATATTTGAAAGTTGTTCAGAGTCCCCTTTAGAATCATCATGAAATTCTTACTGACCATTTCATTCACTTTCACTTAAATCTGTATTTTGAGGTGCCTGGGTGGCTCAATCATTAAGAGTCTGCCTTCACCTAAGGTCATGATCCCAGGGTCCTGGGACTTAGCCCCGCATCGGGGTCCCTGCTCATCAGGATGCCTGCTTCTCCCTCTCCCACTCCTCTTGTGTTCCTCTCTCACTGTGTCTCTGTCAAATAAATAAAATAAAAATCTTTAAAAAAATAAATCTAGGGGCACCTGGGTGGCTCAGTGGGTTAAAGCCTCTGCCTTCGGCTCAGGTCATGATCTCAGGGTCCTGGGATCGAGCCCAGCGTCAGGCTCTCTGCTCAGCAGGGAGCCTGCTTCATTCTCTCTCTCTCTGCCCACCTCTCTGCCTACTTGTGATCTCTGTCTGTCAAATAAATAAACAAAATCTTTAATAAATAAATAAATAAATCTATATTTTGGTACTTTGCTAAGTACCAACATTCAAGATGAAGATTTCTTATCCATCATGTCTTAGAATATTTGAGTTGGAAGGAGCCATAGAGAAGATTTAGGGTTCAACCTTTTTTTTTTTTTTTAAGATTTTTATTTATTTGAGAGAGAATGAGAAAGAGGGCACAGAGGGAGATGGAGAAGTGGGCTCCTTGCTGAGCAGAAACCCTGACACAGGGCTCAATCCCAGGGACTCCATTCCAACACCCCAAGATCATGACCTGAGCGAAAGGCAAACACTTAACAGACTGAGCAACCTAGGTGCCCCTAGAGTTCAACCCTTCTGTTTAAGTTTCTACTCTGTGTCCCACCTAAAATCTATTTCACGGGGAGCTATTCGTTGATTGGTTGGTGGGACCAGCTTCTTGATTCTACATTTTTCTCCACAGTCCCTCCTATCATTCATAAAGGAAGGCCTATGTTAGAGCTGGGGTGGGCAATTAGGCATGCCATGTCTCTGGCAGGTCTCACTTCTTTTGTTGTTGTGCTAATGAAATTTATTTACATTACACTTTATCACATCAATCACATTTACACTCTGGAAATTTGTGTGTGTGTGTGCATGTGTGTGTGCGTATCCCCCAAAACCAGGATACAATTAATATAATAGTTGGGTAACTTAATGAACATGGCTTCTTTGAGGTCTCATCTGGGATTTTAGAGTGAAATGTGTCCAGAGGTTGCCGGGGCAATTAAAGAGAAAGTTGTAAATTTCTGCAGGTTTCACCATAAACTATTTAATTTCTCAATATTCAAATGAAGACACGGATCTTCTAGTGGTTTTTCATCTTGTTTTTCAGCTAAATCTGTGGTCTCCTCAGGTGTAACCAAAGGTTCAGCTGGGTGTCCAGAGTTCTCATGAACAGAAATAAGGTGGTGTCCATTTCCATCTATGACAGCTGCAACTATAGCCAGAAAGAAAGTAACAGTTATGCTGTTGCTCATACTATTTGTCAAAGGGGTAATCCTGTCAGGGCTAGAACTTGGCTTCACCCTTTTCCAATACCAGTAATAATTATCTTGAGTCACGCCAAAGCCTGCAAAACTATCCTGTCCAGCCATTAGACAGAAGTTAACCATGAGATGGGTTAAATGTTAGGCTTCCAAGGCCTCAATTCCTCACTCCTCCTGTTACATTAGGGACGCCCAACAAGACGCAAAGGATGACATAGCTGTCAGCTGCTCTGAGCTTGGGGCTTCAGCATTGTTTCCCACTACTGCCTTCCAAGTAGTTTCTAAGAAGAAAAGAAATTTCTTCTTTATTGAAGGCTTTCTCCTCCTTTCCTATTATTTTTGGCAGTGACAGAGCTGAACATTACCTAGGGATTGCAGGCCCTATAATTTCAGAGGTAGCCCTTCCCCATCTCTTTAATATTGAAGTTTGACATTTCCTCAGTCTGATATAAAGTGTGTTGCAAAATCAGCTTTAAGTTTCCCCTGCTAACCAATCTATAGCCTCACATCCATCCTAAATAGACCTTCTAGATATGCCATGTTCTCCTGGAGACCTTTAGCAGGGTAACAACTCAAAGAATTTTGAGCTATTTTTCAGCTGTTTTTGAACTGTTCTTCAGCTGTTTGCTGTTTTTCCTGAAGGCCACCCATCGTTTGAAGACCTCATTCCTTTAAACTGAATAGAGTTAGATATGCCTCAATCTTATCTACATAGTTTGCATTTGTGCAAGAGCAAGAGAACCATGTACCATAGCCTGGCTTCTCTGCTGACTTGTGGATAATATTCATCAGAGATTGCAGTATGAAGTTAAGGCATTTCCCAGTTTCAGTGTGGATAAAGTTTCCTTCACTAATTAGCTTCTTTGAGTTCCTTTTAGTGGGTGTGGAATTGGAAGGAATTTTTTAAAATATTATTTTTCCACAACCTTTCCTACCCTTTCATTTTGTAAGTGAAGAAAAGGATACCCAGAGATGTAAGATGATGTGGTCAGATTAACACAGTCAGAGAATAGCAGACAAGACAACTAAACCCAGCTTTATTTACCTGTTGCCTTTAAAAACCAATATTGTAACAGTTTTTTAAAACTTTTTATTTTAAAATATTTGATATTTCAACTATATTATGGATTCAGTTAATGGCCTATTTCAGAAATGAATCTTTATTTAAATCAAGTTTCCTATGGGAAAATGCATTTCTAAACCTAAATATTCAATTTCCTTAGTGTCAATCAATTCAAGCCACTAAAATACTGTAGACTGGGTGGCTTAAATAACAGACATTTATTTCTCACAGTTCTGGAGGCTAGAAATTCCAAGATTAAGGTGCCAATACATTCTACGGTTTGTGGATGGTTGACTTCTTGCTCTATCTTCATATGGAGAATTGGGGGGGGTTAAGGGAGAGAGAGAAAGGGAGAGAGAGAAGGAGCACAAGCACTAATCTCATCATGTGAACCCCACCTGCATTGTAGTCTTTAAGTAGACATTTCTGACTATTCCCTAAACTGTCCTTTCCTTGAGTACTTATTTAAAGTATGGGCCTATGCTTGTCCTTTTCCTCTGTGTATGGTCATTTGAACTGTTAACTCCTTGAACATAATTATTACTGTATTATGTTTTTAAGTAGTTTTGCAAAAACATGTACCATTATTAAAAATAAAATGAAGTGCAAAACTTGTTGGAATTCACATTTTCAAGAAAATGATTAAAATTTGAAGAGAAAGTCAATGTAAATAACAGAAATTTTTTTTCAGAGAGTTATTAAAACTTGCATGAAATAAAGGATGGGATTAGGTAACTTTTGAGGTTCCTTTTGGGCTTATGATTCCATCATGATCTTATTACCAATGGAAAGGCAGAAAGCAATGAAATTAATAGATGTGGACAGGCTTGTGACTTGCTTATAATCAAAGACACTATCTAACTTCTGAGGCTAGGTCATTAAAGGTGATGCAGTTTATGTCTTTTTGGCTGGAACACTCTTATTTTGTAGCCCTAAAATGCCCCAAATGCTGTTACAATTTCAGTCAGTGTCTGATGTCACTAGCATGAGAGTCTCTAAGCCTGATTCACAGAAACCATAATAAAATGTTTGTTGTTGTTTAACTCCACTAAGTTGGAGGTGGTTTCTTACACAGCAATTATGACTGGAATAAGTATGTTAGTATTACTAGAAGAAATACGTACTGGGAAGACCTGAGAGGGAAAGAACTGAAATGAGAGAAGTTTGTATTTTGGTAGTTTTGAAAGAGCTAATTACAGCACATGTCATATAGAGAATGGATATGTCTGTGTGCGTGTGTGTGTGTGTGTGTGTGTGTGTATGTGTCTGCTCATGGATATGTGCCTACTTGGGGAGGAGGGTACAAATCTGTATGTTCTACTTTGGGAACTTAAAAAAAAAAAAAGTTACCTAAGAATTCTATTTTCATGTAGACCCAAAAGTCTACAAGAAGAAAGTATAAAGATTCGGAATTGGTATTAAGTTTCATAGTCGTCCATAATTAATACTTACCACAAGAAAATGATGAAACAAAAGCTATACCCACCCTGCCTTTGGCTTTGTTTTTTTTTAATCTAGCCTGGCTGTATTACCTCCCCTTATTCTCAAGATATTTGGAATAACTGCACTGGAACCTCTCCAATCTTCGGTCCTCTGCCTCATGCTCATCCATGTCCATTCTTTAGAAGAGGTACTACAGTGACTAAGACTCCAGGCTCTAGAAAGAGACTGCCTGATTTTGAATTATGACATCTTCATCTACCAGCTAGGTGGCCTTGAAACTCTCAAGAACTGGGAAAAAGTTTTTTTAAAGATTTATTGATGTATTTGAGAGAGAAAGAGAGCGAGCGCACAGGTGTGAGTGGGGGTAGGGGAGAAGGAGAGAATCTCAGGCAGACAGCCCACTGTGCAGGCTCCAGCTAAATACCCTGAGATCATGACCTAAACTGAAATCAAGAGTCGGACCACCTTATCCCACCAAGCCACCCAGGCATCCTTGGAAAATTCTTTTTTAAAAAGGAAAAAAAAAATATCAAGTTTATTGTTCAGAGCCTATGTGCCTGGGGAAAAGAGGGACTGGTTAAGAATAAGCTTCAATGAGTAAGAGACTTAAAGTGTATAAGACATTACAAGCACCCATGAAATGACTTTCATTTCAAAAGTTAACCTAGAAAAATAAAGAAGGAAAGAAATCTCACTTCCTAGGAAATCAGGAAAAGTAAGAGAGTTCTCTATATGGACTGGAAGCAAATGAAGAAATTAGTTGTGAATCAGATTACCTTTTTGTACGTATGCCAAAATTTCCCCACATATATTACAAAAGCTTTGTGCTTTCACTGCATAGCTAAGATGTAATAGGTAGATGACCCAGTAGACCAAGAGCAATAAGGAAAGGAGAAGACAAAATCCATTCTTTGGATAAATATGGCAAAAACAAAAACAACACCTACATTTGAGAAACCCTGGGCAGGCTTCAGTTAAAGCATACCTTTGACTAGTTTCACCAAAGATAATAAGGCCCCAGTTCACCAACAATTTGGTCCCTTCCTTAACTTGTGTTGCCCAGATCTGGACTATGTACTCAAATAAACAATCCTAGAACCAAGTAAGTCTCTAAAATTTAGAAAACACCATTCAAGTACACCAAATAAGATATACAGTATTTGGAGATGCACTCAAAAGTAAATCTGCTTTCCTGACAAAATGATGCTACGGAGAGCTTTATGCTTTTCTAAGAGACTGCAAAAATAAAACATTTCTTCTTCAAGTAGCACTCATATTCATTCAAGCCCTAGGATCCTGATAAGCAGTAAGTTTTTACTATAGATATAAAAAATCTGTCTTTTAATATTGTTTGGGAAATAATAAGAAATAAACACCCATAGAATTAAAATACTTTCCCTAGTATTAGGGATCAGTTAATTAAAATAAATTGAATGATAACAGTTAAGATAAGTTTGAATTGGGAAGCAATTGCAACCTTGCCTAGTTCCAGTTAATGAGATGAAAGCTCTCACCTACTTGAATAAGGAAGCCAAGAGTCAAAGATGTTATTCATTTGTGCATAAAGAGAAAAAGACTTTCTTGGGATGCCTGGGTAGTTCAGTTGGTTAAGCGTCTGCCTTTGGCTCAGGTCATGATCCCAGGGTCATGAGATTGAGTCTCCCTGCTCAACATCAGTCCCTGCTCATTGGGAAGCCTGCTTCTCCCTCTGCCTGCAGCTTCCACAGCTTGTGCTTGCTCCCTCTGACAAATAAATAAATAAATATTTTTAAAAATTTTTTAAAAAAAGAGAAAAAGACAATCTAAAATCTTTTTTCTGGTTTAACAAAGAAACCTCACAAATACTTAATTATCTTTTAAAGAGTAAAGATGTTGGGGCGCCTGGGTGGCTCAGTGGGTTAAGGCCTCTGCCTTCCGCTCAGGTCATGATCTCAGGGTCCTGGGATTGAGCCCTACATTGGGCTGTCTGCTCAGCGCAGAGCCTGTTTCCCTTCTTCTCTCTCTGCCTGCCTCTCTGCCTACTTGTGATCTCTGTCTGTCAAATAGATAAATAAAAGTCTTTATAAAAAAAATAAAGAGTAAAGATGTCATTTTTAAAATAATTACTAGGGAAACAAATTATTAAGATAAGCGGTTAGGTCTGCAGAGTGTCCCAGGTTGTAGAGAACTTCTCAGAGGACATAGCAATGTCTCCTCAAGTCTGCCTGCTTTTAAAAGACTTCTTTGTATAAATATCTTTCAGAGAATTTTAAAACAACAGAAAATAGTACAGGATTATGGGTTTTTTTTTTTTTAGGATTTATTATTTATTTATTTGAGAGAGAGAGAGAGAGAGAGAGAATGGGCACGTGAGGGGTTGCAGAGGGAGATAATCTTCAAACAACTTCCCCACTGAGGGTGAAGCTGGAAGCAGGGCTTGATTTCATTACCCATGAGATCATGACCTGATGAGCCAAAATCAAGAGTTGGATGCTTAACCAACTGAGCCACCCAGGTTCTCCAAGGGTGAGGTTTTTACAAGTGCCCTCAAATGAACAGAAAAATTAGACTGATACTTTCCTGAACGTCTTAGATTCAACCTTTTATCAGAAATACCTTTATGCTGCTGAGCAGTGTCTGCTTCTCTATAAGAGAAAAAAGAATACCTTTCCCCATCTTTGCTTTTCTAAAAAATTTCAGGGGTAGTTAGAGGGAAAAGGGTAAGACCTAAAAATTACTAAAGAAAAGCATGTTGTTAGAACCTTTGGTGGCAATTGATAGAGACCCAACTGAGTTACATGAAGAGGGAAAAAGGGGAAAAGAGCAAAGATACAGGATCCAGAGCCTCAAGCACCAATGGGAAATCAAAAGAGGCTCTCAGTTCTGGGTGGGTGGGGGGGTCTCTTCTTCCCTTCCAAGTCTACATTCTTCTCTCTTCCTGTACACTAGATGTCTCTGTTCTGCAGACCATAGGCCAGAAAATATCCACCATCAAAAGAGGTTCTAGTCTAAGTAGAGAGAATGGCCAAGGAAACAGCTTTGAGAAGGAGATATTTGACAAAAAATTAAAGGAAACAAAGTGAGTAAACTATGTTAATATTTGGGAGGGAATGAGTTTTGAAGCCCTGAGTTTTTTTTTTTCCTTGATTCTCAAACAGACTCCAACAGTCTTCTTAAAGTCATCAAGTGAATTTTCCTACAAGAAAATCCTATTTTTTTTAAAGACTTTATTTATTTATTTGATGGACAGAGATGACAAGTAGGCAGAGAGAGAGGAAGGGAAGCAGGCTTCCCGCTGAGCAGACAACCCGATGCAGGGCTCGATCCCAGGACCCTGGGAGCATGACCTGAGCCAAAGGCAGAGGCTTTAACCCACTGAGCCACCCAGGCGCCCCAAGAAAATCCAAATTTAAGCAGTGAATGTTACTGGTTCATGTGCCCTCCTCCCTCAGCTCTGTCATGGCAGTTTCTCATTCTGCCCCTACGATTATTCTCTTGCTCATCTTTGGCCACAAAACACCACCAACAATGGTAAGTGCTTTAGTTTTTTAGTTTTCTCTGGAGAATTCCACAACTCTTTCAGCCACCCTTAGATGGTCATCCTAAGAGTGACAAGTGGGGAGTGGAGTGTTTGTGTATAGGTACACAGGGTCTTTTATTCTCATCCCTTTATCTTCATCAGCTGCCCAAACAAGTCCCATAAATAAATATACAATGAAGTCATAGTGTACTTCTATATAAGCAATTTCAAAATAAACCCCCAAAGTAAGTTCCCCTCCCCCACTCCAATTTCCTTAAACACACACATATGCAAAACATAATGCTGCTTCCAATGTCCCCAAGTGAAAATTCTGGCATCAACACTGACTGGCCTCATATGGGTCTACTTCATTTGACTCTCACAAGTTAGTCTTCCCAACCGAATTTATAGCTCCCATGTTGCTGTAAGCTGGGTTCCCCAGGAGCCAACTCTAAGACTAAGTTATTGTGTATGATGTTTATTAAGGAATGCCTTGGGATTAGCACCTGTGGAAGGGAAGGGAAGGGAAGCAAAGCAAGAGTAGACAGAGGGAGAAGTTGGAATTGTGATGCAGTCCCAGTGATAACCTTGGCTGATGCTCAGGGAGCTCTAGAACTGAAATGGCCCTTCTGCACTGTCCCAGGCTGGCCCCAAGATGGTTTTTATGCTTCCACACTGATCAATTATTTTGAAGAAGCCCAAACCACATAGAAAGGACATGTGTACATGTTCCAGTCAAAAGCTGTTGCTAAGGTTCCAGCCAATAGCCCGTATCTCTGTACACATGTGGATGCAAGAAGCCTCAAGATGACTCCAGCTCCAGCCACAGTCTGACTGCAACCACGAGAGGCTGGGCTTAACTTAATCTAGTTAGCCTCCAAAGCCAGGAGTAGTGATAATAATAATAAATGGACTACTGTTCTGGGCTACTGAATTGAGGTGGTTTGTAATACAGCTATAGATAACTGGAACAGAGAAGAATACTCCCAAGGAAATGAGGTAGATTTAGCTCAACATTTTCTAGTCAGAAGCACTTAATATTATTGTCTTCAGATCTAACCATCATCCCAAATTTCCCTTCACAATTTCTCTCAAGAGACTTCCATTCCCTCAAAATAAGATCCTAAAATCTGCCTTTAACCTCTCTGAGGTAGACAAGCAAATAATTTTTCCTGTGGTAGGTGGCATATAGATTATGACCCTAAGGACGCTAAAGTAACAACTTATTTTCTGTTGAGAGCACCTGCACTACTCTACAGAACCAACTACAGAACAGCATCTGCACTATGCTATACTACTAGCTATATCCAGTGAAATTATTGCAGTTTATTGCTTTTCCTTTTATCTACTCACATTTACTAGTTCATTATGAGACTTTGTTTTTATTTATTTATTTATTTACTTACTTATTTATTTTTGAGACTCTGTTTTAAAAAGTAAGAAACTAAAGAAAAAAAAAGCTAAAAAAAGAAAAAAAAGTAAGAAGCTAATTACCTTAAAGGGTAAAAAAGATCAACACTGAAAGGAAAAATTTTCTTCAGGTTCATGCAAGCCACTAAAGGATTTTAAAAGAATAACGTGTTCTGATTTATATATATATATATACACATACATACATACACACATACATACACATACTAGATTTTTATTTATTTAATTGAAAGAGAGGGAGAGAAAGCATGAGAGGAGAGAGGTCAGCAGGAGAAGCAGACTTCCTGTGGAGCAGAGAGCTGCATGTGGGACTCAATCCTGGGACTCCAGGATCATGACCTGAGCCGAAGGCAGTAGCCCAACCAACTGAGCCACCCAGGCACCCCTGATTTACATTTTTAAAACAATGCTTTTTCTGTTGTGTGGAGAATAGAAAGGAGATGAGTTAGGAGACCGTGGTAATCATTCCAAGAAAAGATGATAGACAGGAATCCGTAGGATTGATGTTGAATTCAATAGAGAAGGTAGGAAAAGTGAAACTATCAAAGGTGATGTCCAGGTTTCTGAAATGAACAGCTGGAAAGAAAGGCTAAAAGAGAAGTGTAGAGGAAGGAAAGTTCAGTTTCAACTGTGTTTAAATTCCCATGTTTCTGTAATGAAAATATCAAGAAAAGAGAAGTGAGATAATGCCCTCTGGAACCCAAAGAAGTGATGTGGGCTGGAGGGAGGGAAATAAGAGTACAGTCCAAGTTGCAAATGCGCTCCTGCATTTCTTGTGTAATGAAAGTTCTTTTAATTCCCTTTAGCATCTTCAAAAATTACTGCTCAGCCTTGTAGAAATGATGTGCCTTGTTTGTAAGGTTGCTGTGAAACGTCTGCCATCTGGTGGACATAAATAAATCAAGTTTAAATATAAATTGACTTCGTCCAATAGAATAGAAACATTACTGCTAAGTTGAGCAACTTGAAATTTTATTAGAAATCTTTCTAATATTATTGCCTTGATACAAACATTTATATCTTATATTTCTCATTAGGGAAAACTGATTGCCACGTTTCAACCTAAATCACATCAAAGTGTGCATCATTGAAAAGATTTATAAAAGGAATCCTTAGCATGATAAAACATTAAAACCAAACATAGGTATAATTCCAAAGACTGGATTTTCTAGGAACTACCTCAGAAAAAAATGTAGTCTTTTGGCTCCTCAACAGAAACTAAAGTAATATTTCTCTTCCTCAGATCACGGTCGGTGGGTGCTGGAGCTGGCTTCCACAGGCTCATAAGAGCAGATTGTGCACATCTCTTCCAACTCTAAGCTCAGTGATTTCAGGTTGGTAACTTGAAATTGGCCATGGTGGGGGTATTTATGCTAAAGAAATCAAGGAAGACTTGAAATCAGAGTTGTTGGGTTTTGTTTTTGTTTTTCAGAAAGTCAGTTTATCAGCATACCATACGTATCTCTGCTCTCCCTTGAATTCACCAATTTTTTTAAAAAAAAGCATTCAATGGAACAGTTGTTAATATTTTTTAAAAAATTTTTTAAGATTTTATTTATTTATTAGGAGACAGAGATCACAAGTAGGCAGAGAAGCAGGCAGAGAGAGAGAGGAAGGGAAGCAGGCTCCCCACTGAGCAAAGAGCCCAATGCGGGGCTTGATCCCAGGACCCTGAGATCATGACCTGAGCTGAAGGCAGGGACTTTAACCCACTGAGCCACCCAGGAGCCCCTAAAATTTTATTTAAATATACATTTCCAAATTTGTGACACTATGGAATCCTTTAGGAATTCTATTTGAGTATTTTTCTTTTCTTTTAGTTGGAGGAGCCAGACTGAATTTTTAAAAGGTTATTCACTATTAAAATTATTGCATAAAGGTAATATATCTCAAATTATTGCAGTCTTAGTTGAACCTTTGACAGTGTTGACTTTTGGATTTCTTGTACTGATGATTGTCAGCTAATAAATGCAATGAATCACTCTATAGCTCCAAAGTTGAGACCAGAAACCTAAATGCTCTATATGCTCAGAGACTTTTCCTGGTCTATTTTTAGAGGGGTGAACTCAAAAGATATAAGCTCTTACTGTATTTGTCTGATGACTCAGAAATAGCCCCTCTGATGTTTTTTGAGGGTAGTGTGCTTACCTTTGCCTCTAGTTATATTGCCCTAAAGTGGCCTAAACTATAAACTTCTTATAATCTGAAACTCTTGTTAACACATGCGGACAAGTCCTAAAAATAAAACTATTGGACCAGAGTCTTTATCTGTGACAGTTTCTAAAACAGGCTTTTCAGATCTTGTGAGTTCCATAAGCCCTCAGATAAAAGAAAATGTACCTTTCTCCTTTCTGAAACAGAAGCGAATAGGCCTGTTTCATGTCAGCTGAGGTTCAATATGGCAGAGAAATTCTGTTCAGTGGAAGAATACATAGGCTCTTTTGATTAGCCTTCAGTAGTAACAAGTGATAGTATTCTATAATAGCTGGAAGTGGATTTAGATGGGGATTTGAACAGAAAGGGGATTTGGGTTGAATTATGTTATAAGGTAATAGAAATGTCCAGCATTACTGGACACTAAAAGTAACAATTAGCAAAGTTTTACCAATGTGATACATTCCCACCAAGTAGATTCAACTTGCACTTTCTTGAATACAGCAATTTTGGTATCATCTACACCTAGCATAAAACCTCAAAAGATATCTGCTTTTTACAAAGGAATACAGGTATAAATGAATGCTTTGTTATATAATGCCTATTTTCCATAGGAGACTGCAAGTTCTATGAGGTCAGGGATCTCATCTGTCTCAAAACACTGTATCCTCACTGCCTGACATATAGTAGGGAATTTATATATATTGATTGAATGAACTAATAGAATATAGATACTAGGTATGATATATAGATATTAGATCCAACGCAGATCTATTTAAGCTTTTTTTTGCAGGTATTCTGGCTCACTCAGGATGCCACTGTTTTTTTTCTAGGTGATTGTATAAAAGAGAGTTAGGAAGCTTAGCTTAACTATCTCATGATTCTGATTTTGTAAGGGCCCGAAATTAGTATGATAAGGAAATTTTCTGAGTTTCCTAATGTCAGACACTAGACACTAGCTGAGGGAAGAAGTCACCTATACCGTTCTTTTTTTTTTTCTTTTTAAAATAGATTTTATTTATTTATTTGACAAAGAGACAGAGAGAGAGCACAAGCAGGGGGAGAAGCAGCTCCCCGCAGAGCAGGAAGCCTTATGTGGGGCTCAATTCCAGGACCCTGGGATCATGACCCAAGCCAAAAGCAGATGCTTAACTGACCAAGCCACCAGGAGCCCCTGGGGTTTTGTTTTGTTTTTTTCCTTAAAAAAATTTTTTTTCTTATTTAAGTAATCTCTACACCCCACGTGGAGTTCAAACTCAAAATCCTGAGATCAAAAGTTGCATGCTCTAACGACTGAGCCAGCCAGGCACCCCAATCACCCATACTGTTCTGAGAGTTACTCTTCCTACTCTCCTCTAGAGAACATGAGGTCTGTGGTTCTCCTGAGTTACTCAGTCATTATGCTTTACTTCCCTTTTCTTTTCGCAGAATGAAGGAGCCTGAAATAAAGACATAAGAATGTGTCTTAAGAGACGCCTAGGTGACTCAGTTGGTTAAGCGTCTGCCATCGCCTCAGGTCATGATCCCGGCGTCCTGGGATCGAGTCCCACATCGGGCTCCTTGCTCAGCAGGGAGCCTGCTTCTCTCTCTGCCTCTGCCTGTGCTCGCTCTCCCTCTCTCTCTCTGACTAATAAATAAATAAAATCTTTAAAAAAAAAAAGAATGTGTCTTAAATAAGGTTATATGGCTTTACTTGCAAATAAATTCTTTCCTTCTTAATAGTCAAATTTTTCTTAAATACATTACAGTCAAAATCTATAATCTTCCTAGTCAGCATCTTCTATTGTCTGAAACTTTGAATACCTGTCTAGTTAACCTCATCTTCTATTTTCCTTTTATGCTGTTTGCATGCAGGTCTCCTTTGTGTGACATGATTGCAACATGCTTTGCTTTTCTACATGTCTGATACACTTTCAAAGCTCTTTTTAACTTACACAAATGTTCAGTTCTAGAAACTCCACCTTCTCCATCTCATGTCTGAGACTTTCCATGAGACTTTCTTTGAGAACTCTGTGAAATTAAACAACTGGTATATTTTTGCAATACAAAATGTTACCCGTTCAACCCTAGAGATAAAGGGACTAACAGTAGTGTCCTCAGCCACTGCACAAGGCAAGTTCAATGGTGTTACATAGAAAGTGTCATGAGTCTTCACTTAAGTGGGAACCATGTTCACTTTGGATTATAAACAAGAAGACCTTTCCTATCAGACTTTCTGTCATTATCATATCTCAGCGGCCAGAGGGACATATGACCAATTCCTACATGATCAATTTAGCCAGTCCGGAACATTCAGTTTACAGAGACTGAACTGCAGAATTATCCAATCATTCTCAACCTCAGTGAATAAAGATTCTTATGTATTAGTACAATAAGAATAATGGTCTATTCCTTGGGATTTTCTTTTTAATATATAGAAAAACGAAATATGTGGAAGCGTCTTGCAAAATGCAAAAGGGAAGGGGACTTAAATTCATTAAGTACCAAGTGCCATGTGGTGCATGTAAAGGACATAGCACAGGCATGTCTTTCTTGGATCCCTGCTCATTGCACCTTGTGGGAGCATCTAATCATAACATTAATTTCTAGACTCAACATCCTCTGTCTAGAGGAAGACTTCCACACTTGAATGCTCAGACTTGCTATTAAGAGCATTCTTTGCTATTTGTGTAAATTTCAAGTGGCATTAGAGGAACTTACCTAGCCCTTTATTATTTTTTAAATGACTTTACTATAGTTACATTTGAAAACTTAAACAAAAGATAGGAATTGTCATTCCAGCAAAAGAAGTAGTTGCCCCCCAAGGAGAGCCACTCACTGGAGAAAAGAAAGTCTCTTCTATAAATACTGCGGAGAAAATTTGATATTCACATGAAAAAGAATGAAACTAGACCCTTATCTTATACCACTCACAAAAATCAACTTGAAATGGATTTAAAACTTAAAAACAAGACCTGAAGCCATGAAACTCATAGAAGAAAATTAGGGAAAAAAGTTCCTTTACATGGATCTTGGCAATAATTTTTCAGATGTTACACCTAAAGCACTAGCAACAAAATAAAAGATTAACAAGTAGAAATACATCAAACTAAAAAGCTGTTGCACAGCAAAAATACAACCAACAAAATGAAAAGACAACACACAGAATGGGAAAAGAAACATTTGCAAAGCATATATCTGATAAGAGGTTAACAACTAAAATATATAAAGGACTCATACAACTCAATAGCCATAATAATAATAATAATAATAATAATCCAATTAAAAATAGGCAAAGAATCTGAATAGACATTTTCCCAAAGAAGATATATGAAAGGCCAACAGGTACATGAAAAGATGTTCAATATCTCTAGTCATTAAAAAATGCAAATAAACCACAATTAGATATCACCTCAAACATGTTAGACTAGCCATCATCAAAAAGACAGGAAATAACAAATGCTGGCAAGAATGTAGAGACAGGGGAACTCTTGTGCACTGTTGGTGAGATTGCAAACTGGTACAACCACTATGGAAAACAGTATGGAGGATCCTCAAAAAATTAATAATAGAAATACCATCTGATCCAGCAATTCTACTTCTGGGAATATATCCAAAGGAAACAAAAACACTAAATCAAAAGGGTATCTGTACCCCTATGTTCATTATAGCATTATTTGCAATAGCCAAGACATGGAAACAACCTAAATGTTCATCAGTGGATGAATGGATAAAGAAGTTGTGAGATACACACACACACACACACACACACACACACACACACACGAATATTATTTATCCATAAAAATGAGGGAATCCTGCTATTTGGGACAACATGGGTAGAACTTAAGGGCAATATGCTATGGGAAATAAGACAGATTAAGACAAACACTGTAAAATCTCACATGCAGAATCCTTAAAAATAAAAATTAAATTAAAAAATAAAAATAGACCAAACTCATAAAAAAAAGATCAGATTTATGGTTACCAAGGTAACTCCCTACCCCTAAAGAGAAGGGAACTGGAGGAAGACAGTCAAAAGGTAAAAAAGGTCTAATTACAGG